>NC_080076.1:57544767-58173655 GCF_949987535.1 Balaenoptera acutorostrata
CGTCCACTCCATGTGGGACTCGGATCTGAGCAGGCTCCCGGCGGGTTTCACCTCCAGCTCTGAGTCGCTCTTAGGACACGCCGCCGGGGAGTAGGGGCTGCAAACACAGGACAAAGAAATGTGATGACTTATTAAAGTCAGGAACCTCATTCTTGCCAAGCTCAACAGATGAAAAGAAATGTAAGTTTGAATATATCAATTTCACCCGCAGATATTTAAAGGCTACTTTTCCACTTGAGCTCTTTAATAATAATAAAAACAATGCCAACTAGCATTTATTGTGGACTTGCCGGGTCCTCAATAATATGCATTATCCCACTTGATTCTCACCAGAAATCAATGAGAAAGGTAATTTATAGCACAGAAAATGCATGGAAAGATGGGTTAACATAATATAGAGAGAAACTGGATTTGAACACAAAGTGTGACTGCACGTTTCTTCACAGTATTAACCACAGTTACAGTTAGTAGTTGACACGAAAAAGAGTTGCAGAGGGTCAAATTCTATGCTGATGGTACAGGTCTACACTGGCCAACTCTGAGAGTAAGTCAGATCAAGTTTAGGAACAAAATAATTATTGAGGGGAAAGGTCTAAATTTGTGTTAAAAGCACACATTCAGTTCCTCTTCTGTATGAGAGACATGGAAATATCATCATGTCGAATAACAGAAAAGCTATCAGTATATCCTTTCTTTAAGAAACGGAGAAATTTCAAGAATACTTACTTGTCTAAGGGGGACCAATCTCCATCAGATAAGGGGTAGTGGTCTCCAGAATGGAAAAGCAGAGGCTCCTTATATTCTTCTTCCTTTAAGGAAGCATTTGAAGATCCTCTGTGAAAGGGGGAAAAAAAAAAAAAGAGACAGACAAAACAATGACATCTATGTCAGCTTTAAAATATCCCCCAATTCTAACTGACACACTGTTCTAAATTATACAAATGAAGAAAGTCAAATGATTAATAACTATCTCTCTTAAAAGGAAAATATGAAGGAGAAGAGGGTTCACTGTTGCTACACACCGGTCACCACTGCAATCACCATTTAAACACGGGATAAACAGGAGGAACGGTAAAGAAGATGGGATTAAAAACTCCTTTTTACATCTGTTAGGGGTATTTGATTCAGAACCTACAAGAAGAAAACTAAGGCTTTACATATATTGCATCCAATTCTTACAAATCTGAAGTAGTAAAGTCTTATTTTAGGTATTACGTAATCAAGGATCTATGGGAGTTTAGTAATTTGCCCAAAGTAAAAAAGCTCCTAAGTAGTTGGATTCAAAACAAGCAAGCCCTTGTTCTTTTCCACTACACTCTCCTGCATATTACAGAAAATGTAAGCAAGCAAACAGCTGAAGACAAAAGCTATGGCTCAAAAATGCAAAAATACCCTAAAAACTCTTAAAAACCCAGAACTTATTTTCTTCTTGGTTGGGCCCAAGCATTACCTGAGAACTTTCTCTTAGAATCTACGTGATATAGGGATGCGAGGAAGATGACACGAAAGTATGATAAGTGCTTTTAAAATTCATTCACAGACCTTGGAACTGTAGGAGACTTAACTAATGCTAGTAAGGTTTTAATTAATTTACCCTTTGTTTTTCTTGAATTTGCAGAATTAATATAACTAACTTGCCATATAACCTTGCAAACACCCCTCAGAAGCACCGTGGGCCCCAGTTTTTCATCTTTAAGTTGGAAATTTTTCTCTTGTCCTGTCTATTTGATAAGAGTCAATGTGAGATTTATGCGGTGTGTCATGGTGAAAGCCCTGAAAAGTATACAGAAAAGCAGAGGAAAAACTCTGAACAGTGTAAAACACTATATAATACAAATTTAAGAGCTTCTTACAGAAAATTCAGTGTTCTACCAGGACAGATATTAGATGTGAAATGATGAGACGATCTATCGCTTAATCTGCTAGACTAAAAATAGGGATAGAAACCATTTTATTAATTTGTATTATCTCTTTTCTCTCTTTACACCTTAATTTAACATGCTCTGATTTACCGCTAACTCTGACACGTAACTATTTTTCCAAGTAGCTGCATTTCCTAATTTAAGCTTTACCTAACCCTAATCTTCTTTCTCTCAGAAGGATTAAGCTCTGGCATACCACCTCATTCAAGGGGAAAGATACACATACTTGAAAAAGGCTGAAATCCAGGTAAAAATACTCCCTATCTTAAAAGAGGAAATTCAAATGGTATAGAAGCAAAAAGGGAAAATCGGATGCTACGAACAGTCCTTATTTGCCAAATCTGAAAGGACAGTACAGCTTGGCCCACTACTATTCATATATTTGAAAGCGGTTTGAAAAGAGCAATGTAAATGCCGTAGAAAATTTTTTATTAAACATATTTTGTTTTTGGAACGTTATTTCACCACAGTATAAAAGGTAAGCCAAGAAGAATACAGCAAAGCAAACTGGATTTAATAAAATAATGAAAAAAAGAGAGAGAGAGAGAGACCAGGCACCGTTTAAGAATTTACAAGCCCAGGAAGGCAGGACATGGTCTTCTCTGGGCGGATCCGGACAAAAATAGAGCCCATTAGCTTAGACCCATCAGAGTGATAGAAAAGTCTGCTGATGCTGAGGCTCCTTTCAGGCCTGTGATTCACTGAAAACCCGCCAAGCACGTTCAGAACAGCACACGTGGCTGAGGTCAGGCAGCCAGCGAGGCCAAGCACGACGGGGTCACTTTAAGCATGTGACACGAGGATGTAATAAGGGAGGGTATAGATTAGAACACGGAGAAATGGTATGAACACTGACTCTATTTACGTTGAAACACAGGACAAATAGCTACATTAATGGTGAACAGCAGAGGATCCGCGGCCGAGCAGATGGTCTAAGGCTGGGTCAGGGTGGTGGGCGAGGTTCAGCTGAAGTTCACGTGAAGTGTGTCTAGAGCACTTCAGCCTTCACAGACGCCCCAGCACCGCAACTCCAAGCTCAGCTTCATTTGGTAAAACAATTATTTTTCTCATTCAAAAGCCAGAAGTTACGTGATGTATACAAGTATCAAAATTCACTGAACTGCACACTTAGATCCATGAATATTATTGTATGTAAGTTACACCTCAGTTTTTAAAGAACAGGGACAAAAACCAGTACAAAGTCAAAATCAGTAGCCTGAATTATTTACGTGGGATAAATGAGAAGGACTAGGTAAGTTTTAGTCTATGTAGCTGGCAGCAAGTACATAAGAGATAAAGCGGGCTAACTACCGCGACCAAAGTTCACCGTTAACACGGCGCTGACCCTCACCCTCAGTGCCGGATCAATCAATCTCACTGTGACTAATGATCCAAGTTTGCTTCAGGATACAGGACATTTCCCACGACAGGGCAGAAGAGAGCTGGGCAACGTGTCTCCTGGATCAGAATGATGGGGAGGGGAACACGCGGCCCCAGGCCCCTGCCACTCAGCCCCCAGATCTAACTCTGTGTGTCTGCTCTGGTGGATTAGGAGTAGAGGTTCCTTTCTGACGGCACAGTTGTAATCCTCCATTGCAGTTACTGCATTTCCAGCGGCTGAGTGTTTTATACATTTGCACTCAAGACTGTGATATAGCATCATCCCACATGAAAAGTCTCCTCCTTCCCAGAGGCTACAAGTGCCCAGGTGCACTGTTTTTAATACATATACACCTGTACATCCGTCCATCCGTCCTCTGGAATGACGGACAAGGCTCCCACGCTATACTCAAGCCAGAAGCCCACCTTCAGGAGGGGAGACTCATCAGGCACAGCTCACACAAAGCCCTGTGCGGGTTAGACCTCTCCAGCTCCCACAAAGGGGTTTCCTCTGGCTGCACGACACCAGCCTGCTTCCAAGAGTAATTTCATCTTTCTGCTGCCTCCTTCAAGGAGCCTAAATTAACCTTAATTCTATTATCAATGAAATTCTTGAAAAGTTAGGAGTTTAAACAGAATGCTATTTATCAAAATAGAAATAAAACCAATTTTAGGTAACTTCTCTGTAAACAAAATTTCTCTCCTACCAGGTAGGGGCTGAGGAGGGGAAGGTATTTAAAAGCTACAAATTCCCCAAATCCCCGTAATCTGTGGATCTCGTAACCGCAAAAGCAGTTGATTTCCTAGTCTTTTTCTCTCTGATTCTTTAATGTGCTATTTAACATGCTGTTAATACTTTTGACCCTGAATATCTTCCTCCACATTTCTGATTTTAGAACCTGGATGCTGAGCGGGAAGGGGCCTGGCAAGCCATGCAGTTCAGTCCTCGGATTTCACAGACTGAGAAACGAAGGCCAGAGTGACCACAACCAGACGTGTAACGGCCCCGTCCTCTCCCTTATCAGCTCAGCGTGAATTTCAGGCCGACACCTGCACGACCGTTACATTTTGTCTTGCATTTGTCACTGCCGACCAGACCAGCACTCCTACAGATTTGGTTGATACAGTCTTCCGTACCATCTGGAAAAGGAAGGCATGCACTAATACTTCTGCAGTGCATTCACTTACAAAAGTCCTTTAGAACAATGACTTGTGCATTTAGCACGTGATTCTGCACGTTTTAGAAATGTTTCACCTTCCTAAATTGAAGCTGCAGGTTGTTTAGGAGTTCTAAACGTTGCTCTATTATAACAAAGGACACGTGTCAACAACCCTTTAGAGGCAAAACGTTACTTCAGCACCTTTTCTGGTAGATCCTGGAAGAATTTTAGTTGGCAAAAATATTTCCAGGAATTAAGGTGCTTAAGGGAGTATTACAGTGCTATCCCAAATAAAATTTACAGGTGCGTGTATTTCAAGTTTTTCTCAAAAGAACATGTTTCCTGCCTACCTACACATTATAAATAAGCCAAAACTTTTAAAGGAACTGTTTACATTCTCCTTGTAGTTCACCGTTTTGTTCTGTTTTCTTTTGGGGTGGTAGTGCCGCACAGCATGTGGGGTCTCAGTTCCCCGACCAGGGATCCAACCCTGGCCCCTGCAGTGGACGCGCGGAGTCCTAACCACTGGACCGCCAGGGGAGTCCCTACACTCTTCTTAATAGCACTGAAATCAAGGAATGGAAGATATGAAAGGGTCTCTTAGTTTGTACTCCTAGGGAAGCAAAGGAGAAAGAACCCTTAAAAAATTGAAAGCAGGAAGAAAAGGATGGGAAGAGTGTCTTTTTAAGAAATTGTGGGACTTCCCTGGTGGCGCAGTGGTTAAGAATCCGCCTGCCAATGCAGGGGACACGGGTTCGAGCCCTGGTCCGTGAGGATCCCACATGCTGCGGAGCAACTAAGCCCATGCGCCATGGCTGCTGAACCTGTGCTCTAGAGCCCGCGAGCCACAACTACTGAAGCCCGCGCGTCTAGAGCCCGTGCTCTGCAACGAGAAGCCACCACAATGAGAAGCTTGCACACCACAACGAAGAGTAGCCCCTGCTCACCCCAACTGGAGAAAGCCCGAGCGTGGCAACAAAGACCCAATGAGGCCATAAATGAACGAATGAATGAATAAGAAAAAAACATATATAAAAAAAACTGTGGTACTTTTTTTCATTAGCTTAAAATTCCTTTTGGGAATCAATGATATAAAAGTAGAGTTCAGAGCTTTTAAAATTAAGCTCTTCCCACCTAGTGTTTTGATACTGAAAAAAAAAAGGCACACAAATTTGTTATTGCAGACTTTAAAGTTTTGTATGTACAAATGGTTTACACTGCTCTGCAGAGTCTAAAGTACTGTCCCACTATGGCCTTCTGTTGTCTGGTTCTAACAGGAATTCTGCCTTCGATCAGAACGGAAACCCAGGTCTCATACGTTCACTGCGGGGGGAGTGAATCACCATGTGACAGCTGATAAGTAGGAAACAATTTCACGTATGAAAGATTATTATTAAATGTAGGAATCTGTTCTGGGATTTACAACCCAGATTTTAAAATTTTAGAAAACAACTAACAGTTTTGCCAAAAAGGGATTATTCTACTACCTTATTCACTAACAGCATAATTATAACAACAACATATTAGTAAGTTTTTTTCTTGACTTGACTATTTAAAATAAAAGCTTGGGGGCTTCCCTGGTGGCGCAGTGGTTGAGGGTCTGCCTGCCAATGCAGGAGACACGGGTTCGAGCCCTGGTCTGGGAGGATCCCACATGCCGCGGAGCAACTGGGCCCGTGAGCCACAATTGCTGAGCCTGCGCGTCTGGAGCCTGGGCTCTGCAACGGGAGAGGCCGCGACAGTGAGAGGCCCGCGCACCGCGATGAAGAGTGGCCCCCGCTCGCCGCAACTAGGGGGAGCCCTGGCACAGAAACGAAGACCCAACACAGCCAAAGATAAATAAATAAATAAATTTAAAAAAAAAAAAAAAAAAGGAAAAGAATAGCTTTAAAAAAAATAAAAAATAAAAAAAAAAAATAAAATAAAAGCTTGGTAAATAAAACACTAGACGTCAAGGTAGAGTTTATGCTTGGTATATATTTGGTTACTTCCCCTCTTTTCCATGATGAAGAGAACCTGAACAGCAGTAACTTTCCCAGCGAGGGGGGCACGAGCTCTCCTTCCAGCAGCTGAGGTGAAAGCATACAGTGACAGCGTTGACCTCATAAGGCCACCCTCCCTGCACCCCAATTCAATCAGGGTTTGGAAATTCAGGATTACTTGTCCAGCAGTCACCAAGGGAAAGAACCACCCTGCTGACACACCCATGGTCCATCCAGCACCAGGGCCACCACTGAGCGCAACAGGGGGAAGATAGTCTTATGAAAATCGAGTCCTGAATGAAAAAGTACATATTTTACCCCAAACTCTTACCTTTTAAACCCCAGACAGAGCTGACTTGAAAACTGGCATCTATTTTGAGTTCTTCTACTGAGCTGGTAAATAAGCAGTGATCAAGATTTCTCACTTCAAAACAAAAACAAAACCCTCCTTCCTCCTCGACTTACTAGGATGTTGATGATAAACTCAAAACCACCACCTTCAACTCAGGAACAGACAGACACAGAGCACCGACCACAGGGTAGGGAAAAACACCCCCGGTGTCCCATCTGCCCGCCAGGCACTAGTTCAGATCTTCTACGTGACGTATGATTTCCTTGGCTTTCGGAAACTTACTGGGTAAAATGAGACACACTGCCAGTCGGCTTCAAGCGATATTTTAGTGCTGCAGCAAGGTGTCTGACAGCACATTTTGTACAGCTGCAGAAAGGAACAAAGAAAATGCCTCTCCCACTTATTCCGCGATAAACTGCCAACAGGGGAAAAACAAGTCCAAACCTCAGACTGGAGACCCAGGGGAGAAGCACCAGCACCCGCTGCAGCCGAGCTCTGCCCATGGCATCTGCGCAAGGAGACGCCCCCCCCACCCCACCGTAGCCTACCGTGCCGCCTGGGCCGCCTTGTCGTCGTCCGAGCTCAGCTCCGCGCCCGCGGCGGCTTCTGCAGGGGAAGCGGCCTGCTCCTCCTTCTTACTGTCCTGCTTGCATTTCTTCCTCCTTCGCTTTTTCTTTTTCACAGAACTGGGGGTGAAAACTGTCTCTGTTTCCAGAATGTGGGAGACGTCTGAACTCTGAGATGGTCTTTCACTTCCACCTGGTTTCACCAAAGGGGGGTCAATATCTGTAAAGAACTGATGTTCGGTAGGGATTGGTGAGGTGGCGAGGTAGGCAGGAAGTCCTTCCTTAAAGAGAACACGGAGAAAGAAAAGTTGTCTGTGACGAACGGTACAGTGCATCAAAACCACCACCATTTTTGGTGGATCCAACTTTCACAGTGGTAGAAAGAATACCTACCTAGTTCCCGAAGGTAAGAATGTCACACTGAGCTCAGGCACTGCCCACCCTACCTAGATAGGCCTCCACCCCCCTGCAGGGCTTAGCATCAGCTCATGTGGGTCCACGTCGCTGAACACCGTGGAGGAATCGACGTGCTGACTCAGCACGGAGCACGTGGAAGCTCAGCCAACGCGCTTGCCGTAGGGGTGGATGAGCTGGACGTCCGTCAGTACGAGCACGGTTCGAGGAATGGTGCTGGGGTACATCCACACTAGGGACTACCGTGCAGCTAGTAAAAGGACAAACTTCCACCCAGAACTTCTGACTTGGCAGGGATGTTGATGACACACAGTTAAATGACGACAGTGAGAAACTAAAGGTCAGTAACTGGAAGTCAGGTGGGTTCGGGTCATGTTTATCCCCCTTTAAACTGTGAGCCCCTGGAGAGAGGGACTTTTCTTCATACCATGTAGCAGAGAGTAGTAATTCCAGGGTTGCTGAATGAATTAAATTTTTTAACTTTTAAAGAAAAGCACATTATGCTAAAGAAAATCTGGTCAATTTGGTCATACATGGAACAGGAAAAAAAAGGCTGGAAAGCTGACACTCTCCAGGTTGACCCTGCTAAGCGTAGTTTTAAACGGAATCATGAGAACTGACGTGAGAAGCAGGCAGCAGACTCTCAGGAACGCAGTCCTCTCACTGACTGCATCTGCTGCTTTATTCAGAGCCTCATCAGTGTGACAGGTTACGTCAAAAATGTTTTCTTCTTACGATAACTCGCTTACTGTTTCATTCTGCCTTTTGCCTCTGTCTCTGATGAGGCAAATTTTTCTCTAGGCCAAGTAAATGCAAATAACGTAATATAAAAACAAATAATTAAGATACTAGGAAGAATACTGGTCTGGTAGGTTCCCCTTCATAAACACTGTTTCTTTGCTGCTGTTTACAGAACAGTACTGACGCGGCTGGCTTCCAGGCTAAATTAAAAACCGGTAAACAATCTCATTCTGCTATTGTTTATCTTTTCTTTGTGAATTTATGACATCATACTGGCAGTTCATGTTCAAAACCAAAAAAGTAGCTCTGTGCCCTTAACAACTTGAAGCTTATTGTTTTTGCTATCTGAGGTTTTATTCTTTATGATGAAAGATTAACGATACCTTCTAAGAACTTTTTTTTTTTTGTTACTTTTTAAAAAGAGTTTATTTGTTTTATTTATTTAGTTTTGGCTGCATTGGGTCTTCATTGCTGCACGTGGGCTTTCTCTAGTTGCAGTGAGCGGGCTTCCCATTGTGGTGGCTTCTCTTGTTGAGGAGCACGGGCTGTAGGCACACGGGCTTCAGTAGTTGCGGCACGCAGGCTCAGTAGTTGTGGCTCGCGGGCTCTACAGTGCAGGCTCGGTAGTTGTGGCGCACGGGCCCAGCCGCTCCGCAGCATGTGGGATCTTCCCTGACCAGGGATCGAACCCGTGTCCCGTGCATTGGCAGCGGATTCTCAACCACTGCGCCCCCAGGGAAGTCCCCTTGTAAGAAGTTTTAAAAAGATCCACTTTAAATCAATCAAGAACAGCTCAGGAACATTCACATCAGTGGATACGTGAGGGGAGTGGGGCAAATTGTGCTCTCTTGCTGAAAGAGGCCAAACGTGCAATAATCATTCATAAAGGGCAGAGGCCAATTAATTAAAATCTCTTGAGACTGTAATAAACTAATGTACCTGACTCTTCAAGGTTTGGGATGTAATGTCCCCAACGAAAACGTCAAAACATGTTTCCCAAATTTAAAGATCACACATGTACACACGCAGACACGGCCTGAAGAGATACGCCATGATTACTCAGGTGGAACTGAGTGTATTCAGGCCAAGGTGTAAACTGTACAGACACCACCTAATAAAGTCACTGTAAGCTCACAAGAGGGGTAAGTGCCAAGGTCTTCGGCCCACCCTCCAGCCTGGAACTCGTGCGGGGAAACTTGCTGCCCCTCCAGCTCCTTTCTGCCAGCCGAGTTCTTCAACCTAAAACTAAAGCTTGTCTAACCAGCAACAATCGTCCCCACAACTCACCATGAAAACTAAACGTTCTGTTCTGGGATGTGCACCGTGGGCCTGAACACAACGTGTGAAGTGGATGTGACCCACCAGAACTTACATATTCCTCTTCGGTCTCCTCCACAAAGAAAGCCTCCCCATTGTCACCCAATTTCATGTGAAGATCCACTGCATCGCCATTGATTTCTATGTCAATCTAAGAGGAGAAACAAAGTATGACCTGGCATTAAGAGTCTGTCATTCAAGCTCAACTAAGCCTAGATTCTGGGCTCTCAGGCCAAACTTAGTACTGAGGCTCCCAGGGTGACGGCCTCAGAGAGACCCCACCTCCTGCCCCACGTCCCACCCTTACACCACCAGACTGAAAGAAAACGTTTCATCACTTACTTTCATAACAAATTTTAAAAATATATTTAATTTCTCAAATGTCATAAAATGGGGGAAATGTCATCGTCAACACACACTTGAGCCCGTTTGGAGGTTACGGCACAGCCAGGCCTCGCCGTGCGAGGCCCAGATCAGCACAAATCTCAGTTACCACAGTATGTTGACTGCGTAACTGCAGGAGAAGCACAAACGTGTGCTTCTTCAACCACAGGTGGAAGCTCTTCCATCCACAGGTCACCACAGCCGTCCTGCGGTGTCCGCAGGGGGTTGGCTCCAGGACCCTCCTCAGATACTCAAATCCACTCATGCCCAAGTCCCTTACATATAAAAGGGTGTAGCATTTGCATATAACCTCCACACATCCTCCTGTGTACTTTAAATCATCTCTAGCTTACTTATAATACCTAATACAACATAAATGCTATGTAAATACTTGCCAGCGTGCAGCAAATTCAAGTTTTGCTTTTGGAATTTCCTGGAAAAAATTTTTTCCAAATGTTTTTGATCCGAGGTTGGGTGAATCCTTGGATGCAGAGCCCATGGATACAGAAGAGCGACTGCATGTAAATAACAGATGCCCATCATGATCAGTAACTCATCACGTCACTTTTCCAAAGTCTGTCGGTGACTAGTCCCAGCACATCTGTTACTCAGCTCAGGCACAGGCAGCAAAGCATGTGGTTGTGTTGCCTCCTGGTCTCCCAGTGATAAAGCCAGTTGACATTTTATAAAATGGATAATTGAAAGAGGCAACTGGCCAAGATCAAAGAGCAGTAAAGAAACAAACAGTACTAGTGCTGGAAGTAAAATCAAACTGAACGTCAGCAGTTATAGAAGAAAGAGCCGACCTTGCGAACAGGAGACTCAGGATGAGCTGCCAGAGGAACCTGGAGGTGAGTTTATACCAGAAAGGAGGAACATGGCTGAGATGAAAGGATGAAGACCCAGAGGAAGGGACACAGGCAGAAACCTGCAGGTTGAAGCAACTCCCAGAGATGCTTCATGACATGGGAATTTCAAAGGATGAAAAGCTAGAAGCTGATGTAGACTTAGAAAGGAGTAGGACAATTTACCAAGACAAAGAAAAGATGCTTGTTCCATAGCGTGTTACATCAAGAAGGTAAGCCCTGTTCAAACTACTCCTGACGAAGTTTTTTACAAAGAAACTTAGTTCTCATTGTTTCTAATGTTTTAAATTGCAGTGCCCCAAACACTATTTTACTATTTTTCATTTTCTTATACATTTATAACTGATAGTAGGAGTTTTTAAAAGTTTTGACCAAAGCTTACAGAGGTCGTGGAAGAATCCTAATTTCCCTCATCGACTGAGCTTCCTTTTGCAGGGTTTCGGCTTGCCCATTTTTATGGTCTGTACTACTATGCAAAGTGAGGAATGTTTGTTTTTATATATATACACACACACACACACACACACACACACATATATACACACACACACACACACATATATATACATATATATATACACACAGACATATATATATCAGGTACTACCATATCACTTAAAAATAAAGTAATTGCTTATCTGTAAGCTGTGAATAAATACTTTTAAATATTTTACAAAAATAAATACCAACTTTCAAAACTCTTATGGATAACTTGTAAACTCTGGTTTTAGACTGTTCAGGGGATATAAAGATGAACACACAAAGGCATAATATAGACAGAAGTAGAACAGTCCATAACCTCAGTGTCCTTAGCTCTGCATGGCCCTCGTGGTGGGAACAACTGTAGGGTCTGCTGGGTGTGTCCCAAGGAGGACCAACGACCGCTTCTGACCAGAGACTGAGCCCTGGTTCACGTCCAGTCATGGAAGGCAGCTCCATCTTCCCAGGAGCCACGGAATGATGGGATAAGTAACATCACATTAAAAAATATTAGTTGACATATGTTGTCAGTGCTTGTTTTAAAAATTCTACGTATGAATAACATAACCACATTGAAGGGAAGAAGAAGAAAACTAAGTAACTTTGAAAAACAGTATGTTGACTACAGAATTCTAAGTCTGAAGACAAAAAGAACTGTAAACAAATATTGTACTGTAGTTAGTAATTTTTTTTTAATCACAGACATGGGTCAGCAATTCTGAAACTACTTTATGTGTATTCTAGTACTGAACAAATATGTAAATATACTGTGGATAATGAGAAGCATGTTTCTCAACATCAGAGAAAGAAGCTACAAATATGCAGATGAGGAAGAACCCTGTGGCGATCGGCTGGAGAGGGAGGAATCACTGTGAACTCCCGATTTTCACAGACGGACGTAGATGCAGGTGTGGGCACGTGTATGTGTATACATGCATGGACTTCCTAGCTCTGCTGGCTGAGAGGGCCTACAAGCAATTATACCTCAGACTAATGAGCACACCCAGTGACCACGTCTTCGTTTCCAGATACTATTCTCCAGTAACAGGAACCAAGGCTCCTTGGAGAAATAAAAATAATCCTGGGGCCGAGGCAGGGAAAGTAGAGTCTCCCAGAATATCTTATGGTGCCAGAGAGTAAGGAAGTGCTCAAAAAATGACGGGAGCATTTCAAAAGGACTCAACTTGAAGGAGCGTCCAACAGCCAAATCTGGGACAATCTTAGCAACTACAGAAATAATGACTATAACCCACAGGGTAAAATTAATATCCATGAGTCCATACTGATCTAATTAAATAACTGAATAATTAAGTAAATAAGAGAAGAAAAGCTCTTCGACAAAGTACAATTTCAATTAATAAATGGAGCAGGAAGAATGGAAATAGAAAGTCACCATTTGGGAAACACCACAACAATAGCCGCCGCAAAGTCCACCGTGTAAGCTAAAATTCATGGTGGAAGCACGACAAGAAACAGGGTATGCACACAGTCTCAAAGCTTCTTCCCACAAGTAAACTCACAGCCAAGAAACCTTGCAGACACCATTCAGCAAGTGATCAGAGTTAACATCACCAGTAAGGAGACAGCAGCAGGGCGGGGCTCCTCAGCCGAGAGACCAGGAAGGGCACACCCCCGCGCGGTGTCATTCTCACCGAAAGGAGAAAACACCAGACAAACTCACACTGAGGGACAATCTACACTGTAACTGTTCTGTACTCTTCAGAAGTCAAGGTCAAATGGAAAGACCTTGACAGAAGTCAAGGTCATATGTTAGAGAACACAGGGTGAGAGCAACACGGGATCCCGAAACAGAAGACAGTAGTGGAAAAACTGGTGAATCTGTAATAAGGTCTTTTGCTAATAGTTTATACTGATGTTAATTTCCTGGTTCTGATAATTGTAACTATGGTCTCGTGAAACATGAACATTAGGGGAAGACGTTGGGTGAAGGATATATGGAAACTTTTAAAACTGCATATGCAACTTGTCTGTACATCTAAAATTAATATAAGCTAAAAAACATGTGAAAATCATAAAAAACAAAGACTGAGGAACTGTCACGGAGTGGAGGAGACTAAGAAGACAGGACAACGAAACACTCTGTATCTTGATGGTGGTGATGGTTTCATGGGTGCACACATATGTTTAAACTTACCAAATATATCCTTTCAATATGTGCAGTTTATTGTGTTAATTATAAAATAAAGCTGTAAAAAAAAAGGATAACACTATAAAAGGAAATCAGAAAAACAGGCAACTAAGAATTGAATACAAAATAAGTTTAAAATCCTATATTAAAAAATCCCTATGTAATTTCAGAAATGTTAATAAAATGATTATTTTACACAAAACTCATTTTTCTTCTACTTTTTAAAAGAAAGGGCTGCATGAAGCAGTTTCCACAGGACAAACACTAACCCTAACTCATTTCCCAGCCAGCCTTCTTAGTGCTTTCTATTACTGGGAACATTTACTGCTAAAAAAGTTGCATATGGCATGAACTCTTAACTCTTCTAAAACAAAGTACTGCAACAAATTCCCGGGCTAAAGAAAAATACGCTTTCAGATAAGTGTTTAAGTTTTTTTTTTTCATAATAAACTAGTTGAAGTCACATAAGCATCTCGCGTCATCTAAGGTTTCTAAAGCAGCTGTAATAACAGCAGCTTCTTCCACAATCACAGGAAGAATGTTTCTAACTGAAAAAGTTACGTGAGAACAGAAAAAGTAATGAAAAAAATTTTTTTCTGGACTATAGGCAAGAAGATAGGGAAAAACTAAATTCACTCCATAATGCCAGATTTCAAGTTTCTCAGGATGACTTAATTAAATTTATTCAACTAGAAGTTAGACATATAAAATAATTTAAATAACCATGTTCGTTGATTTGCTGTTATATAAAATTTTAAAGTTAAACTAAACAGTAAAAATGAAATGTTTAAAGTTATTTTATCTTAATAAAAAAATAACAGATTCAAATTCATATTGTCCTTCAAAATTTTCACCTTTGCAGGTTACCCATTTATCTAATGTAGCTGGGAAAACGGAATGAGGCTTCTTTAGGATGCAAATTCAAAGTCTGTTTTAAAACTATTTTAGAAAAGTTAACCCTTTGGTTTATATTTATAGCCCGTATTTTTAGGGATCAAATACGACATTTCTTAATACGACTACTTTAGTCTCTTGATTTGACTCTAAATGGAGTTTGGTTCTCTCCAAAAATTGAACCTAACATCAAATTGTGCCAATATGGAGCATACTTAAAGGAATATGTATGCCATGAGTTCTTTAGGCCACAAAGGAAAAATACTAAAAATATTTTGAGAGATGGAACCAAGTTGGAATAAATGCTTCCCGAGGTGACTATTGTAAAGAGGACGCTCATTTTGATGTTACTACTTCTAGTAAACTGGTTTCTAAAACGCTCATTTCCATATAGTCATACTTCCTACACTGTGCCTTAGTTTTGCTCAACACATGTGACAGATGTTGAAACATAACTGATTTTGAGAAATGCTGGTTGTAGCAGACACTTGTCTTGGCAGGCCATCCTTTGGATAAGAATGTCTCTGGTCTCCTTTGGGGATCTACTCTCCTCTATTCCAGACCATCTACTTCCGGGGCAGCTGCAGAGAGTGGCAGTGGGGCTACTCCCCAAGCCAGGCCAGTCAGTATATTCCACCCCCACCTACAGTGACTAGTTCCTGAGACGCGCGACCCCAGGCTGACAGGGCGGCTAACACTGGTCCTTCTGTAGGCAGGAGACGCTGTCTTCCCTCTGGGGATGCTGAGTCAGTGGAAGTCAGCCTGAAGATACTGGCAGCCATCTTGCATAAGACAGACAGACACAAAAGGAAGCAGAGCTGAGAGGTGAGGGGAGACAGTTCTGACAACACCTTCAGAGGCTCTAAGTAAAGCCCTGACTCATTCAAATACTCGTGTACTTTACTTACACAAGCCAATTTAATTCCTTTTTTGCCTAAGCTAGTGTGAGGTGGCTTTTTGTCATCCACAATGGAAACTGTCCTAATACACTGGGTTATTTAACTTTGATAAGTAATTAAATCATCAGTTGTGTTAAATCAACAAAATTAATATTTAAAAATATCAAGTGCAGGTTTACCTTCTGAAATTCAGCTCCTGAGTTATGAAATATACAGGGAGTATTGCGTTCTATCAAACAAGAACACAGCAACGGCAGTGGGAAAATTATTATATTGCAACTTTCTAACCAGAGGTTTTAAGGTGGTTATGATTTCAAGTCCACTTCATAGGTGTCCCCATATTTGAAAACTGGGTTCTTAATTTAAAATCAATGGACAGCTTTCCCTAATCCAGAATGACCTAAAATAACACAAATAGTTCATCCAAATTGCCAGAGTGTCTCAGGGCAGACATGGTTTTGGTTTTACTGTCACAGGAATGCTATGCTTTGGTTCAAATAGCCAAATTTCCTCCCAAATATATACTTTGGGTTTCTGGGCTACCCAGGTAAAGAACGGGAGAGAACTTTTCTCTTTTCCTGGGTCTCATGGATAGACTTCTACTAAAAGTTAAGGATTTGACCAGATATTGAGCACAATGATTTGCGTAGCCTCATACAGAAACTGTCTACTTTCTTAATTAGAAGCATACAACATGCAGAAACAGAGCTCTTATCTGCCCAGTCCCATTTACAGATGCGCAAATGCTTATATACATCAGCCCATGGGTTCCAGTTTGAAGGCCAGAAGACTTATCCAATCTGCTAATCAAAAACCCAGATCATAGATGGGAAAGGGGCGGGGGGGGGGCGGTGGTGGTGGGAAAGGCTTGTAAGCCATTTTACAAATAGATCCTGGCACAATTAATGGGAAATTTCAGTGCATAAACAGTTTGTTGCTGATGCTTCCAAAGCAGATACAGTCTGAAAATACTACAGGTTAGTGTTACCAGAAGAAAAAAAAAATTCTGGAGAAGCTAAACTGTGGCTAAACACTGTTTTGCAATGGAAAGTTTCCAAATCACTCAGTACATCACCAGTGCTTTTGGTTTCCAAAGAGTGACTCTGAACAGAGGCCGGACCACACAAGCCCTGCCACCCTGAAACATGGCTCTCCAGCCACTTTCAAAATAACATAAGTTCAATTAAAATAGAGGGAAATTTCTATTTTAAAGAATAAGATCAGGGACTTCCCTGGTGGCCCGGTGGTTAAGAATCCGCCTGCCAATGCAGGGGACACAGGTTCGAGCCCTGGTCTGGGAAGATCCCACATGCTGCGGAGCAACTAAGCCCGTGCGCCACAACTACTGAGCCTGTGCGCTACAACTACTGAAGCTCGCGCACCTAGAGCCTGTGCTCTGCAACAAGAGAAGCCACCGCAATGAGAAGCCTGCGCACTGCAACGAAGAGTAGCCCCCGCTCGCTGCAACTAGAGAAAGCGCGCGCACAGCAACGAAGACCCAACGCAGCCACAAAAAAAAAAAAAAAAGAATAGGATCAGCTATGTTATTAGCCGAAATCTGAAAACAGATGTTTTCAACTTAGGACAATGGTCCTCTAACACATACTTCTGTGCTACAAAATGGTGTGGATTCTTTCATTGCGCTTGAAAATCCTGACAAAATCTCCTTATGCTGTTTAAGTAGATACTGTGGGACAGGAGTAGAAAGAAAAATACTACTATGTACCTGCGAAGTTTACTGTTAGCTCAGCTTTTTCTAACATGATTGATGTCAGATCAGATATACTAACAGACTTTCCAAGTGCTCCATAACCTGAAGGAAAGAGGATGTAAAAAAAAAAAAGAAAAAGGAAAACCAACACAAATACCTTCTTTCTGAAAGAATCTTCCCTAAAATAAAAGCCTGTGGATTTTCATTTCAGTCAGATTTGGAAAAAGTCCTGGTATTTACAATAAACTTTAGATTACAAGTAAGATTTTACAGCTTTGTCAAAATAAATGCACAAACTTGGCATTAATGTATTTCATTTAAACAAACGTACTCTTGAGCATGCCAATCTATTCCAGTCACAACTGGTCTGAAGGCATTACACTAAATATTTTAAAGTGCTGTAAAAGGTAAAGGAACTTTTTCTAAATACACCTGATTTCCCCATTTATAATTCTAGTTTCTGTTTTGATTTTCTGAGTTGCAACACATAGGATTATTAAGACGATGTTCACCTCTTTTTCCCCCTAGACTTCCTGTAGTAGGGCTTTTTGAATTTAGAAGCAACTTCAAAAACAGTACAGAAGACGGACTTCCCATACCGCTGTTTTCAAAAGCATATAGGTTTTCAAAACAGAAACACACACACAGGTCCCAAGAGCTCACAGGAACGATTTACTCTGCCCCCCGGCCTCTCATCCTCCTGGAGGACAGGACGCGCCCGCACTCACCACTTTCTCTTTGGAGCGCAGGACGCCCAGCTTCCCGAAGCGCACGTGGAAGGGCGAGCACTGGTAGGAGCCATCCTGCTGCCGCACCACCACGACGTCGATGCAGCCGGACAGCGTGGCCTGGTTAATGCCCTTGTAGAGCTCCTTCACAGTGACAATCACCTGCCCGGCCAGCTGCCCCACGTAATTCATGGTCTGAGACTATAACAGACAAGAAAAAAAGCAGATGAGATGTTAACGCTGAGTTCGTGGGTCTAATGACAGCGACAGAGAAAAAACCGCAGGGCCTAAAACTACATGGCTCGTACGTACTCCAGACTATGATTAGCCCTGCAGACGCTGTGCCCCTGCGTCGCAGGCTAATGCGGCCGCTACACACTTCCACGCGTGGGCAGCCCCACACTGTCCGTCCGCCTTGCTGCTGACAGGCAGCCCAGCCGGGCATGCAGAAGTCCCCTTTCCCTTTCCAGCATCGCGGATCGAGCCTGCTGCCACTGGGTGTTCCCCCCAAAGTTCAGAACCCACAGAGATCCCCAAAGAGCCCCGACTGCCACACGGCCCTCCTGCCCAAGACAACTTGGGACCTGGGGAAAGTGCATCCACTCCGACCAAGCAGCTAAGCAGAGAAGTGACTGAAAATCACTCCCAAGAGGAACCTGAAATCACGCTGTTCCAGTTGGAAGGTAAGTGAGAGATGGGTTTTCTACGGAATTAATCGACTATGGTTCAGAGACACACTAGATTAAACAAACAAACTGGTGAGCTAGGCTGGGTCTAACCAATTTATAACAGTACTTTGAGGGAAAATCCCGTCAGTGCTTCAACACAACTCACTAGAACATATATTCATGTCCCACAAAGTTCAAAGCACAGAAAAGGGTTTTAATCTTGGACCTATTCAAATCAGGATCGCCAGACTGTAAAGGGTCCTCCAGAAAGGGTCAAAAAGGCGGCAAGGGTACCCGACCGGGGCGCAGGGCCACCACACGCTTCATCTGGCCACAGGATGGGGGGCTGGGCCCCCAACTCTTCATTCGTTAGGAAAAAACAGCCACACTTTAGTCCTAAGGCTGTCAGATTTTATTCCCAGTTATCCTTACGACCGCAGTGCACTCATTAGACACTGGCTCTCCTGGCAGAGTGTTAAAGCACAACTGAGCAAAACTCATTCTCCTGAGG
The DNA here is from genome assembly GCF_949987535.1 of Balaenoptera acutorostrata. Taxonomy (NCBI): domain Eukaryota; kingdom Metazoa; phylum Chordata; class Mammalia; order Artiodactyla; family Balaenopteridae; genus Balaenoptera; species Balaenoptera acutorostrata. Next base: position 57,563,892 of record NC_080076.1, read on the forward strand.
ACAGGAGGGATGCAGACGGAACCAGAGGCCCTCCACAGCTCTGCTCATCCGGAAGCCGACTTCCACCCAACCAGAGGCCCGACAGCCTATTCTGCAGGGTATTCACCATAAGCACAGCTGTCTCTAAACCCAGATCAAAAGCCTTTCAGCTGCCTGGAGTTCAAAGTTACATGCTCAGAAAAGTCCCGAGAGCACATTCTATGCTGTCAGGTAAGTCCAAAGCTGAGCTAGAAGAACGCCATCCACGGGACAACCAGGGGCCTGCCAGCACCCCTGCTGCAGAAAAACCCACCGCTCTCCACAGGAGAGCCAGCACCCACGGGCAGTGCCCGGATTTCCTGCTCCTGTACACAGTAATCAAGGCCCGTCAGTTTAATGCCATGGAGCAGAGCCACAATAACTTTATCCCAGAAAACGTTTTGAATATTTTAAAGCTAATGCTACCAAGGCTCCAAAATGCACCTACAGAAGAAGCTGGCTTTGAGGATGTAAACCAGCTGCAAAACTTACCAATAAACAGCAGAATACAGCGGCGGGCGTCCTTTATGAGGTAAATTCTAAAACAGTTACAAGTTGGTATGATTTCAGGTCTACAATAATTGATTTGAACTCTAGAGTAAGGCCAAATTAAGCACGTATCAAGCGCTCAATAATGGTTCCTTAAATATTCATGGAATGAATGGTCAAACGAACCATCAACAGAAGAGAATAAAAAAGAAACACGTGCGGTAGTGTTTTAACAGAATATTCGTATTACATCTCATATTCTAAAAATTAATCTTGTATTGTGATAATTGTGGATTCACATACACGTAGTTGTAACTACTAATACGAAGAGATCCCGTGTATACTTTACCCAGTTTCCCCCAATGGTAACATCTGGCAAAATTCTAGTGCAGTATCACAATTGGGTATCAACACTGATTCAGTTAAGATTCAGAACATTGCCATCGTCACAAAGATCTGTCCTATTGGCCTTTTACAGTCACACACACCTACTTGCCTTCTGTCCGCCCTCCCCCCTTAATCCCTGGCAACCACCAATCTGTTCTTCATTTCTGAGATATTTGCCATTGTTAAGGAAGTTATATAAATGGAAGCACACAGCATCTAACCTTCTGGGACTGCCTCTTCCCACTCATATTTCTATGGGGATTCATTCAGGTTGGTGCATGTATCAACAGTTTGTTCCCCTTTATTGATGCCTAGTATTTCATGGTGTGGATATACCGTAGTTTAACCATTCACTTATTGAGGAACAGTTGAGCTATTTCAGATTTTTTGGCTATCACAAAGAAAACTGCTATAAGCATTCATGTACAGGTTTTTGTGTGAAAATAAGTTTTCAGTTGACTAGGGTAAAATGCCCAGGAACGTGACTGCTGGGCTGAATGGGAATCGCATGCTTAGTTTTTAAAGACACTGCCACCAGAGTTGCTGTACCATTCTCCACTCCGACCAGCAATGTCTGAGAGATGCAGTGTCTCTGCATCCCTGCCAGCACTTGGCATTGTCACTATTTTTTATTATAGCCATGATGACAGGTATGTAGTGATACTGGTTTTAATTTGCATTTACCTAATGGCTAATGATGCAGAAAATTTAATTAAATTTTGTTTTATAAAAGAGCACTACAACTAACTTAGAGGAAAAGGGAATACACATCTTTTTGTTCCTTATTTTTGGGGTCACGGTGTACAATTTTTATATGTTAAGAATGTCTCCAAAAACAGAAGTGAAATGAAATTTAGTCCTAAGTAGTTCATCTTTTCACTCTCTTTTAGTATTTTTCAGCAACCTAGAACAGTCCATCAGAATTTTCATATTCTGTAAGTAACATGTGTTCACAACACCCTTTCTGCCTGTCACGGCAAACAGCACCCACGTAATCAATCTTTGTATTATGCTTGACTGATGATGGCAGCAACTTAAAAATGAGTTTTGTTACAAATCAAAAAAAAAAAATTCATAACAAATTATATAGGCCTTTTCTTAAAAGAAACTGAAAAATGATAACTTAAGCATCTACATTCAGCCATAAACAACAGTCTTATAAACTAAATGTGTCATAAGCTTACATCAACTAGAGGACAGAATCCATAATTAAGTGTAACTACATCTATTCGAGATGATTTTAATTACCACGGTCAGAGGATGTGCCGCTATACAAGAGAGTCTATTGCGTAAATGCCAGTTACTAAATGTAGAAAAACACAGGCTGTCAAATCACTGGTTTTCTCTCAGCAGATATAAAGCAACCCTGTTCATATCACGAAGGCTGGGAAAACAAAGTAATGGGAGGCCTGGTGCCTCCACGGGGGGGACGAGGGGCGCCCCATCCAGGCTGGGGAAAGAGCTGGGTAAACAGCTTCCTCTTTAAGCCAAACCTTGCACCTAACTCTTTACTTCTACACGCCCAGCCCAGCAGGGGCCACGATAGAGCCCAGAGAGAAAAAAGTCAGGCCCCTGACATCAGTCTGTCCCCGTCAGCACCTAGGGAAGCGGGACTCTGAACAGGGGCAGAAAAGACAGATGAAGTAATCCACTCACATGTGGGGGACACCCCCACTGAAGACGCTGGCTTTTGAAATAAAGATTTAAAAATACAGCAAAATAATATACATCGTAAACTATTCGTCACGTTTTATGATGAGTGAATGATGAGAAAAAAAAAAGAGGGGGAAATGAATTCAAGAACAGAGTGACAGAAGACACATGAAAATTCAAAGACAAGACAAAGACAGCAACTAATGTAAAGATGCGCACACAGAAGGAGCGACATGTGCCTGAAGGATGCCCACAGAGCAGCACCCCTGTCCCCAGGCTCAAAGGCACAAAGGAAAATATTAAAATGCATTAACTGATTCTCAGAACTGGAAAAACTTATCCAGTCCTGTCTTTCAACAAATACCAAAAACGCTTTTATCACATCTCTGAAATACGGTAAAGTTAACAATCGTCACAATTTTTTGAGACCTCACTATGTACCAAATTCTCAAGCTTATACATGCATTATCATCTCAGGACCACTTTATAGGTGGTTACAGGTATATGTTTAAGATAATGAAACTGAGGCTTGGAAAGGTTAAGTATTGTTATGGACTGTGTGTGTACCCACCCCAAATTCCTATGTTGAAGCCCTAACCCCCAGTGTGACAGTATTTGGAGGTGGGACGTTTGGGAGGTAATTAGGCTTAGACAAGATCATGAGGGTGGGGCCGCATGATGGGATCGATGCCCTTAATAAACAGAGGGGGAGACAAGAGCATGGTCCTCACCACGTGGGGATACAGTGAGAAGGCAGCTGTCTGCAAGCCAGGGAGAGGGCCCTCACTGGGAACTGAATTGGCCAGTACCTTGATCTTGGTCTTCCCCACCTCCAAAACCGTGAGAAATCAATCCTTGTTGTTTAAACCACCCAGTCTGTGGTATTTTGTTATAGCAGCCTGAGCTGCCAAAGACAAGTATCTTCTTAAGCATCATATGCTATACCGCTTTTCAATTCTGGGATACTTCCAGTAGACAGAGACTCACCCCTTTCATGAGGAGGCTTATCCCAATACCAGACAGACAGCCCCGGTTACTACGTCCACCAGAAATCCCACTGCATATGCACCACCCTCTTCTAAAGGACACCACCACACACCAAAGAGTTTACTGTACAACCCAACTGGGTCTCATCTGTTCTGAGCTAAGCGTTCTTAGTCCTTAAAATAGCTGAAATGACTGGGTTTACTTTCACTTTTATGACAAACTAGAGAACTGACTTCCTTTAAATGGAAGATCCCAAACTAGACACTATGGCACAGACAGGCCTGACCAATGCCCAATCCACTCAGGGCACAGTGTGTGTCTGGGGCCAGGCTTACATGCTGAGAGCACAGTGCACACGAGCCGGCTAACCTCTTGAGAGCTCCCAAGACAGGGAGGCACTTACGGATCACTAAACTGAAAATGGAAAGAATCAGTAGACAGTAACCGACTAAAATACTTCATAGAGGCCAAATGGCCCTTCACACACAAAATTCAATAGACCAAATAGTCCTTCATGCATGAAATTCAGTGGTGCCCACTATCAGACTTTTCTTATCAAACATTTTAAAGTAAACATACACTAGTATCTGGAATAAATGGGCAGCTTTCAAGATTCAATTATTTACCAAAGGTTTAAAGATTTGCTTAGCAGCTTTTCCTGAGCATCAGAGAAACTAAAGTCAATCATCATGATATGCAGTACAGATTTATATACGGAATGCATCAGTAAGTGGGTTCAAATACAAACACCCCTCTGATAAAAACTGCCCCCAAACTATTTAAAGGTGATATGTTCAATCAAAAATCATTTTTATTAGGGAAGAGTAACCACAGAGACATAGGTAGCTATTAAAATATTACGATTTCTAAATTGTTATCAATACAAAAATGGATACATTGTTAACTACACTTATATATAACCAAAGTTTGTTTTGTAAGTTTTTTTTTTATGGCTGTGTTGGGTCTTCGTTTCTGTGCGAGGGCTTTCTCTAGTTGCGGCAAGCGGGGACCACTCTTCATCGCGGTGTGCGGGCCTCTCACTATCGCGGCCTCTCTTGTTGCGGAGCACAGGCTTCAGACGCTGTTTCGTAAGTTTTAAGTTTACCTTCTTAATTCTGGGTACTACTAGTTAGCTGGTACTACTAGTTACTACCACTAACAAACACAACTACAGCTGTTACACGTCCATCACACGTCAAGTGCTGTGCTAACCTGTACATTATCTCATGTAATCTTCAGAACCACCCAGGACTTTGGTATCAATATTCCCATTTACAGGAGGGAAGGGAGGCTCAGAATTGTCCAAGGTCGCTGCACTTAGTGGTAAAGCCGATATTCAAACTCAAGTCTGATACTGGAGCCAATGTCCTTAACTGCATCTCTAAGTGACAGAAATGTTCTAAGCAATGATGATAAAAGCCTTGACGAAGCCCCCAGATATCTTGCTGCTTTCAGCAACAGGAGCATTATTTTCACGTAATGCTACTTGGCCACACAAATGTGAAGTGATTTCAGGGTCCAAAAAAGCCACACCCGCCCTCCTGCCTCCCTGCGGGGTTGGCCACCAGCCCGCTGTTGGACCCCCACAAAGTGGATGTCCTGGGAGGTCACGAGGGACAGAGAAGAACAGCTTTTATCAAAGAACTTGCCCTCAACATTCCAACCATCTGACGTGAGGAATGTGCTACGCTAAGAGGGAATAGAACCTTCTAGAAACTTCAGGAAACAAACACTAGCACAGCGTGACCTGGCACCATCTGGCTCCCACCTATGCTCCAGGCAACCAAGCTTACATTCTGCATTTGAGTAGCACTTATCTTTCAAGAACTTTCTCAAACATACCAAAGGGAGTCTCCTTTCACATGCCTGCCTCCCCGCGCCCCCAACCCACCACGGGCTCAAGATCTGCAGTCACTTCCCTCCCTGGGAGGGCAGGGACCCAGGGGACTTGCCTGTCCCCCAGGGGCTTAACTCAAGTCAAGACCCCTCCCAGGGCCCAGGAGACGCCCTGGGGACAGGTTCCCGCGGAGACTCAAGGCAACACCTCTCCATTTTGTTTTCTCTTTCGCCATCAGAGCAGAATGCCAATGTGTTTAATTTTTCTTATTTTACAGTAGCTGCCTTTAATTCTTGCTTTATAAAATCAGAACAGGAAACAGCAGCACCAGGAATGGCCCTCGCCCTCAACGAGGAGAGGCCCTCAGGCTCAGGGCCCCACAGACAGTCCGTGAGCCCCTCAGATCTTCTGGAGCCCCAGGTCCATGAGGAACGCCGCCGGCCGTGCACCCACATGCACTGCCCCCAATGTCCTGTCCAGAGCACGGGGTCAGGGCCCCGCAGGGCAGGGGTCTCCGCCATCCCCAGACCACCAGGCCCCGTGCGCGAGTCCACAGACCCACACCCAGGGTCCCCGGCAAACTGCCTGCACACACCGAGTTCTCCATATGGCCTTCCTGTCGGGATGGGAAAGGAGGGCTGTGAAAGCCTTATCCAGGAAAGGCCCCTCAAAGGAATACCTCTGCAGACTGAATTTAGAAACAATCACACAGGACTGCGCGACTCCTTCAAGGAAAACACAACAGAGGACATGTAATCCACCTATCAAAACAGCCATCATCCCAGGCTGTGTCTGGGACGATTTCGTAAGAGTCAAGCAAAACTGAGTGCCTGCTTCTTGCCAGGCACCACAGTAAGTCCCTACGATATAAAACTCTGTCCTCTTTCCCTCAGAAGTCCTGGGTCTAACAAGAGAAAGAGGCATAAATACTGTCTTAATTTACATAATACCTTGTGATCACACTATTTTGGTGACTCAGGAAGACCAGACAAAGGGAGAAAAAAACCTGCATGGGAGAGTCAAGAAAGGCTTCAGGAAGCAGAACATATTTATGTTTGTTCTAGGGGCGAAAATGGCAGGGTTTATCAGGCCAAACAAAGGAGGTTCCTGGAGGACAGGGACCGGGCAGGGTTCGTGGAGCCTGAGGCAAGGGTGAGATGACGCAAGGCCTTGGACTCACCCTCAGGGCATCAGGGCAACCAGCCAGGGGCAGGCAGTGGCATGATCAGCAAGGGGGTGGGGAGGACGAACTGGGGAAGAGGAGGCTAGAGGCAGAGGCCACCTCGGAAGCTCTTACAACCAATTCCAGCAAGAGGCAGCACAGCTCCAAGAGCAGCAGAGGCACAGAGGGGACTGAGGCAGCAGGACCTGTGACTGACCCAGGGCAGACGTGAGGGAAGGGAGAGCACGGGCAGGATCAAGCCACAAGTTCTAGGCGGAGCTAGAAACACATCTGGCACCTAGCTGGGATTCAGCAAATATTGTTTCAACCGGTGAAGAAATCAACTTCTTCACTTGGTGAAGAACTTCCCAGTAAGGTTGAACTTCAAGAGTTTTACTTACTATACTGGTTCAAAATTTTTCGTACATGAAAATCATCCTGAACAGTTTTTAAAAATGCAAATTTTCTTGAATTTTAAAAAAAGTTTAATAATTGATTATGAAGATGAGCCAGATTAGGGAAGCAGAGCTCCATGTAAAAGAGCCCCTCTGATAAAATTCCATGCCTGTTCTTGCTGCTTCCAAAATCACGCTCGTAAAAAGGTCTCAGCCAAGGCTTAAAACCTTGGGTGCTGGGAAGACGGGAGTTCTGGAACTCTTCCTGAGCTGGCATCTGGACTCGGAAGATTCCTTCTGGAGGGACTGAGATTTAGTGAGGGCGAGGTGTTCTTTGGAGGACTGAGGGTTCTAGTTAGTTCCCTGTAGGTTACTAACCTGTCAGCTGTTTTTCTAAAGAGAAGCAACCCCATCACCTCCACCATATGAGGCAGTCGGGGACCGGTTTATGTCTACCAACCTCGTTTCCCCCTGCTAAGTGAAGAAAGCTGGCAGGGGCCACACTGTAGGTCAGTACTTCTCAAAGAGTGGTCCTTGGACCGCTGGCAACAGAATCAAGTTTTGGTGGATAAGAATACAGGTTCCTGGGCTTCCCTGGTGGCGCAGTGGTTGAGAGTCTGCCTGCTAATGCAGGGGACACGGGTTCGGGCCCTGGTCTGGGAAGATCCCGCATGCCACGGAGCAGCTGGGCCCGTGAGCCACAGTTGCTGAGCCTGCGCGTCTGGAGCCTGTGCCCCGTGACGGGAGGGGCCGCGATAGAGAGAGGCCCGCGCACCGCGATGAAGAGCGGTCCCCGCACCGCGATGAAGAGTGGCCCCCGCTTGCCGCAACTGGAGAAAGCCCTCGCACGAATCGAAGACCCAACACAGCCAAAAAAATAAATAAAAAAAAAAAAAAAAAAAAAAGAATACAGGTTCCTAAGCTCCAATGCAGACATAAAAACCGGAAGTGGGGCCCTACCATTACCATGACTCTGATGGACCTCCGGTCTCTACTGCAGCAGCTTTCTCCTCCCAATCCCGATTAGGCTTGTTGAAAAAACCAAGCTGTTGGGGGCTGAAGTCTGTACTGTTGTCTAAAGGCATACATATTACCTCGAGGTTGGATCCAAACTTAACAGACTGTGAATTTTATACATTTTAATGAACAAACAGCTGACCTGATCATTTTATAAGACTTGAAGTCTAGGACTAGCAGCAGTGGTTCTGTCAAAAATCATGTATAAAAATTCAGGCCTGGGGCTTCCCTGGTGGCGCAGTGGTTGAGAATCTGCCTGCCAATGCAGGGGACACGGGTTCGAGCCCTGGTCTGGGAGGATCCCACATGCCGCGGAGCAGCTGGGCCCGTGAGCCACAATTACTGAGCCTGCGCGTCTGTAGCCTGTGCGCCGCAACAAGAGAGGCCGCGATAGTGGGAGGCCCGCGCACCGCGATGAAGAGTGGACCCCGCTCGCCGCAACTAGAGAAAGCCCTCGCACAGAAACGAAGACCCAACACAGCCATAAATAAATAAATTAATTAAAAAAAAAAAATTCAGGCCTGGGCAGACTGCTTTCCTAGGTGTTCATTCCCTAATCACAACCCGGTACGCTACTCAACATCAGCCTTCAGGATATGTCAGAAGAGAGAATTTCTGAACAACATGCCTGTTTTGAGAGGTAGAGTCACGAATGTAGAAAACAAACTTACGGTTACCAGGGGATAAGGGGGGAGAGGGATAAGCTGGGAGATTGGGATTGACATATACACACTATGATATATAAAACAGATCACTAATAAGGACCTGCTGTACAGCACAGGGAACTCTACTCAATACTCTCTAGTGGCCTACGTGGGAAAACAATCTAAAGAAAAAAAAAGAGTGGATAGATGTATATGTATAACTGATTCACTTTGCTGTATACCTGAAACTAACACAACACTGTAAATCAATTATACTCCAGTAAAAAATTTAAAAAATATACTCCTGCTTTGGAATTTAACAGACACATGATGCAGTGGTTAGCTCAGAAGGTAATAAAACAGGGCTCCTGGATCACAATGATTTCCTCTCTCATCTTGTAATAGGGGATTCAAGCCTTGGCATCAGCTGGCTGATGGGGTGGGGAGACATCTGACCCAAACGGGGCTTAACAGACACTCCTGAAGTGTGTACAGAGAGCCAATGCCACCAGCAACCGGCGGGGCCGAGCCACCTGAGTGGTGACCCAGAGGGCCCACCAGCTCATGACATCGATGCCCACAGCCCTCCTCTCTGAATGAGGAAGAGTCACAGTCTTCTTTGCTTGCTTGGCTTGTTCAGAGTCCAATTCTGATGTCTGTCCACAAAGCACTTAAATACAGACAGGCCGGCACTGATTCTGACTTGATAAAGCCACCCTGAGCCCTCTATCACACTCCCCCCTGAAAACACCCTGGGACACTCAGCAAGAAAATTTCCCAAGTGTAACCCAGTGAAAGCCTTCTACTGAACAACTCATGGTATTTTTTTTTAAACGAAAGGACATGAAGCTGCCTTAAGCTAGGCTGTCAAGGCTGGTCCGTTGATAAATTCAGATTTTGAATGGCACAACACATTTTCTTTAAGGAAGTTTGGAAGCACAGATTTCTGCTCACTGGGCTCACTTCTCTATGAGCTCACCACACTATCTACAAAGTAGATGAACGATTATCTCGGGCTGAGTAATGTTCAACACAGGGAAGACACTTTGCCACCACAGCAATATATGTTCTTTCCTGAGGGGAGGCCTAAGTTTTATCAACTATTTGCTCCAGCTTTTCGACAGATATAACTAAAGGAAGAACGTGTCACCTATTTCATCTTCAAAAACCATCAATTCCCCGCCCTCCACCATAGTCCCCGGCCCAATAACTTTCAAGACAACCCTTCAAAATCCAACACCAGTTTTCTTCTCCATCCATCAACTACTTTGGCTGTTGATCTAATATTTTATTCGAGGGGCAAGGATGTTTCAGGCTTCTTGGATGAGAAGGAGATGGGAACAAATAAAGCCTGTCCACAACAGACTGTGAACACCCAGAGCACAATGGGCAAGAAGGTCAGAAAGAGATGGGCAAGGACGGTCAGGAAGAAAGCAGGAGGCGGCGCAGGGCTGGGGGGGTCCAGGGCGCCCGCCCTCCCCGCACAGCATGGCCCACGTGGTCACTGTCCATCCCACCTGCGGACCCTCGGTTCTGACCAAGGAAGGAGAAGTAGCGCCGCTTCACCGTCGCCCCAGAGCCTGGCACGGTGCCTTGCAGGAGGAAGTCCTTAAGGAGCATTTTTGGATCAAGGAATGGATGGAGTGATGAACGCGAGGTCTGGTGAAGAGAACAGCAAGGAGGAGGAACACACACTATGTGCTGCCCTGTAACCTAACGAGAGAAATCAGAGGCAGATGAAGAGACTGTGTGTGTATGTATTTTTAAACGTATATGTATGTAACATACGTGTATGTTTTTTAAAAATGCCAGCAGTAGAGGCCAACCCGACGTTCCAAAATCAATGCTCAGATATTCAGAACTTAATGCTTTTCTCCAGATGCTACTGAAGATCTCACAAAAAAACCCTGCATAAATCTAGTCTACGTGGGTGACAGTTAAGAATGACACCCGCCTCCGATGGGTAAATCTAAAAATATCCCTGTGAGAACAAAGGACAGCCGTGCAGGTTGCTGTGCAGAGCACCGAGCAGCCTGCAGCCGCTGTGGCGGACGAGCCCGGGCCTGGGGGGAAGTCAGGGGCCGGGGCAAGACGGTCACGAAAAACAGATGACACAGGACACACTTAGGTCATCGCTTTCTACCAGCCAGTCTACTTACAGGAAAACGCCCAACACCACAAGGCACAGCCTTCACAGTAAATGGCTGGTCGCAATAGTTTCATTTTCCTAAAGCTCAGCAATGTACCTGGACATTCATTTTCTTCAACAGAATTGTAACAGAGCAAGCAGAGCTAAATGCTCAATCTGACGCCTACCTTTAGATGTCACTACACATAATAAAATGTGTGGCAAGCAGCACACGAGGAGGAGACCCCAAGGACTTTCCTCAACCCTCACATCACTCCCATGACCAAATCTGCTCCAAACCCCGCAGCTCTATGAAACTCAACGGTTCTCATCCCTGCATTACTCTTCACTGCTTTTCCCTTCAGTTCCCAAACTGCAGAGTAACAAGCTTTTGGCAATTTAGTTCTTATCTCTTCTTGTCATGGTGTAAAATATGCCCAGTTCTAATCTACCTGTACCTGAGGTGACAGATCAGAATGTTACAGGGAACGTTTAACCTCACCAGAAACTAGAGAGAAACGTGGAAGTAAAATCATTAAGAAATGTGCTGAGTTGAAGACTCTGTTTGTAATTAATCATGAAAGACATTAGTCAACCTTTGTGTAATGGTTGTACCTATCAGCACATAAAAACTAGCTAAATGTTCATGCAAACTCTGCTACGAAATGCAATTTTAAGATTTCAAATAGCTGTACCTTGAACTATTCAAGACAGATTTTAAAAAATGAGGTGTACTTTACATGGAGTAAAATTAACCCTTTCATAGTTTTAACCATGCAACCACGTAACCACGTAATCACCATAATCAAGATAATCAAGACACGTAACTAGACTGCCGCCCCAAATGCCCCTATGCCCTTTTGTAGTCTATCCTTTTTCCTCATCCCAAGCCAACCACTGACCTGTTCTCCGTCCTGATAGTCTTGCCTTTTCCAGAATGCCTTATCAATGGAGCCAGAGTACGTACCCTTTGGAATATGGCTTCTTTCACTTAGCATCATGCATTTGAGATTAACCAATATTCTTGCAGGTATCAGCAATTTGTTCCTCGGTGTTGTTAAGTAGTATCCCCCTGTATGGATGTCCCAAAGTTTGTTTATCCATCCACCAGTCGATAGACACCTGGGTTGTTTCCAGTTTGGGGAGACTACAAATGAAGCTACTAAAAATACCTGTGTACAGGCTTTGGTGTGAACATAATTTCACTTCATTTGGGTAAATACTTAGGAGTAGTATTGTTTTAAAGATGTCTTCAGTGCACTCAGAGGAGCCTGCTATTAAGATAAATCCCTCCTTAAATCATTGTACAAAATGGTAATAATTTAACTGTTTTATGAGTTTGGATTTTCATATGTGCGAGTTTCTTAAAATAGGTCCACTTACGCTGGTGACAATTCAAACTCTTCATTTACTCACATCCTAACATTTGAAACTATGTGCAGCCTTGAGAAACCACATGTAACCTAAGCTACAATTCAGTACTCTTCCGTGGGGCAGTGATGGGGTAAACGCCACTGTACACACCTCATCTCATTGAATCATCACGGTTAGGTAAGGTAATGTTAGATGCATTGAACAAGCAAGAAAACTGGGGCTCAGAGAAAACAGGCAACACACCAGGAGTCAGACGGTTACACAGTGACAAGCACAAACAAAAGCTCAGATATGTCTGCCTCAAACGCCCGGGCTCTTTCTGTATCCTGGCCACAAGCTCCTCAACACACCAATGCCAAGTTTTTGTAATTTTCAGGGCTACGAATGAGGAGGAATTTCATAAGTGCTTTTAGAAGGCCACGATTCTGCCGCATGCTACCACACATGAAAAATGTTAAAGCTTTTCATTAGGAGTAGCCTTCAAGATGTGATTACGTTATGATCATAAATGTATGTTTTAAGGAACATGTTCTCATCCTAAACTTTCTTGGATAAGAACTTGTGGCTAACCTATTTTGGTGGTGATCACTGATAACTATAAGCAACTGAAAATAAAACAGGAAATCTGATTGGCTCACTTTCACACAAGAAAGGCACACAATCTTAGCAAGTTTCTATATAAACCATATGTAGTATTTTCAGTGATGACTATCACTTTAGTCCAGACATTAGTAGGATACAATTTCCTTTGAAACATCTGACTTGATTTGAAGTTCTTTCCATTTACTCACTGACCTAGAAGTCAGGAATTGACATCAGGACTCTTTTGCAACTGAAATTACAGCTGTGAGATGGGAACAAATGGACATATTCTTGGAGTCTGCAGGTCTATAGAAAGACGTGTTAAACTTAATCCATCTCCCTCTCATGCCCTCAAAGAACCTTAGTTAATATCACAGATAAATTAAGTTCAAATTTTCAACTTGTCCCAATGTGTTAATTCCCTGGGTTGAAAGGCTCTCCACTTCCATCACATGGTACCCTGGTTAAGTTCAGGTAGAAACAGGCCAGATGAACGAGCCAGTAGGATTTGAAGGCCACTCACTGCAACTACTTTAACTAACTTCACAGCTGCTAACCTAACAAGCACATGGAGGCCTAAAGTTCACAAACCAAACATCCTCAACAACCAAGGCTGAAGGGTTTATCCTCTTGATGTCTGATAAGAGAAAATACCTGCTTTAGAAAGCAAGCTACACTTCAGGAAAAAAAAAAAAAATGCATACTGCCTTATCAAAAAGAAAAGCAAGGATTAGGATAAATTTGGTTTTAGTGAAATTTAGGGCAACTGGTGTGTCACTTGTTTGCATGGACTGTGTGTTTATTAATATACACACGGCCTTCCTCCGCATTCAAACCACTAGACATTCCCTCAGGTGTGCTCAGTTTCTCTGACAAAGTTTTGTAAGAATGCTAGCCATGAAACTGGATGGGTTTCTACTCCACTACAAAGACCTGGGGACTTTTACTCCTAGGAGGCTGAGATCCCTTAGTTACAAGGGCTAAGAGTGACATAAAAATTCTTTTCAGGACTTCCCTGGTGGCACAGTGGTTAAGAATCTGCCTGCCAATGCAGGGGACACGGGTTCGAGCCCTGGTCTGGGAAGATCCTGCATGCCACGGAGCAACTAAGCCCATGTGCCACAACTACTGAGCCTGCACTCTAGAGCCCGCGGGCCACAACTACTGAGCCCGCGTGCTTCAACTACTGAAGCCACACACCTACAGCCCGTGCTCCACAACAAGAGAAGCCACCACAATGAGAAGCCTGCGCACCGCAACAAAGAGTAGCCCCCGCTGGACGCAACTAGAGAAAACCCACGCGCAGCAACGAAGACCCAAAACAGCCAAATATAAAAATAAATAAATAGAATTTTAAAAATAAATACATAAATAAATAATTCTTTTCAGTGTCAGAAGAAGTGACGACTAAGCCAGAATGGAAAATGATGATTCACCGAGTCGGAGACCGTCCATCAGTGGTGAGTACTCAAAGCCACAAGAGCCTTTGGGTCCAGATTCGTATCCCCAAGTCTGAGTAATCCCAACACCTGGGAAGCTTCTAAAAATACAATTTCCTAGAAGGAAGGCTAACATGAACCCTGTGGTGTTGGACAGGCATCGGAAGTCTCCATGGGTGGATGCACAAGTACAGACGTGCTTACACCTGGGCTAGAACACATGTTTAATATCCCCACTCCCTCTGCCACGATCGAGAATCAAGGACACTAGAAGCAGCATGCACACCTAGAGCCCAGATCCTAGTTTCTAAATACCATCCTCCAGGGACTTCCCTGGTGGTCCAGTGGTTAAGACTCCGCCCTTGCACTCACTGTAGGGGGCCTGGGTTCGGTCCCTGGTCGGGGAACTAAGATCCCACATGCCACATGGCATGGCCAAAAAAATTTTTTAAAAAAATAAATAAATAAATACCGTCTTCCAGTAAAAGGTCGCAGGGCTGGGACATCTCATGGTGCCAGAAAGTAGGAATCCTGTGCTCAAAACCAAAGGATTAGGGGCATTTTAAAGGAACACAGAAGCCAATGTGAAAGAGTGCCCGGAACAATCTGAGCAACAAAATAATGACAGATTATAACCTACAGAATATTCTTGAGGCCACACTGATATAAATCAAAAAAATAAGTAGGGAGAAGGGACAGATTTCTCTTAAAGATGAATTCCGATGAATAACAAATGAGGGAAATAAAAGACCACTATTAGAACACTACAGTACCTGTGGCAGACATAGGATGTTAAAAATAGAGGATGAAAGTTTGAAGAGAAACAAGGTATTTGTATATTCTCAAATTATCTTCCCCAAGATATAAACTCATTACCAAAGGAAAAAGTAACTTCACAGGAGAGAAATCTGGCAGACGCCGCCTTAATGATAAGTAGGGAAACTCCACAGTAACAAGAGAACCAACACCAGGGACCCCTCATGATTCACTGACAAGAGCACATCACAGCGGTGCTGTTTGTTCCTGCCACAAACACACGAGCTCCATCTAATCAGGAGACGCCACAGACAACCTCCAGCTGAGGGGAGCTCCACAGAGGCACTGAGCAGCGCTCTCCTCAGCAGTTAATGTCACAAAGCGGGAGACTGGGGGCGGTCAGTGACTGGAAGACGACAGACGTGACCAACTAAACGCAACTCCGGGCTGGATCCTCAAACAGAAAAGGCCTTTAGCAGGAAAAATCTGAACAACGTCTGCAGTTTTAAAGACAAAACAATTCCCGGGCTCCACTGCCTCCTCAATTCTGACTCTGTCTGTCTGGAAAATCTATATTTTACATTTAAAGCTCAGCAGGGGCTCTGGTGACCGTCCAACTCAGGAATCACCGAGAAGGCCTGAGAAATCCCGATGGCCAGACCACCCCAAGTGACAGGGACAAGTGACCCCAAATGGCAGCTTGTCAAGCTGTGTCTGATGACCGCAGGCAAGTGGGTCAGCGTTCGGGGAGGGACAGAACCCAGGGGTGTGCCTGTCCTGCCCCGCTTCCCTTGAAGGAATGACGTTTCCAACGTAATTGCAATCTTCTGAGTGTCTGTCTATTACGGTTACGGTTTACGACTTCATGCTTTGTTAGAACGTAAAACAAAGACGATCAAGGGCTTTTACAATCTCAGCTACTGCCCCTTGACCTGACTAAATGCAGCCTCTCTACGTGCAGGTCAAGTGGAGTTCAGCCGCATCTCAGCAAGTGACTGACACTCTAGAGATAACATAGCTCCCCTCCAGCCTTCCCGGAACCGGCTTCAGGCACGTTTCTGACGAAGGTCTTTTCCACACAGATCCGGGCTGAGGCCTAGATGCTACACCAAGGGCACACACAATTCTGAGATGATTTCATCGCAGAGTTGAAACAATATCTAACAAAATAAGATCAGCATATTGTTATTTCCACCCATTGAAAAATACCCTTCCTAAATGTCTTAAATTAAGCAAAGATGATTCTAGGTTATGCAACAGGCTTCAAAGAAGAGACAAATACAAAAGATATACATATTTTTTAAACCAAGCAGCAAAACAGCAAAAGTATCAAACATTTTTCCTACTTTCAATGAGATAATGTACAGTACCTATGCAAGAATGACTCTAGAAATGGTGTCTAATCTTTTCTTCAGAAGAACTGGGTTGGTTTTAAATATTTAATACCTAAGATATGAATATAAAACACAAATTATATATAACGATAAAGAGTTTTGCTGAGAGAGGTTAACGGGTTTTTTTAATATATAAATTTATTTATTTATTTGTTTTATTTTATTTTTGGCTGCACTGGGTCTTCGCTGCTGCGTGCGGGCTTTCTCTAGTTGCAGTGAGCAGGGGCTACTCTTCATTGTGGTGCTCAGTCTTCTCATTGCGGTGGCTTCTCTTGTTGCAGAGCACGGGCTCTAGGCGCGTGGGTTCAGTAGTTGTGGCTCGCGGGCTCTAGAGCGCAGGCTCAGTAGCTGTGGCACATGGGCTTAGTTGCTCCCTGGCATGCGGGGTCTTCCAGGGTGAGGGCTTGAACCCGTCTCCCCTGCATTGGCAGGCGGATTCTTAAGCACTGCACCACCAAAGAAGTCCCGAGGTTAACGTTTTTATTCAGATCCTTTCAGGGAGATGTGTCCAGTCCCTCTAGACTGGACCGACACCTGGTCGAGACAGCTAGAGACACGGGATGGAATTCCGATCCTATGCACAAAGCGGCCCCGGACCAGACCTGCAGTCCTGGGCTCACCCAGGTCCACGGGGCCAACGGCCCGGCTCCCAGGACCGAGCATCCAGGCAAACTAAATGAGGTGCTCGTCACACGACCATCTGGTGGAAATCTGTCCAGCTGTGCTACTCACAAACTCAGAGCAGCAAATAATTCAGACGTATTAGTAACTGCAAACAAAAAGATCTGTGAGCACCTAGCGGATTCAGTGCGGCACGATAAATATTTGCTGAACGAAGAGAATTTTGTTTTCAGCTGGTGGTTCAGTCATGCACCACACAGCAGTGCAGAGCAGCGTGTGCTTTAACTGTGGGCCACCACTAAGTCTCTCCTGAAAACAGATGGCGCATAAATACAAAAATGGATAATAAATAACTTCCAAACAGCCTGTACATACTTCTGGCCACAGCCTCTAAGCTACCCTCCCCCAAATTCCTGAGCTCATCTGAGATACCATGATTAACAGGCAATCAAGTTGTAAAAACAAAGATTCTAGGCGAATGTGCTCCCCCAAACTGCCTGACTGGTAACATCACCACATTTCTGTGAGCAAATGAAATTCTGTGCAACTAAATATGTAATTAGTGCTGTGACCACCGTCCACCTAGAGGAAAGCATGTGGTTTTGGACCCCTTCACCAGTGCGGTTCCATGATTCCGTGAAGCAGGAGGTGATATCAGATGCACCAAGCCGGGGGCGGCCACTGCTGCACCCAACTCAGCATAAGGCACCTGCCCCACCTACAGGGTGACTTGCTGTCTTCCACCTCTGTTTATGTTACTGCATCGCGCAGTAAATAATATAAACATACAAAGTTCTCTCTGAAAAAGGGGAGCTTTTTAGACTCGAGCAGGCCCTTTGATAAAGAGCACAGAGGAGCGAGGACGGCCTGAACAGGTCCCTCCTAACCCCCGTGCAGGGGTTCTCACCTCTACTAAGAACAGCCAGATGCCCTCCAGGGCCCCTTCCAGCTCTAACCCACAGCAAGACTCGATTCTAGGAGCATTTCTTAGGATTACAACTTTGGCTAAGAACTCCTGTAGTACATTCTGCCCTAATTTGAAAAACGCAAAGTAATTTAAAAATAAGTGGGGGAAAATAAGGCCAGCAGATTATTTTGGAACTTCAAGGTTTTTTGAATATGAAATAACTTGGCCTTTTCCTTGCCAAATAAAGGAATTATATTCATTTGTTTAAAAATTATAGAAATACGATTTAAAAAAAAAAATTCCCCATTTCTAACAAAGCCCAGAAGTTTCCTCATGGTTTTTTAAATTATGAGATTTTTACATTTGCATTCCAAACACATAAAATCATCTCCTTTATGATGGAGACTTTCACGTTCCAACAGGTGTGCGCACACAGCATGACCAGCAAGGAGCGTCGGGGTCACTGAGGGCCTGGACCCTGAGATCTCCCCCCACCACCCACACCCAGGTTACAAAGTCTCCTACACAATCAGCAGAGCTCATCAAGCAGATAGCAAATCCCGTGTCCTGAACACCAGCCATTCAGAAAACCCAAGTTTCTCTTGGAGCTGGGAGGTGACTCATGGAACTTCAATGCTCTAATGTTAACACAAAAAGAAGTGTCATAAAATGCAGCCCAAACACCCGCTGCCCTCGCTCTAGAAGACACCAGCAGCAGGAAGCAAACTTCTTCCTGTGAGGAGTGGTTTGCGTGTGCTGGGGCTACTCACTAAACGAACTTTTAAACTATTTCTTAGCCAGCTGTGTTCACCGTTCTCCCTTCTGACCTCTACAACAAATGCGCAGGAATCCATATATACATATACTCTGTACTATTAAAATGAAATTTCAAAAGTAAATGACCCCTCTCCGTAGCCCCTGACTTCCATTCCTAGTCAAACGATGTCTAGTTCCACCGGTTCCCGAGATCCTCAGCGAGTATATTTTTGCCAACAGGTCCAAAAGCAAAAAGCACACAGATGTGTAACATTTTTAAAGGTGACAAAAACTTGCACAACTTTAAAACTAAAATCAACCTGATTATGAGCCACAGATTTTAGATACTGTATAATTTTTGTCTTTATTTTACACTTGTTTTCATAAAAATGTACACCCCTAATTTTCTAAAAACTACCTTCACCTCACTGCATTTACTTCAAATCATTTTTACAGAAAAGGCTTCCATAGGTAAAGTTAAATTACATTGTCCTTAATTCACCTGATTGTTTCCTTAATGCAGACTTCTAAAACTTACACTTTCATGTGACCTGTTTTATTTTATGTCTCATAAGAGAGGAAACTCTAGATAAAAAACTCAGACAATCTGCATTTTTCCCCACATATTTTAACATTAGAAATTCTGTTTGCCACCACAGGAGAAAACAGACTGCTGTCGCTCTTCCCTGTCACATATCAGAATAAGATGCCAGTTTCAAAATATTAGCTTAGTTTTCACAAATATTTGGCTAGGACAACAAAAATCATAAAACAAACAAACTCATAGAGAGAGATCAGATTTATGGCCACCAGAGGCAGGCTGGAGGATGGGGAACTGGATGAAAGCAGTCAAAAAATCTGAAAGACGGGAAAAAAAACCATAAACCTTTTCCATGGTTTTTATTCCTCAGCTACTACACTTAGATGCAAAGAAATGTGAAACGAGATACATTTCCTGAGAAACCTAGTTTCAAAAAAATTCTCAGTTTAAAGCAGCAACTTCATTTGTTTCTAGGCAGAAAGTTATTATTTGTTAAATAATAAATAGAAAAGGGTAGAAAGATGGTGTAGAGTGAAGGAGGGAGAGCAGGTAGCCAAAGATTTCTGTTGAATACAACATTTAAAAGTTAATAAAATTCATTCTGACGCTACATTTTCCAAGGAAAAGGCATCAGCCGATCTCCCTGGCGGTCTTCCCGCCCCCTCCTCACAGCATATCCCAGGTAGAGAAAGCGCGGAGGCGGGAGCTGGTGGATGTAACTCACCAAGATGCCAGCAGGGGCCTTTCCACCGTAAACACCTTCAGCAACCTTCTCCTCCTCATCTTCACTATCATCTTCCAAGTAAAACATCTTAAAACTGAACTAGTTCATCAGAATGTCTTTTTTTCAGAGATGAAGGCACACTTCTAAGTTATCAAAACAGAAAGCTGTTCTGCTGGGCAAACTGTTTGCAGACACAGTAATATGGTTAAAACTGAAAGGAAATGGCTCTTAAAAAAAAAAAAAAAAAAAGCAATACATGCATGACTTTACCAGTAAGATTTGCTGAAGGCCTCAACCCTGTCCCTCTGAAGCAGATAAGCAGGGGCATGGGATGGGCCGTGCTGCGTGTTTACACTGATAGGTACCAAGTCCTGCCCAAGCACAGGAGCCTCACTGTGCTTCCATCACACGGGACACGAATTGAGTTAATGATTCCCTAAATCAATTACATCCTCATTTTTAGAAATCAAAACAACTACACATACGAAGACGTAATCTTCAATAAATTAATCATGTGAGGGAACAAAGTTTACATATACTTTCTAAGCATCAGTGAGCTTCCCAAAGACAGCCAGGTGACATATGCTTTATAGAACTCAAATCACTGAAATGTTTTGCTTTGTCATATTGCCATGACCCAATACATTTTCACAATTCTGAATGGGAGCTCACCTGCTCAGCACTGTAAATAATGAACAAATTATAATAACAATTTGTTACTGTATGTTAACATAGCATTAGTTATATTAATGCTGTAACAGTAACATTACATAATAATATAATAACAAACCATTTAACTTCAAGAGTATGATAATACAACACTAAAATTCACACATCCTGGTATTTCCTTTCCAGCTGTTAGTAAGTCAACATATAAACACTTCAAGTGAATTTTTCTAAAAACCTAAAACACACTAACACAGAGACAAAACGTCAATTTTTAAATTAAAATACACTATTTTTTGCAAGCCAGTGTCTAGGACTGTGCTGTCTGTTACAAATAGCCGTTATCCACATGGCTACGTTTGTGATGTGGGTACTGCCAAACGCTATGTGCTGTGAGCATAAGACACGCAGAATGAAAGCAGAACGTGAAATAATTTCATAATTTTATATCTATATATAAGGTTACTTGCTGAAATGAAAATACTTTGGATATACTGAGTTAAATAAGATATATTCTTAAAATTAATTTTACCTGCTTTTTTAAATTTTTTAATGTTACTAGAAATTTTTAAATGACAATGTGGCTCCCATTATATTTCTACTGGAGCACGACTTTAGGATCCTGAGACAATCGTGAGAAGAAGGGCGGAAAGGAACATTCAGCCAGAGTTCCATTAATGAAGAGCTGAGGGTGACAGGAGTTTCCATCATTCCACAGAAGTAGTTAAATTCATCAATATACTAACTGATCCTCAGATATTTAATAATGTTCACATTATTAAACTTTTTCTCTGTCTAAACATCGCAAAAGACAAAACTTCCAAATGTTTGACCGAGGGATTGTTGGTAATGTTTACTACAGCAATATACCATCAAGATACACGTAATAAAAATGTTAAATGGCAAAATTTAAAACAAATTTCACCAAAATTAGAAATGGGAAAATGTATCCTGCATTCAAAGCATTACACTGCCTTCTACCCACACATTAACGTGAAGGGCCCACGGGCGCTTGTAATCCAAGTCAATACACGTCAGGTACACAAATTCCCCCTTTCACAAGGGAAGTGATTTTTTTGGTCTATTACACAATGTAAAAAATTTTAAACCTCTTCCTTCCTCCATGTCCCCCTGCAGTCCCAGATCCTCAGCATCAGATGGTAATAAAAACCCACACTGGGGTGCCCGTGGGAAAGAATGGAGAAGTGGGAAGTCAGGGAGAAGGCGAAGTGAGGAGAGACGGAGAAAGGGGGTTCCAGAGAAGCTACAAGGAAGATGGGCAAGAGGGAAAAACAGAAGAAACAGAAGTTGGAAGAGACAAGAAAATATGCCAGTGGAACGACAGGAGAGGGGAAACTAAGTAGGAGGGTGGGTGAAGAGCGAAGACAGAGGGAAAAGAAAAATGCGAAAAACCTGATCCATTTTAAATGTGAGGAAACTGAGGCCCAGAGAGGTCAGGCAATTAGCCCAAGGACACCCGCTCAGTGGGCACGTGCTGCCAGGTTGAGGCCCCGAGCGGAAGTGCTGGGGGAAGGGGTCCAACAGGAGAGAGGGAGCAAGGCCCGAGCCAGGAGGGCAGAGGCTGTCGGGCAACCTTGACCTCACCGCCTCTTACACAATGAGCAGCCTCCAGGCCAGCCACCTGGGCTTCCGGAGAGCCTGGGTACTGTCTCACCATGTGGTTTGGATCCATGACTCTCAGATGCTCTGACAGCAAGGAGCATGGACCACGGACCCAGACAGAGGATGAGCTCACCCTCCCAACACCGATTCCGCACCAGGGCGCACACCTCCTGCTGCGTCTGGGCACCGCCTGCCCCCAGGCTGGGACCTGCCGCTTCCCTAACTTGGTGGTGGCGCTTTTCAGACTTGGTCAATAAAATTTAAAAATCACAACCAACAATTCTTCATCATCCCTATGATTTTTTTTCAAAGAAAAAAGCTACTGTATTGTCAAGACTTTTTCTCTACAGGCTAAGAATAAATGGTTGTGCGTCAAGAAAAACTACTTTTTATTTTTGCATAGCATCTTCAATAATCTTATTAAAAAAAACCCAAAAAGGCAGGTGGAAGTTGGAAGTCTTTTTTTCCAAGACTTAAATCTTTCAAGAAAAAGATTTGTCGAAAGCTAGCTCAGGGACACAAAACTTAAATGCTGGCCAGGAGAGTCAGAATCTTGTTCTGATTCCACAGCTGATGATGCTTGTAAAACATATACCTTCTTTATTTTTTTCCACCACTAATCCCATAAATGTATATGAGACCAGGTATAAAGGGCTTCTTAACAAAATGTAAGAATTTATAATTTCCTGGGGCTTCCCTGGTGGCGCAGTGGTTGAGAATCTGCCTGCTAATGCAGGGGACACGGGTTCGAGCCCTGGTCTGGGAAGATCCCACATGCCACGGAGCAGCTGGGCCCGTGAGCCACAATTGCTGAGCCTGCGCGTCTGGAGCCTGTGCCCCGCAACGGGAGGGGCCGCGATGGAGAGAGGCCCGCGCACTGCGATGAAGAGCGGTCCCCACACCGCAATGAAGAGTGGTCCCCGCTTGCCGCAACTGGAGAAAGCCCTCGCACGAACCGAAGACCCAACACAGCAAAAATAAATAAATAAATAAAGGATAGTCTTCTAATTTAAAAAAAAAAAAAAAAAAAAGAATTTATAATTTCCTAACATGAAATTTGCTAATTGAAATTGGGCTAATTGGTTAAACAGAAATACCTTTATGCCACAAGTTATACTCTTTTTACCGCAAAACATGAAAATATTGATAATCTACTCCCCCCAGTGGTCATAATGTGGAATAGCAACATATTTCTACTGAATTACCAATGAAGAGGTGAGAAAACTAAGTTTTCATTAGTAAAAAATTATAATGAAAATATTTTTTAAAGCCTCAGTTACAAAGAATTCATAATCTCCACCATAATTATTCTACAGTGAAGGAATTAACTCAGGTGCATTGCTGCATTTTCAAGGCCACTCATGGCAGAGACCCACACAGAAAAGGACCACAGCCTACACTAATGCATGTAAAATTTTTCTTTCCATATCTGGAATTACTTGTAATTAATGTTTGCCCATGAAAACAACCCAAAAGGGACAGATACGCTTTCTTCAAAACCAAGAGAAATTCTTCTTGATACCACTCTGAGGTTTTCCAATCTTCTGTAGTTTAGCCGCTTACTGGAGAATGGCTATCCCATCTACTCAAGTTCCAGTATTTCATTATGTCCTCATACAACCCCCAAAACTCTAAACAGCATAGTTAGTGACAATTTCATTTGAGCTGTGAATGAATGAATGATCAAACACAAACAGGTCGTTCTAGGAGCAGAGGAGAAAAAACAGGAAGAATCTCCTGAGGTCAGAAGGCCCGGCTTAAAGTGACTTCCCCAACAATAATCTTCTTGAAGACTTACATTTTACCTTTAAAATTCAACACGTTTTGCATTCTACTTTGAAACATCCATTTTTTAAAATATGAAGGAAAAAAATGGCTAACTGGTCAAAGTTTTCTTCTACCAAGTTCCAGGGTTAATGTACCATGTTTACTGTACAAATGGCCTAGAATATCCTCAGTGTACTCATCCCAGTTTAAGGAGTCTGGGACTAAACAACCTCTGAGCTCTATTTCTCTGACTCTAATGTTTTAGGTCAAACTTTCACCCCATATTTCGAGACCAGAGAGACAATACTGGGTTGTCCGCAGCAGTCAAGTGTGGGATCGTTAAGAGCAAAGCTTAAACGGCCCAATTAAGGAGCAGAAGAATCATGGCTTGACTTGTGTCCCACATTCTGGACACCGCTTCCAATAAAATAAAGCCAAGTGGGAAACCCTCTGCCCTGCTCAGAACCCCCAGGGCAGCAACCTCACTGGGGGGGGTGTGTGTGTCTGTGTCATGTTAATCACAACTGTTTCCATTTAAATGTTTGTCTATTTCTTCTCTCATTTCACCCTCTGAATAGCAGTTAGCAATGGTCCTGTACCCAGGGTGACACTCAGGGGCAACACTCTAATAAGCAATTTTCTATACGAGGGCTGTGTCACTCTATTTTGCTCACACTCTAAAAATCCTGTTGAAACATAAGTCGTTTTATTATCAAATTCAAAAAACAGTATATAATTTAAAAAGTGTGGTGCTTTAATCTTTCAGCAACAAATTCTCTGCTATAAACTCACACCTAGCAGGAGCACACAGCGCATCACAACAGGAGTGACACCAAGTACAGCTAACGTCAGGAGACACAGGGCTGGGGTTCCCCACTCTGGGTCCACGTGAGATGGCTCAGAGCTCGCCAAAGGAAATTACAACAAATAAATGAAGTAATCAAGGACAGATGAGATTATTAACACAATCCGGAGAAGAACAGCAGAAAATGCCACAAATTGTGAGATCAGCATCCTGTAGGGACCCGTGTCAGTCACACTCACATTCCTCGACTCTTAAGAGGCATTTCCACTTCTATAGCTGGTTCCGCACAACATTTTTCACTAAAGATTTTCTAGACCATTTGAAAAACTGGTGATGGTGGTTTTAATTATTTTGCTGCTGTGATTTCATCTCCAAAAAATTGCTTACAATTTTCTCTATTTTAAAAATATTGCTAATTAGCTGGTACTCTCCTTTCTGCCGTCTTCCATCTGGATAAACGAATTGCTACGGTAATGCTGAGAAAGTACTCAGAAGCCAGGAACTCAGCAATAATCTCTTGGATATGCAGTTTCTTGGGGAGAATGTAAAAACTCTTATCATATATAAAATTCATACAAATAATAATAAGTATACTAGGATTTCAACAGACAAGTATACAAAGGACAAACTATCAGCAACATCAAGAACCTGTTCACATCTTACATGGAGAAGCCAGGATGTACACCAAGGCCTGCTTGACTCCAGAGCCTCTGCTTTTAACCATGTTGTTGGTGTTTAATTCACAACTTGCTTGCTATCATGTTAGCAGACTTAAAGAAAATACCACCCAAGCAGTTGGGATTATCGTTTTAATAAAGAATCATCATGAGTGTGGCTAAGAGCCACCCCACAGGACAGATGGTCTGTAGCCTTAAATGGGCATCCAATGAAGCCTGGAAACCCTGCTTGGTTTCTGTGGTCAGCCTGCTCTCCCAGTTTCTGTTTCTTTTTCCAACTTCCATGTTTCTCAACCTGACTGCATTCCCATCACCATTCCCTCCCCATCAGAATATTCAACATCTCAAATTCTTGTATGCAGGTCACTGTGTTCTTTGGGAAATGAACAGCAAACATGACTAAAACACGTTGCTACGAGAATAACTTAAGGAATTTACTTTTACAATTGGAAGATTCTAGTGCTACATTTAAGTCTGTTACCAGATTTTACTTAACTAGTGAAATTTAAATTAAAACAAAAAATCAGAATTGTTAGATTACTGCCTTTCAGAGGCTGAATCTGCCTACTTCAATATAAAGTTCCCCTGGACTTCCCTGGCGGTCCAGCAGTTAAGACTCCGTGCTTCCACTGCAGGGGGCGCAGGTTCGATCCCTGGCTGGGGAACTAAGATCCCGCATGCCACAAAGTGCAACAAAAAAAAAAGAAAAGAAAAAAGTTCCTCTAAGATGTATTTTAAAAAGTAAAACTTGCAGTACTGGTACCCAGATGTATACAGTTATATTACACACGTACAGAAGAATGCAATTCCAAGATGGCAGGAGTAGTTGCACCCTTCGTTGAAGGTAAAGCCTGAAGTCACCTTTGCTACAGAGAGGTTAAATGCTAGTAATATGCCTAACATTAAACCCTGCAATGTCTGGGCACACACAGGATCCAAGAAAGCACAGAGGCATCTGAAAGCAGCAACATTAGAAGAAAGGTTCCCCCTCTTCTAAGTACACTGCACCACTGAAACAAAAAATGAGTGTGACATTTTATTAAAATTTATTTTTCTTCCAGACTCAACATACTTCATAAGGCTCTCTGAGAAACAGGGTATATAGTTTGTGTAAAAATCACTACCCTTCGCAGCAAATTAATTTTACTCAAGTTTTTAATGTATACTTTAATCATAAAACTTCTGGACGTGAAAAGAAATAAGCAAAGGTAATATAAGCTAAATGTTCATGAGAAATTGTATAGTAAACCAGTATTTACATTGAAACCATACAAGGAAACACAATATTGGCAACCTAGCATTATTTATCTAGTGTTTAACTCTGAGTCACACTCCAGAGTTAGTCCTTTGCACGCATTATCTCTGATCTATACAACTTCTGTGAAAGATTGCTTTATCCCTATATTTTACAAATGAAAAAATAGAGGCTCAGAGGAATTATGTGCTATATCCAAGGTTACCAACTAATAGTAACCAACTAAGTTGCTTAAAACTTAGGTTTTTTTAATCTATTTATTTATTTTGGCTGTGTTGGGTCTTTGTTGCTGTGCCCGGGCTTTCTCTAGTTGCGGCGAGCAGGGGCTACTCTTTGTTGCGGTGTGCGGGCTTCTCATTGTGGTGGCTTCTCTTGTTGCGGAGCATTGGCTCTAGGCACCCGGGGCTCAGCAGTTGTGGCACGTGGGCTCAGTAGTTGAGGCTCACAGGCCCTAGAGCACAGGCTCAGTAGGTGTGGCGCACAGGCTTAGTTGCTCCGCAGCACATGGGATCATCCAGGATCAGGGCTTGAACCTGTGTCCCCTGCATTGGCAGGAGGATTCCCAACCACTGCGCCATCAGGGAAGCCCCACCAGCTAATTTTTTAAAGTGCCAAATCCAGGTTCAAACCCTAATCCACTTAGTTTCAAACCTCAAGATGTCTCCATAGTAAATTCTAGGACATAATACTTAATTTGGAACTCAAATTTGATGTGCTAGATATTTTTAAAATCTCAAATACAGGGACTTCCCTGGTGGCCACATGTTGCACAGTAACTAAGCCCGCGAGCCACAACAACTGAGCCTGCGTGCCTCAACTACTGAAGCCTGCGCTCCTAGAGCCCGTGCTCCACAGCAAAAGAAGCCACCGCCATGAGAAGCCTGCGCACCACAGCGAAGAGTAGCCCCCGCTCACTGCAACTAGAGAAAGCCTGCGCACAGCAACGAAGACCCAACGCACCCAAAACTAAATAAATAAATAAAAATTTAAAAATCTCAAATACAATAAATCTAAAAGAATAAAATATCTAGAAATGAAATTAGCCAAGGAGCTGAACATTTACATATTTAAAATTACAAAACATTGCTAAATTTAAAATGACTAAAATAGAGAGATACCTTGTGTTCATGGATACAAAGACTTAATATTGTTGAGATGTCAATACTACCCAAAGCAATCTACAGATTCAATGCAATCCCTATCAAAATCCCAACAGATTTTTTTTTTTTTTTTTTTTGCAGATACAGAAAGTCAATCCTCAAATTGATATGGAATTGCAAGGGGCCAAAACAACCTTGAAAAAGAACAAAGTTCCTGATTCCAAAACTTATTATAAAGCTACGGCAATCAAAGCAATGTGGTACTGCCATAAAGATAGACATATACACCAATGGAACAGATTCCAGAGTCTAGAAATAAACCCAAACATCTATGGCCAATTGTTTTTTAACAAGGGTGCCAAGTCCATTCAATGGGGAAAGAAGTCTCTTCCACATATGGTTCAGAGACAACTCTGACTCCAGAGCCTTTCCAATTAACCATACTGTTGGTGTTTAATTTACACAAGACCCATTGTATAAGACACTGTATATAGAATAATTAACTCAAAATGGATCAAAGACCTAAATAAGAGGTAAAACCATGAAACTTAATGATTCTTAGATATAACACCAAAAACATGAGTAATGAAAGATAAACTGGATTGCATCAAAATTTAAAACTTTTTTTTTTTTTTTTTTTTTGGCCACACCATGCGGCTTGCAGGATCTCAGTTCCCTGACCAGGGACTGAACCCGGGCCACGGCAGTAAAAGCCCGGAATCCTAACCACTAAGCCACCAGGGAACTCCCCTAAAACTTATTTCCTGCATCAAAGGGTCTTATCAAGAAAGTGAAAAAACAACCTATGGAATGGGAGAAAGGATCTGCTAATCATATATCTAATAAGAGTTTCACGTCCAGAATATGTAAAGAACTTTTACAACTCAACAACAAAAGGCAACCCAATTAAGATATGGGCAAAAGGCTTGAGTAGGTATCCCTCTGAAGAAAATATACAAATGGCCAATAAGTACATGAAAAGATTGCTCTACATCATTAATCATCAAAGAAATGCAGATCAAAACCACCATGAAATACCACTTCATCCTCACTGATGGCTATTTTTTAAAAAAATCTAACAGAAAGTGTTGAGGATGTAGAAAAACCTTCCCAGTGTGTGGAGGGTGCAGCACCCCTTACCTCCTCACTCAATGTCAGTGGCAGTTTCCCCAGCTGTGACAATCAAAAATGCCTCCACTGTTTCTGAGTTTCCCCTGGGAGCAAAATTCTTCCAGTTGTGAACCACGGGTTTATCTAGATAGCGTGTGGCCCTGTATTTATACACTGGTTCTGGTTAGAGGTGGGCCAGGCAGGCACACACACAGCTTGGGCTCTGAATTTAGACAGACTGAGTTTTAAATTATCGTTCCACCACTTACCAGGTACCCTGACATGTAACCATCCTAAGCTTCAGTCTGACCTGAGCCTCATATGACCCCTCCATAGAGCCGACCCCTCCCCAGGGTCACAGCGGTGGCCAGAGAGGACTGCTTCCACAGTTCAAGAAGGTGGTGTAACCGAGCAGGACCCTACGGGGCCTTCCCGGGACAGACCCCTCCCCACATCCTCGGCTGTGGCTCCTCTCTGAAGTACCTAGAGAATGGTATCTGGTGCACATTTCCTGAGTTCTTTTTACAGACGCTAAAACCCCCACAAAATGGAAGAAATTAACTACTTGATGACCATGAGACCTACCGGCACCTAAGGACTGATAATGTGACACCACCCTGTTACCTTACTATCAACCAAGTTACCTCACCATCAGCCAATCAGAGAATTTTGTGCACAAGCTGGGACGCCCCTCCCTCATCTTGCCTTTAAAGATGCTTTGCTGAAAGCCATGGGGAGTTCAGGTGTTTTGAGCACAAGCTGCCCTTGGACTCCGTGCTTGGCGCCCTGAAATAAACGCTGCACTTGCCTTCACCACGACCCAGTGTCAGTAGATTGGCTTTACTGTGTGTGGGCGAGTGGACCCAAGTTTGGTTCAGTAGCAGTAGCACCTGGAAAGTACTAGGTACTTCACAGATATTAGATCTCTTCCTTCTTTCGTTAGAAAACAATGTACAGACGGCCCCCAGCTTACAATGGTTTGGCCTGTGAATTTTTACTTTATAATGGTGTGAAAGCAACACGCATTCAGTAGAAACCCTCCTTCACATTTTGAATTTTGATCCTTTCCCGGCTAGTGATAGGCCTGCCCTACGAGCCCCTCTCGTGATGCTGAGCAGAGGCAGCCCCAGCTCCCGTCAGCCACGCGATCCCGGGGGCAAATAACCGATGCGCTTACAGCCATTCTGCACCCAGATAACCATTCTGTTTTCCACTTTCAGTACAGTATTCAATCAGTCACACGAGAGAGTCAACACTTCATTATAAAATAGGCTTTGTTAGATGATCCTGCCCAACTGCAGGCTACTGAAGTGTTCTGAGCATGTTTAAGTTAGGCTAGGCTAAGCTATAATGTTTGGTAGGTGAGGTGTGTTAAATGCATTTTCGATTTAGGATCTTTCCAAATTAGGATGGGTTCATCAGGATGTAACCCCATCGTAAGCCAAGGAAGATCTGTATTGAAAAGCTCTGAGACCTATGCCACGTAGGTGCCTAATGGGTGACTGTTAGGCTAGGATCCCTGCCATCAAGGAGCCCACTATTTAGTGAAGGACACAGGAAAGTGAACAAATGACTTATGACCTAATTCCCACTTCGATCAACAGCTCTTCTTATCTCTTTAGCTTCCCAAACCATTTCCCCATTCCCTAAGGCCCATCCAAATGAGGTCTACCCTTCAGCCTATTTGTGCAAATAGTATGAGTATAATTCACATTGCAGCCCCAAACAGCCAAATTAGGACTGACATGGGTGAGAAGAGCCCGAGAGGTATAGGGAAGGGTCTTCAGGTAAAAACTACTAGATCCAGCTACTCCCCCACGCTGTGTCCAAAGCAGACTGCCCTCCGCAAGAGACAAGGAAGGCATCTTCCCCACGCTACCTAACTCTACTTAACGTGAATGCCGTCCTTTAATCACTGCTGAGGGCTACACGATAAACCAATCCCATTTTTGTACCACCGTCCAGCATGTTATTAGTACTCTTCTTTGTTTCTGAAAGAACTACTTTTAAATTAAATTTAGGTGCTACACAGGATAAAAACCAGTATCATTACTATGCAGTCACAACTCTTAAACAGTACAAAAGTAAGTATGATTCACTTCTCTGACATGCCTGACCCACCAGATGTTGCTCTGAATGACTTCTGGCTATTTCCAAAAACCTAACCTACCTCGAAGGGTAAAGATCTTCCACCATTGAGCATATATTTCAAGACTGAAAGCAATTTAAAAAGGAAGGAGCGTTCAAAATGTTTTTCATAATAACAGCGTCACTGAAATGCATATATTGCCACTGAAGTGGGCAAAGTACACTGATTGCATACATTTTTAGTCATATTCCTTCAGAGAGACATTTTTTTATAGGAGTACGAACAGATTCCTTATTACCCATTTGTAATGGAGTGCAAAACTGAAGAACGTGAGGTAATTAGATCTTAGGGGCAAACTTCAGACTTATTAACAACATAAGCATCTGAAATTTAAACAGCAGTATTTTTCATCAATGAATAATGTCCATCAATTATCACCATCCATCACTCCCACCTCAGCAGGCAGCGTGAGGCTGTGGGAAAGAAATGACTATTTGCTCACATCCCAGGACAGTATGTACATATGCATGTATCTATTCAGCAAGTATCACGCACGCACACACAACCCAGAACACCAGAACCACACCCCATTCCCCCCTCCCCACCATTTGGTTTTACAGAGACCTTGCCACCGGCACCAACTTCTCTACATTTGCCAGGAACCCCAAGGCTGATTGTAAACCTCTGAGTAAGAGATGCCAGAGTCAATACTTCATGAGCACGCACACTTCGATTTTGGAGGCTTGTATTTCTCTAAACTTAACTCAAATTCAAAGGAGTATTAGTGAGGTCAAAGCTCAGCCCTCGCCTTCGAGACACCATCGGAGGGCGAAGCCCTTGTGCCGGAGCGGCTCTCACCTGGTGTCAGTGAGCTGCAACGGGATCAGGGGTCATGGTGCCACAATTCTAGTTAAAAGGTGACTTCTGCCGCATAAGCAATTAGACCAACCTGTCTCACTGCATCAATCACCTTTTAACGACTCCAGTAGTGGAGAGGAGGGTCTTCCCTCATTACTAACAGCACACTAATTAAACAAACAAGAAAAAAATAAGCACCAACCCATCAGCTTACTTAACTGATGTCATAAAAGTGACCAGGAGAATTCCTCAGCTCCTGTAGCACAGATTTCCAAACTGTGCAAGGGAGCACTGCACAGCCAAACTCTAGGCTCCCTTGCATTTAACTCTCAGGAATGCAGCCCCCAGTTTCTCAGAGGGGAGTCTTCTAGATCAGGAAGCACAAATTCACCGCTTTCTACTCTTCCTTCTGGAACCGCCTGGGACTACCTGTCTCAGTTAGAGAGCACGTGGCGACCACGAGGCCGGGAGGCAGGGACGTGAACTCCCTCCCGCGTGGCCACCCAGCTCTGGGCATCCCAGACCGTGGCCGCAGAGGGGCCCGGGGACCTGGGCGAGTCCTCCAGCAATGACAATAAAAACACACACCGCTCCAACTTCACGCTGGACCGTGCACAGTGCCTCCCGGGGCCCCGGTAGTTTTCAGACGTGTTAGGAGGGGGACATCCCTCTCGGGGCCCTGGGTGGACACTCGGGTGGATAAAGGATGCGGGAGCAGCGGCGCCGCTGCTGCCAGCGCCACCCGACACGCACGTCACTGAGCGGTGCCACAGTGTCACAGAGCTCCGCAAACAGACAGCGGATGAGGCTGCGCCGGCGGGGGCTCACGAGCTGACCTGCACACGGGCTCCTGCAAGGTGAGAGAGGAGGATTTCCAAGGGCAACAGCGAGTCAGTGAGGCAACGTTGGTAATGCTGGAAAATAAAGCCCGTTTCACACATCGATCTGTTTAAAAGCAGCGTCTACTTTGACGTGCTGTTCGCTGTTCGATTCTGAGCTGGGATCAAGCCATGAACTCGGCTGACAAGGTACCTGCCCTCCCAGCACTTAGATTCTAATGCTAAGGAGAGAGGGAGGCAACAAATGAAAAACACGATTGTAGACTGGGATAACTATCATGAAGGAAGTCAGAGTGTATGGGAGGAACGGCAGGAGGGGTGACTTCAGGTAAAAGCCACATCTGAAAAAGAAATAGAGCACAGCTAACATGGGAGCCAGAGCATCAGGACCCGGCCGAGGGTGTTCACCTAACTACGCCGGGACAGACTCAGGATTCACTTTCTCACAAGACACTGCTGCTGTTCTTTCTTCAGGCATTTTGCCAACCTGCAAATTACTTTAGAAACAAAGCCAGAGTAGAAAATGAGGTGACTCAGATATTACGTTATAAAACATTCAGGAAACCAGTGGAAATTTTAGCAGTCACACAGTCTGAACAAAAATCTCCAGTTGCAATCTAAAAATTGCTTCCTGAGAGTTGCTTTCTGATCTTTGGGGAAGACAGGTGGGACTACAAGCATCTTTTAAAATGTTATAATAACTAGACATTCTGTTGACACCAGAGGATGTTACACACTTTATCTTCATTCCCTCTTGAAACTCACTGTTAGGGAACTGAACTGCGCCCCCAGAGTAAGTTGACGTTCTCACCCTCAACGCCTCAGCATGCGACCTTATTTGGAAATAGGATCTTTACAGAGGTAACTGAGTTAAAAAGAGGTCATTAGGGTGGGCCCTAAACCAATGACTGGCTCCCTTATAAAAAGGGGATATCTGGACAAAGACAGACAGACACACACACACGGGGAGAACGCCGCGAGAACATGAGGTAGTGCTCAAGGTGCTGCCACCTACAAGGAATGCCCAATGTCGCCAGCTAACCGAGAGCGGCCCTCAAGGAACCAGCCCCACTGACACCTCGATCTCAGACTTGCTGCCTCCAGAACTTTGTGACAACACATTTCTGTCGTTTAATCCACCCATTTGTGGCACTTAGTGACGGTGGCCCTGGCAAACGAATCCACTCACCAACACAACAAGAAAGAAATGTTAACAGGAATAACTGTTAAGTACAAGGAAAAAGTTTAGAGGAAATGGAAGAGGTCAAGTTTTTGAAAGATGAAAGACGGATGGAGAAAAAAAAGGAGGACTAGACAGGAAGTGCTCCAAAGCCCTCCTCGGTGGAGAGATATCAAAAACCATGACAACTGTAAGAAAATTTCCGAGTCAAAGCCACAATTTTCCAAATTGAACGTTCCCACGGGGCCCAGCACAGCGGAGAAGCGGCAGCCGCCCTGCCGGGCTCCACAGATGGCGGTCACGACGGGAGGAGCCGTGGACAGTGTCCAGGGCCCCGCGGTGTCCCGGAGGGAAAGGTTCAGAGACACCACGCGGGGCTCGGGCAGAAGATGCGTGGCTGCAGTGAGCTCTGCCAGGGGTGAAGCCACACAGGCCAAGGGGCACCCACTACCCTGGGTGTCCTCCCGGCCTCTGACCCACCGAGACCAGGGGAGAGACCCGCCCACAAGCCACCAGGGCGGGGCCCCGGGGCCTCATCACACCCAGCCCAGCGCGCCGCCACCAGGGCTGGGGACCATGAAGCAAGCAGCTCCCTGGAGGCTTTCCGAGGAGAAAGAGCAGGCGAGAGCACGCAGAGGGGGGAGACGACGGGAAGAGGGGCAGCGAGGGGGAGACACGGGCGTTTAAAAGTTTGGGACTTCTCCACAGTAACAATTCAAAATTCTAAAGGAAAAGTATTTCCGCTCTAGCATTCTACAGCCAGCCTCCCGATGAAGGATGAGGCTAGAACACATTTCCAGATGCGTAAACCTTATGGTGAAGCCTTCCTCCACGCCCAGCGGGACCAGGAGGCCGAGGGAGAAGAAGTGGGAAACGGACCCGACACAGGGACCCAAGGCAGGCGAGGGTCACAGAGACCAGGCGAGGGGGCTGGAGCTCTGTCGGAAATTGGAAATCGGGGGCCTAACACACAAGCCAACACAACAACTAACAAGCATGGAATCAAGTCCCACAAGAAACAGGTAAAAGAGTTGAAGGAGTTGCTTCTAAGAAGCAGTCAACAGCCCTGAGGAAGAGACTTTGGTGCTTTTCACTGCATACCTCAAAGTCCCATTTGAATTTTTAAACTATACATTAAAAAAAAAAAAAACAAACTTGGGCTTCCTTGGTGGCACAGTGGTTGAGAATCTGCCTGCCAATGCAGGGGACATGGGTTCGGGTCCTAGTCCGGGAGGATCCCACATGCCGCGGAGCAGCTGAGCCCGTGTGCCACAACTGCTGAGCCTGTGCTCTAGAGCCCACGAGCCACAACTACTGCAGCCTGCGTGCTGCAACTACTGAAGCCCACGTGCCTAGGGCCCATGCTCTGCAACGGGAGAATCCACCGCAATGAGATGCCCGCACACCACAACAGAGTGGCCACTGCTCGCCACAACTGGAGAAAGCCCGCGCACAGCAACGAAGACCCAACACAGCCAAAAATAAATAGATTAAATAAATAAATTTATATATTAAAAAAAAAACTTAAAAATGTTCTAAGATGAAAAGAATTATTATGTGATGCAGCCTTATAAAATGAATCT
Source organism: Balaenoptera acutorostrata (assembly GCF_949987535.1). Lineage (NCBI taxonomy): Eukaryota > Metazoa > Chordata > Mammalia > Artiodactyla > Balaenopteridae > Balaenoptera > Balaenoptera acutorostrata. The sequence goes on from NC_080076.1 coordinate 57,599,255, forward strand.
TACAGGAATGAAAACTACTAAAGAAAAGAAAAACAAACACCAAGCAAATATGAGCACTGTGGGGCTCTGTTTTGTTCTGCTTTTAATTAGGAAAAGCTCTTTTCCAACTCTCAACATCAGCCCCTGTGGTCCATTTGAGATTTAGGTATCTCTCATTAACAAGACAAAACAAATGAACCAGGAAATTTAAATATAGCAAAGTTCGGACTTCCCTGGTGGCACAGTAGTTAACAATCCACCTGCCAAGGGAAGAGACATGGGTTCGAGCCCTGGTCCGGGAAGATCCCACATGTTGCTGAGCAACTAAGCCTATGCACCACAGTTACTGAGCCTGCACTCTAGAGCCCGCAAGCCACAACTACTGAGCCCATGTGCCACAACTACTGAAGCCCACGTGCCTAGAGCCTGTGTTCCACAAGAGAAGCCACCGCAATGAGAAGCCCACGCACCGCAACAAAGAGAAGCCTCCACTCGCCGCAGCTGGAGAAAGCCCGCGTGCAGCAACAAAGACCCAACGCAGCCAAAAATAAATAAATAAATAATTTATTAAATAAATAAATACAGCAAAGTTCCTATTAAGTTATCTAGTTGATTCACTTGGAGCAGGGAAATGTCCTAATACAAAAGCACTTTTCCATTCTATGGCAAGGATATCAGCAAAAAATTTAGCCAACATTTAAAAGGATGACATTCAGCCGTTGAAAAAAAAGATCAGCTACCATAGCAATACAGATATATTAGTATTTTTCAACTAGTAGAGAATAAAATTTCTTGTAGCTTTATAATCTAAGGAAATTTTTATGAAAATGATTAGAGCTTGCAGAAAAATGTCAACTACTTAGAGACGTTATAAACTTGTCAGCAAGAGAATTTTTTTCTTTTAGTTAAGTTTTAGTTAAGTGTTCACCTGCACTATATATACCAGGTATATAAGACAGCTCTGTTTTCTAGATACTACAAGAATAAGGCTCTACCTGCAGGCCTGGACAACAAAACTTATACAGCCAGAGATAAAATGACAGCAAAAATCACAAGGCTTAATTTTGTAAACATACATAGTGCCTAAGACATATACAAAACTGCTAAATTATGAAAGTATATTTCCTATTTTGACACTATAAAGATAAACGTTCTGGGTCAAGGAAGAAATTTCAAGCACAGAAAGCAATATTCTTGAGACATAAACATCTTTCAACTGAACATCATATTCTCATGCTAAAAATAGAAGCACAGAAGCTCTCTCCCAGATGCTTCCTTTGCTCCCTTTCAATCCCCGTGTACAGTACTCCTTTCTCAATCCCTCCCCGCACAGCTTGGAGCAGGAAAATGTCCTAACACAAAAGCCCTTTTCCATTCTATGGCAAGAATATCAGCATACCCCTACAAGAATGCAAGCTACTTCTGGGCAAGGCAGCTGTTCTACTCGCCTTTCTGCCCTTTGCCCTGCGCCTCTAGACACTGGTGTCCCTTCCTTGTCCAGTTAGAGCTCCCAGCCTGCCACCCTGCCTCTGTTCCTCGGGGTGGCTTGAGGCTCTGGTTTAACATACAACCTCCTCTAATCCTCAGAATCAGCCCAGCAGAAGGTACTGTGGTCTCCAAGTTACAGATGAGACAACTGAGTAAACTAAACACCAAAAGTGTTCACGGACTTGGAAATTCCTGAAGGTCTATGAAGGTGTTTCTGTTTAATGGGAAGTTCCCCTGCACTGAAGAACTGATAAATCCCAAGTCATTAATTTATTCACAGTAAATAAAACACCATTAAAGCTCCGTTAGAAGACTTCCCTGGTGGCGCAGTGGTTAAGAATCTGCCTGTCAATGTAGGGACCAAAGGTTCGATCCCTGGTCCGGGAAGATCCCACATGCTGCAGAGCAACTAAGCCCGTGAGCCACAACTAGTAAGCCTGCGAGCCACAACTACTGAAGCCTGTGCACCTAGAGCCCGTGCTCCGCAACGAGAAGCCACTGCAATGAGAGAAGCCCGCAACGAAGAGTAGCCCCCGCTTGCTGCAACTAGAGAAAGCCCACGTGCAGCAACGAAGACCCACCGCAGCCAACAAAAAAAACAAAACAAAAACTCCATTAGAATCTTTCTGCAGATGTAGTTGGCAAATGAGTCAAATGATACAGTGAAGACAGCACCAGTTCACAAAAACTCAAACTCAGGTACTCAACAACATTAGGGGTTTCAGCCAGCTGCCCCCACGGGTGGGTGGAGGGGGAACGAGGCTCCTATATGGAGGAGGAGGCTGGAAGCTCCATCCAACTCTGGAATGTTGGATCTCGGTGCTGCTATGCGTGGTCCAGTCCCAGGTAACCAGGGGTCACAGAGGATGCTCCTCAAATCAGCAGTCAAAGGTACCTGGGAAGATCCTTCAAAAGGGGTGGGTTTGGATTCTGACAAACTATATCGCTGAGCCCATTTCTCCTTCTCAACACTAAACAGAACCACCTTCCTCTCAGGCTCAGCTGAGAGCAATATTTAGCCAGTGTTTAGGGACCCCGTTTTAAACACTCTGTCCTGACTCATCATAGCGACGTGATCACGCTGTGGAAGCGGGCAGAGGGAAATCAGCTTCACATCATCCAACTCGTTCCAGAGCCGCCCGGGAGTAGGGCTGGCGGGGAGGGGGGGGGGGCGGGGCACGGGGGGTAGCATCACCTCCACTGTTCTCTCCGCTGGCTTTTCTCGCCCTGGCACAGTTGGTTTTACACATATAAATGATTCAGAGAATCCCAAGCCTCCTATACAGCAGGTGCTATCTTTCTAGCAATTTATAGATGCTGACATTAAGCATAAGTTCTCCAGCTCTACCTAATCAAGTCAAAACAAAACCCTAAAATTGACGTCAAGCAGATGCAGGAGAATTCTTACGGTCCTTGGGCAGCTTGGTGGTGATGGAGCCAGGGCAATGCCACCGCAAAGCTGCGAGCCTTCGGCAAAGCTCTTTCAGCCCCACCGGCATCGCCTAGAAAATGGGCCTACTATCTCCATTTGCAGGGTCATTGTGGCTCTTGAGATAATTTGTGTAAACCACAAGGCCTCACCCAAAGAAAGTGTTCAATCATGTAACTGCAACAGTAATGACAACCTTTCACAAACATTAAACACCTCCTAGAAACATTTAGTGTCCCTAAAAAGTAGGCATCAGCACCATTTTACAGACAAAGAGTCTCAGTAGCTATCTTTTAAAGAACCCCAAATTCCAAATTCTTACTTTTCAAATAACATTACTTAGGCAAGTTTTTTTAATTGGTTGAGCCAGTTAGAAAACCCTACAACAAAAGATCAGTCCTTTCTCAAAAGGTATTTGTTTAATACACATTTTAATTTATAAAACAGAGAGCTTTCTCTCTTAAGTGATACTTCCCTGAATAAGGCCTGTTTCTGTGTAGTTCATATGAAGAGATGTTATGACTATTAACTTTATTCGAAATTCATCCAAAAAACTGTTGAAATTTTAAAGAAATATAATATGTGGGTAGATGCTTTGGAACGTTTTACAAAGAAAAAAATAATTACACGTAGACTCCTAAAGAAGCAAAAAGTATATTCACCCAGAATCTTAAAGGAAACAAAAAGTATATTCCCTACGAGTCTGCTGTAAGCCCAAGCATTCCTTGACTTATGCCAGTTCAGAAAAAAGACGCATCACTTTACAAGGATCACAGACCTACGACTCAACCTTTGGGGGAAGTACCATATCACATCAGGGAGCAGCAACTCAGATTTCTTAATTCACATGAACTGTCTGATGGTTCTGCTGTCTCACAGTTGATAACAATACAAAATCACACAAAAAAATTAACAGATGACTTTATATTGAATAGCTCCTACCTCTCAAGGGCCTCTCTTTTAGAATGAATGAAACAGCACGTCTCTAGTACAGCAGGGCACACCTATCTTGCCAGGAGCCAGAAATGTCACATCATCATGAACTGAACAGATGAGAACCATCCTGGCCATTGTACAACTCCTGTTTGTTTATTCAGAGGTAGAAAAAAGGCTTTTAGGTAGATTTCAATTCCAGATTAACCAATGAACTTTTTTCTTTATAATTACCATACTTTTCCTATAAAAAAGAAAACATCTTACTATAGATTTAAAAACAGATGGGATAAACCCTCCCTTCCATTATATTTCAGAAATAGGTAAATGCAGAAATTCAATCAGTCACTAAAGGTGTGACTTGGTACCATACACCTATCTTCCTTCTTGCAGGAAAGTCACTAGTTCCAGCCTTAGAGTTTCTGAAGGATGCTTTCCCCATCCTCAGCTTCTCCTCTTTGCCTATAACTACTTAATTATAACCACCAAAACCAAATAATTTTTAAACCTAGATAATGGTACCTCTTCTCCTTGAAATATTAGGGTCTTTAATCATGTTTCTTAAACTTTTCAAATCCATGTTCCTTTACACTCCCTATAATGTTACGTAAAACATACAACAACTAAATTAACAAATGACCCAAAAGTTAAAAATCAAAACAATAGGAGAAAGCACCACAGACCTTCAAAGCCCCCAATGCCCTGCAAGTACCAGGTCTGCACAGCCGCTCGGGCTCCCTCTATCCAATTCCTTCTGCTCATCGACCTGTGAGGGCCCGACCCTTCCCCTCTTTCCCCTTCACAGCGACTTTTAAATCTACAGATCCAACCCCACAACCGTCCCCCAACAGTGCCCATGTTTAAATGTTCCTCCGCCTCCTCAAGCTGTCCTTTCCCTACTAGAATCTGACAAACCTTTAAGGCTGGCTTCTTATTCCACCCAACACTATCTCTCTTCCCTACTCCCCGCCCTTGGTTCAACATTTACAGAGCGAAGGAGGCAAACTGGCCGCAGGGAGTGTCTGAAAATTAAGGAGACAGTCGTTATTTCCTCTAATCCTGGTTAAGGCTAGAGGAAAGCCACAGATGACTCGAGGGCAAACACAAAGTAGCACAGAACAAGCAAAATAGCAACCACATCAACACGTGTGAAGGGTCTGCCTCCTGCAGCTGATCAACGGAAGTGAGCCTTGAGGACTGAATGCACAGGTGGAGACGGTTGGGAAAAAACTGAACTGAGAGCACAGAGAAACTCAGATTTGCTAAAATAGGTGAGAACAGACCATTGCAGATTCATGAACAGGAAAGATGAAAAAGATGCCAGAAGTTGAAAACAACTTAGAATTTGTAAACCACTTTGAATTTTACTTATACTCTGCCTGGTTGAAAAAAATAAGTTGAGACAGTTCAGACAAATTTACCTATAACTAAACAAAGTTAAGGGAATTGGTACAAAAAGTAAATAAGGATATGAAATGAAATAAAGGCAACAAACGCAGCTACTGTTCATAAAGTTAACTACAGAAGTAAAGACTTTCGAAACTGTCCAAATATGCCAAAAAGTCAGATAAAGGCAATCCACCAGCTACCCAGACACTACAAGGAGTGCTTTTCTGTAAGCCCATGTTTCCCCTCCAAAGAAGTAGGAAAGCCTTACTTGGATACTTCATGTTTAAAATATATGACACTGCAGATAGACACAAACACCGCATAATAAAGTTCTAAATTCTGAGATTACAAAAACAGGCAGCACATTCCAAATGGCTTTTTAAAAGATCACCTTCTAGTCTCCCCCATACATTTATGTAGTCTCTCAAATTATACATTTGACCTAAATAATCTAAAAATAATTTTAAAAGGTCCCTCTCCTAACAACACATAAACCCCTTGCCTTTTGGCCACACCCTCCTTGTAGAGACGTGCGATGAAGGCAGGAAAAGGATCTGATGCTGCAACCGCAGCGCCACGCTTTACAAGGGGGAATGAACTCTGGCTCCTTCCTTCCTCATTTCTTTGCAGCAATTTTAACACCAATCTAACTGACAAACAGCGGCACCGAAACTTAGCATTCAAAGCCTTTAGAGGAAAAAGATTCTAAACTATCATCAGTGAATCAAATAAGAAAAAATGTGTACTATATCATCATTCTAATCCCAAAGTCACACTGAGGGCTTTATCTTGCATCGCAGCACCGTTGATCTCCTAGTGGATTCTTTTTTCCTTCTCCTTCCCTCTTGATGGAATGGAAACTTGGGGCAGAATCCTCCAGTCCCAGGGTTCCAGAGCAGGGCCAGACCACCTGGGCCCAGCTTCCTGTTGTCAGTCAGGGCGGCCGAGAGGAGCACCGCAGAGGCTGGAGTGGCCACACCACACAGGCTGCCATGGACTCACAGAGATACCAAGTGACTTCATCTGGACCCTGGGGGTGAGCAACTTCTCCGTTATCATCCTAGACTACAGGACCGCACACATGGAAAGCGTTTAGTGGTAGTAACAGTGTGTTACTAAAATAAAGAATCAAGACCAAGGCAGGGAAGGTGGATTCCAAAAATCAGAGCTAAGAGCCAGCAAAGTCACCAAGACGACTTCTTATTCAAATACCATATTACCAAAATATAGCCATAAAACTTACTGCTGTGGCCTGTGGGAACTATCCTCAAAGTTTTAGTAAGACATCATTTATATAGGATTCTGCCAACTGATGGCTCTGCTTGCCAACCTGTGAGCTGTCTCATCATAAAGAAGGCAAATGAGAGGTCAGAGAACTCTGGGGCTCAGCCAGAGAGAAAACTTCCTTCTAAATGAAGGCAATAAGACAGATCAAAACAGGCTTTCAAAATAAAGGTCCCAAACCACTGCCCAGCGACTGATGAGAAACTCAATGTGCACGCGGTGACAGCCGCTGGGGTCCCATCAAAAAGGAAAGGATTTAAATTAAAGGCGGGCAGACTTAACTCAGACTTAAAGGGAAACTTCCGGACAGCTTGCTAAGCACCCACAGGAGGCAGCTCATTCTACCTCCTAACAAGACAAAGCTTCCAGCCCGGTGTCCCTGCGCAGTCACATATGAGGAAATGCGTATATGAAGACGCACACCCAGGAGAAATAGCTGTCGACACAGAGAACCAAGCTATATTTAAACTCGATATTAATATTTAAACTACACATTGCAAAATGTTCACTGTAACGCTCGTCAGCTTAATTTAACCTTTTACCACCTCTAGTGAGTGGCACTGCCAAGATTATTCATCCAAAGCTCACAATTCAGGACAGCTGAGTGAACTGGCTCTCAGGTCACACTGCCTGCTGCTTCCTACCTTCATTCTACAGACCTCCGCAGGGGTCTCTTCTAAAAGCTGGCTCTGCGCTGGGTGCCGGCAGCTATGAGTCTGGCCTTCAAGGACTCGGTCTAGCGCAGGAGACAACACAGTCAGTAACCCAAACATGACAATCCAGGTGATGAGTACCTTTATGGCTATAAGAATGTAACAATAAAGGACACGGGAGCCCCAGCTGACCCTATTATTTGCTTCTTACCAAGTGGCTTCACTATAGTGTTGGATGGCTCTCCAATGTTCCCATTTCCTGTTCCTCCAAAACAAAGCTTCTCTGTTGGTTCTCAACCATGCCATCAAACATCAGAACCTACCGTCTTATTTCCAGCATTGTACAGCCATCACCACCCACATCTGGGCCTGGAGATACTGCAATCTGATGCATCACCACCACATGTAAGTGGAGGGAAGCAGCCACCCACACCGTCCAGTGCTCTTCCACACGTGGCCTTGGGCCTGCTTCTCATACTCTGGCCGAGTATGGCCTGAGGGTAACTGCCCTTCGGGCAAAGAGGATGCTGCACTAGGGCACCAGACGCCGAGGGCTACATTACTCGAATCCTTCCCCCACGCTCCCACCTCTGCTACACCTGCCGCACTTTTCAATCTGAAACCGCTGAGAACAATCAGTATCAAACCATCCACATATAAGCCATTAGGGGGTCACTAACTAACTTGTAAATTCTTCAAAATATATTTCAAAACTGACTTTGTGTTGTTCAAAGCATTACAAACTAGCCAGGCCAAGTCTGAATAACCAGTAGCGCTTACCAAGCATCTTCAACAGGGCCTGGCGTGACGCCAAGGCAAGAGACACTTTTTCAGTTAGGGAAAACGAAGAAAAAAAAAAAAAAAGGTATGGAAAAATAATCCCCAAACGTACATTTTAAATTAGCCTAGCGGTTTGTTAAGTAATTCTTAACATTTCCAAATATTCAGAGTTCCAACACTTTCTGAAAGGAAGGATGATCTTTCTGGTCCTGTTTTTCATAAGTGTGCCTTCCAAACGACATCCCTAGTTTTCAATAAGAACAGTCTCAATTTGCCCGGGCGTGGGGAGAAACGATGACCCGCGGGGTTAGAAGTTGAGAGAACAGCCCTCAGCATCAACTGTACCTTAACATGTTCGACACAGATTAAGATGTGCAGAGGGGAGGGGGTTTGGGAGGAGAAAAACTACTCACTGGGGATCCGGTCTACAGCCCTGAGGCGGAGACGGCGGGCAAACGAACGGCCGCAGAAAAATAACTGCAACTTCCCGGGCCCCCGCCGCGATGCGTATCACGTGCCGGGCCCCCTCCCCCAGGCCCGGGGGCTGGATGGAAACGCGGCCTCCGGCGGCGCTTCCCTCGCCGGGACCCGCTGGGCCGAGCGTCTCCGGGGCCGCAGCTCCAGCTTCCGCGCCGCAGAGCCAGGAGAAGGGGGTCCGAAGTGACCCTCCGCTCGCGCGGCGGGGGCACCAAATTTTTCAGAGTCTCCCCGCCCGCCGCGACCCCCGAGCCCGCCCCGCGAGTCTGTGTTTCTAGATGACGCCGGCGGCGGGACGCGGGCAGGGGGCTCGGCCCGCGCGGGCCCGAGGGTCCCGGCCTCATGCCGGGCGGCCCGGCGCCCGCGCCGCGCTGGAGACCCCGCCGCCGAGGACCCCGGCCCGGCGTCCCCGCTTACCTGCAGCGACTCTGCTCCCGCCCCGCGCCGGCGCCCGCAGGCGGCCGAGGGCAAGCGGCGGCCGAACGGCGACGACGAGGACCGGCCGGGCTGAGCGCGCTCGCGGGCGGCCGAGGAGGCGGGGCCGGCCGGGGGCGCGCGCGGGGCCCGGGCGCCCGCCGCCGCCGCTGCTGCCTCGGGAGCCGCTTGGGCCGCAGCCGAGCCGGGCGGCCCTCATGAATGGGATGCGGCGCGGCGCGGCGGCGGCGGCGGCGGCGGCGGTAGCGGCGGCAGCGGGCAGGCGGTGCGCAGGCCCCTCCCCGCCACGTGACGCCGCGCTCCACCGCCCGCTCCCGGCCGCGCGCCTCCCGGCGGACTCCCTCCTGCTCAGCCGCCCCGCGCGCCGCCGCGCTGCCCATCTCCCGCGCTCCTGGGAAGGCCCCGGCCTTTCGCTGGCTTGCGGCAACCTGAACGTTACTTTTCCACAACCAAGTTTCTTCTGGTCCCCATGGCAACCCTGCGGCGGGTCACGTGGAACTTAGAGCCCAATTACCGAAAAAGAATAAATATTAGAGTGCAAAAAATGTTCACGGCATGAATGTTTTATAATCCACTTTTGATCACCAGTAGCGCATCTGCTTCTTTGCTTACTTTCTCCCCCCCACCCCCACCCCCAATCCTACTACACATCCCCTTTTAAAAATATACTCTTTAAAGAAATGGATTGCCAGGGCTGTGTATTACTGTTGCACACTGGCTTTGCTCTCTTTGCTGCCTTTGCCGCTATTGAAAGTTATGGATGGAAGTACATGTGTTCCTTCCAAATGCCACTAATTTCTCAATAGGCGTCCTGTGGATGATGAGATGCCTTTGAGGATACTGAAAAATAGGCATTTACATAAAGCTCCTGCGTGCCGAGCCAGCCGCAGCACAGTCTCTTCCCAGAGATGGCCTGTGGTGTGACTGGGCTGTGCTGCGACCAGGGGACCAGCTCCCTGTCATAGGGGCCCCTGGGCTGCTTCTGCAGAAGGAACCCGGGCAACCACTTCCTCATCCAAGTTCCTTCTGCCTTTCTCAAGCATTCAGCCAAGCTTTGCCCCATCCTTAACCAAGGCCCAGGGGAAACGAAGGTGCTTTCCTCGGCCCAAGGACACTAGTAGAATTTACCTCTTCGGTGCCCTTCACCTGGCTTCACAAGCAGAAAAAAATTCTCAAAGACAAGGACTGGACTTTCCCCTCCATATTTCAGAGTATTTCACTCTGCTCTGGAGAAGTGGAATTAAAGCGAGGAAAATAGCTGGATCCTCAGTTTCTACGTCAATAGAATGGAAACAGTAATGACTTTCCCACGGGATTGTCTTGAGGTCTGCACACCATTACATGTAAAGTGCCTAATTTGGCTTAGCGTCTGGGGCCTGGAGCGTGCTGCTGCTGTTTGCTTTTTTTTTTTTTCTTTCTTTCCATTTTTCCCACTTGGATTTTTCCTGTTTCTTTCAGGCTATTTTCACTACCTCCTGCCTTGGGAAGGAACTATTCTGCCAGGCTTCCTTCCTTCCTTTCATCATTCAGGAAGCCTTAGACATCCTCCCTTCCTCCAAACCCACCTGAGATTTGATCCCTCATCTGAATGATTAGTTCAGGTGTCTATGATTTCCTCATTCTCTGGTGTCTACCTGCTTTACCCCACCCCCTAAGCAAAACAGAGACTCATGAAATACCTGTTGCACGATAGGCCTTCACTTCCTTCCCCTGACACCTAAGAAGTGTGTGGGGAGCCCCGGATTCCCACTGAGTCCACTGGAACGTAGGAGGAAGGAAGCTCTTCCTTCACCTGTAGTGACCCCGCCCCCTTCCGCCCCATGGGAGGAACCTCAGCCACCAGTTGTCCCTTCCCCCAACTCTGGACTCACCCCTCAGCGTCAGCAGGCTCAGGCGTCTCCCACCAGGGAGCAGCGAGGGGCTCGGGGTGGAGGAGAAGCAGGAGAAGTAGCAGACTTTCTTGTCCCTAGGCCATCAGCTTTTCTCCCAGCTTCGCTCCCCAGCCAGGCTCCCTGGAAAGAGGAGGCTCCCCTTTTTCATTTCCTCACAGCCTTGCTCCTGCTTCGCCCCTGACGCTCCTCAGGCCGGAGTCGCCAACAAACTTCTGGTTGCCGAATGCAGCGGACCGTTTCAGGCCCTCCCTCACAACCTCTAGAATAAGATGCTATTGACCACGCTTTCCATCCGGAAACTCCCTCCTCCTCGCATCAGCCAGAACCCAGAGGGCCCCATGCCTGTGTTCAGAGGCTTTAGACACCTCCACCAGCATGGCCCGTGTTGACGTCAAATTCAGGTCCACTGTGTCTGTTTCTTCAAAGCTGCTCCTCCTGAATCTCCTATCTTGGCTAACTGCACCATCATCCATGTAGTCATCTTTGCCAGAAACCTAGGAAGGAGTCTCATTTCCTTCCTCTCCCCTTCCATGTCCACCAGGTCTTGTCATTTCTCCTCTCCAAAGCCCTCTTCGGAGCTACCGTGTTGGCCGCCTTCAAGGGCATCCACAGCTGCACAGCATGAGGCCTCATCCTCTAGCCATCAGGCCCACCCTTGCCACATCTCTGAGGATCCACTGGGGGCATATTCAAGTTGGTCTCTCTGCTCTCAGTTCCTGAGCAGTTCTAAGCACCCTCCACCCTGAATTGCAGATCTGACCGTGGCACCAGTTATCGGCAATCCACTGCCTAGAGGAAAAAGCCCAAGTTCCCTAGCAGGGCATCCAGGGTGCTCTTCTTCTCTCATTCTTCTCTCCTGCTCCCTCTAGCTGGTGTGCTTTAGCCATCCCTTTCGAACCAGGCTAGGTTCTTTTTTTTGTTTCTGTTCTTTTGGCTGCGCCGGGTCTTCGTTGCTGCACACAGGCTTTCTCTAGTTGCGGTGTGCGGGCTTCTCATTGCGGTGGCTTCTCTTGTTGCACAGCACAGGCTCTAGGCACATGGGCTTCAGTAGTTTTGGCACGAGGGCTCAGTAGTTGTGGCTCACGGGCTCTAGAGCGCAGACTCAGTAGTTGTGGTGCACGGGCCTAGTTGCTCCACGGCATGTGGGATCTTCCTGGACCAGGGCTCAAACCCGTGTCCCCTGCATTGGCAGGTGGATTTTTAACCACTGCGCCACCAGGGAAGCCCCAGGCTAGTTTTTAAAATATGAACTTCCATTTTTCTCCATACATTTCCCCCTCTCTCTCCCCCCTTATAAGAATGCACACAGGCATTCTGCTTGTCTCCTGGAACTTCTGAAAAGCAGAAGTTGCCTGCAAGCCATTTCCTTCCTGTCTTTAATTTCCAGCACTCTAAACTCCTTGAGGAAGCAATCTAATTCAGGAGGGAGAGGGCTGGTGAGAAGGGGTTTTTTTGAGGGAATCCGGAAGAGTGAAGGATTTTCCCTAGAATAAGAATCTAGTCTCCCAAGCCTGGAGTTGGATGGGAGGTGGTCCTATGCCCTCCATCTGGCAGCTCCCAGGGGAGGGGATTAAGTCGTAGAGAGATAACTTTGTTGTTCCCAGTTTTTGCATCTCTTCTATGAGAACACAGGCTAGTTAGCATTTTCTGAGCCATCACTTCTCAGCTTCCTAGTAATTCTAACTACAAAGCTATGAGGTAGCTGCTATTGTTAATACCAGTTTATCGATGAAGGCACAGAGAGGTTGAGTGACTTGCCTCAGGCCTCACAGCTAGTAAGCTGAGATCCTGGGCTTCATCCCCAGGCCTGCCTGTTTTTAACCACCTTCCCGCCACCTTCTGTTAGTTTCCTCTACTGTCCTACCCCAGTCAGCATCTCTTTTTCTCATGCTACTAGTTCACCTTGTACAGATCACAACTATAGCGCTTATTCCAAACATAGTAGGTGTCCAATAAATATGTAATGAAAAATAAAAGAGGATTTCCATTTCTAGTTATATGCTCGGCTGGGTGTCTGGACTAACTCTTCCACTGAAAAGAACAACAAAAATACTGGGTAAGATATTAAAAATATATTCTGGAAGGGATCCAAAAACTGGCAAGAAGTTAAGAAATAGTCCTAGGACAGAGTAGAGGCCAGAACCCAGGAGAAGTAAGCAGAGGCCAAAGTCAGCTTTTGCCTGGAAGGTATTTGCTGAATCTAGTGAATCTGAATATTGGTTTTTGCAGCCTTGGGAGTCTTGGGGACAGAAGTAAAAGCATAGGGTCTGCTTTAAGTGGGGAGTTTAATGGGAGACCCAATAAAGGTGGGACCCCAAGTGCAAAATCATAGAGTAAGGAAAAAATTATTTTTGAGCCCACCCAGAAACCTTACTAAAGTTGGTCATGGATTGAGCCATAAAGCAAGTCTCAACAAATTTTGAAAATTTCGTATCATACAGAGCATATTCTCTGACCACAATGCAATTAAGTTAAGAATCAGTTTAAAAAAAAAAAAACTAGAAAAACCCATTTGTTTTGAAACTTTTGGGTCAAAGAACAAATACTTATGAAAATGTGACAGCATTTAAATGCTGTGTAACAAATATTCCATACTACGTGTGGAAGCTAAAGAGAGGAAACCTAGACAAGTAGTTAAAGGGAAATTTAGACCTAAAAGCTTATATTAGAAAATACTTAGAAGTGTAAAGAGCAAAAAAGTTAGAAAAAGAACAGCAAAATAAAGTTCAGTAAAACAGAAGAAAGGAAATAAGATAAAATAAGAAAATAAAATTGAAAACAAACATACAATAGAAAGGACCAATTAAGCCAAACACTGGATTTGTGAGAGACTAATATATTTTACAAACTTCTGGTGAAAACTGATCAAGGGAAAAAGAAAAGGTACAAACAATGTGAGGAATAAACTATATTCCTATATAGTTTATAATCACACATAATGCAGAAATTACAAGGACATATTTGTGAACATTTTTATGCCAATTAATTTGAAAACTTAGATGAAGTGGGAAAATTCCAAGAAATATGTTAATAAAACTGAAATAGGGCTTCCCTGGTGGCGCAGTGGTTAAGAATCCGTCTGCCAATGCAGGGGACACAGGTTCGAGCCCTGGTCCGGGAAGATCCCACATGCTGCGGAGCAACTAGGCCCATGTGCCACAACTATTGAGCCTGCACTCTAGAGCCTGCAAGCCACAACTACTGAAGCCCACGTGCCTAGAGTCTGTGCTCCGCAACAAGAGAAGCCACTGTGGTGTGAGGCCCACACACCGCAACGAAGAGTAGCCCCCACTCGCCACAACTAGAGAAAGCCCACGTGCAGCAATGAAGACGCGACACAGCCAAAAATAAATAAATAAAATAAATTAAAAAAAAAAACTGAAATAGAAAGCCAGAATAGAGTCATAACCATTCAAGAACTTGAATCTGTTGTTAAATATTTTCTGCAAAGAAAAAACCAGGCTGAAACAGTTTTACCAGTGACTTCTACCAGACATTCAAGTAATAAATAATTCCAGTGTCTCATAAGCTATTCTAGAGTATGGAAAAAGATGGATTATTTCTCAAATCATTTTATGAGGCTGGCATAAACTTATACCAAAATCTGATGAGGAGAATGTGAGAAACAAAAAATTTCAGGTCAATCTCACACATAAATATAGACAGAAAAGTCACAGGCAAAATTTTAGCAATTTGAATCCAGCAAGATGATAATCAGAACCAAATTGGTTTACCCAGGAATACAAGGTTAATTTCAAATGAGAAAAATCAATTAATGTAATTCACCACATTAAAGGATTAAAGGAGAAAAATCATATAATGACCTCAGTAGATGCAGACAAATTCTTTGATAAAATTCAATATCCACTCAGATGAAATTCATAGAAAACTAGGAATATTTTCCTTGATAAAAGGTATTTACAAAAACTTACAGCAAACATTATACATAACCAGTCCCTTTAAAATGGGGAACATGATAAGTGTGTTGCCATCTCCACTTCTATTCAGTATTGTACTTAAGGTCCTAAATAGTGGAGTAAGGCAAGAAAAAGAAATAAAATATATAGATTGGAAAGGAAGAAATCACAATGACATAATAGTATATGTAGGAAATTCAAAAGAATGTGTACAGAGCCTGTTGAGATGAATATGAGAGTTTGGCAATGTTTCTGGGTACAAAAGTCAATACACAAAAATCATTAGCATCCATATATACCAGCGATAAACAGAAATGAAACTTTTTGAAAGATGCCATACAATGTTTACTATAATTACTTTATACTCCTCATCATATTTCTATACTACTGCCCTTTTTTTTTTATATCAAACTCAACATTAAAATACACAGTCTAAGAAGAATGGATAAAGAAGATGTGGTACATATATACAATGGAATATTACTCAGCCATAAAAAGGAACAAAATTGGGTCATTTGCAGAGACGTGGATGGACCTAGAGACTATCATACAGAGTGAAGTAAGTCAGAAAGAGAAAAACAAATATCGTATACTAACGCATATATGTGGACTCTAGAAAAATAGTACAGATGAACCGATTTGCAAGGCAGAAATAGACACACAGATGTAGAGAACAAACGTATGGACACCAAGGGGGGGAAGCGGGGGTGGGGGGGTGGTGGTGGGATGAATTGGGAGATTGGGATTGACATGTATACACTACTATGTATAAAATAGATAACTAATAAGAACCTGCTCTATAAAAAATAAATTCAAAAATTCAAAAAAAAAATACATAGTCTTAACTATTTCTTCAGGTCATCATTTTCTTACCAAGGCTCCTGAGTCTACATTTGTATGCTTTTCTCCTGTGAATCTGTCTTTGTCAGTTTCATTTTCAGACCCAGTCAGGGGCCCTAATATGGTCAAGGAAAACTTTTCCCTCCCCTACAGTATCAAAAAACAAGATACTTAGGAATGGATCTAATAAAATATGTGTAAGACCTTTACAAAGAGAATTATAAAACTTCATTGAAAGTCTATGAAGAAGACCTAATTAGAGAAATATATTTATGGATAGAAAAGACCCAATCTCATAAAAATATTAATTCTCCACAAATTGATCTATAACTTCAACGCATTTCCATTTGAAATCCCAACAGAGGTCTCTTCTTCCAGAGGCTCTTAAAGAAGAACATAGAGGGAGGAATTACCCTCCTATATACCAAACCTATAGTAATCAGTAAGGGTGGTATAGGTTCAGGGAGAGACAAACAGACCAATCAAACAAAAATGAGAGCCCAGAAACACCCCTGGCATATACGGAAACTCAATGTATGGTAGAGATGGTAGCTCAGGTCATTGGGGGAAAGATAAACTTTTCAACAAATGACGAGGAGGCAGTTGATTATCCATAGAGCAAAAAATAGATGTGGACCCCACTCTACACCATTTCACCAGATCAGCTTTAGTTGGATTAAAGACCTATATAAGAAAAGCAAAATTGCATTGCTGTCATCATTTCAAGGATACACTTTTTTTCACATTTTACCATTTCTGAAATTGTGATTTTTCTTACCATCAGTGGCAACTTAAGATTCAATGATATATGATCCAAAACTTTTAGGAGACAATGTAGGAGAATATGTTAACAAATTCTGGGTAAGGAAGTATTTCTAAAGCAAGAATATATTTGTGACACATATAATCAAACAAATATTTGAATCCAAAAGATACAGAAAATCCATATAAATCAATAAATTAAAATCTAGCAATCAATAGAAAAGCAAGCAAAAGAAATGAAGAGGAATTTCACAAAAGAACACGTGTAAATGGTTCATAAACTTATCAAAAGACATTTAGTTTCATTGGTAATCAGGGAAATGTAAATTGAAACTACAATGAGATAACACCACACACTCATCAAAACGGCTAACATAAAAAGTTGTTCAATGCCAACTGTTGATGTGGAGTGACCAACCAGAACTCAGACACACTGCAGGTTGGAATTCAAATGTATAATAACTTTAGAAAAACAGGTTGGTATTACCTAGAAAGTTGAATGTGCACATATACAAAGACTCAGTAATTCCAATGTAGGTATGTATCCTAGAAAAACCCTTGCACAAGTGGACTCAAAGACACATACAGGAATCAATGGCAGCATTGTTCATAGTTGCAAAAAGCAAGAAACAACCCAAATGTTCACCAAAGGTGGACTGGATCATTAAATTGTGGTATAATCATACAATGAGATACTACACAATTACATCAACATGGATGAATCTCAAAAATAAAATGTTAAGCAAAGAAGCAATGAAAGATTAAAATATGATTCTATTTATTCCATTTCATAAACAGGCAACTCTTAAATGATAAGGATAAAAGCACAGGTGATAAAAATTATAAAGAAAAACAGTGAAGAGAGTAACAAATTTCAGGATAGACTTGACTTTGATAGAGCAGACAGGTGCAGTTTGGGAGGGGCATGCAGAGGGTCTTAGGTCGGGTGATGTGCTATTTCCTGGCTCGGGTGATTTGTATATAGGTGTTTGTGTGTATCTTTATTTCACAAGAAAAAAATTTTTTAAATGAAGGACAAATGAAAATGAATTAATAAATGAATACATCTCTGTATTTTTTTAAATGTTATTATGTGCCTGCAAGCTTTGTAAGTTTACCTTCAGCACTTATAAGACAAACTTAGTACGTCTTACCACTTTCCTAAGAAGCTGCAAGAAATGGTTTGTTTTCAACAGTGTGTCGCAGTCTGTTTTGTAATAAATCCTTCTAGATGAGGAAGAAAAGTTATATAAACCAGACCAGAATTGCAAAAGGAAGCATGAAAGCTCTTCTAAGAAATCACTCACAATATACCTACCTCCAAATCATCCCATTGAGTTTGTTTGCATTCTTTTATTTTATTTTTTAAAATTTTTGGTCATGCCGTGTGGCTTGTAGGATCTTAGTTCCCCAACCAGGGATCGAACCTGCGCCCCTGGCAGTGGAAGCACGGAGTTCTATGCACTGGACCTCATTTTTTTTTTTTTTTTGCATTCTTTTAGTCAGTGGTTATAATTCTAAGTCCTGAGAACAAAGCCATCTAACAACTTTCTTATTTTCACTGGCCCTGTGCTGCTAGGGTCATAAAACCAGGGACCTCGGAGGCCCATGTGTCCTGCTACTAGAGCAGAAATCCCCTTGGGCAAGTTGTCCTGTCTCAGCTTGAATCCTTCCAGTGGGG
This sequence comes from Balaenoptera acutorostrata, assembly GCF_949987535.1. NCBI lineage: Eukaryota > Metazoa > Chordata > Mammalia > Artiodactyla > Balaenopteridae > Balaenoptera > Balaenoptera acutorostrata. The sequence goes on from NC_080076.1 coordinate 57,617,194, forward strand.
GGCAGTTATTCACATTGGGGGCACTCTGTCCATTATTAGGCAGTTGGGTCTGTTGCCCTCCTGGGTAGGCAGAGCTATCTATGGGAGACCTTCCTGAGGTCACTTGATGCCACCTAGGAGATGGAATCTCTCCAAAAATCATTATCTCACTGGAATACCCACCACCTTCTGTAGCTGAGCAGCTCAGAGAAAATGTGTTCCGTAAATTCTGTGTGAGAAGGATTTGATTATCAGCAGCTTAAGATTATTCTGCTTCCTTGTAGAGCTAAGCTTTCAGCAGCACGTATTTTACATTATAACTGTACAAATAATGTTAACAATAACACTGAATTTAGAAGCTCTGGGAGGTGGGGGGATTTGAACTCTCCTTGGAAGGGCTCTGCCCCAAGCCTGTTGGAAAGCCACAGCAATTCACAGAGACCACCTTACAGCAATGACTTGGAGACCAGCCTGGAAAACTTTCCGTTTGTGAACATTAACTTCCTTGCGCTTCCAGATTGCTTGTTTCAGCAGCTACTGTCTGTCTTTTTCCAGAACAGCCACTAATTTGAATGGAATGTCTGGATGACCCGAACTGTTCTTAGAAAATGTGTTTGAAAACGTGTTTGCCGAGGATGTCTGCTCTCCTTAAACTTCTCCGGAAGACTTGGGAATCTATCCTATTCCTCCTCGGTCTGGGGTGTTGGTTCTCCCTACGGATCCCTGTTGCCACATCTACCCTTTACCTTCTCTCGTCCTCCGCATTTTCTCCCTCGTGAAAGCTCTTCTCACTAAATTCATTTTCTTTTTTTCCCCCTCTTTCTTTCGTATTTCTCTAAAGGGCTTACTAACGTTAGAGAAATTTCTTCCAATGTTAGAAAAATCAGGGGAAGGTGTATAGCTTTGTAGATTGTTTTCTTGTTAGAACTTGAGTTTTACTATTCTCACTAGGAGTGTCTTTTATCATTTAGTAACAATCCCCAGAATATATGAAATAAATGCTCAGCAAGTTTAGAGTGCTCTGTCGTTATTAATTAACTAGCTAATCTACGGAACCTCCCCTGGAGCCAGTGAGTTACTGTGTACCCTCCACAGACTTGTATGAGGAAGGAGACTACTTTTGAACTCTGGGATGACCTGGTTTGTGAGTATTATCTTCTGGGTGGAGAAGAAAACAGTGCTCGTCTCCAAGAACACAGAAAGAAAGGCAAGGTTCAGCCAGCATGGAACGGGGACTCGCCAATGTTTCACTGTTGGAACGTCTGCTATTCCCAACCGACCTCAGCCAACACAGCCCAACCCCACTCCATCCTCCCCTCACACTGCTGGGACTTTCTGTTTGGGCCAAAGGGAAAAGATAAAGGAAAGGTACAAACAGGGGTGTGGCAAGGAGGAAAACGATAAGAAGCCCAGGCCCCTGCACACAATTAGAAGTCAGCTTTAGGGACTCCCCTGGTAGCGCAGCGGTTAAGAATCCGCCTGCCAATGCAGGGGACATGGGTTCAAGCCCTGGTCCGGGAAGATCCCACATGCCACAGAGCAACTAAGCCTGTGCGCCACAACTATTGAAGCCCGCGTGCCTAGAACCCATGCTCCGCAACAAGAGAAGCCACCACTCACAGCAACTAGAGAAAGCCTGCATGCGGCAACGAAGACCCAACGCATCCAAAAATAATAAAAATAATAAATAAATAAATTTATCAAAAAAAAAAAAAAAAAAGAAGTCACCTTTAAAAACCGACTGTCCCACGAACAGAAACAGGAGCACTTCAGGGGTGGAGGTGGGGTGGCCTTGGAGAAAATCTTCCCCAGACCTGATGTTATCACCATCAAATAACCACCTTCCTTTCCAGATTTCACATCTGCTCAAACTTTCTGGAATTTTCTTATGATCCTATGCCAGAAACCACAGCTCTGTGTGTCTACAGTCTGGACGCCAGTGCAGATAGGGGGGACTTTGAAAGGATCCTATAAGGTACTAAAGGAAATTCAAACTGGGAATGTGGAATTTACAATGGAAACAGACATTTAATCTTTCTTCCTGTTCTCAGATTTGAGTCTAAATTTAGATCACAGTATGGAAGAGCATGACCGGGCCTGAAAAGCTTTTCCTGCCAGGCTCACATCCCTTTACCTCTTCTATTTTAGCCTCAGAGAGGCAGTTTTACGTTGTTTCGGTTTTGGAGGTAGAAGCGTCCCGGAAAGCCAGCCCCCTTGGCTTCAGAGTCTTATCAACTCACCTCTGGGTGTACTCAGGGAAACCTCCTATTAACATTTGTCGAAATGTTTTTCCATACCACTATTAGATAGTGGGACCTGAAGTATGTTTGTTTGGGTGTAACTGACTTGGTGTTGGGAACCAGCTATTCCCCAATGTAAAGTTTCTGTAGATTATCAATGCTCTAGGCCTTTGAATGCCTGGGCTAGTTTTTAGAGAAAAGACATGGAAACAACCTAAATGTCCATTGACAGAGGAGTGGATAAAGAAGATGTGGTACATATATACAATGGAATATTACTCAGCCATAAAAAAAGAACAACATAATGCCATTTGCAGCAACATGGATGGACCTAGAGATTGTCATACTGAGTGAAGTCAGACAGAGAAAGACAAATATCATATGATATCGCTTGTATGTGTAATCTTAAAAAAAAAAAAGGTACAAATGAACTTATTTACAAAACAGAAATAGAGTCACAGATGTAGAAAACAAACTTATGGTTACCAGGAGGGAAAGGGATGGGAAGGACAAATTGGGAGATTGGGATTGACGTGTACACACTACTATATATAAAATAGATAACAAATAAAGACCTACTCTATAGCACAGGGAACTCTACTCAATAGTCTGTAATGACCTATATGGGAAAAGAATCTAAAAAAGAGTGGGTACATGTATATGTATAACTGATTCACTTTGTTGTACACCTGAAACTAACACAACATTGTAAATCAACTATACGCCAATAAAAATTTAAAAAAAAAAAAGAAAGAAAACCCAGCAACCTGGAGATATTCACAGCAGCAACATCACCTGTATGGTCCCACCTCCACCAGACAAATGAAGCTTAGGGATGGTTTTGGTGACACACATCACTCCCTCTAATTTCCCCCACTCCTTTTATCCATCCTGTGGTCCATCTGTTAACTAGACACACCCCTGTCCTCCCACTTATGTCCTCCCAACTTTGCTCAAGTTGCTCCCTCTTTCTGGAATGTTCTCAAGATCCCTTGATTCTGCTTATTCTTCCAGGTTCTGTGCTGCCTTTCCAATAGTCATCTCTAATCTCATTAGTTGGATGTAATTTTTCTTTTCATTTTATTGAATGACAAAGCAGTTTATTGGTATCTCACACAAGGTCCCGCACTGTGATTATTTATAAGTAAATCCTATCTCTCTTTCTGGATCATTTGCTAGTTGACTGCCTGATCCATAGCTAGTTTGTTATCATTGCTTCAGTAATACCTAACAGTGTGTCTAACTCATTGCAGAAAAAAGCTTAATAAATATCTGACGCACAAATGATGAATGTGGCCTTGAGTAAGAGCAAAGTTGGATCTACTCAGTGGTGGATCATGCCATACAGCTGACGTCCTATGGGAGACAGCGAGCGGTTTCCCCAGCTAGAATACAAAGCCCACTGCCCTTGCCTCCACCAATTTCAAACTTTGTTCCCCTCCCCTGGCCTCTCCCTGCCAGCCAAGCTCATCTCCTCATCACTGCTGGAAAATGTCAGGCTCATTTCTCGGTCTGAAGCTTTTATTATGACATTCTTCCTACCCAAAATGCCCTACTCTACTGCTTCTAATTGTATAAGTCTTGCCCTCCTTTCCAGGCTCAGTTTAAAGTCCCCCCCCCCACCCACCCACTCCAAGAAGCTTTCCTTGACCAGGTTAGCCCTTGGTAGTGTAAGCAGATAAGATAGGGGGCCCCAGAGGAAAAGAACCAGATGTAACTTTTGACATAAGAGGAACCATTTTAGACCTAAGCCATTTTGTGATCTGAGCCTGGCCACAATGCTTGCCCTTGAACAGGTCTCAGTAATAATGACCTCAAGGGAACAAAAGAACAAAGGCTGTTAAAGGCAAGGAAAGTAACAATAGCAGACAATAAATCAGTTGTAAAGACTCTCAGTCCGGTTTCGATCGTAATGATTAGCCTGAAGCACTTTCTGAGCTGTTTTGCAGAATTGAAACCGCCTTTCAAGGGTTCAAACCACCAGATCAACTGGAACTTCTTTTGACTCTCCTGATTTCAAACAACTAAAGCTTGGCTCTATCGACCTTTGCCCTAATTCTACGCTGAATTCTCCTCTGCTCAAGCCCCTTCATGAATATGCATGTACCCTTAGCTTAAAACTTCCCCAGTTTTAAGCGAAGGGGAGACAGTGCTTTGGGGAAGATCCCTGGTGTTCTCCTTACTAGCTGCAGGTAGTGAATCCTTCCTTCTCCCACTCTTTGGCTTGGTTGTGTCTTTTGGCTCAACACCCACGAAGAGGCAAACCCAGTTTTCCAATAACAGTACCAGCATGCTCTGAAGAAAGGGCAACAGATGAAGATTCGCCACCCCTGGATTCTAGTTTCTGCTCAGCTATCAACTGGGCAATTTTCTTCATCCTTCTTGACCACTCATCATCTATAAAATGAGTCCTTGGATGACACAGTCTCTAAAGCTCTTTCTGGTTAAGACATTTTACGATACTAATATTTCCAATCCTGGAACTTCTAGCACCTATATTGTTGCATCCGTTCAACTGTAGTAAACTGCATTGTTATTTATCTTTTTATATTGAAGTCTGGCTCGTCCAACTCATTTGTAACTCCCTCAAGAACCAAAAATGTGTCCTTTAAGTATTTGCAGCCCTGTCATTTAGAAGTTTTGGTTATAAATATTTTTGGTAATAATGACAATAACAGATAGTCACCAAGGTCCGTATCCTTTTTCCTGCTGCTGCTGCTCTTACAGCTAGAACTGGCAGTGGGTCACAGTTTTCACCAGTAACCAGATTTTCGGTCTTTGACAGCATCATTGAGCAGCTCTCCTAGCCCAGGACTGTATACCTTAATACTTTTTTTCTATGTGAAAAATACCCTCAGTATCTACCTATTTAAGCCACTGTCTTTGAGGTTTTCTATTAGTTGCAGCTGATCACATTTCTAATATACCATTTCACTGGTTTGTTATAAGGGTAAACGAGATAATAATGTAAATCCCTTAGAATCTCCCAGAGTAAGCCCTCACCAGGTGGATGCTCTTATTATTACTACTTTAAAATATGCCTCCATTACGTCCTCCTTTCCCCCAGCTCCCACACTATGGCAGTTGAGCTTCATAACAGAAGAAATACATCTTTTCTTTTTATTATTAACCTATACTTTTCTTTTTTTTTTTTTTGGCTGCACCATTTAGCTTGCAGTATCTTAGTTCCCCGACTAAGGGATTGAACCCGCAACCTCAGCAGTGAAAGTGCGGAGTCCTAACCACTGGACAATGAGGGAATTCCCAACCTATGAATTTCTGAAGATATACTACAACCTTAGTCTGCTCAGGCTGCCATAACAAACTACCATAAACTGGGTGGCTTATAGACAACAGAAATTTATTTCTCACGGTTCTGGAGGCTGGAAGTTGGAGATCAGGATGCTGGCATGGCCATGGACCCTCCTCTGGCTTATAGACGCAGACTTCTAGTAATCTCACCTGGTGGAAAGAGAGCGCTGAGGTCTCTTTTATAAGGTCACTAATCCCCATCACCAGGGCTCTGCCCTCATGACCTAATCACCTCCCAAAGGCCCCACCTCCTACTACCATCACCATGGAAGGTAGGGCTTTAAGGTATGGATTTGGGGGGACATAAACATTCTGTCCACACAACTACCCTACTTCAAAGACACCATCATAAGCAACATCTTTTTTAGAAAGCAATAGAACTAGAATGTTGAGCTGAGACGTTGGCCTCCACCTACCTCTAACCTTCTCCCCTAGGGCCACCAGACAAACCCAGGCCCCACAAGAAGCCCTCCTTGGAGCCTTACTTCACTCCTGCACCAGGTCACACCTGAATGCCCTTCCCCAGCTCTTCACATGCTGCTTCATCCTCAGCCTTTCAGCCTCAGCTCAAAGGGCCCCTCCTCAGAGCAGCTCTCCCTGATGACCTTTTCTAGACTTGTTTCCCCCATTACTCTCCCCCTCATCATCCTGCTTGTCTTCCTCTGTAACTGTCTGCTGGTTTGCTTGTCATTTCTCTCCCCTGCTGGACTGTATACTTCATTTGAGCAGGACCTTGTCTATTTTGTTTACCATTGTGCCCCTAGCAGACAGCACTGTGCTTGGCACTTAGTAGGTGCTTATAATGGACTGAATGGAGGATCTTTCTCTCTCCCTGCCAGGTGGGGACACAGCAAGAAGATGACTGTCTGAAACCAGGAAGGAGGTTCTCACCAGAACCTGACCATGCTGGCACTCTGATCTTAGACTCCCAGCCTCCAGAACTATGAGAAATAAATGTCTGTTGTTTAAGCCACCCAGTCTATGGTATTCTGCTATAGCAGCCTGAACCAGGACAGTGCTCAATATTTTTTGACTCAATAAACAAACTTCTAAAAGTTCAATGCATTTTTAGTTCTAGGCTAAATTCCATGCTGATAAAATAGGATGGAATAGAGGCTTATTGCTCAGAAGGACGCTTTGTTTTATAAAAGATTCGAGACAGATTTTAAAAAGAATTAAGCTTCACTTAAAAAAAATTCCTTTCGGGCTTCCCTGGTGGCGCAGTGGTTGAGAATCTGCCTGCCAATGCAGGGGACACGGGTTCGAGCCCTGGTCTGGGAAGATCCCACATGCCGCGGAGCAACTAGGCCCATGAGCCACAACTACTGAGCCCGCGCGTCTGGAGCCTGTGCTCCGCAACGAGAGGCCACGATAGTGAGAGGCCCGCGCACCGCGATGAAGAGTGGCCCCCACTTGCCGCAACTAGAGAAAGCCCTCGCACAGAAACGAAGACCCAACATAACAATCAATCAATCAATCAATAAATCTTTAAAAAAAAAATTCCTTTCATGTTCAAATTCTCAGGAGCATGGCAACAATATTACATGAAGAGACGTACATCTGTATCTCTCTCACACATGCAGTATTTAATTTGCAAAGATTGCTAAACACTCATGTCTTCCAAATTTAATGCACTTCTAATTAAATGTTTTCCTGTCTCGTTTCACTGGGAGCAGCTATTAAATGGCTGGGCAGAACAATGAACAGCAGTGATATTTCTTTTAAACTTAGCCTCATAAATCACCTTGGCTTTAGAGAGCCACACATGGTGGGGAGGGGGATTTGATCCGTTTGTATTTAGTGGCTATGATTTACTCTTTGCAAAAACCTCAGAGGTTGATGAAAATAAGAGGAAAAGCATAAAGCAGAGAAGTGTCTATGTATGGACGTGTGTGCTCCAATCATGGTGTTTGTGTGCAAATGTGTGTTAAAAGATAAAGTTGATTATTCAACCTTGGATCACATATTTTAGGAGAACTGTGTTGAAACATTTGGAGGCAACTGAAAGAATAATCACAGGAGTCATGGGAAATTTTTATTCCACATTTCTCAATTGAGTAAGCAATGCATGTATTTAAGAAAAATATGGGGGCTTAATTTATAGAAGTCCCTTAAAGGAGAGAAAAGAATATGGAATAATAGAGTAGAAGTACAATTTAATTAAAGCTTTAAAAGCTGGTAACTATTAAATCAATTTCCAATTAAATAAAAGGGAAGGTTGAGGAAGAAAAATTTCCTAAATGCCCAGAAACTGGAATTTGGACACAGGATAGAAAATTTATTTTACTTTCATAATTGTTTGAAGAATAAATTAAAGTTTGTAATAATATATAGTATAGAAATTTCCGGGAGTTCACTAAATTATTCTAAAAACACTTATAATGGGAAAAGTATTTGTGAGTTAAAGATATTCTATCGTTTAGTATATAATAGAACTACACTTTTATATACATATCCCCAGTTAATTTTCATGCATGGATTAATCCTTCCATCACTCTGGTTAGGTCAGTGGGTTCATTTGCACTTCATGTGCACTGATGCAGAAACTAGAAGCCAGCTGGGCAAGTTGTGTCACTTGCCCAAAGATAGTCAGTTAATCTCGGTGGAGCTAGTCGGAAACAGGGCATAAGCCCCTGATTCACTGTGTAGCCATTCAGGGTTGCAAAACTGTTCTTCCTGTTGACATTTTCAATTTAACCAACATACATCGTACACCTGGGAAGGTTCTGAACATGGCACAACACAGAGAGAAACAGGCATGGCTTTCCCCACCAAGACTCAGACAGTGGGGTCTTCCTTGAACATGAGAAAGGGGTTTGGACGTTGTGCAGCCACCAGATGACAGATGCTTATCGCCCGGCCAAAACTTTAAGCAGAACTTATGAGGACAAACAGGCTCTTCTTAAAAATTGCTCTTTATTAGACGTTCATGCTAAATGTACGTTAGTTCTAGCTATTGACTAAGCCAAATAAAGTCTCTTTATTCTTTTTTGTTTTTTTAATTAATTAATTAATTTATTTATTTATGGCTGTGTTGGGTCCTCGTTTCTGTGCGAGGGCTTTCTCTAGTTGTGGCAATCGGGGGCCACTCTTCATCGCGGTGCGCGGGCCTCTCACTATCGCGGCCTCTCTTGTTGCGGAGCACAGGCTCCAGACGCGCAGGCTCAGTAGTTGTGGCTCACGGGCCTAGTCGCTCCGCGGCATGTGGGATCTTCCCAGACCAGGGCTTGAACCCGTGTCCCCTGCATTGGCAGGCAGATTCTCAACCACTGTGCCACCAGGGAAGCCCCCCAGATAAAGTCTCTTTCTCAACCATGTTGTTTAGCGTTTTGTATTTGGACTTTTTTCAAGTAACTTGCAAAAGAAATTGATTCTTTTTTAAACACAGTAGTAAAAAGCATTTAAATATATAGTTAATCACAGTTTTACCTAAATGATTTCATCTAAGTATTCAAATGGGCATAACCTCTAACTTCTGAGGCTTCTCTGAGTAATTTATTGGATAATAGTGAGAGCATAGTCTTAATAAGTGCTTTACACGTATATTAACTCCATCCTCACAACAGCTCTTGGAGGTAGGCATTATTATTACGTCCATGTTACAGGTGAAAAGCTGATGCCCCAAACATTAAGCCACTTGCTTTGGGTCACATAACCAGCAGGTGGTAATTGGCCCCAGGCTGGTGGGCTCCCAGGCCTAGATTGTCAGCAGCCACGATAGATAAGCCCAATTAGCACATACAAGAAATGGACCATCTTGAGGTCAACTTTATATAATATCTTCAAAAAATTTAGTTTTTCCCTTACATTGTTTTCTGCCCTGACCCACTAAAATGTTATAAAGCAGGAAAACAATGTCATCTCAATCATTAGGAGTCCAGAAATAGGAAACTTTTCATATGTGTATAAATCAGTGTAAATAGAAGAAATCATGGAAAAGGCACGAGAGAGAAAGAGAAAGAAAGAGAGAGAGAGAATATTTTTAAACCTGCTTAAGGTCCAAGAGGGGCATTGCTAAGTCAGCTAATGTCTTCCACCTTTCAACCATAAAGGTAATTTTTAATTTCTTAGGAGACAATAGTCTCCTAAGTCAGTTTTTAACATCTCAAAATACTGTAAAGAAACAAACTGACATCACAAGAATGAAAGGACCCACCAAGTCTGAATTTCAAATAAGACAAAAAAGCATAGGGCTTTTCAAAGGTAAACGTTAAATAGGTCACTACTGGGCATCTATCCCTGCGTTCTGTAAATCAGAACCTGGAGAGTCTAATCAAGTCAGATTAGGCTCATCACACCACAGAGCAACCACTCGGAAACATCTCGCTTTATTTCCTTCTTGCTCCTAATTGCACCTGACATTCCTTGTCCAGAGTTTCCTTCCATGAAGTGTATTTCTGCATGTTTTCACATCATCTCCTTTTGTTACCTGTCCTCACAGGTCTCTTTCTTACTCCTAATCTTGGGCCAAGTTTCCCCTCTGACCTTGGCTACTCAGTTCTCGCCGCATTGAATGTCAGCCACTCATGTTGTGCAGCGATTTTGTTTCTGTTTTTTCCTGGAGGTGCTCGTCTGAGTCACGTGGAAAGATGCTCTCTTGACAACTGGCAAAGTGAGATAGATGATCTGTGTGTCAGACTATTTGGGCGGGATCCTTACCACCCTTTACCATCCATCAGCTGGCTCTGCAGGGACAGCCTGTCTGGGATCCTGAAAGACCCTGCTCCCCTAAAACATGGTCCCTACTGTGAACCCCAGATTTAGCACTGGGGGCCTTTGTTAAAATAAAATGTGTTTTTCAAAAGGAATTAGAGTTTTCCACTAGGAGTCCCATTACTCTGCTTGGAGGACAGTGAGGAAATGAAGCTCAGGATGGGAAATCAGGACGGGGCTGGTTCTTGGGATGGGGGTCTGTGGAGGGAGGCTAGCCTGACTGAGGGGCCAGGAACCAGTGGCCGGTGCGTAGGCTCCGGGTGGAATTCACAAGAGCATGGTGCTGAAGAATGAGGATGATCTCCCTGCTTGAACGACCGATCCCGGCTAACTGATTAGTGACTTGATACTAGAAGCTGTTACCATCAGAGAAACGGATCATAATGTTCTCCCCCCGCCTCCCCATCACAACTCAGGAAAACAGAGTAAAACTCACTTCGCAGGAAGACGTTTTCTTGTATAAAGCGAAGGGAGAAATTCGTGAGGCATCCCGTTGCTTTAATTATTCCAATACTTGGAGTGAAAAATATGATCCTATATATTTATTTGCCTAAAACTTAACTCCAGTTGTCACAACAAACCAAAATGAGGAAGGAAGTAGGACTTGCAAGCATATTTTATAGACAGCTACCATCTGTCTCCACGAAATCATGAAAAACTCCTCAAGAACAAGACTCTTGCCCTGATGCTTATCTTCTGTCTCATCCCCTCCCACTGTCCCTCTGTTCTTTCTGAGGCAAAGCTTTCACTCATCTCAAGTGAGAGTGCTGGAGAAATAGTGCTAGACTTTCCAGGAGGACCCTGGGAAGCTGATTTTTTCCAAGGGAGCAAAATAGATGAAATCCTAGGTGTTTGGGGCAGCTGACATTTCTACCCACCGTCCCAGTCAAGGACATTGTTCTCCTAATACTCTAGCAGCAAGTCACAAATTCATCTAACAAAGGTGGATTTCCACCTTTGGGCCCCTTGGGCTTTGGGAGACTAGTACCTCAGTGCAGCTGGGGAGAGAAAGAAACTGGGGCAGGGTGTTGAGAGACCTGGGTTCCCCACTTCCTGGACGTACTTGTCACATGACCTTGAGCAAAGCACTTCACCTCCCTGAGTGTTAGTTTGCTCATCTGTAAAATGGGGACAATAGCCTGACCCTGGACTGCCCCACAGGCTGACGTATTACTTCATGTACACTAAATTGCCACCCCAACCAGGAAGCACTTAACATATTTCATACAAAAATAAAATAGTGTCAGTGAAATGTTTAGGCACTTGGGCAAACTACGTGAGAAAATTCCACAAAAATGAATTCCTGATTCTATACACTTCAAATGATTTCCATACTACAGAGGGAGCAGAGGCCATTCCCACTTTTATAATGTGTTCATATTTATCCTTTGAAAAGTTGCCCTCGGAGGAAACAAGGCAGGAAGTAAAGAAGGGACCTGGGAAGGCAAGCCCCTTACTACTCACCTACTAGGTGCCAGAGCTTTCTTGGGCAGTTTCTAAATGAATCAACTCATTTAATCCTCATAAAATCTCCACGTGGGAGACACTGTGATGCCCTGATCCCCACGTCCCAGGGGGCTTAGGTGGGGGATCACCTTTCACATGGTCAGAAAGTGGTGGGTTTGAACCCCATCTTCTAGCTTTGTGATGCTGCCACTGCACTTGCTCAACCTGCCTGCGGACCTACAACAAGCGACAACAGAGTCACCAGTGGTGCAAAATTTACACGGACAAAGTACTTATTTTTGTGCCAAACGGCCTTTAATCGGTCAAACTTTTAGCACCAGAACTTCTGACCGTATGCAGCAGGACTCATTTGAATAGATTCAGCTTCAAGATGTGATGAGGTCCCACCTACATTGCAGGAGTTAATAAGATAAGGTAGAATTTGATGTAAGAAATCTCATGGATCACCTGTTCCAGTCGGTAGTGATGGGTCCAGATTTTCGGTCCAGCCTGATAACTGACTCTATAAAGTACTTTCTGTACTGACTTTTCTCAATTGTAATAACAAGGATTCCTACTAAGGAAAGAAAGGAAGTTATGACACTATTTGTCCTTCAGAGAGAAAGATTCACTGAGAAGTTTTGAAATATTTAGATAACATAGAAGCCAGTGTTTCTGTTCCGGCTTCCCGGCTGTGGTTGGTAGCTTCACCCAGACTGTCTCCTGCCCCTAAACTACCTCTTAAAAGGGTCTCCATTGTGAAAAAGTAGACCACGAATTCCAGAATCACAGATTTAAAAGGTTTGAGGATTACCAACAGGTCTGGCCTAGTTCTTGCTGGCTGAGATGCGGGAGCTGTAGCGATGGGCCAGCCATGGATGCCCAGGATTGAGTTAAACAGGGAGAAGTATTTACTCAAGACTGAGCAGAGACCAAATCCTGGTGGAAGGTAGCCAAGATCTAGAAAGGCAACCCTGAGCATCTGGGCAGGGGTCCAGGGAGGGCAAAGGCTCTATCCGCGAGGGGGCAAGGCGGGAAACGCCAAGCAGGGCAGAGGCTAGCCGGTCAGTGCGGAGTGCTGGGGGCGGGGGTGGGGTAGGAGTAGGGGGAGGGGTGCTTATTTTAAGGCCGGCTGAAGTTGGAAGGAACGGAGGCTAAAAGGGACTGTGCCGAGGCTGCTCAGGCAGCTCTAAAATGAACAAGACGATCTCACGATGAGGCCAAGGGATGGACGCTGTCAGGAAGCAGAAGCAGCGATTCCTATATTTTCGGTAGGTTTTGTACTCTGATAGATAAACAACAACAGCAATGTACCCGTTGCGGCTTGGTTTGCATTCAATTCGGTAAACAGGCATCGAATGTCTGCTCTGTGCAAGACAGTGCTGGGCGTGAAGAGGAGGGATGAAATAACTAATAAAGTCACAAAAGAAAAGACAGAAAACAACACTGATGGGGGAAATAAACCAACAGGAAGTCTGCGTAGGATTCTCTCAACTGCTCAGACCGCCTGAGTGCCCTCTCTTTCCTGAATCTGTCTGTGTAGCTGACAGATAATAATAGTAATAAAGCATAATAGAGCATCAAGACATGCCTACTGCCTTACACTCCGCTCATTCATTTATAACGAAACACTTATGGAGAAGCTCCTATGGGCCAAGAGTCGGCAGCTGTAATGAGGCGTCAGAGGCAGTTTCTGGCCTTTAGGAACTTGCCAGCCCTGCCAGGTTCCACTGGGCCCTCTGTGGCGTCCGGGCCCACAGTCTTTGTTTTCAGCTCAGCTCCTCCTACCATGCTGGACCCCTTCCCCCTCGTCGTCCCCCCGCCCCCCTCCACGGAAAACCCTAGGTTTCCACGCCGGGGTACAAGCAGTGCTGAGCCCACGGCGCCCCGGGCCTCGGCTCCGCACTCGGCTGCTCCCACCGCGATCCGCACCGGGCAGCCTACCCTGACGATGCTCCCATATCCTGTTGCAAACCCTCCCAGGCTCCTCCAGCCGTAAGCACACCCCCACCCTGCTTCTGTCCCTTCTGTCACTTGACCTACCTCTCCAGTTCCTGGAATCCCGCCCAAGCACATCAGGAAATGCACTTGTCTTCACGCTTTCTCTCTCCTTCCTCTCTGGCCTCCTTCCCTCCCCTCCTGTCCCAGAGGAAAAACTGTGCCTTGTTTGACGGCACCTTTCTCTCTGCTCGAAGACTGACCCATACCCTTCATGCTGAAAAGAGCAGCTTTCCTCCCACCTTGCATCTCCTCTCCGGCTTCTATCCTAGCTCTTCCCTCTTTTCAACGAGAATTGCTTGATGCAAGAGGGTGCATCCGTGCCGCCGCCAGCTCCTCTCGGTTCCCTCCCAGCCCACGGGGGTCCTGTTCCCACCGCTGCGGAGGCCACTTCTCCTGAAGAGTCGCTGACGACCCTGCCCGCTCTGGGACAGTCGCCGCTCGCCCACCCGTGCATCTTGGGGTTGTCGCCTACGATTTCTGGGACACGGCGCTGTTCCTGTTTCTCCTTCCGTTTTCTGACAGTCTTTTCCAGGTGCTGCCCTGGCTCTGCTTTCCATCCAGGAAATATGGGCATTCACTAAGGTTCTGAGTCTGGTGCTTGTTTTTTCTTACAGGTCCCTTCTTCCGGGAGGCCTTGCACATTCTGCACTCCTGCTGTCACACCTGCACCAGTGTCTCCTAAACGTGTATATAGGGGCGTGACTTTTCCTCAGTTTCAGACCCAGGTTTACAATTGCTTCCTAGACAGCAATTCTACTTCAACACATCCAAAATCAAATGCCTTAGCTGTTCCCCAAACTCCATTTCTTCTGTCTTGCACGGCTACGATAAACACACCACCATCTTCCCGCCATTCAGACATGAAGCTCCGGCCGACTTCACTTCCTCCGCCCACCTTCCCCCACCCTGCCCCCCGCAACCCCCTCCTCAATTACTCACCAAATTCTGATCTTGGGGAGCATCTTCACATCTGCGCCCTCTTCCCTTTTCCTTTTGTGACTCCTGTAGGTCAGGACTTGGAGGCACAGTGGTGTAAGTGCAAGTACAGAGGCCTAGGAGGCCAGCAGAACAGATTCGAATTCTGATCCCACTAAGTGCAACCTAGGAACCGAGCCCAGGTCAGCCACCCCTAGTACAGTGTGTGGCACAATGAGATGTCAAAATACATTCATTCTCTTCTCTTTTTCTCTTTACTCAGGTTGTTCTGAAATTCACTTTTAACCATTTCCCTATTTTTTTTCCCTCCTTGCAATCCATCCTTCATACCAGCACTGATTTTCATCTGAAAATCCTGTTTAATACTGTGTCATTTTCTGGTTTCCCTATTGCCTGAGTAACGTTCACACCTCGTGGTACGATAGCCCAGGCCTTCTGTAACTCCACCTATTTATTTCCGTTAGACTGTGAGCACCTCTGCAGGACTGTAAACATCCACAGAACTGAGATGGAACTTTTAATCCAAATTTCTCCAGCTCAATGACTGCAACACGGTAGAGAATTACTATACAGGTAGCCCTGTATAGTAATTACATCTGCTGCTACATTCCCACCCAGCTTCACCGAGTGTTCATTCATTTCCTTTAATGAATTACTCCCTTGGATGTACCCACTATGCCATAAGCTCCCGGGGCCACTGCATTTTTTTCTTATTTATTTATTTTTAAATTTTTATTTTTCAGTTTTTAAAACCATTAAAAATGTTTTTATACAATTTTTAAAGGTTACTTTCTATTTACAGTTATTACAAAATATTGGCTGTATTCCCCGTGTTGTACAATACATCCTTGGGCCCATCTTACACCCAGTAGTTTGTGCCTTCCCCTCCCCCATCCCTATGTTGCCCCTCCCCCATCTCCCCACTGGTAACCACTAGTTTGTTCTCCTTATCTGTGAGTCTGCTTCTTTTTTGTTATATTCACTAGTTTGTTGACTTTTTTAGATTCAACCTGTAAGTGATATCATACAGTATTTGTCTTTCTCTGTCTGACTTATATCACTTAGCATAATGCCCTCCAAGTCCATCATGTTGCTGCAAATGGCAACATTTCATTCTTTTTATAGGATATATATATATATATATATATATATATATATATATATATACACACACATATACCACATCTTCTTTATCCATTCATCTGTTGATGGATATTTAGGTTGCTTCCTTATCTTGGCAATTGTAAATTGTGCTGCTATGAACATTGGGGTGCATGTATCTTTTCGAATTAGTGTTTTTGTTTTTTTTGGCTGTATACCAAGAGTGGAATTGCTGAGTCATATGGTAGCTCTATTTTTAGTTTTTTGAGGAACCTCCATACTGTTTTCCACAGTAGCTGCACCAATTTACTTTCCCACCGACAGTGCACAAGAGTTCCCTTTTCTCCACATCCTCTAGGGGCCATTGCATTTTAGTCATTTCTGTTTTCTTAGTTGAAAGCCCACTTTGTAAATGTTTATTGATAATTTTAAAATATTGATAATTGTTGAAATTGTTGATGAGGCTTTAAGATCCATTATATTACTCTCTCTACATTTATGTATGATTGAAAAGCTCCATAATAAACATTTTAAAAAGTTAACGAATAAAGAAAGAAATGAAAGAATGAATGGATGTACATTTTCCCACTTCTGTGCATTTGTTCATTCTATTCACTCCATCTGTTACGTCCTCTTCGTTTCCACAAGGCCAAATACTACAACTTTCAAGATCCACCTATCTTCTATGAAGTAATCTCCAATTCTCCTAGTTTTAGATTGATCTTTCTCTACTCTACTCCTAAAGCATCTTGTTTGCTATTTGTGGCTGAGAAGCTAGTTCTCCTACAATATCTGTTCTCTCCTTCTTTCATAGAAAGACCCTCAAGTTTTATCTGGGCTCATGGTCACTCAGAAAAGATTCCATTTTCTAGGCTTGTTTATGGCTTGGAGTAACCAGGTGATTACAACTCTTCTCACTAAGGAGTTGTAATCATGATTGTCCTGTTGTTCTGGGAAACTTCCTCAAAAGACAACTGACTTATATTCCTTGTCTCTTCTTTTCGCCCTGACCTCTCTCATGCTGTCTGGAATGGGGATCTGATGGCAGGAGCTCTAGCGGCTATCTTGGATCATTAAGACTATGGTCACATCCTAGAAACGACAGAGCAATGAGCTGGAAGGAACTGGGTTCCTGGGAATTTCATGAAGTAGCTCCTGGACTGGACTCCTTCCTGTGGAATTTTATGCAAGAGGGAAATAGGACTTTATTTTGTTTAAGTCACTGTTATTTTGGGTTTTTATTTTTCAGAGCCAGAGTTATTGCTAACAAACACCACTTTTTCAATAACATTTCTTCTTTGAATTCTATTTAGCTGTGGATATACTGCAGTACAGGACGTTTCTCCTCCTTTGTCACCCCCCCCCCCTTACTACCTTGCTCACAGATTACAGAGATGGTGTCAATATTAGCAAGAGCAAGGTCTGTTTGCCAGTGGGGGCCTATGGCTGTCCTGGCACCATGGAAGCTGGGACAATGTCCAGTGTTTCAGGGATCCTGCAGAAGGGGGCAAAGGGGTAGGAAAGACCTCAGAGATGTAAAGGAAGAAGAAAAGGGGGCGGGAGACTAGAAGTTGAAGGGACTCGTAGTGAACACCTGAATGGAACGGGCTCTGTGTGAACTGCAGGATGACTGAACGGGAAAAAGAAGACACCTTTCTGTAGTCTCTAGAGCAGGGTGTGTTTGCATTGGGTTACTGGTAAGATGGTCTTCTCTCAGTGATGGTCACTCACACAACCCTCTGGACACTGCCAGCAAACTTGCAGGTGACATTCTTATCTCTCTCCACCTGAGCTCCTCCTGGGCAGGGTCGATGTTCCACTCTTCACATGTAGCCCAGTTCACAGTTCACAGAGATGCTAAATACGTGTTTGGTGTTGACATTGATGAGCCTGATGATGATTAGCTTTAGTTTTGAAATATCAGTACCTGTGGGATTTTTTTCCTGTGTTAGAATCCGAAAAGAAAAAGATACCTTGTCCTTTCTAGCTCCCCTCCCCTCCAGGCACTTAAGGTACGTCTTGGAATTTGCCTAAATAAATATACACCCAAAATATGTGTTTTTGTGAAGAAGGTGCCATTCATAGCCAAGGGTGGCTTCAGCCAAGTGTTCATCAGCTTACTTGCTTGATCTTTGTCTATTCCATTCGGAATTTTACTCCCCTCTTTTGGTTAAAAGCAAAACAACCAGAAAACGAGGGACCGTGTCTTCCTAATGATTGAATGTTTAATAAATATTTATGGAATGAATAAATAAATGAATGAATAAATGATAATAAATCAACACATTTCTATAAATCCTTGCTATAACCAAGTGATCATAAACCTGCTCTGTGTTATTTCTCAGTTACCAAAGGACAAGCTAAATGTTTATCATAATGGTGTATTTATCAATCAGTATTGACCGTATGTCAATTTCAGTGTTAATTAGCGTGAGGAACCCACAAGATCCACCTTACAAACTGAGTAGAAAACACACACCAAAAGAGAATGATTTCTTCTAACATGTAAACATAGTACCATTATAAATGAAACAGGAGTTCAGGGAAGAAATAGCCACATGGCCTGGAGGGAATAGTTAAGGATTATTTCATGCAACAGATCAACAGCAAAGAACAATTCAGATTGGCTAGGGAACATGGAGGAAACAGTGATTTCAGGGGTCGGAAAATCAGGAGCCAAGCTCATGGATCTAGGTAATGAGCCGAGGTCATGAGGTTCTCGAGCAGAGGATTAACTGAAAGCACATTCTAGACTACTGGTCTGGTTGTGTTCCCCGAGATTAAAAAGATGCCTTTCTTTCTTGTCATAACGTGGGGCCTGGGCCATTGTCGGGGACTAATCAGTGTTTGCTGAGAGGATGAATGAATAAATGAATGTCTCATTAAAATAAATGGTATCACCCTCCCTCCTTTATTCCAAGGGGGATACAGTAAGTGACATGGTCTCACCTCTCTACCTCCTGTTTTTCTTTCTTTTAAAATCTTCTCTACTTTTCCACCTTCGGATTCATTGCCCACCTTTCTCTCCATCCTTTCCTTTCTTGGTCTGTTGTGAGTCTAAAGTGGAAGCCCAGGAAATGGGATAAAAGGCAGCACAGCACAGGCAGCCTGCTGATTCCTGAGTCCAGCAGGATGGATGGTGGTCACTGCAGTGGTCACCTGGCATTTCCTCCCACTCTGACTCCAGGAAGATGCCAGAGCTCTGTTTGCCAAGCCTTACAATACTGCATGTCTTCAAGGTCGGCCTGCATTAATGACATTTTCCAAAGTAGGATAATTTAGTTATCAGAAAAAACATACATTAGGAAAAGAATATTGTGGCTCCTTGTCTATTCATAGGCATCGTTATTGTCCAACAAGAATCATTTCTTTTTTTACAATCAGGTAATTCAGTTTGCATCAACTGCTTCTTTGTGATAGATGCTGTCAGAATAAATATTGTGAATTAAAAGCTCTGTTTGTTAAAGTTAATTAAGTCTTACCATAGAATTTTGAGGCTGTTTGGTATATCTATCTATCTATCTATCTATCTATCTATCTATCTATCTATCTATATATACATATCGCACAGCTAGGAAATAAAATCAAGTTGGACATTTCCTTTGATGATTAAATACGCTCACATTTATTTTTGCTTTCATACAAAAACACAGTAAAGCACAAAGACAAAAAACAGTACAAACTAAGACTCACCCCAAATCCATTAACAGTTTGATATATGTGTCTTTTATCTTTTTTCCTCTGCAATTTGTTTGTATGATTTTAGATTTTAAAAAAGAAGATAAAAAAGGAAGATGCATTTGCTTTTCCAATTAGGCAGTATATCAATCAATATTGCCACAAAGTGTTCCCTCAGTGGATTACTATAGCTTTCTTAACTGATCTCCAATTTTTAGTATTAACAGTGCTTTTTCATGTTTTGATATTATAAATAATATTGTGATGCACATTCTTAACTCAAACATCTTAGTACATCATCTCTATTTCCTTTTGACAAATTGTTGAATTTCTGTGTCTAAGGTTATATGCATTTGAAAGATTTTCAATCTGTATTTCTGCTTTTTATTCCTTTTTTACAAAACTTTCAGTTATGCTGTAACTTTAGGGAAACAATGCCAGGCTCAGGCAAACTCTGAAGGACCAAACCTTCTGTTCTGGGTGCTCAATATGTCTGCTCTTTCCCACATAAAAACCTGTTCTCTGGAAATAGTCTGAAAAATTAATTCTCACCTGGGGATGAAGTTTGCGAGGACCTCAGCTGCATAAAGTTGGGAGCAGTGCGGGTCTTGTCCCATGCTGTGCGCTGGTGGGTTGGCCGCACAGGGCCCTTGGCTGACAGGTGCTTACGGAGAGAGATGAGGATGAGGTGCCCCTGCCTGGCTTGGAATAAATCATCTTTCCCATAGGGTTTTCATTTTAATAGGAAGTCCCTTGATGATGGAGTAATGGCTCTCTAATTGCGTGAGTTTAGACAACTCTGAGCAAGTGAGGGGATACATTCTGGTCAAGGTGAGGACAACAAAACTTTCTTAATTCTGGAATCTCATTTCAGATTGTTAACTATTCTGTCTACTCACAAGGGGAGGTTAGGGGGAAAAAAAACAGTCTTTGAAATCCCGGATTTAAGGATTCCACTCTCTGAATAATGTGTTGTCCTCTGGCCTACTTACTAAAATGCTTCAATTCCAAATGGTTCTATCTCACTGGGACCCGCTGTCCATTGAATACCATTTTCCAAATGTTCTTCTCACCCTTCTTGCCCAGCCTTGGGCTCCATGGTCCAACTTGATCACTTCCTGTGAACCCCCTCACCTCCGTCTCCATTCTTTCTCCATTTACTAACTGGGCAAAGCTGCTCCATCATAACTACACTTGTGCAACTGAATATTGCAGAAGTTGCACAACTGTGCTGACAGTGTCACCTTAAATATGCGACACATGTTTCAAATGGGCCCTTGACACCTCCTGGAAACCCTACCACATTTTCTGCTAAGATATTTATTTTTTTAAATGCTTTCTCCATGCCCCAAACTGAACTCTCTCTTTTTTAAAAAAATGTTTTATTTATTTGGGTGCGTCGGGCCTTAGCTGTGGCACAAGGGCTCCTTAGTTGCAGCAGGCAGGCTCCTTAGTTGCGGCTCACCAGCACCTTAGTTGTGGCACGTGAACTCTTAGTTGCGGCATGCATGTGGGATCTAGTTCCTGGATCAGGGATTGACCCTGGGCCCCCTGCACTGGGAGTGCAGAGTCTTAACCACTGCGCCACCAGGGAATTCCCAGTCAGCTAAGATATTTATAACCTACCTTTTTCTCTCTTCAGTCACTAACCCAACCCTCCACCTTCCTCCCGCAGCTTCACTTTCAACTGATGATTTAGCCTCACAATTCGTGAAGAAGATGGAAACGATTAGATGGGAACTTCCTCATCATTTCACCGTTAACTACCTACCCCCGTGCTCGTATTTTCTGCCTTCTGTCCTATTAAGGCCGAGGGGATGGGTCCCTGTCCAAGCAGAGCCACACACCTGCTCATGTGGACGTCATCCCGTCTTGTCTACTCAAGGGCGTCAGTCTGCACCTTCACTTCCTCCCTCTCTACTCAACCAGCCTCAACAGCATCTTTCCATCTCTGATCTATCATCTTAGATAACTCCCCCTTTACTCCAAGCCCCCTTCAGCTACCATCTCATTTCTTCACTCCCCATGTAGAATAACTATGTACTTGACATAATTATCTGTACTCCATGTCCCCACGTTTTATCTTCCATTCTCTCTGAAACCCACTCCAAGGCTTCTGACACTAAAGCTAAACTCATGCCGACTTTCTGCACATCTGATACAGTTGACCACTCCGTTTGGGATGAGCAAATGTTCTTTTCTTTTGCCTCCCTGAGGCTCCCTAGTTGCCCTCCTACCTCCCAAGTTACTCCTTCCTGGTTGCCTTGGCTAGTTCCTCCTCCTCTTCTGGAACTTAAATGTGGGCATGTACCAGGGCTCTCTCTTTTTCACTTCCTTCTTTGCTGAGGTGGTTCTCTCTTGGAAACCCACGGCTATTGGCAGCATCTGTAGTCCAACGACTCTAAATACCCTTTTCTTCTATGACCTCTCCTGAACCACAGACTTTGTCTGACTTCTTACCTGGCATATCCATTTTTGGGTCTAATAGGTATCTCAAAATTAACATGCCCGATATGGGATGATTGATTTCCCTGTTTTTCCCCATTTTTTCCTATCTCAAATAGTCATACCACCACCCTTCCAGGGGACAGGCCAAAAGCCTTGAAGTTATCCTTGATTTTTCTCTATTTCCCTCATTCACTACATCCATTGCATCAACAAAACTTTGTCCTTGAATTATATCTCAGATCTGTCTGCCTCTCTCCATCTCTGTTACTAACTATAGTCAGAGCTGTCATCAATTCTCTCTTGAGTTGGTGGGAGACCAATTTAACTCCTTTTCCTTCTTTCATTTTTGTCCCTCCTCAATCCATTCTCCACTAAGCACCCAGAGTGATCATTTTAAAAAAATTAACTCATGTTGTTTCTTTGCTTAAAATCTTCTAGTGGGGGACTTCCCTGGTGGCTCAGTGGTTAAGAATCTGCCTGCCAATGCAGGAGACACGGGTTCGAGCCCTGGTCAGGGAAGATCCCACATGCCACGGAGCAACTAAGCCCATGTGCCACAACAACTGAGCCTGCGCTCTAGAGCCCGTGAGCCACAACTACTGCAGCCTGCACGCCTAGAGCCTGTGTTCCTCAACAAGAGAAGCCACCTCAGTGAGAAGCCCGTGTACGGCAACGAAGAGTAGCCCTCACTCCCCGAAACTAGAGAAAGCGTGCAGCAACAAAGACCCAACACAGCCTAAATAAATAAATAAATAAATAAAATCCTCTGGTGGGTTCCCATTGGATTTAGAATAAAGTCCAAACTCCTAACCCCACTCTATATGGCCTGATTCCTGCTTCCCTTGCTGACCTTATACTACCCTTCTCCTCAATCACTGTGTTCCAGGAACATTGGCATACTTTCTGTTATTCAAACATGGTAAGTGCCAACCTGCCCCAGGGACTTTGCACTTGCTGAACCCTCTGCCTAGATCATCATATCTAAACCAGTTCAAACCCATTATTCGTTGTCCTGTTGTATGTCTTCATAGCTCATTTTTTTCCTTTTCTTGTTTTCATAATTCTTAACTCTAAAATTTCTAACAAAGTATCTTACTCTTAGTAGATAATCAATAAATTTTTTTTGGAATAAACAAGTGATGCTGCTCAGTGAAACTTGGTCACTGATTGATTCATTCTTTAATATACCTTTGATAAAGAACATGCTTGGGCATCTATCCAAAACTGAACAGGCTTAAATTTGAGAGATATGTGAATTGAATTACAAATAATATACTGGCATCACTTCAGAGTCAGTCCTTTTAAACGCTATATTTGAGATAGTTTCTGAGACTGTAATAAAATGGTAATTGAACTGTCTTCCTCCTAATCTATCCACCTCCCACTGTTGACAAGGCAGAGCTCTGATTCCCCTGTCAAAGCAGGGTCCTCTTCGCCCACTGAAATGAAAATTCGTGAAGAATGGGCATGAACGAAGCATAGACTGGCCACTTACCCGCTCTCTACACCTACTGCCATTTTCTCAATAGCCTGGTTTTATTCACACATGTAGTTCTAATATTTTCCCTTTGTCTTTGATATTCTGCATTTTATTCTGAGGGGTCTAGGTGTGGATTTATTTTTTACTTATTTTGCTCATGATACAGGGAGCTTCATCACATATCTTTAGTTATGGAAAAAAACTCCATCCTTTTTCAATAATGTTATTTTGTGTTCTTCTTACTCTCTTCTCTGGAACTCTAGTTCAATGTATTTGGTATTTCTCATTTTAGTCTCTGGGTCTCTTAAATGATTTTTATGGTTTTCTTCCTTATATCTCTAGCCTGAATTCTGAAGTATTTCTTCCAATTTATCTTCCACTTCATTAATTCTCTTTTTAGTTAACTGAGTTTTTTTTTTTTTTTTTTTTTTTTTTTTTTTAGTTCCAGTAGGTAATCTACTTTTCATGTGTAGGATTTCTATTTGTTCTTTCCTAAATTCATTTGTTCTTTTTCCCATAATATCCTGTTCCTGCTTTATATGTTGTATTTCTTCCTTTACCTCTTTCAACATTTCAAACTCAATTATTTTAAAGATTCTTTCAGATTGTTCTATTGCCTCTAGTTCTTGGATGAGAATTATCTCTTTTGTGGTTCTTCCCTGGGGTGGTTCATTTCCTGGGTGGTTTGTAATTTTCACCTGTGAGCTCATCTGAAGTGTGTGTTGTTTTCCATGAGAGTCCACCTTCCTTGGGTTTTATAGACAAATTACAGAGAGAGCAGGTCAGCCTCCTGTGGCTTCTCAAGACTGGTTGCCCAGTTGGAGTGTTCTGGTCTCCGTTTTACAGATGGGACAACTCCTCAGCCTTATACAGGGATTCCTTCTTACAGAGGTTAGTGACTTCATCTTTTGACATGTGTGAACATCACAGGTTTGATCAATGAACATCTGTTGTATGAACATCAAAACCCTGGCTCCCAAATCCTAAAGCTTGTGTCAAGTTCCAGGACCTCCTTTATCCATTCAGTTTTACTCTTGCACACTACTTCGGCTTTGAGTTTTCTGTTCATTTCCAGCCCCTAAAATCTGTTTTTCATTCAACAGATATTTATCGAGTGTGCCAGGCACCATTCTAAACCCTAGAGAATCAGAAATGAAGAAAATAATGTCTTTGTCTTCAGGGATTTTACATTCCAGAGATTTCTCTTTCTTCTCCCATGCTCTAAATGTATTAAAAACATTTTTGTTACATTTTATCCATCATTTCCATGTGTCTGGAGTGTGTGTGTCTATGGGGTGGTGTGGGGAGGGTGTCTTTCTGCAGCAGGTCAGCCTGCTGGAATGCCCAGGTGCCACCCCTCTCCTACCTGTGCCCCTGCAAAGTTGAGAGGATGGTGAGGTTTCTGGCCTACCTTGAAGACAGCGGAAATATCTCTATCCACATTAAACCTGAGAGGCAGCTGAGTATAATTAACAATTAAAAACATGGACTTTGGAGCCTAAATACCTACATTCAAAACCCAGCTTAACCTCTTACTAGTTATGTGGCCTTGGGCAAAAATTTCTCCTGGTGCTTCAGTTTGCTCATCTGGAAAAGAAGTCCAATAATAGTATTTTCCTTATATGCTTATTGGGAGGATTCAATGTGTAAAGTGCTTGGAACAGTTTCTGACATGTTGTAAGTACTTATTAATTGGTAGCTACAACACAAACATCAGGGACTATTATGGACTGAATTGTGTCCCCCTCCAAATTCACATGTTTAAGCCCTAATCCCCCAATGTGACTGTATTTGGAGATAGAGCTTTTAGGAGGTAATGAAGGATCATAAGGGTGGGATCCTAATCCAATAGGATTGGTGGCCTTATAAAAAGAGGAAGATAGTCTCTCTCTCTTTCTCTCTCTCTCTCTCCGTGTGTGTGTGTGTGTGTGTGTGTGTGTGTGTGTACACACACGCCAAAGAAGGGCCATGTGAGCACACAGTGATCAGGCAGCCATCTGCAAGCCAGGAAGAAAGCTCTCAAAAGAAATTGAATCAGCTGCAACCTTGACCCGGGACTTCCAGCCTCCAGAATTGTGAGAAAATAAATATCCTCTGTTTATGCCACCCAGTCAGTGGTGTTTTGTTACAGCAGCCTGAGAAGGCGAATACAGTGATCCAGAGCTAAACCCAGTGCTCTGTGACCAGTAGGTCTTCCAGAGATCTTTATTGTTGCCTGTTTGTTGTATTTTGCTTTCCACCATCTGCATGCCTCATGGGCCAGGGCACGCTGGTGAGATCCAGTCACCGGTATGGCTGGGCTGAGTTGTAAGCTGGAGCAAGGTAGGGAGCCCGGAAACCAAACCCGGTCTGTTACCCAAAAACTGGGTTCACTTCTTGGTGGGTATGGAGCCAAAAGACACAACCAAGCCAAAGAGTGGGAGAAGGAAGGATTCATTACCTGCAGCGAGTAAGGAAAACACCGGGGATCTTTCCCAAAGCAGTGTCTCCCCAAACAGCAAAATTGGAGAAGTTTTAAGCTAAGGGTACATGCACGTTCATGAAGGACTTGAGCAAAGGAGAATTCAGCATAGAATTAGGGCAAAGGTCGGCAGAGTCCAAGCTTTAGTTGATTGAAATCATGAAGGTCAGAAAAAGTCAACATCATCCCTTGGGTTCCAGTTGATCTGGTGGTTTGAGCCCTTGAAAGGGGTTTTAATTCTGCAAAACAGCTCAGAAAGTGCTTCAGGCTAATCTTTACCATTCAGAACTGGGAGTCTTTACAACTGATTTATTATCTTTGCTATTATAACAGCCTTTGTTCTTTTGTCCCCTTGAGAGCATTATTACTGAGACATGTGCAAGGGCAAGCATTGTGGCCTGGCTTAGATGGCAAAATCACTTAGGCCTAAAATGGCTTATTTTCTGTCCAAAGTTACATTTGGTTCTTTTCCTGTGCCAACCCCCCACCCTATCCGCTTACAGGTCCAAACCAGGGGATGTCTAAAGTCTCTATGGGGACTGTATTAGTTTGTTGGGGCTGCCAACAAAGTACCATAGACTGGGTGGCTTAAACAACAGAAATTTATTTCCTCACAGTTCTGGAGGCTGGAAATCCAAGATCAAGGTATCAGTAGGGTTGGTTTCTTCTGAGGCCTTTCTTCTCAGCTTGTAGATGGTTTGTCTCCTCCCTGTGTCTTTACACAGTCTTCCCTCTGTACCTGTCTGTGTCCTAATCTCTTCTGAAAAGACCACCAGTTATGGGACTTCCCTGGAGGTCCAGTGGGTAGGACTCTGCGCTCCCAATGCAGGGGGCCCGGGTTTGATCCCTGGTCGGGGAACTAGATCCTGCATGCCTCAACTAAGGGATCCCCGTGCCTAAACTAAGACCTGGTGCAGCGTAAATAAATAAAATAAATAAAAATATTAAAAAAAAAAACACAGCACCAGTTATATTGGATGAGGACTCACCCCAATGACCTATTTTAACTTAATTGCCTCTTTAAAGGCCCTATCTCCAAATGCAGTCACATTCTGAGGTACTGGGGCTTCGGACTTCAACAAATAAATTTTAGGGGACACAATTCAGCTTGTAATAAGGACAGGATGAACTCTGCTGGACATCTTCTTTCTCTGGGAGCATGTATTCCAGCTCACTTCTGTGCGGACTTGTCTCCTTCTGGGATGCCTTCACAGTGCTGAGTGATTTCTAATCAGTCTTAAAATGGCTAAACCCACCTTCTCATCAAAGCTCAGATAAAAAGCTTCTACTTCTACAAAGCCTTTTCTGAATCCGGTATCTCACCTTCTCCCTATGCTCACCTCACGCTACAGCAAGTATTGCATTCCTCCTCTGAACTCGGATAATAATAGTGTGTTGTCTGTACTTTCCTCATGAACTTGTGGCTTGTATTATGGCTTTTCACGTTCCTGTCACTGCATCAGTTAGAAGTAAGCATCCTGAGGGCAAATCTCCTGCTGGTTCATCTTTGTATCCTCACAGTCTGTGCTCAATAAATATGTGTTGAAGGAATAAATGAGTAATAAAAATAACAGCCAGACTGACCTCTATGTCATATATGGAGTCAAGTATTGAGAAGTTCTCCCAAAACCTCTGATCAATATTTGACTCATTTGAAGACCTTACCTGCTTAGCAAAACTTTTGTCACTTACTCAAGGTGAGCACTTTGAAAGCCTGGGTGGAAGAGGCATGAAATTAAGGTGTACCTTTGTACAGGCTGAGGGCTACCTTTAGCAAGAGAGAAGGTCATGCAGTTGTGGTGTGAAATCCTCAAGGACTCATGCAAGAGGTCCACAGTAGAAGTGAATTGGATTAATTTTTTTTTTTTTTGCAGTGACTTGTCTAATTTCTGCATAAAACACTTTAAAGGTTAGAGAAGTAAACACTTTCTGATTTTTCCCCCCATTTCATTTTAAAGGGCGTTTCCAGAGTTTGACTCTTCTTTTGAATGATGTCTTTGTAACAAACTTCCTGTGTTGACAAGGAACGCATTGCATTTCTGTAGCTGTGGCTGCCATAGAAATGAGGCGCGGTTCCAAATGTCTTACTATTTTAAGGTCTTCATGCAATTTTCTGAGAGTTCAAGTCCCCTAATTTTTATCATGGGTGTATCTTGATGATATACAACTATAATATAATACAATACAACTATAATACAATAATAATATACAACTATATCTCTAAATATAAATATATAATATACAAATAATACAATAATAATAATATACAACTATATCACT
Source organism: Balaenoptera acutorostrata (assembly GCF_949987535.1). Classification (NCBI taxonomy): domain Eukaryota; kingdom Metazoa; phylum Chordata; class Mammalia; order Artiodactyla; family Balaenopteridae; genus Balaenoptera; species Balaenoptera acutorostrata. The sequence continues at coordinate 57,645,269 of NC_080076.1, forward strand.
ATACTATACTGCTGTAATAAGCATATGAAGTAATGTTTTGTTTTTTGGTTTTTGTTTTTTTTTTAACTTCGCCTAGTGTCTTGATTTATTTTGCTTTAAATTATCTATCAGCAGAGGCCTGAACACTTACTTCAGCCTTGCGGAGGTAAACCTTCCCCTTTATTTTGGTTTTGTATTATTAGGGTGGAAATGGAACCAGTTGCCTCTGCATCTCTGCTCTGTCGGAGATCAATCTGCTTCCACTTCATAAAAGTGGTTCAAATGTCATTGACTCAGATTCTAGCAGAACTGGGGAAATCCAAGTGTCTCTATTTTATAGGATAGAGTGATTTTAGCATGAGCCTGTTTTAAAACACAAATAAAAATTTTCTATTACTCAAGCTAAATGGTTTATCGTTATATTTTTACTTACAGCTTTTATCTTTCTTTGGTGCCTTGTATTTTAAAGCAATGACCTCCTTTAATACAGCATTAGGAGAGCACAGCAATTTTTTTGAAATGTTAACAAGCATAACGTGGCCTAGATAAGAAACAAAAGTAATATTAAAAGCCTGAGATGTAAAATGGAGAAAAAGTCCAACGAAAAACGTGTACACAAAATAGTCTAATTCTTTATAGATATGAAGTTATGCATAAAAACTCATAAGAATTCCCTCTCCTTCTGCCTTCTCTCCCCTCCCCTCCCAGCCACCGACACAGCTCCCATCTTGACCTCACCCTCCATCCAGGGAGACAGGAAAAAACCCAATTCTCACCCCAGTTTAATTCTGTGACTTCCAGGAGTGCCCGTGCAGAGGCCAAAGCTGCCTGTGATTTTCCATTTACACCAACATGAACCTGCAGAGAAGGCAGGGGATTCAAAGGCTGAGGGGCAGCCTGGTCTGCTCGGTGGGGTGGGTGGGGTGGGGTGGGGGTGGGGGTGGGGGCGGCCTGTGAGGAGCAGGGTCTGACCCAGACCTGTGCTAAGTTGATAACTGTTGGATGAGTGAATGAACAGAAAAGGCGGTGTCTTGCATTTTTATTAATATAAGATAGAGGTAATTGCCTTTGCTTCCAGTTTCAAGAAGAAAACTTTTTTTTTTTTTCATTTTCATCATTCTTATCTTTATGTCAACACGGCTGAAACTTCCTCCTAAGATTCTGACCTAGCAAGGAGTTGATCTCTCCTCTCTCTGCACAGTTTTCTTCTCAGTGAAGTAAAAAGATCCTCTTGGGAACATGGTCCTGGTTTGGGGTATGGAGGAAGGGGCACTTTTCACGGGACGTTCTGGGGAGTGGGGGCCGGATGGTGGGGAAGCTCACCAGCCGGTGGGGTCTGTGCTGAAGCAGTCCGAGAGCAGAGGGGGTCCTGAGGCCTGGCTGGAGCTCTGCAGCGGGGATATGAGGCTGTGGAGGGCAGAGGGCAGTGGAGTGGGGTCGTTAGTATATGTGCTGCAGCTGGCCTGGAGGCTTCTATGGGCAGCTGTGGGCCAGGTGTGTTTGGATCGCTGAGATCAACCCAGGAGCAATCCAAATAGAACCTACATAAGAAAACACTGTGATTCTGGGACAGGGCTCCCGGTCTCTGAAAGGAAGCTCTTCCCTCTGCCCAGTCCCAAGGACGAGGCGTCAGTGGGGCCACCTTCTCACCCAGCTTAGAACTAGGTCAGGGCAGGCAGGATAGGAGGCTTTCCTGTGATATCACGGCACCAGTGACCCTTCAGGCTGTAGTCCTGTTCTGATAGGTTATGCCCTCCGCCCTTTTTCAAATAGGGAGGAGAGGGAAGGGGGAAACCACAGAAACTTGAGACCAGGGGAGGGGAAAGCTACTTTCATGATTTATTCAAAGCAGGGCGTATTTTGTTGCCAAAGTGTTTTAAATGCAACTTGGTTGTGTGTTGCTTCATAGCTTTTCCAGAATGTAGAAATTTGCCCTTAAGTGGGGACAGCAGGGCGTGTGTACTGTCTCTGGGTGCCCCCAGAACGTGAATGAGCTTTGTCACAAGTATTGTCTTATTATCTCTAATAATAAGACAATAGTAGTAGTCTATTGCCACTAGACTACAATAAAGTATGTAAAGAAATAGTGTGAAAAATCACTTAGATCTTAATAACTATGAGCTAGGTCATTTTGGAAACTTTCATGTAAATTTTTTGAGATTTTCATGTACATATATCAGTTGATTCTTCAGAAGCGTATTAAATCATCTAAGATTTTCTTACATAACTTCCTCTCTAAAGCCCTGAGGTAGAGGTCAAAATGCAAACATCTGAAGACATGACATAATAGTCATTGTGTTTCAAGCATGTAATCTTCCATAAAATCTGTGTATTTTATCTAAACGTCTTGCTGTGGGTAAGAGAGCAGGGCCACAGAGTTGGACATAATAAACACTTTGAGACGGCGCCAGTGGTACTATTAATCCATAAATCTTTTTTTTTTTTTTCACTTGATAGCGGTGGATACTTAGAAGTAACAAGAACATACTGTTTGAGCAATAACAATGCAATGTTACTTTGCAACACAAATGCTACATAGTTCCTGTAACTGCCAAAACAGTAAAGAAAATTCCTGATTCTATGATTCAACTGGAGTGTAATTCCTCTATTGTACAAGATTTGCTTTCCTGATGTAGATATACTGATGCACCACAAAGATGGGAAAGTTTTTGTTTTGTTTTAACGTACAGTATAAGGATTCATAGTTCCCAGTACTTTAACTCGCACTTTCTCTTTTATTTGTTCTGAGAATGCAAGCCCAGTAATCATTTAAACATCATCCTCTGCTGCTTTCTGGTCATTCATCTCATACTTCTTCCTTCTCTTTCAGTCAAGGCTTTTTGTACCTCATATCTTCTAAAAGCAGTAATTTCTTACCCTACCTGGGCTTTTAGGAAACTCACAATTTTGCCGTAATGCAACCCCCGCCCCCCCACCGCCTCACACGGCTCCTTCTATCTCTGGGCTGCTCCCCTTTCAGAGGACACACCATCCATCCAGCTAGTCAAGGCAGAGGGCAGGTAGGTGAGTCCTCCTGAGCAATTCTACCCAAGCCCTGCCCATTTACCTCCGAAACGTCTCTCTGGTCAGTGCATCCTCGTCTTCTCGGCCGCTGCTCTCATGCAGACACTGCAGGAGCCTCCTGAGTGGTCCAGCCCTGGGTAAGGTTGGACTTCCTGAGACTAGAGGGATGAAGGGATGGTACATTATCCTGGCGGGACTGCATCTATCCCCAAGCAGCGCCTCTGATGGTACTGATGCTGAGGCCTGGGAACCCAAGGGCTGGCCAAGGTCCGGGTGGAGGGAGTACAGGCTCTGGGTACCAGGCCGGGCCAGGGTGCCTCTGGCAGAGGTGCATTAGGAGCAAGAAGAAAATACAAATGAGAAAAATGTACTTCATATTTGCCGACATGTTTGCCACTTCCACTACGTTTCATTCTTCGTTGATCTGAATTTCCATCTGATGCCACTTGCCTTCTGTCCGAAGAACTTCCTTGAACATTTCTTACAGTGCAGATCTGCTGGTGGCAGACCTCTCCGCTTTAGTTTGACAGATACTGTAAAGTCTTTATTTTGCCTTAATTTTTTTAAAATAAATTTATTTATTTATTTTTGGCTGCGTTAGATCTTCGTTGCTGTGTGCGGGCTTTCTCTAGTTAGGGCGAGCAGGGGTTACTCTTTGTTGTGGTGCATGGGCTCCTCATTGTGGTGGCTTCTCTTGTTGTGGAGCATGGGCTCTAGGCACGCGGGCTTCAGTAGTTGCATCACGTGGGCTCAGTAGTTGTGGCTCACAGGCTCTAGAGCACAGGCTCAGTCACTGTGGCACATGGGCTTTGTTGCTCTGCGGCATGTGGGATCTTCCTGGACCAGGGCTCGAACCCGTGTCTCCTGCATTGGCAGGCGGATTCTTAACCACTGCGCCACCAGGGAAGTCCTTGCCTTAATTTTTAAATAACATTTTCAGTCGGTAGAGAATACTAGGTTGAGAGTTTTTGGTTTGCTTTTTACTTGGCACTTTAAAGATCTCACTCCATGGTCCTCTGGCTTCTATAGCTTCTCATGAGAAGTCTTGCATTAGTTTCACTTTTGTTCCTCTGTACATAATTTGTCTTTTTCCCTCTGGCTGCTTTTAAGATTTTCTCTTTACCAATGTTTTTCAGCAAATTCATCATGATATGCCTTGGTATTCTTCCATGTCTCTACTTAACATATTCAGTATTTCCTCTGGCTTCTTGAAAATATAGAATATAGTTATAACAGATGTTTTAAGGCCCATGTCTGCTAATTCAATCATCTCTGTCATTTCTGGCTTTGTTTTTATTAATATACTTTTTTCCCTCATGTATCATTTTATTAGATTGTAGACTTCTGCTAACTTAGATTAATGATCATAAAACTATAGCAGTGCCATTTCAAGCTACATACCTATAAGCTACCAACAAATAACTTATATACACATAGCTCATCATATTTCAAAAGCTACTTAAGCATCTTTTATTGAAATTATGATTACATTTGCTGTTGGGATTGCATTGTGCTAAAAATGACTAAAAATTATTTTGAATTTTCATTATCTGCTCAAATTGTATTAAATTAATAATGAATTATTCTTGATACTTCCATAAAATTTGTGTATAAAGTATTTTTCCCAGTTTTATTGAGATATAATGGACATATAACATTGTATTAGTTTTAGGTATACAACATGATGATTTGACATATGTATATATTGTGAAATGATTACCACAATAAGTTTAGTTAACAACACCTCACATAGTTACAAATTTCTTTTTCTTGTGATGAGAACTTTTACCATATACTCTCTTAGGAACTTGTAAATATGCAATACAGTATTATTAACTATTGTAATAATAGTTACATGCTGTACATTATATCCACAGAACTTATTTATCTTTAATGTACTTTTCTCCTGGTTATTAATCATATTTTCTTGCTTCTTTGCACACCTGCTGATTTTGATTGGATGCCAGCTGTTATGAATGTCACACTGCTAGATGATGCATTCATTTAAAGTGTGTTGCACTTTGTCCTGACACACTATTACGTTACCATAGATATTTGATCCTCTGGAGTCTTGCTTTCAAACTTTGTGAGGGTGTGTCCAGGGCAGCTTTCAGTTGAGAGTTAATTTAGCCCCACTACTAAGGTGAGCAACTTCTGAGGCCTCTACCCAATGTTCCATGTATTACACTGAACATTTTCATTCCGGCTGATGGGGAGGAGAACTGCTCCCAGTCTGTGTGAGCTACCAGGACTCCTTGTCCCCCCACCTCCCAGGTTCTCCCGCACTCCCAGAGCAGCGCTCAGCCAGAGACCTGTCTGCTGCAGTCTGTGCTCCTCTCTGTGCAACTCTTCCCTCCATTGCCCTTTCCCACGAATCCCAGCCACTTCAGCCTCCTTGAACTACAGTCTCTATCTCCTCAACTCAGTGAGACTGACAGGTTCTCTTTCGGTCCCCCTGGCTGGACTGCAGCCTGAACACTCTGTCCAGGCAACAAGTTGGAGGAATCACAGGTCTTTCGTTACTGTTTCCCTTTCTCTGGGGGCATCACAGCCCTGCATGTTCACTAGCCAACGCCCCAAACAGTTTTTTTCCACATATATTGTGCCTGGTTTTCTAGTTGTTTATGGTGGGAGGATAATTTCCATAACAGCAATCCTTTGTGGGCAGACACAGAAGTTCCTTGTAGTGTCGTTTTACATTTGCTTCTCTGGGGGCCCGGACACTGGCCATTTTTATGGGAACTCTTGGCTTGGGATTCCTATACCATGTGGTGCTTGTTGTAAATGTGGACCCCACGAGTGTGCAGTACTGGCTTGAGGAACCCGTTAACTTTGTTTTTCTCCGCAGAACCACTCCCAGGCAGATGGCAAGCTTCAGTAGAGCTTCTCCATGTCAGCTGGTGATATTTTTTTTTTTTTATACTGCAGGTTCTTATTAGGCATCAGTTTTATACACATCAGTGTATACATGTCAATCCCTGGTGATATTTTTACTATCCTTGTTTTTTTTGTCTAAACCACCTTTTGTGCATCCCAGCGCTGTGCCGAGGTCTTGGTGTGCAGCTCCCCATCACAAACAATCCGAATCTACGCCTCTCATTCTGGCATGGGTATTAGAACTCCAGTCTCAGGCTCTAGGGGCTACATCTAGGTAACACTAGTATTTTTGCATTATGGAGTCTGTGCATATTTGATTTTTATGTACCTGTAATGTTTTAGATAATTAATCCTAGTAATAGCTTATGATTCTAACTAAAATGTCTAATTGTGATTTTTATGTTGAAGTCTTACTAAGTTTATGTACAATTTGAGAACATTTAAGAGAACTCAAAATTTTGTATACTTAGTTTTATAGATAATTAAAGTTATTTAAGTTCTTGGAAAGTTTTTGTTGGTTAAGTCAGACAATAGTAGTACTTAAAATGGAAAGCAAATATGTTAATTTATAAATACAGTTTAACAAGTTAAAGGGAGCTTAGTTATGCTATTAAAGCACCCTTAAAATTAATTTTTTCAATGGCTATGTTTTCAAATTAGAAAAATAAGGTTTTAAAGTTAAACTTAAAGGATTTAAAATCTAGATTTTTAAGTTTATTATATTAATATGTTGAATATTAACTTTAGAAAACTAAACTTTGAATAGTCTTTTCTATTGATCCTCTGTGTTATAATAGCTCACATTTAGCAGGTGACGGATGAATTCCTCTGAGTCAGGAGGACCATCAGTATCACGGAATTGATAGAGCTATCGTTTCAGTTCTATTTTTCCTGTAGAAACAGCAGCTTTTTACCTAAGCCATCAAATCATGATGTAGTTAATTTAGTTTGGTCATTATAATGGCTGAAATAATTCTCATAACCATGTTACTGAGAAGCCTCGGCTTTAGAGCTGTGAACACGGAAGGTCTTCCTCTCCCTCACTCCCACTGCCTTCCGGCAAGTCTCCCTCTGCTGGGTGGCGGCGAGCTCAGGGGTAGCACACTCTCATTTCCTAAGTTTCCACACAATTTCAAAATTTAGAACACACTGTTTTAAACCTGTGTTTTCATTGGATTCAAAATCCTTCCTGTTTTCCCTGGTCTGGGCTCCAGGGGCTCCAGGAGCGTGGAGCGGGGATCAGGGTGGCAAGTTCTGCTGGCAGGCACCTCCCTCCCACCCTCCTCCCAACGCTGGGGGCTCAGCTGCTGGTGCTCGTGGGGTGCCGGGGGTCCTGTGGAGAGTCTTGGGCCTCTCACCTGCACAGCTCTCACTTGTGCAGCTCTTTGGACAGAGCCCCCCTGCTTCACCTCTGTCTCCTCTCTGTGGCTTCCCTATGGGCGTCCACTTTCCTTCTGGGTCCACTCGTCCTGGGAGGAGAAGGTCAGCCTGCTCAGGTCGGCACTTTCTGCAGGGTCCACGGGACCCTGGGAAACTCATCCACCTGCCGTGTCTGACCGTGGGAGGGCAGCAGCTCGCTCCTGCCGGTGGTCAGCGTCAGGGCTATAGTGGGGGCTACAGTCAGGTGAGAGGCAAGTTGCAGTCCTGATCTTTGCAAAGGAGAGGGTGTGTAGGTGCCCCTCCAAACTGTGTGAGGGAGTCTGTCATCCCATCCCTGACCCTTGACAGGACAAAGGCAGGGGTGGCTTTCACAGTTACTCTTTTCCTCCTGTGTTGTGTGTGTGTGTGTGTGTGTGTGTGTGTGTGTGTGTGTGTGTGTGTGTGTGGTGGTTGGGAGTTAGGGGTAGGGGTGGGGAGGCCCAAATTCCCTCAAGCAGAAAACGCTGCCGCAAGGGGCAGGCCCCAGAGCTGGCAGTTCTCTGAACTTAGAGTGACCATCCTTTAGTGCCCTTTATTCTCAGCTGTGGCCTTAGTCGCCAATTCTGGTGCTAGACGCCCCACGCCATCTTATTATCCTTTGTTGACACATTACATTTGGTGACTCCGGGTATCTTAACAATGGAAGAGACCTGACGGATCGCCTGGTGAGCTACCAGATGTACAGTGACGGAGCAAGTTCACACCTCTGAACTTCAACCGACCTGGGATGCCTTATGTGATTGTGTTGTGAAGGCACTGCTTTAACCAAAAGGAATTTAAAATTCAGAAGACGTGTTACAAGAAGAGGCCAGAAAGGTCACCCAGCGGAGGCCACCCAGCTGGGCAGCCAAACCAGTAAGAAGGAGAGAAGCACTGACGGGGGAGCAGAGGGGTGTGAACTGTTTATTAGGACCGAGAGCTTCCAAATCACCAGGCCGCCCACAGAACGCACACAGGGCTCTTGCTACAACACACGACACAGACTGGTTGACTTAACAGCTTGTCTTGTCTGACTGGACGCTGCCGCCTCACTGCGAACCAGGAGAACTGACTGCTGAAAGGCTGGCCGAGCCCAAACGGCTCCACAGCACGTTTCTCCCACCCCCATTCAACGTCCCTCTGACTTTATCCGGGTCTTTGCCTTAAAACTGTTTCCTCATATTTGCGCTACCAATGTTATTTACTTAACACAATTTGTAGGTAAAGAAAAACGATTACAATGTCGTTAGTCGGTGCTTTCTTATATGAATAAAGATTTGACAATCCCCCCGACCCCCAAAGCCAGCACAAAAATAGGGAGTAGGAAGCACGGAGACTTCCTTGCGCTCAGCTCGAACCCTTCGCACACACGTAGCCCGAGGCAGTGCGGTGTGGCTCGCCCCCCTCGGCCCCCTCGCCCTCCGGTCACTTGGCCTTCTTGTCGCCCTTCGCGGGCTCCTCCTCCGGGATGAACACGCTGACAGTGAAGTCGCTGATCTCCGAGCCGTACGAGTTCTTCACGACCAGCCCATACTTGCCCGAGTCGGACGTTCTGACCCCGCTGATGGTGAAGTAGGCGGTCTTGCCGGCCTCAAACCTGAGGTTGCAGTGCTCGTCCGAGGACAAGAGCTTCTCGTTCCTCAGCCAGGAGACCTCCGGAGTTGGGTTGCCCCACACTGTGCAGGTGAGGTTAAGCACCTGGAAAACAGATTTCATGAGAGGGGAGGAGATGTATCAGATTAACGATCCAACTTGAAGCGTCCTTCTGGGGGCCGGCCTGACCGGATGGAGGATAAACCTAAACCTCCCAGGCCGGGCTGTGTGCACCTGTGTGAGTTACAGTTTGAAATCACACCTGAGTAGGTTTCTTCGGGGCCTTGGCTTTCTGGCTTTAGGAACATTTATCATCAAAGCCCCACAAAGTCATTTGCTTCCAGTTCCCATAAACACACAGATGCTTTTTTGCTCTAATGTGGCATTTTGGACTCTGTCTCAGTAGAGAAATCTCCTTGTTGCCATGATCTCCACCTGCTTGCTTTTGCATTTCGTTTGTGTCACCGGGCCCAGCAGCAGAATCTTAACAGCTGCTTCAGATAATGTGCCTCATTTTCATATCTCATCTTCCTCATTTTATTTCTCCCCCCAAACCCACTTGAGCTTTTGCAGTTGCAGAGGTGCTCTGCCAGAATGTATTCCTAGTTCCTAATATTTTATTATATTACCATCTGTGCTGAAACCCTCTTATTTTAAAAGATCAATGTTTAGGCCTATAATTTAACTTTACTTTTTTGTTGAAATATTTTTTAGATAATCATAGATTCATATACAGTATAAGAAATAATAGATTCTGTGTGTTCTTTACCCGGTTTCCCCCAATAGTAACATTTTACAAAACTATAGTATATCACAACCAGTACACTGACATTGATATAACAGATTTCCCCAGTTTTTCTTGTATTTGTGTGTGTTTAGTTGTATTCAATTCTATCACCTGTCTAGGTTCGTGTATCCACAACCTCAGTCAAGATACAGAACCTTTCCATCCCCACAAGGATCCCTCCTGCTGTCCCTTTATAACCACGCCCACTTCTCCCTCCCAAGCTGTTCCTAACTCCTGGCAACCACTAATCTGTTTTCCATTTCTAAAACTTTATAACTTCCAAAGCATTATATAAATAGCATCATACAGTAATGTAACGTTTTGAGAGTGCCTTTTACACTGAGCATAATTCCTTGCAGATTCATCCAAGTTATTGCAGGTATCAATAGTTTGTCCCTTTCTATTGCTGAGAAGTGTGCCATGGTATGTATATACCTGTAAGGTCATCTGGGCTGTTTCCAGTGTGGGGCTATTATGAATAAAGCTGCTATGAACATTTGTGTACAGACTTTTATGTGAACATAAGTTTTAATTTCTCTGAGATAAATGCCCAGGAGTACAATTGCTGGGTCATATGGTAAATGTATATTTCATTTTTTTAAAAGAAATTGCCAAACTATTTTCCCAAGTAGCTGTATAATTTTGGTCTACATTTCCACCAGCAATGTAGGACTGATGCAGTCTCTCTGCATCTTCACCAGCATTTGTTGTTGTCACTGTCATTTATTTTAGCAATTCTGATAGGTGTGTCATGATATTTCATTGTGGTTTTAATTTGCATTTTCCTGATGACCAAAGATGTTAAATTTACTTCACATTTTAAATTCCATTCTTGCATTTTTTTTCTTACCGAAGTCCAGAAATTATAAGGAAAAGAGCTAGGGCTCACCATATACAGGGAAAAGGACAGCCTTCTATCTAGAAGGACCTTATATGATCACTTGTTACCTCTTCTGTAAGAGTATCATTTAGAATTGGGTAGATATTAAGAAATTTGTTTTCTTCCCATGATTAATTAGCACTTCTTACTGAATTATTCTGCAAACACATTTCAGCAAGAAAAATATGAGTCAAACTATTGACATTAAACTTATCCAAGCAGACCACGTATATGTTCTGGGAAACTGTGATTTCATGCATATTAAAACTTTTATCAAAACTAAACAAAACTCCCATGCACCTTGGGTGTCCAGGAAAACTATTACCTATACTATATATTTGAGTTATAGATCACGGAACGCTTTCACATACATTCTCTCTCTTAATTCTCACTACCACCCAGTGAGTTGAATATTTTGAACCTCATTAGGTGAAGAAAATGGAAAATAGAGTTTCAAAACAAAAGCAACCCTGCAGCAGTTGAGCTTAAAGTCAACTGTGGTCCTATTTTCCAGGCACGAAGAAACATAGCTGGATGAACTGACCTCTCATTAAAGCCTTAGATGTGCCCTGTTCGTCATCATAGTCCCAATCACCCATCATACGTCTTCATTGCCCTTTGGAGGTGGGAAAAGATGTTGTTCCACTACAAACACCCCTCCTCCTGTGACTGGCATATTAAATTTGTTTTAATGAAACACAGGGATGAAGAAAGTGAATCCAGGTTAGAAATTACGTTCACTGCTCTTCAGAGAGATTCTTATGGATCCAAGAAATACCAGTTTAAAACCAAATGGAAATAAATCAGTTTTCAGCTGAGAAGGGGCCTGTAGAAATTCACAGAGCAGCACGTTTCCCTCCAAAGGTGAGGAATCTCCTAGGTCAGCCCATTTTCTACTAGTGTGAGAGGTTGCTTCTTCAATTACGTTCGTCACGTAATTATGACTGAACATTTTCTGCTTCTCCTGATGTTAAAGGGAAATCACTTCTGGAAAGAGACTAAGAGGTCTACATATACCCACATCAGACAAACGTGCATCCTGATGCTTGACCTACAAAACATTAAGATGAGTGGAAAACTGACTGCATTTTGAAACTTGTATGTGGCTATTCTGAAGTCAGGCATAAGCAGCCGTGGCATACGATGAAGATGGTAGGATGCATCTTAAAAGAAGGAACAAAGTATGGGGCACTGGAAGCCCTTCCTAGCGTGGAAGAATTGGGGACAGGAGTGCTCCATGCTTACCTTGCCCTCCTGGACGGTGACCACATCGGGGAGGCCTCCCACTATCCGGGCGCGATCTGCAAGCACAGGCATTTCTGGTTAATCACTGAAACGATGAGCGCCAGCAATCACACGCACAAAGCCACCCAGCGGAACTCATTTTCCTGTGTAGTTTCCCTCTCCTTGCAGTTATTTTATACCTGCTTTCAATATGCAAAATAAGAAAATGATCCAGTAATTCTGAATGTTCATCTTCTTCACACACGCGTGCCTCTATCTGTACCTGAAATATCAACTTGAGGCCACTTTGTTGTATCGAGATCTGCTCTGTAACTTTCCTGGCCATTCTCAGCCCTGGCTCTCCTGGAGGCAGAGCAGATCTTGGCCTCTTTCATGGGCTTCTCTCTGATTCGAAAAGGTTACATAACCGGAGGCTGTGTGCCAGGGAGATCTGGAGGCTGGAGAAGATGTGGGCTTTCTTTGGGGCCTTCCCTAGAGAGTTCCCCTTCCTCATCTCCCGGGAGTTCTTGAGATGCTCTGCAGAGCTCCTGTCTATGGCTGAGGGGACAGGGGACGGGAAGGGTGCTGAAATCCAGGGCTGACACCCACCCCCCGTCCCCCGCAAGCCTTGTGCTGTGGGTGTGACTGCCTCGGCCCCAGGGAAGGACGCCTTTCTGTCATTCAGTCAACACTAACGCAGTAGCCACCACCCTCTCGTTTTTAGCCTACTTCAGTGAATGTGTGACTCTACATCCTTATTTCTATCAATACAATCCCTTCTCCAGTAAGTCAGGCCAAATCTTTGAATGAGTCTTAACTGCCTTCTCCTGCTGACTCCGTTGCCCTTACACCACTTGTGGGCACAACCCATCACCTGGCCCCCTGCACCACCTGCTGTGTGGTATCAGGTGAGTCACGTCACTGTGTGGATCTCAGTCTCCCCATCGGTGGGGCGGGGGGCTTGCATTAAACCCATGGACATGAAGCTTCTAAACTCTGCTCCACGGCATCCATGGGATTCATCCTGACTTCACCAAAGATAATTCAGCTCTTACCTATTTTATATACTGGGAAGACTTTGTGGAAGATTTTGTTTGAATTAAGGGTTCTATGCAAATGTTTAAGAACATGGAGCTAGAAGGGCTCTCAGGTCTCTTCCGGCTCTAAGCTGCTGTGGTCCAGAGACCTCTGGGAGGAGCTCATGAACCAGAGGGAGGGTCAGGCTCCTTGTCCACAAGAGAGTTCAAGAACGGGCGAGGCCTGGCTCCGGCTCTGACACTCTCCCGTTGCGCTTGGTGCTGGCCTCGGCCTCACAAGCCCCAGGCAGGAGCGGGAGGGAGGAAGGAGGGGGAAGGAGGGAGGAAGGCCTTGCAGGTCAAAGGTGAAAAGTTCCCTTCTGAGTGACCAGGAGCCACTGACAGGCGGACAACTCTACTTCTCACTCCTCCTCCTCCTGGTTCCCTTCCACCCAGCTCAGGGCCAACCCTACAACTTTAACCCTCAACGGTTTTCAGGTTCTGCTCCCACACTGAGAAAGAAGCTGAATTATCACGATGATTCGTCTGTGACTCCCGGGATCCTGTAGACTGAGTTCTAGAAATCTCTGTGTGAAGCACGGTTGAGAGAGGTCAGGAGTCAGCACATTTTTAGGACACAGGCTTGACTGCTGGGTCAGGGTCACTCAGCCTTATTCGGCCCCTCAGGAAAATGGGACTACTTGCTGGGGGACCAGCTATAGTGATTTACCTGATACCAAACCTACAAAGTTTCCTATTTTTTCCTCTGTTTATCATATATACATTTTTCTGACACATGGCGCCTGCTGCAAGCGATTAAAATCCTACTGTGTGATTTGCAGCCCAGAGATTTTTCAAGTCAAGGCTGGGTGCCATTCTCACAGTGTAACCTGAGACCTTCTTTTCACAGACATTCTTACTGAAGAGACTAAATGAAAACACATGCAGAACACCTAAGATTTAAAATATAGAGAGAGAAATGAAAGAAAAGGAAAAATAATGCTTTCACTCTCCTACATCTGCAGTCATAACAGAAAAACAAACGTATTTTGAAACCACACCAGGAATAAACACTCAGGGGTTTACTTACTTTTCTCCGCGATGGCAGCTTGTCTGTGGTTGAGAGAAACAAACAAACACACAAACAAAGAAGGATTTTGTTTTAGTGTTACTTCAAAGTAGCCAACCTCGACTGCATTTCATGTTTTTGCTGCTCAACAAAGCAGCAGGAAATGCTGCTCAGACTGCGCTTGCCCAAATGAAAGACCCTCTAACAGCCAATGGGGAGCAGCACGCGTCAGAGACAAGAGTGCCCGTGGCATCGCTGGGAAAGAGGGACTTACTTTAATCTCTGGAATTCATCAAAGGCTTCCTTGTACACTTGAAGAGACAAAAAAGAGAAGTTAGAATTTTCTCACCCAGAACTGGCCACACACAGGGGTCTATTAAAGCTCACAACCTGAGGGCAATGTAAGCGGTCCAGACAAAATTCGTCTGGCTTTGAATGAGGCTGCGCCCGAGCGGTCCCTCTACAACTTGATGGGCTTAACAAGAGAAGCAAACACTTTCTAGGCAAAAAGCATGAAATAGTGGATTTTAGAAGCTCTCAATTCAGTGAGAAGACTTCAACCCTCCAAACAGAAGGGGAAAGATTTGCTCTGCCAAAGATGAAATGGGAAAAAAGGTCTGTTTCCAAAAAAGCTTGGTTGTCTATTAAGCATCCTGAGCATCAGAAAAGCTTTTCTCTCATTAAATCATCCCGCACGTCGCAGCCTCCTAGCCAGACAGTTCTGTGGTCCTGCCCGTCCGTTTGCGGTAAAGGGCACGAGGAGTTACTAGGATCACAGTGCGGGCCAGTGCTGGCCTGAAGCGAAACTTCTACACTGTGCAGGAGACGAAAAATAAGACAAGGAGACAAGGAAATGAGAGCTACGGAGCTCTAAGATAATTATTTTTTTTCCGAGCCTGCGAGTAAGGCACTTGGAAGACTTCAGGCCAAAAGCTTCATTTTAAAATTTCTCTCACCTGGTCTTTAAGCTCCTCTGTGGTCTGGGAATCACAACATTTTATGTCTAGAAAATATGTCCATAATACTAGTTTGCTCTCTTCTTTACAGAAGGGAAAAATAAGCGTAAAGCCAGGCTTAAAGCCTCTAGACCAGCTGGGCTAAGGCAGGCTACTTAGGGCTGCTTTTCCTGCTCATGCCACACTAGAAGGAGATGGGCATGGCTGAGCCAGTGTGCTTGGTGCCAGTGGCAACGTTGGTCAGACAATCCAGGGCCTTTTGCTTAAGGGGGATTTGAGAGCCGGGTAGTTAAATGAGCTTCGGTGAGCAGAGAGTAAAAGCAAATTTTAAATAAGTTCTGAACGTATCTGCCCACTTCTTGTCTCCCTTTTCTATTGTGTCTCCAAGGGTCAGATGCATCGCAGAAGCAATTCCCCATCACCATCTCTGCAGGGTGTGACCTGGGCACAGTGTGGCCGGGGCACCGAGTCCCTGGGGAGCTGCTCATCCCCACAGAGATCCTTCAGGGAGCCTTACCAGTCATAAAGGGTGGGTGGGGGTGAGGGGAGGGGTACTCAGCCCAAAACCACCCGGGGCAGGGTTGAAAGGCTGCTCTCTAAGTTGTGAATCTACTCTGAGGATGAAAACATGAAGAGTCATTGCATTTTAATGTACGAAGCCGTAGAGGAAAAGTCAGCCCACAGTCTCCTTTGGTAACTTCACACAAACTCCTTCTTTCTTTAGGAAAGAGTAAGATGAGCAAAGTACCAGAAGAGGGAGAAATGGCACAGGGTTTTTAACTTTTTATTTGTGATTGTACATTTTTTAACTTTTAAAATTCTAATTAATAGCTGCGCATCACCTTTCCTGTTTGTTCTTAGATGGAAAACTGCCTTCTGCATCTCATTACTTTCTTCTCCATGTCCCTATTCTTTCCAGAGCCCCTCATTCTCCCAAAAGGCCGAGAAATCTGAGGCCACTTTTCTAACTTCCCTCTGTTCCCCTCAATATTTATCTTTGCTTATTCACATTTACTCCCTTCTGGTTTCTGAAGAAAAGGCATCCCTGCTCCTTCCCAAAGCCATTGCGTTCACCTCTGCCCCACAACTCCAAGCTTCTGTTCTTCAGAACCCTGAGACATCAATCATTCTCCGTCATTCACACCTCCAATCCTTCCAAATCAACCGATTTCTTGGACTCTATGAACATGCTCGCTTTTCAGTTACCATAAAATGATCCTTTTTCAGTGTTTGTTCCTGCTCAATTGATTGTAAATCAACCTGCCCTTCTCTGTAAGCATCTTGGAAGAGCAGCGCTTTCTCTCCACGTTCACTGTCTCCACTTTACTTTTTACTGATTCTCCACTCATTGAATTTTTGCTTCTACTACCGTGGCTGAATTTAAACTGCTTTATTAAAATCTCCCATCATCTTCCAATAGTCAAGCGTAATGCCCTCTTATCACACTTCATTCTTTTTAAAATGCCCTCATCTCCACAGTAGGTTCCAACCTGCAGAATATCCGTTTACCTTCTCCAGAAAGATCCAGTGTCTTCTGGTGTCCAGTTTTGCCATCAAAGAGCTCCATCACGTATTTCCCTTCGTCGTTCGGAGTGGGCTCGTTGATCTGCAGCCAGATCTGCTTCGTGGTGACCCCACTCTTAACTCTGTCTGTGTACTTAATAGCAGCCCCACTGTTTTTATCAAAAGAAAACATCGTAATCGTTGGCTTTCATCCAGAGCTTATCTTTACTTTGTCTCTTCTTACTGAAGGTCTTACCATAAAGTTGTACAGACTTTGAAATAACATGGGATCGGCATATGTTCTTCTGCTTCAGAGAAATTATGGGCCCTGAATCACAGAGTGTGGATTCCAAGGCCTGGGGTGGGGGTCTGGCAGTCTGCACATTTCACTCCCAACAGCAGTCTGGGGCCCAGATTGTAGCACCAATACTTCTCAGGGGTATTAATTATCTTTGTTTCCGCTCAGGTTTATTTGTAGGACTAAGGGAATCTTTAAAGTGAGAAGGCCAAAGTCCATATTATATTACTGCATATTTCATGCAGATGGTCCGTGGCTATAAATGGGATTTTACAGACTAGTTAAAAACAGACCTAAAGAGGTTCATCTGTGGCTGACATCTATTGACACACACGGTTACAAAGCTATTTAAAACAAATGTAAATGTGCACTCAGTAGTACGGCCAAGAATAAATGAAAAGCAGAGTTGCTGTCAGAATGAATGAGGCACTTTCTCTGACCCTGGATGTGAGTTTCCCCATATTCTATAGTAGGTCACGAGCATACCCATGCATTGTATTCTTTACAAGAGAATAAAAGCAAATAGAACCCTTTCATCTGACAGTCTAGAAATGCTACTGTTACAGATGAAGTAAGAGGAAGGCAGAGGTAGTGTACTCTCAATGACGTTAAAATAAACTCTATGAAGAGTTTGCAAACGTGAGGAAGTAAGAAAAAAAAAGCAGTATACAAAACTACTTTATTATGGTAACAATTATGCATAGAGAAAAGACCGGAAGGAAGTACCCCAAAATGTTCATACTATGGCTAGGAAAACCATGGATGATACCATAGTATAAACTCTTTCTAATTTGTAATATGATATTAAATATATTTTCTAAAACATGTATTATGTTTGTGGTTATAATAAACAAAATGAACTTAAAAAAATAAAAACCAAAAAATCTCCACCAAAAAAATTTCAGACTTCAAATAAATATTCAGCATTTTTCTTATATACTACATTCTTTAAAAGATATTAAAATTAAAATGCCATAAAATGTAGGGTAAAGGAACCCATCTGTACACATAGACGTTAGCCTGAGCAATATAGTATATGTCTTAGAGAGTTAGAAAGACAGATAGTTCTCAGCTTTGCTAATGGTAAGTCTGTCTGAGTTCTTTAATCTCTAGCTAATATGCATAATAGTACCTTAGGTTTGTAAAGCACTTCACGGTTTACAAAATGCCATTCATTCTCTCATTGGGTCCATCAGTGTTATGAGCTAGAACAGGTATTATTGCTCCTATTTTATACGAGAGAAACCTGGGATTCAGAAAATTAGATGACTTGTCTAAGATCCAAGGGAAGACAGGAGCAAAGTCAAGGTCCAAACCCATTTCAAGGTTTTTTTCCTCATCACACCACATACTTTCATAAAGACAGGGAAGACAACCAGTCCTTGGTTCCTGAACCTTTTACAGGCACACATGTGTGTGCACACAAAACACTCATTTAGCTGACTAGACCAAACAAAGTTTATGTCTTGCTACTCTGGTAGCAGTTTCCTCAAAACCCAATGTTCTAATTTTTTTGAACATGTATTCTTTTAGAGATGATGTAAAGCCTTTTGATTGATGATTCAATTAATTTATCATCTCATTCTTCAAATGGATATATTAGAATGTCCTAGATGTCACGGAAGAATTTCCTAGAATTTGATCTATTTTAACTTATAATTACTTTCCTAAAATGTATTCTGAAAGAAATAGAACAAAGGAATGAAACTCCAAGCATTCAAAGTGGAATTTCACTTGTTCTCATTTTTTTTTTTTAAAGAACTCAGGAAATTAATAGTAATGATAATAAACGTAATAAAATACTATTCTAAAACAGTGAAGTCATTTTAGAGAAAACACAAATGACTGTTTTGTGGGACCCAGCTCTGCTTAAATGTTCAGTCTAGACTTTTAATGCAACTTGAACCCGTGGGTAGTGCCGTGATGGGGCGGGGGCTCTGGAGCCAGGCTGCCTGGGCTCAGCCCTCCACCTGTCACATAGCTGTGTGACCTCAGGCAAGTCACCTCCCTGAGTCTGAGCTTCCTAGTCACTAAAGTGAGAAGAACCTACCTCGTAGAGTTTGAATATTAAATGAATTCACACATCTAAAGGGCTTGGAGCAGTGCCCAGCGTATTGTAAATGTCCACTGAAGGGAAGATCTAAATAAACATTGTTGTCCGTATCCTCCCAGGGATGCCACGGTGACCTTCTCCTCAGTGAGACTCATAAGGACTTTGGGAATTCGCATCTGCTGCATCCCAAGAGTGGACTAAAGGTATATGTGCCCCACCAGATTTCTTTGGCAGCCTGCTGTCCTCTTTCAGCTCAGGAAATTTCAAGGAAGCACAGAGATCAAGGACCCTGATGATGGTGTAAGTGGGAGACCTGGTTTGACTAAGAAACCTATTTTAGCTCTTGGAATCCCCAAGGAAAACTTGAGTGAAATCCCTCTATAACTGCGCAAAGGAAGCCTGGGATTAGAACAGATCTTCAGGCTCAATCCAGTTCAAATACACATTCCCAAAGTCATCTTGAGATCTCCAAAGCCTTCCAAGGAAACATGCTAATACCCACTATGCCAACTGCTATGAACAACAACGATGATAAACTCGGGCACTGCTCTAGATCAGGCTTATTGGCCATTAATTCATACAACAGGAAATCTGGTGCAATGCTGCCTCAGTTTTGTTCCAGAGCACAGCGTGGTCTAGGAGTGTGTAGAAAGATGGAATGAGAATCTGGCAAAGCATGACTGTATGGAGGCGGAGGTCATGTTACTGAGGCGTCTACGAATTATGATACGTCCCAGATCACAAAGACAGAGGCTTTAAGCCATCGCTGGCCTCACCATGTACGTGCTGAGGGAGAGTGCTAACCTCACACTAAAGGGATGGCCTGGTGCTTCTGTCCTACACTCATCAACATCAGACCCAAGAAGTAAGAAGACGCCTTACCTGAGAGGAACAGAGGGTTGTTGTTTTTCCCAGTCCTTCCCCTGAGTGGAGAAAGAATTTCTACACAGCATTTACGTTGTTATTTACTTACTTGTGGGACCAGTTAACTTTCAGATCATGCACGTAGTAAGTAACAAAAGAGTACAGCCGGATGCCCTCAGCTGTGCTCTGGACCTTCAGGTCTGTTGCAGACAAAGCTGCAAGAAGAAAACACATTATTTCAAACACCTGTAAGCCCATCCTGGAGACGAATGAAGCATTGCCCTGTGAGAACTTACCTATTGTTTTACATACTTCAGTCATCAGTTCTTCAAAGGCTGTGGATAGAGATTCACAAACAAAGTTTTAGCATAAAAATGCTCAATGTCAAGTCAAATCTCAAACTGTTAGTCACACGTGCTCTCAAAAACATCCCGTCACAAGGTGAATTTATTGACCAATTGGTAACAAAGAACTTAATTTTTATCGTTTCAAAAGATTCCTGCTCTTATTTTGATATTTTTGCTCCCTTGAATTCTTTGTAACTGTCACCATGTTTACATTCTAGAGAAAGAGCCACAAGGAGATTTCCAGGAAGCTTCTTGGTTTTAGGATTCTCATCTTCCTAAGTCCCAGGAAGGCTTCATTTACATTAGAGGAAGTGTTCTTATCTGTATCATCAATTCATGATGAATAATCATCTAGGTCCCCTGGTATTTCTCAGCCAATAAACACATTTAGTCCTGCCTCCACCAGGAGTAGGAAGGGAAATCAAAGAAATACTTCTGCTGTTCGTTAGCAACGTTGTTAAAGATCTTGTTCAGGAACAAAACTGGAAATGTGGACATCCCATGTAGGTTTTCGTTATCATGATATAATTGTCCTCAGTAGTCTCTGGAAAATGGAAGTTGCTTTCTTGCTCTGCTATTAACTGAGAGGCTTCGAGTTTCATATATAATCTTTCTTGCCACCTTTTAGAGAGTGGACTCTTTTGAGACATGCTTTCATGGTAGTTTTTTTTTTTTTTAATGCTATTCTTGTCTGCTTACATTCTTTTTATTTATGTATGTATGTATGTATGTATGGCTGTGTTGGGTCTTCGTTTCTGTGCAAGGGCTTTCTCTAGTTGTGGCAAGCGGGGTCCACTCTTCATCGCGGTGCGCGGGCCTCTCACTATCGCGGCCTCTTGTTGCCGAGCACAGGCTCCAGACACGCAGGCTCAGTAATTTTGGCTCACGGGCCGAGTTGCTCCGCGGCATGTGGGATCTTCCCAGACCAGGGCTTGAACCCGCGTCCCCTGCATTGGCAGGCAGATTCTCAACCACCACACCACCAGGGAAGCCCTCATGGTAGTTTTTGATCCTGGAACATTTTTCATAGGGTTGAAATAAAAATGATGATTTATATTGAAAACAGACCTCTCGTGGATTGCGGACTATAAATTCTCTGAGGATCAAAACTATACTTCTGATTTCAAGGAAGACTAAACGTGAAGTATTTTTTAATAAAACAGTAGTTCGCTCAGCTGGAATGGCAATTAAAACAAAATCTGTGGGCAAAAGATCAGCATGACTTCAATCATTCACCTCAGCCTCACTCAGAATTCTGGTCACCTGTATACAGAACACACAGAATGGACCCCAGCTGTGGGTGGACTGACCTTCATCCACAAGCTTCAATCTGCTCTTGTCTTTTCCTCTGTCGTCTTTCAGAATAACTTCATAAATCCCAGCATCTTTCTTTGAAAACTAAGGGGGGAATAGATATACCACATTACAACTTATTGTAGCCTTAGAATATGGTGTTTGCATTTTTCAGGCCCTGAGATTTATAGAACTGACATCAAAACACACTGAACAAGCATTTAGCCATGTGAGCAATGAACAGTTCACAGGTGAACTATCCATCATAATCTGACCAGCTAGCAGTCCTGAGTTTTCTTCCTCTAAGGCTACAATTGATTTGAGGCTTAAAGTCCTTATCTTTTACTCTGCCTTCATGTTAAAAACTGATGAGCATATGTATTTGAAAGGCATGCTCTTTTAGACAAAAAGTAGATAAAAATCTATACTTAAGTGAATACTATGATTGTCTCTGTACCTTTAGGGAACAAGTTATCATGAGGCTTAAGAGCAAACAAAGAAAGATCCACTTAACTGTCCTGCCACTCACCCATCTATGAAAAAAACTAGCTCAGAGAGGCAAGAATTGTGGTGTCCAGCCAACATTGTTTGGATATCTGACAAATCCTTGCATATCACAAGGTGAGAGAAGCCTTTGTGTCCTTACAGGTTGCTTTTTGGGTGACATCAGGGCAGGGATCTTTGCCCGGGGCAAAGGAACACATAATCTAGTCTCTGTATTTTGGAAGAATGTAGGGTACAGAACTAATACATTACATTTTATATTTATAGTCACCTACCTCTGTTATAAGGAGGGTACATATACCGTCCTTAAAGTCATGCTTTTCATCCACTGATATCTCCCTTTCATCTTTATACCACACAATAAGAGTCTCCTTCTTAATATTTGCCACCTAGAAGAAAAACTGTAGTTATACTTCTTGAAATAAAGGAATGCTACTCTTATGAAACTAAATAATTCTCAATGTAGCATTGGATATAAGAAAAAGCATAGATTTCTAGAGGAATCAATTGAAAGCTATTTTAACTGATAAAGAGTTTAAAATAAAATGGATACAAAAGAATAAACCTAAATCAATAGCATCTTTATTTCCAGCAGAAAAAAATTTGTCTTTAAAATCACCTGGTGGACAAGAAAACATAGACACATACATACTAACATACAGACTGAAGTAAAAATAAAAATGTGAAAACCAAAGGAAGATAAATCCCGTCAGATTAAAATATAGTCTGTCACAAAAACAAATGACTTTATCAAAGTATCAGAATGAGTAAGCCCCAATCTATGGCTAAATATTTTTAAAAAGGTAAATGAAGCTTTGTAAATAAATGTGGAAAGGAAATATGTTTAAAATTATTTAATTAAAAATTTTCTAAAAAAAAAAAGTTTCCAGTTTTATTGAGATATAACTGATACAATATTGTATAAGTTTAGGGTATACAACACAACGATTTGACATATGCGTATATTGTGAAATGATGAACACAGTCAGTTCAGTTAGCATCCATCAAGTATGGTTTAATAAATTAATTGCTTAGCAATTTTTAGGAAACTCATTTAGATCCAATATCCACACATCGTATCATAAATTTCAAATGGGCAAAATGACTTCATATGACTAAAGGGATTTTAAGCTTTATCTACAATGCTTGAACTTTCTATGAAGAAGAGTATATTCATGTATTTCTTGTGTAACTAAAATTATATGAAAAAGTAAAGACTTCATACAAATCAAGAAAACAATCTCAAAGACCCCACTACATAATTGGACAAATGTATGTATGATTTCCCAAAGAGGAAATATAATTACAGAACAAACAGATGAAGAAAATGTTTGATCTCATTAAAGACAAGGAAATGTAAGTTTCAAAAAAGAAAAAAAAAATCTCAGCTAATACATTAACATAAGAACCAACACTGGTAACTGCAGTGAAACCAGAACACACAAACGTTCTTTATAATCCTGTAAACTGGTTCCTGGGTTGTAACTGTGTTACTAGGCAACATTGCTTATGATAAACATGCCCCGCAGATGGGAAAGCTACCACTGGACTGGGCGGGACTAGAAATGGACTCCTTGGCTTTGGGCTTCCCTGAATATACTCTTGTTATTCGGACATGGTCCCTGCGGGGAACCTGGAAGCTCTGCTTGGGGTGTTGTTACAAGAAGTATTGGCCCCTTGGGGCATGAGGGATTTTTTTAAAGCCATGGCGTTTCCTGTACCTGCCCAAAGTGGATCTTGTCTCCTTGCACCTGAGCTGTCACCTGTGGGTGGTGAAGGGAGTGATTTCTGATGTGGACTCCTGCAGGACAGCAGTGCCCAGCATGGCCTTGTAGGCCAGCTGGGGTTCTTGTCCATATTCTTTTGAGTAGACTAGTTCCAAGTGGGGCCCATGGTAGTCTCAGTGTCTGAATGTTTGGCTGCACATACTCCACTAACTCTAATGCAATATGTAAATTGCTAAATGTACATAAATTGCTATAATAATGAAACAAAGTACTGTGGGAGGACAGAGGAAGGTTCATTTTACCCAGACTGAGAAGGAGGAGGCCTTACAGAGGAGACGACTGAGTTGGGCCTTGAAAAAGGATTGTGTCAGAGAAGCTTAAAGAAGAAGGCCATTCGAAGTCATGAATACATAATGAATGAATATTCAGAACCTACTTCTAGGCTCCCGTGGTTGGTCAGGATCTGGGTAAGGGGCTGATTCTCTTGAGGAAAACCATCAGAATAGGGCTGCAGAGCTCACCTCCCAGAAGCCTAGTGCAATAGGAAGCACAGAAAGAAGGACGCACGGATGTGGGGGCCCCTGAGGAAGGGATGGTTTCTGGGGTGGGCAGTGTGAGGAAAAAGTAAGTAGGGGCACGCAGCCGTGGACAGTCAGGAGGAGAGAGAGGCGGTGCGGGTTTTAGCTGCTGCCTGAGAAAGTGTTTTTCAAGAAGCTCTGCCATTTCCTAAGAGGCTAAAATCCAGCATTGATTTTTCCTATACATTTCTGGTAGACCGCTGTTTCTTTGAATTTATCAGATCCAGCAGAGACTGGAGTATTTGCGTTCTGGCTTTTATAATGACAACTATGTGCGAAACGCCAAATCTGTGCATCTGCTTTGGAGTCACCGTCCACCATCACAACCTTCACACTCCAACCTCATCCAGCAGTTCTTATCCAAAAACGTTTGATGACTCACGCAGCTGAACACCATACACTAAGGTACATGATAATTTAGAATGTGATGTGGAACTTTTTTTTCCTAAATGTTTCAAAGGCCTAATAACATAATTGGTTGTGAGCTGCAAACTCTTTACCAAACCTCTCCCCTCAAGGGAGCACAGGGTTTTCAGAACCAGCAGCAGAGCTGCCCAAGACTCGAAGGTACTGTTGTGCCAGTCACACAATTTAGATTAAAAAAATTGCCAAACTTCCATAGAAACACAGTGTGGCTGGAATGATTCTGGAATAGATCTACCACTTAGAATGCGACGAAGATGATGTGAGATTCTTCTGAGATTAATAATTGAAAAAGAGCTGGTCGGGGGGGTTAGTGAGGGACGAGCAGGCAGAGCACAGAGGCTTTTTAGGGCAGTGAAAATACTCTGTATGATACTATAAGGATGGATACATGTTTTTACACATTTGTCCAAACTCATGGAATGTACAACTCCAAGAGTGCACCCTAATGTAAACTATGGATTTTGGGTAATGATGTGTCCATGTAGGTTCATCAATTGTAACAAATGTACCACTTTGATGGGAATGTTGATAATGAGCGAGGCAATTTGTATATAGGGACAGGGGTATATGGGAAATCTCTGTACCTTCCCTTCAGTTGTGCTGTGAACATAAAACTGCTCTAAAAAAGTGGTCTTAATGAAAAAAAAAAGGAGAGTCTGTCCTTATTAACTAGGGCGTGAGTAATGAATAAAAACTATCATCTTGACTTCCCATATTTTTATGTTGTTTTATTTTAAATATTTCTTACCAACAGTAACATTCAACAGTAAAGGCACGTCACTTATCATTTTGGTCTAAATGGAGGAGATAAAAAGTTGATCTTCCTTTTCTTCTCACATTCTATTTTATCTTTATTTCCCTTGTATCAAATTATTAGAAATTTATCTACTTCTTACCTTGCATTTCAATAGTACATTACATTCACCAGTCACTTCCCAGCTCAAATACTCAGTGAAATGTGGACCTATAAAATTTTAATGATATCAGCAATCAGCAATATTAATCATGAATGCAAAAATCCAAGCTCATTCTTAAATTCTAAGGTGATTTACATCTAAAGTGAAGTTTTAAAAATTCAAGATTTAGTTTTTAAATATTTTAAATGGATACATATTTAATAATAAATATTTTTTCAATTATTTTTATTAACCAGGGCATTATTAACATAAGCAATAATATTCATTTAATTTGTTATGGAAATAATCTTGGAATATTTTGTTCAAGAAATTGAAGTTTTCCTCTTTATTCACTGCCTATGTTTACCTTGTTTCCTGATCCATTCTTGACGCTGGAGTTCAGCTTCTTTCTGGAGCTTTTTATAAACTGAAAATTGAAAAACAAGGAAATATGAAATTGAGTTGAGTGGTATAAATGTACATGCCAGTCACTGTGCTAAGTGATTTATATTCGTTGTTATAACACTCATACACCATGACCACCCTATTTGTTTTCAGTATTCATAGATGAAGAAAAAGGCTTAGAAAGGTTAAGAAACTTGTTCAAGGTCATGAAGTCAGGAAATAGTGAAATAGCTTTGGCTATTGCAAACGTAGAGAACTGGCCAGCCTTTCCATTGTTTTATTAAATACCACATTTTAAATCTTGGTGGTTTCCACACTGGCTTATGACAGCTGCCATACAACCTAGTTCTAACGGATAATCATCCATTAGATTTGGCATGCTCTACTCTTGCATATTTATCTTCTTCATTTAAGTAATTTAAAGTAGGTGCACATTATAAGATAGTATCATAGTTTGTTTCTGAGACATAATATTGTCTTGGTTGTATTGCAATATCCTTCACTGGAGAATTTTAGTTATAAATACTTGTTTATATATGAGATAATTTAAGTGCAGTCTTGCCTGTGGGCCAGTGATAACTTTGGTGTCCTTTTAAATTAACTTTCAATTCTATGAAATGAAATACTATGGAAAGTATTAATTGCAAATTGCACTTTGAACATTGGAATCTAATCAAGAAATAATTTTTACTTCCTCCCACATGGTCAGTTTCGTGCGATGGCGTATTTGCATTGAAAGGAGTAGCAAAATCTTCCAGATACTGTTTCACAGAACCCTTACCATCTCCAATGAGAACAAGAGTAGAATGGCCAGTCGCTCTTCCATCTTGAATCTGGAAAGTATACGTGCCCTCATCCTCATACTGCAGCTTTTCCATAAACATTTCAATTATACCAGTGCTTTGGTCAATATGCATCTTATATTTCTTCAATGTGAAAAGTAAAAGAGAGAAATAAGTGAGATAGATAGGATGACAATAAGCCATATAAAATAAACACACAAACCCCAAAGTATCATAATTTAATAGTTTCTTGTTCACATTTTTTTAAGTGAGCAAAGTTTCAAAATCTTGTACCCAGAAAAAGGAAAATATTATGTGGAATATATGACGTTGACCAGAACTGATTACTAAAAGTCTGACATTTAGTTTTTTAAACATAAACTTTTGTTACCCCAAATCACAAAATGTTATCGAAAAGTTGTTTTTAGATTCCCATTTTTCTTTCCAGATTACATTATTTTCAACTAACTGAATAATGCAACAACTATAAGCAACGTGAAAGAAGTGTTTGTCTCAATCATTGCTATACCCCTGGCATGTAGCACATGCATGGAATATAGCAGCCAATTAATAAACATCTGCTGAATTAATATGTGGATAAAAATGCTTCTAAAGCATTGGAAGCCCATTTGCTCTTAATGAACAGAAATTGCCCTGCTAGACTGTGCTTATTTTATCATCTTCCTTAAGCAACTTTTTTTTTCAATGTAAAGATAAGTCTTAGTCCTTGGGCTTACAAGCACAATTCCATAACAGATTTGAACTAATGAAGTTTTCCTATAAAATGTCACAGAATGAAGGCTCAGGTCTGGGATCAACTCTGTGGTGCAATTCATGCCCTGGAGTTTCCCCGGCAGGGAGCCAGTCTTCAACAGAGACCCCTTTTTGATTAGCTTGCCCCATACCTTGGCTTGTGTCCCTCGCTCCTACCCCTGAGAGTAACCCCCATAAACCACTTGAAGGAGAAACTCTATTTCAGACTCTCCTAGGGAACCTGACCTAAGACAGTAATTTCCACCCAGTGAAACAGTATGATTAGAACAAATTGCAATGACAATAAACTGCTCTTCTAGTTCTGTGTGTGTGTGTATGTGTGTGTGTGTGTGTGCATGCGCCACATGCGTGTGTGAACACACAAGTTCTGTGTGTGTGTGCATGCGCCACATGCGTGTGTGCCCTACACACATGGGCACGAGTGTTCCCTCAATGGCTGTGGTGGCAGTGATGCCAACAAGGCTCTTCCTTCCTCTCCACTGGCCAGATGGTGATCACCACAGTCGATGAGAGCATTTTGAAAACAGGGAGGAGAGGGACCACAGTGGACCCATGTGTGCCTTGTTCCTGCTCTGCACAGTTACTACATGAGCTGAAAAGTAATACACTGCGTATTCTTCTGCTATTCATGTTACTCATTCTCCCTCTAACTAATGAATCCTCAAATATTTAAAAAACACATTTTGAGGAAAGGGGAATAGGTTGTTAATCATGGCCACAAACCACACCTCTCCCCCATCTTTTTAGTCTCCCATTTACACCCATGAGAAGACAGGTATGAGACAGGGCCCCTAAACCCAAGTTCTTCAGTACCACCAGGCACAAGCCTGATGCTGGCTCTACTGATGTCTGGGGAGGACAGATAAAGTGCAGATATTGTAACTCTATCTATAGAAACTATGTTTACATTAAAAGCAAAGAAATAGTAAATATGATATACATAATCACCTATGTAAATAATACACAAATTGGGACTTCCCTGGTGGCGCAGTGGTTAAGAATCTGCCTGCCCATACAAGGGACACGGGTTTGATCCCTGGTCCGGGAAGATCCCACATGCTGCGGAGCAACTAAGCCCGTGTGCCACAACTACTGAAGCCCGTGCGCCTAGAGCCCGTGCTCCGTAACAAAAGAAGCCACCGCAATAAGAAGCCCGTGCACCGCAACAAAGATTAACCCCCGCTCGCCGCAACTAGAGAAAGCCCGCACGCAGCAACGAAAACCCAACGCAGCCAAAAATAAATAAATAAACAAACAAATAAATAAATAAATTTATAAAAAAAAATACACAAATTGACATACACACATAGAAGTATAGAAAAAGACCAAAAGTATATATTAATATGTATATCAAAAAGTTGTAAGAATTTGTGGTTTGTCTTTTCTGAGTCTTTAAATTTTTTACAATAAGGATGAATTGCATTTTTAATCAGAAAGGCAATGAGATTTTTTTTTACATTTTTTTCTGAGCCATTAGAACAATTCTTCCATATGAAAAACCAAGACGCCACTGGAGTCTCTGATGTGAGTATCTGTGTTCAGGCAAGGGCGCTGGCCCCTCTGCCTTCAGTTTTTTTCATAGGTGACCAACTTCCTGATTTGCCTGAGACAGTTTTGGTTGATGACTGTTATCCTGGAAAAATTATTATTAGCATCTTCTTTCATTCTCAAAAGTATCCTAGTTTTGGATAATATGATATAATCAATCTATATTTTCTTCCACACTTTTCACACGTGAAATGATTTAAACCCCCTCACCCCACGTCCAGTGGTTTTCATAACAACTTATCTGCATTCTAATAGAGGTTTCCCAGCACATTCTACAATGATATGTTTAGAAATCTAAAAAGTGTAAAACCTACCGGCCCTTCAAAAATTTCCTTGTCATTAAATATGTAGTTGACTTTGGCGTTGCCAGACAGCTTCTCAGCCTGCATCCAAAACCGGACCTGGCCTTTCTCCAAAATTTCAACTGCCAACTCTGATTTAACTGGGACAGCTATGAAAGATAAAAATAAGAGTAGTAGTTATATTGGTAACCATTTGTATTGATACAGATTTTTCCAACAAGTGAAAAACAATGGAAGTGATGATGTAGCACCTTGCTTCTTTCAGTGAGAGCACTGTACAGAAAGTTTGATTTTGAGGGACAGTAGAACTGGGTTCTAATCCTGACTGTCATAGATGTCTTAACTATAAAAATGAGGAAGATGAACTGACCTCCCAGGGTCCTTCAGCTAACCTCTGTGACTCTCTACTGTGGCTTTGGTTAGCTTTACTTAGGGACAATAACAAAGTATGATGAAAAGAGTCTTGAGCTGGCCCCAGTAGTTCAAGGTCAGCTACTAACAAACTGTGATGTGAGGCAGTTCACTTCGCATCTCTGGGCCTCACTTGACTCATCTGTAAATGGATGGAATTGAACTGAATGTCTTAATTGACCAGGGTATTTTCCTGCTCCAACATTCTATGATTTAATTACTTCAAAATATTTGGAAAAAGAGTTCAATTTGATTTTTTTCAACAATTTAACTCACTTTGGAGGTTTTAAAAAATGTTTTAAAAAATGAATCTTAAGAAAGAATTAATTTTGATTACATATATAAGATGAACCAGCTTGTCATTTAAACCCTATCCATCCCAATGGTATACCAGTTCATTTAAGTTCTTAGATCAAGCAAAATTTTTCAGATGCAAATAAGCAAGTCATTATCAAGAAGCTATATTAAAATATAGCATGGCTTGCTTCACATAGAAAGTAAGGAACCATGTGATATCTCTGATTTACACCTGTATCGCTTAAGCCATTTGAACATGAGTGAAATTTTTAAAAGGTTGGCTGACATCTCTCAAAACCAGTTTCTAAATTTCTTGTAACTTGAAAATGTTCTCTACGAAGGCTCCTCCAAGCCAGCAGATCTGTATCAGAGGTGGCTCCTGGGCATCCTTTGTGGAACAAGATGGTTGTTTCTCAAAGTTTTGTAGTCCTTCACTTCTGTTAGGGGAAATCACCCTTTGCTTTCTCTCAACTATTCTTAAATGTATTTCAAAATTTTAGCTATGCTACATTTTAAATTATAAGCTTTAATTATAAGCTTGGTATAAACTTGTACAAAATGTACATTAATGTTTTTTGTATTTATCCTAAAACTACCCTTTTCAAGCTTCAAGGGATGCCTTTCCTTTGCACTATTCCATATTCATTGTGAAACTCAGTTATAGAGTCATTCCATGCAGAGCTGAAAGGAGGCTCAGACATCATCTACTGAGGGTGTCCCCTGTGGACAGAAAAGGGCCACACCTTGATCAAGGACAGTTATCTACCCCTGAAACCTTGTGTTCCTCACCTGCTAACATGGCTATTATCTGCCTCACAAGGCCACCAAGAGTGAATATGGTACCAGAATACACTGAGCCACTGTGAATAATGACCGCTGCTCGAGAAAGGAGTTTTCTTTCTCCCCTGATTTTACTGATAACAAAACTCAGCCTCAGGAAAGCTTAGTAACATATCTGGGTAGCAGAGCTGAGACCAGGGTTGTTCCCTCTATTCTGTGCTCTTATGGTCCTGGCCGTCCACTCTGAAGAACACTAGTGGTTTTCCAGTAAGAGCAGATCAGCAACAGACCCCAGGATGGTGAGAGCAGAGGCTAAGTTTTCTCCCTACAGGACGCTCCTGCTTGCTACAAGTAAGTCTTGAGGGGAATAGAGAGTAGGATCTCTTCCAGAAACATCTGGAAATCTCACTCTAGGGAATCTAATACATGAGTGATGCAGTTACTAAGAAGCTCAGTGTGGCGGTGGTGGGGAGGGGACACCCTCCCACGCTCTCCTGGAAGCCTCCAGATCCCTAATGTTCACGGTCCTCTCTGAGTAATGGGGCCATTGTCTGGGGAGCACTGGCCACCAGGATGCACACACAGAAACAGCCCATGTCCTGGTTAGTGTCAGACCACCTGGGCTTATGCCCAGGTACCAGCTGTGCACATCTGGTCTAATTACTTAACCTCTCTGTGCCTCACTTTCTTCATCTCTCAAATTAAATCACCATAGTAGTGACCCTTTTAAGGTCATTGTAGAGTATGATGACATTCTGTTTAAGCACCCTATAAACAGCATATAATAAATTAATATTTTGGTGACTCTTCCTTCAGTTGTTTAAACAATACCCTACAATCACCAATTGTATGTTATATTTACACCTAAGAGGACATACCAGATAGATATAATTTATGTATATGTGCTTGTGTATGTCTGTACTCTTAGAGTATAATATGTACAAGTGGGATAATAAGCAATCTCTACAAATAAAAAGATATATTATGCAGGATGTTTTTGTTTCCCTTTTTTTTTAGGTGAGAAGTGTATTTATTTAGAGAGATACACATTCTGTAGACAGAATGTGGTCCATCTCAAAAGGCGAGAGGCCTGCAGGATGTTGTTGATACTGAAGTATATCTCCCACCATCCCCCCATATACCTTGAATTTTAGATACACACACACACACACACACACACACGTATGTTTTTGATATATATATATATACACACACACATATATATTCAAATAAACTGCCTCTCTACACTGCAATTTAGCATCACTACTGGCAAGACAGACTAGGTTATTTTCTATTTTTAGCTTTATATATTTTTACTTTTTCCTTCTGCTCAGCCCTAAATTTCCTTAGGCTCTTTTCTCTGGCAGTTAATTTGCTCCAGCAAAATATCTGTCATTTGTAGGTTTAAGGCATATGTTTAGTGGTTTTCAAAATATTTTTGAAAACAGCTTAAAACAGGAGAATTTACTGTGCCAAGGGATAAAGGAAGAGCACACTCTTTATTATACTCTGTAAGAGACGAGACCAGTTAAGACCTTACAAAATCTCAAGAAAATGGCTTATGTGTCAACATATACTAAGAGGAAGTGGGTATAAATTGAGAAATTGGATATGCTGCTTTGACCCTATCATCAGATCTCTGAAAATATTCATGTAGTGACCTGGCTGATCCAACAGTGGTTGGGGAGATAAAAGTACTGGAGCTGTGATACTTTAAACCTTGCTTCAACGGGTTCACGGGAGCTCCCTACGGTTGGGAGAGTCATACCTGCACATCAGAGTTTTTAACACATTTTTGGGTTCTCTCTGCGCCGACCCAAATGCCACACCTGATCTCTAATAGTAGGGTACCTGAGTTTGCTGCTACCCCCTCTCCTAGAACCAACAACTAAAGCGCTTATGCTCATGTAGAATAAAATATTTCAGCATAAATGACAGTGACAGCAGGCAATTACTATCGGCAAGTCCATATGATCATTGAACTTCAGGGAGGCTGGGCACCTCCAGTTCAACAGTAACACCCCAACTTCTCTCATCTCCATCCTTTAAGCTAAATGTAAATGTTGCTTGGACCAGCTGTTGCCTAGACACTTTGTCAATATTTACTGTCTGACTAACTAGATTAGATTAGTAGGTGCTGCTGTTTCTGTCTCATGTTGTAGACAGTGCGAGCATTCACAGGCTCCGGCTGTGCTCGGCACGGTGACCCTCTCCTCCACTCCCCTCTTCATGGCCCTGGGAACATGAAGGGAGGACATCAGTGTGGCTGGCAGACAGTTCTTCTGCAAGTGGGTTTTTCTAGGTCACTCTTCTGTTTCAATTAACATTTATATTTTCCCTGAAGAGTTCAAGATTAACCAACGCCCTGTTGATTGTCTCTCACAGCCCTTCTATGTGGTGGGTGCTGTGAACAATTACAACAGCCATTCCGGGAAAAGAAACCAGGCAATGGGGAAATTGGGATGACGTGCTCAGGTTCACAGAGCACAGAACAAAGACAGTCCAGGCCAAACCTCTGCCTTCCATACAATTTTAAAAAGAATAACTTTTAAGACACTATTTTGGTGTTACTTTTCCAGTTTGATGGTGAATAAGCTTACAGACGAGAAACAAACGGTTCTCCCCTAGAATTCAGAAAGCCTGCTTTCTGCATTCACACTCCACAGGCACCCCACTGTGCTTTGTTGAATAAAGCTGGTTTTGAGAACATTCCAGCTGAGGCCAATAGTCACCAACACCCAGCCTCACCATCAAACATGCATTCCTTGGGAATGTGAGAGAGGTCAGACAACTAGTTTTAGAGCAGTGTTTGTTTTTCAATCACAGCTCTGCTGAGAATTTCAGGAAAGCTGTAGATCCTCGCCCTAGAAAAATGCACATCTACAAACACACAACGTTTTGCGTATAGTTTGGGGTCAGGGTATAGTTCCCTGGGTTCCTGAAACTCCTGTATTAGTGAAGAATTTATATTTTAGGGATTAAGGAATGAAAAAAATTCCTGATTTAAAAGAATGAGTGATGCTATCACTCTTTGTTTTTTCAAACTCTAAGGTGTAACTTTCTGGATGCTTCACTACTTTGGCCAGTGGGTACCAATGGGCAAGAGATCCTATCAGGCCAGTGGAACTTTCTGAGTATCATTTCAGACTTCTTTCTCTTGGGTATCAACTCTGGAATTTAATCTTTTATGTAGAAGGTGCTTCATTGAAAGGTTTGTAGATAGTTCATAGGGATTCTTTTTCTGATCAAGGTATCTTTAGCTTATTTTCCAGGAGTTTACAATGTTAGGTACTGTCTTTATTTAGAGGTATGGTTCTTCTATTAAATGCTAACATTCAATTGCTTAGGAAGAGATCAGTTCACCTAAAAGACATACAAATTAATGTATCTAGGAGATATGTGTGTGTGTGTGTGTGTGTGTATAAAGTTCCAAAATATGTAGGCAAAAGGTGAAGAATGTAATTGGTCAGCTGTTACACCTATGTAACCCGATAGTGCTCTATGTAACAGAGCATGGGATGTATCTTCTATGTTAGTGTTCTTTGTATCTCTGGAGAACAATGACAAAGATGAAAGCAGCCCTTCGGAAAGTGCATCTGCAGCTACCAATATATGCTCCATTATATGTTCTCAAGAGCCTCTTCTCTTGATCCTGTCAGATTTGTGTAGTGGGATGGCTAAACTCTGTGAATGTATTGTGGACACTTACTTGGGAACTTGTGTTCTTGGCTGAGAGCAAGTAAACGTTTCAATTCTGTAGGGAGAAAAAGAGAACAATTAGAGCTTGAACTACTAAAACAAAAGTTACTTGATCCTGGAGAATCACTGAGAAATCAAAGCAGACTCATGAATGAACTGATTTTTCACTTACCTTCCTCATCTATCAAGTAGCTTGACGCTATTCCATCAGTGTCTGTTACATCGCAGGAGTAGATGCCCAAGTCTTCCATCCCGAGGTCTTTGAAGGTCATTTTCGTCCTTCAGAACAGAATAATTTTATAAGAAGAGAGGCCGTGTGGGGTCTGAGGACCTGCACCCTGCCCGGTCTCTAGGCATTTGCACGTCCGCTCCCTTCACCTGGAGCACTTGTTCTGTCCCCCTTGCTGACCTAAAGCCCACTCATTCTTGCTGCTTCTGGGAAGACTTTCCTGACCTCCTCCTATGGGCTGATGGTGACGGGAGGGGGAGCTGGTACAAATCTCCCATCCCCAAGCTATGATGCATATCGATGCACATCCCAAATAAAGATATTTTTAGCTGATCAACCCTTGCTGGGCAGCCTGAAATTTTTCTTCTTCATAGGGCAGAACCTCCCGATGCCTCTCTTATGTCAACCCTGCACTTCCTGTTTTGGAGGTTATCACATGGCACCGGTATTGCCTAGTTCATTAACTATATACCTCCACTGATTGCCTTTTGGGACGAGATCTGTTTTGTTCACTGTTGTGTCCTCCAGCCTCCATACCTTGTCTGGCACATAATATGTGCCTAATAAATACTTGTGGAATGAATGAATGAATGAATGAATGGGCCAGTCGTCTAGTTCGCTTTGTTTTCTAACTTTGGTGAGTCACATTGCTGGTCAGGGTCTAAGATCACCCAAACATTTATAGGTTAGTCAAGGAAAAAAAATTTATAGTTTGATTGTCTTTCCTTTGACCAAAATTATGTTTCACTTCAAGGACCTTACAGCATAGTTACAGCGGAACGTCTTTTAATTATTAATATATTCAGTATTTCCTTGCTGTTTTCCAACAAAATTACTATTTCTTTATTTTTGAGCTATATTGGGCTTTTGTAATAGAAATAATACTTAGGAATATTTTGCTTTACCAAATATAATCCAATCTGGTTGGCACTATAAAGATATGAAGCTTGATAAGTAAGGTGAAATAAAAAGAAATCTTGAGGCTGAAAGGAAGTAACAGATCATAAAATTAATCTCCTTCACTCTCTTCTATTTTACAGAAAAAGAAATCCAAGGTCCATGTAATTAAAAGCTGCCCCAGGTCACACAGCCGGCTCCTGGTAGAGCTGGGACTAGAGCTCATCTCTCCTGTGCTTCCCATACAGAGTTCTTTCCAGTACAGTATTGTGTTGCTCACAAGTGGTGGTGAAAAAAGCAGAACAGATTATACCCCATCCATTTAATTTACCATAACTTGAATCAGCAAGTTCTTCCTTAACCCCTCACCATAAGCATCCTCACCATTACTTAAGATTTCAAAATTTGTAGAATAATGAGAATCATCTCTGAAGTTCACTTTTATGCCAATTAAAGCTTTTCTTACATCATAAACGATGCCAACTAAAAATTGCTGCTCGCCATCTGCTTCTACAAGGATGAAGTCATTAGCCACTGCAGTCGCTGACCTTCAACACACCCTGAAAGGAGTTCAGGGTGGAGATCAGGAATGAGGCACTCTGTGCTCTGGGAAAAACTGGCAGAACAGGCCTTCAGATAGTTAGGTATTTTTCAGGAGAAGATTTTATGAGCCCAATTTCTTGTATCTTCTCATATCTAGAAAAGCACTAAAATCATTGATGGAGACATAGGCTCCTCGTGACTAGCAGCAAGCTTCTGCCAAAATGTGTGCTTTGATTGCACGTTTCCCCCTTCACCAAAATCCCTCCTGTACTGACTTTCCCCCTTACCTTTTCGGAGCAGTTCCTCAGAGCTGTCTGAGATGCTGTCTCCTGGGCTATAGTCCTCATTTTGCCCCGAATAAAACTTAAGTCATAACTCTCACGTTGTGCATTTTTTTTTCAGTCAACAGTGAGATACATATGAGAAAATACTTTAAATGGACTAATGTGAAAAGTATTTTATAAGGATTGTTATTTTTTAAGGTTTATACTGGTT
Organism: Balaenoptera acutorostrata; assembly: GCF_949987535.1. Taxonomy (NCBI): domain Eukaryota; kingdom Metazoa; phylum Chordata; class Mammalia; order Artiodactyla; family Balaenopteridae; genus Balaenoptera; species Balaenoptera acutorostrata. Next base: position 57,681,723 of record NC_080076.1, read on the forward strand.
ATCACTTTTTACATTTCCAGTTATAAAATGTTTGTGATTTCATTCTCTTATTTGAAATGGAAAGTGTACTTCATCCTCCTTTCATGAAAAGGAGACCCATAGTTAGGATTGAAACGGTGCGTACTTGTTGCCTTTGCTTTCAACCTCTAATCGTGGAGACTCCTCCGTGGGGACATAATCTTTGGACCAGACGAACTCAGAATTTGGAGCCATCTGATCACATTCAAAGTTCAAGGAAATGACTCCATCGTCATCCACATTTACAACAACCTCTTTGGTTCCTAGAAGATCAAAAACAAGGCACTGATAGTTCCTGGTAGAAGTCAATCAAATAAGAATTCCTTACCTTGGGATCCTTTACTGTAGCCTTAAAGCAGGGCCTTGAGCCTGTGCAAGCGAAAAGCCCCAACTGCTCGCTGCAACTGACAATCCTGCTACAATTCAACGTTTGTGTTGTGACAGAATTAAATGAATGTACCATGTTTCTTAGGTAGTGCTAACACCATGGACAGTACTGTTTGTTCAGGGCTGAAGAAAATTGGTTGACGTGACCAGTGGGACAGTTACTGGAGTATGTTGACCATAATAAGAAGGACAAGGCAGCCGTGGGAGAAAGGAAAGTTGAATGGTCCTTATCAGGGCCTAATTCATGACTTTTGCTTCAATATTACCCATATTTAACTAGTCATCAAGAAAGGATAGATAAGAGATAAAGAAACCAAAGGGAAATTGAAGGGGAGAAAGTAGAGGTAGTAAGAATTGCCTATATTCACATGTTCAAAGTTTGTAAATCATTTAAGAATGAAAAAAAACTCCATGGAAACAAGTTCTGCTGATCAGGTAATCATAAATCAATCTAAAGATGCCATTCTAGATTAGAACAACAGAAACCTAGAAATGATTGTTATTGAACTTTATGGAAATGAATTTCAAGAGATTCAAATGTTTCAAGATTAGTTTTTGGATTTTAAAAGAAAACAATAAGTTAATGTTTTGAGGGTTTTTTTTTTGAGGGTTATAATAAATTACATGTGCATTCAATATAGCAATTCAAAGAGTGTGTATAGCATATAAAATGTTCACATCTCTGCCTAAATCCAATTTAAAAGGTAAAATGCTCTTCTCAAATTGCCATTCATTCAATTACCAGTCTACACTTAGTTTGTTTCCATACATTAGGAAAAATATATTTAATTTCAGAAAGGTATAGCTTTATTTTTTTTAAAGTATAAAAAAAAACCTTTCAGTAGATACTTCCCAAGTGATGAAAGATTTTCTCTTCTAGATTGCATCATTCAATAAAACTTGTCAGGGGAAAAACAATTGCAAGACTCCTCCCAGGCGGAGGGCAAAACAAAACGAGTGCCTAAAGAGTGACATTAGGATGTTGGATCCTAAGCCTGGCAGTTGGTCTAATTTGTGTCCTTATTGATAGTAGTGTGTGCTTCAACTATAAACCTCCAAAAAGTGATTTTTAACACATAGAAAACTTAGAGAAGACTAATTCTAGGAGATTTTAAAAAATTACTTTTTAAAAAATAAAGGGTTATTTTCACATTTGGCTATATAGATAAACAGAAATAAAGATCAATTAAAGATTTAATTTTTCCCAAGTGAAATGTCCCCCATGTATTACTTTTAAGGGCTGTGTCTACTCCATTGGAAGTCACAGACCATGTTTTATTTCTATTCCCAGTAACACATGACTAATCCTTACATTAGGATTAATGTATAACATTGTTGTATAACAAATAACGAACAAGTTATTTAAGAAAAGACTGACACCTAAGAATGCTGAGGTTTAGATGGTATTATAATACACAGCATAACTGAATCACAGAGAGTATAAATGGAAAATCTTCTGAATATCTGTATTGTTATAAAGAGGAAAGGAGAAGTAATGAAGTTGACTAAACCTTTCTTGCTATTTACATAATATCTATTTTGGAGGCATGACAGATTGTTCATATTAGTCATTCATTGGGTTATTTGTAATCTCTTTAAAAAGGAAGTGAATCATCCATATGCCTGCTGTTTATTATGTTGGAGGTATGACTTAAGTTGACAGCAGAAAAGATATTGCTTAGCTTAAGAATCTTGATTTTTACTAAAGTGAAAGATTTGACTTTTCTTCAAAGGAGTCATAAAACAGAAAGCATATGAAGAATATAATTAGCTTGGCTTTCCTCTCAATTACATGGATAACCTTTGTACCGTAACACTTCACTCATTTGGAATCTTGCCCAAGACCAAGAAGTAATGAAAACAAGTCTCTAAGAGCCAGTGCTGATGTGACAAAGTTCATGCACTAGTATTCCTGAACACTCACTGGTGAATTCCATAGACCGTCACTTGGAATCTCTACTTAGCTTGAGATGATTCTAACAAGCTTAGTTGGTCAGTTTCTCTCAGTAGATTAAACGCAAAAAAGAGAGGAAAGTAAGAAGCTACTATCATCAGGAAAATGACAGCAGGAGAGGAAGCAGAAAACTAAAAAGCAGGCACAAAGACATTATTTAGTAGAGGGACAAACAGCCCCTCACCCCATAAGACGTCACTGTATTGTAACACTGGGCAATAAATAAGGTGGATACTTGTGGCTCTGAGTCATACAGAAAAAGGTAAATGAGATTAAGTATATTGCATCCAAGAAGTATGAAAGGTAGGTACTGAAGTGTGTAATCTATTTTACGAGAATTTTCATCAAAGAGTCTTAGAATGAAATTTTAAATAATTGATGCTCTAGCAGTAAATTCTCAGGTAAATGGAACTACTGGGTATTTAAAACAATACTTTTTTCAGGTTTCTGAATGACCAGATTTGGTCCCAAACCCATGCAACTTAGAGAATAGAAAAACCCTGCTTAGTTGCTGTCTCAATTGCCTCAGCTATTAAGAGAAGGATATAGAGCTGCCTCATTGAATTATTCTGGACAATTCATTTTTGTAAAGTACTTGGAGATCTTTTGTGACAGTATGAAATGAAACAAAAGATGTTATTTTTAAGTCCCAGGCAATACATGTGTTTCCACTTTAACCTATGAGTTTTACATCATTACTTTGTAGCTGGGTTCTAATGAAAAAAAATGTAATAATTTATACTTTCAGAAAACAACCTGGCATTTCTTGAAAGTCTAAGATCAAAATTTGTGATTTGAAATTAAGTAATTGCCTGGAGGGGCAAAATAAAAAGTAGGGATTAGATGTAAAGTCAACTAGTATCTGAGAGAGTTGTGCTCATCTGTGCAGCTTTTCTTGATTAATCATATCAAATCAGGACATGGTAGACAATACCTGTAGTGGATAAAAGAGAGGCATGAACATTTGCTCAATTTATGCTCACATAGTTGTGGCTATGATGGGTGCTATTTGTTGATTTATTTAAATAAAGGGGAAAAAATTAAAACTCTCTTCCATACTTCTGTTTTAAAAATCAAATACTCATTAAGATGAGTATTTGATTAATTTTCATTTTTCAAAAAGTTGCACTGGTTGTTTATTTTATCAAGAACAGGGTTAAATTCTACAAGGGCAGGGCTTTTGTCTTTCATATTTTCCATACATATTTACACATGCCAGGCACCGGACTGAAAAAACAGATTTAAATGAGAAATGTCAGTTTAGAATTGCAATGTTTATTTTATTGGAACTAGTCTTATTAAAGCTTAAGCATAACACCAATATTTTGATAAACAGACAAGATAAAAAAAAAAACCAACAAAGAAAACATTCTAGTCGCAGTGGGTTTCCTACTTATGCTCAGAATTTAAAGCTTGATCTCCTTCCTGACAAACAGTGATGCTATAAACTGGCTGAAAGTGATCATAATCACAAGACTTTGAAAATTAAAATTTACTGAAAATAATTCAAATACTAGTTTTCTAGGCATATTTCTTTTTTTTTTCTAGGCATATTTCTTACGTTCCACAAAAATTCTCTTTAGAAAATAATGTTTAGTCAAAATAACTTACTATTACAAAGAAAGAACACAGTTTCAACAGTATCACTGTATAAATATAAAACAAGGTTATTGTCTTAAAATGATTATGGCAACAAGTTATAGCTTGTTCCCTATTTGTCACATGAATTACAATGCTAATGCTCTCATACTCTTTCAACATGGCTTTTCAAATTCAAAGCCTTCTGTTACTGTTCAGCTTTAATTAATTGGTTAACATAGTTCTTTGAATAAAAGTGTTTTTAAAGAGTGACTTAGTAGACCAAGTATTTTATAATAATACCTATAATGGGAAATGGAATTGAAGTTGCCTTGGAAAAAAGGTAGACTCTTCCTGCATTCTGGGTTTATATATAGAGGAAGTCATTTTTGGAAAATACATAGATTCATAGATTCCTCTTTGTGTAATAAAGAAGGTACTTATGTTAATCTGGAAAGGCCATTTTTTCCACATATTAAAATCTAAGAGGAATTAATAGTGGCGTTCCTTAAATGAAGGGATCTTGGATACATCATGGGCAAAAAATTCTAGTGAGATTTTACAAAAGATACATGACATTGAAATGGATGATTCTTTTTATAAGTGCTCTAGGAAAACCAAGAGCAATGTAATGACAGCATTTCTAAGAGGCCCCAGGCTAGTCCACAACTACACCTGTGGAGATTAACCTGGTGCAGCGTCAGAGTGAAAGAGGTGCAGCTACAACACCCTCAAATTTGCTTTTTAGAATGTCCCATGGCCTGAGTTTTTGCCAAGCACTGAGCTGCTGTCAATCCATGGTTGAACTCATAAATGTCTAAAGAGACACATTCACTAAATTTGACTAAAACATGAGCAGAATGGTTCCGATATTTAACAGGCAGGCAGCAAGTCTGATGTTCTGCTGTCAAAGTAATGGAATCCCTATGGATATTCTCATCTAGATGAAAGGCCATCTCACTTTCCCACAGAGTTGAGCTGGGAAAGTGGACCAAAGTTTGTCAGGACTTAGATTTTTCTCAAAAACAACCTATGAATCTATTCAAGAATATGAAGAATTCAGTTAAGAGCAGAGGAGATTTGGCTATAGAAAATGAAGGAGATAATTCTGGTCTGAAAAGGAATTAAGAAGAGTTGTCTCTAGTCAGCTGCCCCAACCCTAAACAAATCCTTAATGAGGACCTAGAGGAATACTGGATTGCGTGGAATGGCATTTTAATGGTCCCTCCAGGCTTGCCACTACCCACAGTAAGTGAATGGGTTAAAGTACAGCCCAGGGCTAAAATGAACTTTTTGGAAATTAACTCCAGCCCACTTTTCTCTCCCTTCCAAATAATGATTTTAAAAAAAAGATAAAATTTAAAAGTGGGAATTTATCTTCCCACACATTTCACAATCTGATGTGAGAATTTTCTCATATAATTTAGTCTTTTATATCTGCATTAATAGGTCACTTTTATAAGTTTTATTCTTTGTCCTTCTCCATGGTGTGTGTGAGTGTGTGTGTGTGTGTGTGTGTGTGTGTGTGTGTGTGTGTGTGTGGTGTTTAAAAAAACTGAAGAGTGGGACAGAACAGAAGCAGACAGAAGTGAACAAATGTAATCGGCTGCGTGTAACGCTGAGGTCCCCTATGTGGAAGACAGGACCGCTGGCTGACCCACCAGCAGTCCTGGTGCTACATCAGGGCCTCCACTGGGCCTCTCCCAACTCACCCTTCATAACCAGGGCGTTCATTACGAGATACTAGGGTTAGGTTTACACACTGTGGCTGCAAAACAGAGTCACACTCTCTAGCCAAAACATGGTAGCCATTCATTATTTTTTTCATCTATACACTAGGTACTAGGCTATCGACATACAGAGAGAAAACAAAGTTCCTATTTAGAAGGAGCCCACAATCTAATGCACAGTTCACAAACCTTGAATTTCATACTTGAATTACCCAAGGAGCTAAACAAACAAACAAAAACGAACCTATGCCCAGGCTCAGTCCTTCAGACTCTGATTTAATTGGTCTGGAGTAGTCTAGAATGGAGTCAATATTTTCAAAAAGTTCCTGGCATGATTCTAATGCAATGTACTGTCAAGGTTGAAAACTACTTTGCTAATGGGTGAAAGAGAGCAGATAGTGAGCAAATATAAGTGAAGTTTTCTAAATTAGCCAGTTGAGCTAATCTTTAATAGTCAGCCTGGCTTCCTGCTTCAGAATCCTTCAAAGCTCCACCTCAAGGCCACTGAGCATTCTCAGCCCTACCAGGTTTTATAACCGATCAATTTTCAGAAACTGGGATTGGTTAGTAGGTCGTCAACTCAATCCCAGCTCATTATTCCTTCTGGAGCTCCGTTCTTCTAACCTGCCTTGCTCTTGGTGAGAAGTCCTAACTTCCAATAACTCAGTTCCTGCTCGGGACTCTGCCTGGGTCTGGGTTCTCCTGCTCCTCACCTCAGTTCTCCTGCCTGCTGCTGGGTCTCTGGTAAGAACACCTGCAGTCTGTTCTGCCAGGTACTTGTTGCCCTCCAGATCACCTGCCACACCTTGGCAGGTCTCTCTCTTGCCTCCCGTCTGATCTGGTTCACCTTGTCTCCACCTACAGCCCAGACCTGATACCATCAACATAGATACTGTTTGAAAAATATCAAATATCAAGACTAGAAGTGCCTCTCATGTACCAACAAATCTACTCTAAATATTTTCCAGCTTATTCTTCTTACAGGCTGTTTAGCTACTAGATTTCTTGGTAAGGCACGGCACACTTAGTCCATTTTGATCCTCATTACCAGCACGATCAGACTTTGCAGTAGTGGCTGAGCTACATCTGCTGGCATTTTCGTCAACTTCAAAGGGAGACTGGTCACCCTACCAACCCCAGTGGATTAGGTTAACTTTTAACTGGAATTCAAATTGCACTTGAGGTATCTTGTTAGGTGTATTTGAGGTTTGCTGTTACATGATAAGCTTTATTCTCTATCTGAAATTTTAGTAATGTGTTCCAAAAGGAGTTGTTCTTCTGAAATAGCAATCCAAGTTTCACGTTCCAAACCTTGAAACTGATAACAGATCCCATCCCCCACCCCCAACCCCGGCACCAAACATTTTAGCATAAAATAAATACATGGTTAAAAGTAATATATTGGTATTTAATAAAGTTAATAAATACAGACAACCTTAGACTACATACAAGTTTTTACAGGGATTTTTGAAGCCTTAACACTGTTTATAGCCTATTCATCTATGGGAAATATTTTGTGAACCTCTAAGCTCTCATCATGCTGTGCTGTAAACTGTTTTTCCACTAGCTCATAAGCCCAGTGGGCGGTGACAATGTCACATTACTCGTGGTGCCCACACAGCACCTGGCATGAAGCAGGTGTTCAGGAAACACGTGGTGCAGGAATGAATGTGTCTGTTGCATATGGAACAAGCCCCAGTGTCCTGGGTTTGGGCTCCTTCATGGTGATGCTTCAAGTCAAGCATCTTGACTCTGTGCCTCCCAGGATTTTTTCCTAGGCTTGAGCCAGTGGTTCCTGAGAGGGTTAATCTGCTGCTGTTTAGTCTGCAGCTGCTGTTTGTAGTTATATTCTGGGAATGGAATGGTCACAGAATGACTTTGGGTGCCTTGTTCCAAACCAGTGAAACAAAACTCTCCCCCAGGAGGAGCTCACCAGCAGACTCCTTTCTGATGGTAAAGTTTCCACCGTGGTGGCTTTACTAACGTCCTGACTGGCCACCTGCCATTCCAAGGGTTATTGATGAGAAAACAGGAAATCAATTTAAGCTTTCTTTAGTCAATCAGATTTGGGTTCCACTGCCTAAAGGGTGCTTTTAACCTATAAATGACTAGATAGTTTATTTGTGTAATAATCTAAATGGTCTTACAAGGGCAGCCTCACAGTTGGGCTCTTCTGCATGTCTATTGGCACCCTATATATCTGCACAGTTGGCACCTGAAGGGTCTGATTTCTATAGGAATGTGTGTCCTCATGTCTTCGTGTGTCCCCTTTTACCCGGCATTTGGGTCCCTAGCATTTTTCTATTTTCTCATGAAGTTTTGCAAAGAGTACTTATATGAGGTATGGCACTCTGTCCAGACACACCTACCACACTTTGGTATAAGAAGGTCACTTCTGTCGTACCCAGTGCTAGAGGGTAGTTACAGGAGTAGATGAAAGCAGTTTATGAAGTAATAGGATGAAAGGGGCAGGTACTTCCTCAAAGGATACATTAGATATTCTTTTCAAGCAGCATGACGTGAGAGCAGAGTTTTCTATGTTTACATTCTTTTCTCATCATAAAAACAAATATTACATTATATATCTGCTCTTTATTTCAGTCCAAAAATAGGAATGGATTAAAGTGAGAGTGCTTGGACTAGAATGAATATAAACTTAAAATAACTGGTTAATACTTTTTTTTTATCCTCTCTCATTTCCAGTGATTTCTTTCATGCAACTTTAATGAACTGAAATTTATAACTTTGAAAAGGAGATTAAATGACAAAATAAGTATTATATAATGATCTAAAACTATTTGCACAGTGAACACTGTAAACTTTGTTCACATAACAAAGGGAAAGACTGTCTTTACTAGTCCAATCATGGCATCTTGAAACTGGGAAGTGAGGCTGCCTCAACCCTATAGATCATTCAATTAGGACCGCTGTTAGTTTAATCCAGGGGTCAGCAAACTATGGCTTGTGGGCTAAATCTGGCCCATTGCCTCTTTTTATACAGCCTGCAAGCTAAGAATGGTTTTTACGTTTTTAAACAGCTTTTAAAAATAAAAAGAAGATAAATATTTCAAGACCTGAAAACTAGTTATAATTCAAATTTCATAATGCATGTAATGTATCATATTACATAATGCATATATCAAGCACAATAAAGTTTTATTGGCACATAGCCATGCTCACTAATTTATGTATTGTCTGTGGCTGCTTTTGTGCCACAGCAGAGTTGAGGATTGTTACAGGGACCATATAACCGTAGAGTTGAAAATATTTACTATCTGGCCCTTCACAGAAAAAGTTTTCTGTCCCCTGGTTTAATTTAGTAGCTACAATTATATAAATCCTACTTTTGTTTAAGGGTCATGCTTGCTACCTGGGCTGTTCCAGCTTCCTCTGTGATGGGAAAATATTCTTGTGGGAATTAATGGCCATAGTATAATAGGAATAATGTCCCAGGAATGTATGCTTTAAACAGTTGGTCCAGGAAGCATAATTTGATCAAGAACTTCCCTGTTTTTAAGTATGAACCAGAGTAGCCCTGGACCACTTCAAACCTGGCTCACCCCTGCCCTAAGGTCCTGTGATGGGGTAAATGATTGTCAGGTCCTACGGTCATACTTATCTATCATTCGGCTAGCATACAGTGATGATTTTGAAAATGAGGAAAAGCATAGAAGTAAGGTATCTTACACAGATGAGATTAACGAAAAAGTAAAAGCCCACCTGGACGGGTTTCTGCCACAACAGGCCCAGCAAGGTCAGACGGCTTCCCGACACCTGCCTGGTTTACGGCTCGGGCTCGGAACACATAGCTGACACCCTCTTTGAGGCCTTGCACCTGGAAGAAGCAGGTATAGAAGTGATGGGTGCTTTGTGTCATTTGAACAGAAGTGCCCTTCCTCTGTGGTGGCGATTCAATTATACAGCACAAAGGCCACAGGACTTGGGTTCTGAACTTCATTCTGTCAAAGACTGTGTGTGGCTTCAGCTAAGACTTTCTTCTCTCTGGACCATGTGTAAGTAGACATTTCTAAGATCCCTTGAACTCAGATGCTGTTTCTTTTTTAGATAATTTAATGGCCACCAGCATCAGAAACAGAAGACTGATACAGGTATGCTGTAAAGGAGTTAGCCACCTTATTCTTTGGTCAAAAGACAAATTACAAAGTGCTCAGAAGAGCTTATATGCTGCCCTTTTTTTCCTGATCCTTTTGAGACATTCCATGAATAATTTCAGATAAAATTTCTGACAAGAGAGGGGAATTACAAGCACGATCACAGATCATGGATCATTTTCCATTTGTTTAAAAGCATGTTAAAGCACTAGAACAAAAACAAACAAAAATTGTCCCTACAAATATAATACAGCTATTTCTCACTAAACAGACAAGCAGGAACTTCTCTGGTGGCACAGTGGTTGGGAATCCGCCTGCCAATGCAGGGGATGCGGGTTTGAGCCCTGGTCCGGGATGATCCCACATGCCACGGAGCAACTGAGCCCGTGCTCCACAACTACTGAGCCTGCACTCTGGAGCCCACAAGCCACAACTACTGAGCCTGCATGCCACAACTACTGAAGCCCGTGCGCCTAGAGCCCGTGCTCTGCAACAAGAAAAGCCACCACAATGAGAAGCCTGTGCACTGCAATGAAGAGTAGCCCCCGCTCGCTGCAACTAGAGAAAGCCCACACACAGCAATGAAGACCCAACGCAACCAAAAATAAATACATAAATAAATAAATTTTTTAAAAACAATAAAATCTTTAAAAATAAATAAATAAATAAACAGACAAGCAATTAACATGATTGTGAATTTTAGTAATTTGTGAATAGTCAAATATATTCACATTCCAAATCCTCACATATTCAATCATCAAGCAGATGTTTGCTGAGGACCTATATTATATGTGTGCCACCAAGCTAGAGTTACAAGAGCATAAGAGAAGTAAAAAACATATATAATATGTTTTTTGGTTTTTTTTTTATAATATGTTTTTATACGACAGTCCCACTTCATAATTTTTTGTAACTTTCTTTGGGTTCAGCACAGTCTCATTAGTATTACAAATACTGTCAATATTTTACAAAAATTATCTTTTCCTTTTTAGAACATGTGACTTTTAAAAGCTATATTGTATTTTAAGAAGGAGTTTATTACACACAAAGAGCACAATTTTTTCCCATAGTGTTGTGATGGAGATTAACAGCCAAAATGGGATTTAAATCAAACAAAGCTAGAATATACTTATTCAACTAAGCGAAGTGTTTGTGACCATGTACTTAGATGAGCTATGTATTAAATTGTTGGGTTTTTAATCTAATTATTTAATTGTATTGTGTTTATGGTAACAGAATGTCACTACTTATATAGTGATAGCTTTCCCTGGAGCTAATGGATTTTTGAAATGAATTTTAATCCGTAAATGAATTTAGGCACAGGCTAAATGCATAAGAGTTTGATGTATTTAAATTCTATACTTAGAAATAATGTCAGGCAACTGTGGATCTACAGAAAGGAACAGAAACATTTCCTTGTTGTGATAAAAATAGACCAGCTGCCAGGTACCTGCCACATCTGCACCTGCCACTTAGGTAATATGCGGCTGTGAGCCAGATTTCTGCCAACACGGCGCAGGAAGTGAATCCACATCCTAGTGTCTAGTCACTGAGGTGACAGGCACACCCCTCCACTCTTCCATCACCACAGGGGCAATGACTGCTGGCTTAAAGCACTAGAGATGCATAATCTATATCCCCCACCCCTTCCAATTATTTAGTCCCTCTCACCACATTGTCTCAGCAGATTGTAATTACCAATCAAAAAGGAAGCATGAGCTCTGTTGGTTAAACCTTTTGGTGGATAGTAATGCATCTTGCACTCTCTCTAGGAACCCCTAGACACTCAGTGCTAACGTGAATGGGTGTGTGTCTGGCAGAAACCAGTTAGGCCATTATGTTCCAGTGCCATGGTGCTAAAATCTCCTGTTCCTGGAGCTATATGTCCTTTCCTCACTTAAATTTGACAGATTAAACTTTTTAACATGCACATTTTTTCTCCATTTCAGGGCTGAAACTTTTCTGAATATGAAACATCTGGAAAAGCGACTCCACATCAAAATGGGTATGGGGACTATAGGACATCTCTACTTTTCTTCTTTATGCCTTTACTGTTTGAATTTGTCATCATAAGCATGCATCTGTTTTACAATCAGAAAAATCAGTAATTCTATTTTTGCTTTAAAAATTGTGGCCAAACTCTAAGGTCATTTCCTTACAGGAAGTTTGTCTCCCGGTTTGTGAGGGGCACTCAACCTCAGTCTCTCTCTTTCTCCTAAATTTGCCTTTCTTCTTCTTCTTTTTTAAAAAAATGAGTGACATTAACCATTCTTTGATGTGTTTAAACTCCATTATTTTCTCTTCCTACTCATTTTTCCTGGGTTCTTGGTCCCCTTTGCTTGGCTTCTCACTCACTTGGTTTCCCGTGAGTCAGGCTCCTGGGATCCTGTGCTATGGCAGATGGAGGATTTGGAAGTCATGCTGGCCATAAGCACACACCACCACCATCTAGGATGTGTCCGACCTTTGTTTTACACTGGGCTTTGGGGATGTCTTTGTATCTAGAGGCCTCCTGACTTCTCTGGACAGCCAAACAGCGTCCTAGGCTCCAGACCTTCCTTGACCTTTTCTCTTCCCCACGAAATGTGATCTTTCTTATCTCCTCAGGGTTTCATAAGGGGCTGGAGAGTTTACTGGCATGTGTGAAGCTGAGTTAATGGCATGTCGGATGTAATGGTTTAAGGGTCATCTCTCCTGGAGGGTACATTTACATTTTTTTTATAGGGACCCCAGAGAGTGGCTGCCTTAACCCCAGAGAGGGGCTGACAGACGGTATGGACTTTAGTGGCAGGTTGACAAGAGAAATCTCTTAAACCAGGTATACTCTGAAAATCCTCCAAGGCCCACGCCCTGGGTGGTGGCATATTCTGCCAACAGATAAGGCTGCACACGGAATGCACTGTGCAGCTTTCTGTTTGACTGTGGTCATACAGTCACACTTCATGGTACGTAACAAGAACTGGAGTCATATTCCCCACAGTTTCTGAGGCCTTATTGTGGATTCAGGGTCTCCAGATGCCACTGCTGACAATAGGGGGAAACATTCTTTTGAGACTTCCATTTGGTACTAGTGAGAGAGTCAGTGGCTACAGCAGAACAGTCTCTGGCAGATAGAGTTAGAAACTGGTTCAGTTGGAACACTCTAGAGGAACCTGGAAGGCAGTGACATGGAGAAGGATGAGGACAAGGTCAAGAGTTGAGGCAACTCATTCCTCTGGCCCCTGAGAGCTCACGTGAGCACAGGGGTGAGGGAGCAGGGGAGGTAAGGCTGACCACGACTCAAAGGGATCAGCAGTTAAAGGTTTACAGGCGTGAACTCTATGGAAATAACACCCTCAAATCAAAAATCACCCTCAAAAAAATTCGAGGTAGGAATGAGAAAGTCACCTTTTGGAGATGGTAACATCTTAAGACTGTGAGTAGCAAAAATGTGAGGTGGGTAAGTGGAGGTGAGGAGGGATAGAAGAGGGAGGAGGGATATTTTCTAAAGCCAGGCAAAGGGATTTGGGTCAAGTTACAAGCAAATTGTTTTAAGCATCAGAAACATCCCCAAAACCTCACCCACTGCCAAATGGAATCTTACCAGGATCCCAACACATGACACAGACCAACGCTGAGATGCTCTGCTTTATCTCACTGACTTTAAAGTTAACCTCGTCAGAAGAACCTTTTTTCTTTAAAAAAAAAAAAAAAAAAAAGATTTTCTCAAACTGTGAGCATCCTCTTACCTTCAGGTATGTGTTTTTCAGAGCCGCCTCATTAAGTCCTCGCCACTGGTCCTCTTTGGCACTGGCCTCCTTCACGTCCACAAAGTAGCCAGTGACCGGAGTCCGTCCCGAGTGGATCGGAGGCTTCCACTGCAGAACCAGGGAGGTTTTCCTGACTTCACTGTACTTGAGACTGTGCGGTGGTCCTGAGAGGGAAAGAGAGACTGATGCGTAACAATCACAATGGAGATAAGAAAACTCCAATGTGTGTAAACCTAGAACCACATTTAAGGTCTTAAAGCTGAATCTGATGCTGGTGTTCTTCTTTTGTAAAATCTACTACTCCCATGGAAACAGGTATTCTGTGCTCATTTCATATCAAGTTTCCTCAACAGCTCTATATCAGCCTATTAAGACCCTTTACGGGCAGCAGGTGGTTAAGGCCAGTTCAAGGTGCCCTCCAGCGGCTGGATGAAGCCTTGCCCTCAGGCTGTCCTCAGGCCTGTGTTCCTCACCTTTTATCAGAACAGTTTAATTTGGTTGCAGATTCAGTTTCAGATTATTTTTGGATGACAATCTGAAAATGCCCCCGAATCTCAATTATGACGAAGAAAGCAACTCTCTTTGATGGCTTATGAATATAGAAAAATATATATATTGCAAAATATATATCCCTCCCTCACTGGAGGGATATCTTTCCCGTAAAGCATATATCCCATATAGGGGTAAAAACAAACTACAATTGTGGTTACAAAGAACTCCCACCAAAACAAATACAATCAATCCCATGGGCCCTGAATCTATGCTAAACCCTATCAGGTACTTTACATTCTTTAATCTCACCCATCCCTAAGACAATTAACAGAAAGCTCAGAGACACCAAGGAACTTGATCAACTTGCTCAGGAAGGAAGCCAAATACTTCCTGCGTGTGCTATTTGCACTCTTGGGCGAGTCCCATCTACTCACTGATGGCCTGCATCTTTGCATGACTACCAGCTGCTATGAAGGTGATATAGTTATTTATTTTCTTTCTTTTTTTTTTTTAAAGGATATAGTCAGATTTTCACTTTATTTATTTATTTAAATTTATTTATTTATTTATTGGCTGCGTTGGGTCTTTGTTGCTGTGCGCGGGCTTTTCTCTAGTTGCGGTGAGCGGGGGCTACTCTTTGTTGCGGTGTTCAGGTTTCTCATTGCGGTGTCTTCTCTTTGTTACAGAGCACAGGCTCTAGGCATGCGGGCTGCAGTAGTTGTGGCTTGCGGGCTCTAGAGCGGAGGCTCAGTAGTTGTGGCACACAGGCTTAGTTGCTCTGCGGCATATGGCATCTTCCCAGACCAGGGCTCGAACCCGTGTCTCCTGCATTGGCAGGCGGATTCTTAACCACTGCGCCACCACGGAAGTCCCTTTATTTTCTTTTCTCTTTCCTTTTTTTAAAAAATAACACCTGGTTTCTAACCAACCAATCAAAAAAGCACCTGAACTGACTCACAGTGGCCTGAGAGCCAACTGCAAGCGCAGACTCCATCTATGCTATGCTTTGGCATTTTGCAATTGATCACTCAGTGTTTTTTGGGCCCTTTACCTCAGCTTAATGGTCACCGGCAATGAGTCACCCTTGTCTCCTGATGATGCCTTCTGTGGAAATAGGTTTAAATAACACCAGTAACTTACCCTGGTGTGGAGTGCTCTGTTTTGCAAAGGGCTTTTATGACCATTGTCCTGCGTCATCCTTAGGAGCCAGAGAGGCATCCAAACAGGTAGCACCAGCCCTTTCTTCCAGAGAAGGACCACTGTGCTGCTGCTTCCTACCCCCTCGTGTCTTGGAATGAGCAGACCTAGTTTCCAACCCTAACTGCCACTTATTACCTGTGTGACCTCCTGGGTATCATTTAACCTGAGTCTGTTTCTTCATCTGACAAAATGTCCTAAATGCTCTCACCTATCATCAAGCTTTCTTGATTCATGGCTTGCCCAACACTTCTCAGTGAGTCAAGGGTGAATCTGGGAAAAGAGAGGCCATGGGGGTGGAGGACTGCCCCGTTCACTTCTCCTCTGAGTTGGGAGCACTCACCCTGCAATCTCTTTTGCTAACTATATCTCTGTCTATCAAACCATTTTCCACAGGTCTGCTCAGAATTTCTTGGTCCCTGGTCATTCACATTTTAACTTTATTCAGGAATTGCAAGAATTTAAAAACAGACCCACTTTTGTGTAGGCGGCAGAAAGAACTTAAGAAATATCACTGGCTTCAAGAAGGCGAAAGGAAAGCCAGTGTGTTTGCCTCTTGTATTAACTGAAGGTGAGTGAACTCTTGAACTTCTCTTGAATTTCTCTTGTAATCTTTTTATTCACACCTGATAGAGACATGATGCAGATGGACACTCACTAAGTGAAGGCAACAAAGATGGTTCTCCAAAGGCACTAAGGTTTCAAATAGAGGAAGCGGGTGGCACTGGGGGCATGGCTGGGTCCACCCAGTGTACCCAGTGTGGCCTGGTGTTCTAACGTGGTTGGAGTCAGTGCCGTAGCAGTTGTTATACAAGCTGAATATCCAACCCAAGTGGGAGAATTTAGTCATTCTGTGGCACTAAAGTATTTGGGTCTTTGAAGTTATTGCCATTAGAAGCACAATAAAACCATCCACTAGGGACTTCCCTGGCAGTCCAGTGGTTAAGACTCCACCTTCCAATGCAGGGGGTGCAGGTTCAATCCCTGGTCGGGGAATTAAGGCCCCCCATGCCGTGTGGTGAGGTCAAAAATTAAAAAAACAAAAAGCAAAACAAAAAAACCCCATCCACTGATTAAGCTGCTAGTCTGACTCTTAATGACTTAGTAAATTTGTTAGTATTCAGTCTTTACATTTGTTCACTGTTGTAGCTGTGTAAGAGTTAAAAGCATAGGTAAATGTTTCTGGCTTCTCCCCACTTTCATCCCTGCCCCGTCAACCACCCTCTATGACAACCTCCAAAGGAGAGCATTTCCAGTCCGGTTCCAGGATCTTTGTTGTGATGCAGAGTTGGGAAAAAGTTGACATAGAGAGAAAGGACTGGAGAGGTAAGTGGAGAGATATAAGAGGTGGGAGGCCAGGACTTAAGCCCTAGGCAGGCATGTTAGGTCCCCTGTATGTACAGTGAAGAGCTGGGAGCAAGGGAGGAGGAGACCATAAGAAGGAGGCCACAGAGGCTGGGGCTGAGGAGACGGAGGAGGGAGGCTGATAAATGAGATGCTCCAGAGCAGTGGGAGAATGCACAACTCAGGAGTGCCAGAAGACATTTTTGAGAAATTTTGCTGGGGGATGTGAATTGGATGCCCTTTAATGGCCTTGAAGAAGACAAGCAAAGATTAGAATTCCTTTTAAATAATCAAGTGGCATTCAAACTGTGTGCTTCCATCCATCCTACTCCATGCAGGGGCTGAGCTATGGGGACTCTAGGATTTATTTGGAATATAAGAAATTTATACTCAGTTTTATATTGGTACCTATTGTTTCATAGCACTGTAGAAATATTTAACATAAACACAAGGGGCTGAGAGAATTTGTCTCCCTTAGAAGCTGTATATGTAGCACTTAAATTTAGTTCCAGGTTGTAGGTTCCATTGGAAGAAACTCTGAGCCTCAGTGCTGAGACATGGTCTTCCTGGTTTACCTGGAACAGCAATGGTCCACTCTTCACATTTGAAGCTTGCGCTTACTGCCGAGGGTGCTCCCAAGCCAGCGATGTTCATGGCTGCCACTTGGAACTGATATACCATGTTCTCCTTCAAGTTGCTAATCTGCAACATGGACAACATCATGGATAGTGAATGTTTCAGGTTTGTTTTTCTAGTGGTTCAACATTTTATTTATTTACCTCCTGTGTTGGACATACTCTAGGGTGACCCCCCAATGAGTCACACCCTTTTGTAATCTCCCCTTGCACTGGGGTGAAACCTGAGACTTGCTTCTAGCCAACAGAACATGGCAGGGGTATTGGAATATGAGTCCTGTGATTGTATTATATCATATGGCAAAGGAGGAGGGATATTTCAGATGTAATTAAGATCCCTAATCAGTTGATTTTGAGTTAATCAAAAGGGAGATAGATTATCCTGGGTGCACCTGACTATGATATTGTAATTTATAATAAGACATATATATTTGGTTTTTGTCCCCATTCCTGGCACAGAGCTCCTAAAACACTTGGAATTTCCTAAGTGATGAGAGTTATAAAGTATCTTTTGTTGTGTTAATGAGGTGACTTTTGGAAAGCACCTAAGGATGGGGACTGGTTGCCAAGGGAAACAATCATGTGATTAGAGGGTGGGAACTTTCAGCCTCATCCCAGACCTCTGGACCTCCGGGGAGGGAAGATGGGCTGGAGGTTGAGTTCAATCACCAATGGCCAATGATTTAATCAAGCGAGTCCATGTAATGAAGCCTCCATAAAACCCCAAAAGAGCAGGGTTCAGACAGCTTCCAGGTTGGTGAACACGTGGAGGTGCTGGGACAGTGGTGGTCTGGAGAGAGGATGGAAGCTCCATGCCCGTTCCCCATATCTTGCCCTATCAATCTCTTCTATCTGGCTGTTCCTGATTTATACCTTTTATAATAAACTGATAATCTGGTAAGTAAAATGTTTCTCTGAGTTCTGTGAGCCACTCTAGTGAATTAATCAAACTCAAGGAGGAGGTTGTGGGAAACTGATTTATAGTCTGTCGGTCAGAAGCACAGGTGACATCCTAGACTTTCAACTGGCATCTGAAGTGGAGGCAGGGTTATTCTTGAGGGACTGAACCCTTTATATGTGGGACCTGAGTCTATCTTCAGGGAGACAGTGTCAGAATTGAGTTAAATTGTAGGACACCCAGCTGGTGTCCGAGAAGTTTTGTGAGTGTGAAGTAGTGTAAGAGCAAAGGAGAAACACACAGGAGGGAGAGTGAGTTTTTCCAAAGGACCAACTTAATCAGATAGAAACTCTTAAAATGGGGTTTGGGCCCTGCCTAAAGAGAAACACTGTCCTGATGGCCTTGACGAAGCAAATACTGTTTTTCAAACTGCTTAGCCACTCACATTTGGAGAAGGACAGCCTCTAGGAGCTGAGGGTCTTAGACCTACAGCTGCAAGGAACTGAATTCTGCCAATGACAGTGAGCTTAGAAGAGGAACTCGAGTTCCAGATGAGAATGCAGTCCAGCTGAAACCTAGGTTGCAGCCTTGTGAGACCCTGAGAAGAAGACCCAGCTAAGCCGTGCCTAGACTCCTGACTCAAGGAAACTGTGATACCACAAACAGGGACAGTTTGTGGTAGTCTGTTACACAGCAACAGAAAACGAATGCATGTGCAGATGAAAATTAAATGAATTCTAAGCTTGGAATCAAAATACTCAAATTCTTGTAATATTTCTGCTCTTTACCGAGTGACCTCATATTTTCTATATCCCTCAGTATGAACAGGGTTGTTGTGGGGGTAAATATATGTGGTAAAATAATAAATGTGAAAACATTTGCAAAATAGAAATGATGGAATGTATTAGTGTGAAAAAAATCCATGAACTAGGCTTTAAAAGAGGAGACAATGAGTAGAAGGACGTCCTCTCACTCCCTCTTGCAAGAACACCAGAATCACAACTAACTGCTGAACAATCATCGACAGGAAGACACTGGAACTCACCAAAAAAGATACCCCACATCCAAAGACAAAGGAGAAGCCACAATGAGACTGTAGGAGGGGCGCAATCACAATAAAATCAAATCCCATAACTGCTGGGTGGGTGACTCAAAAACTGGAGAACACTTATACCACAGAAGTCCACCCACTGGAGTGAAGGTTCTGAGCCCCACGTCAGGCTTCCCAATCTGGGGGTCCGGCAACGGGAGGAGGAATTCCTAGAGAATCAGACTTTGAAGGCACGTGAGATTTGATTACAGGACTTCGACAGGACTGGGGGAAACAGAGACTCCACTCTTGGAGGGCACACACAAAGTAGTGTGTGCATCGGGACCCAGGGGAAGGAACAGTGACCCCATAGGAGACTGAACCAGACCTACCTGCTAGTGTTGGAGGGTCTCCTGCAGAGGCGGGGGGTGGCTGTGTCTCACAGTGAGGACAAGGACACTGGCAGCAGAAGTTCTGGGAAGTACTCCTTGGCGTGAGCCCTCCCAGAGTCCACCATTAGCCCCACCAAAGAGCCCAGGTAGGCTCCAGTGTTGGGTTGCCTCAGGCCAAACAACCAACAGGGAGGGAAGCCAGCCCCACCCATCAGCAGACAAGTGGATTAAAGTTTTACTGAGCTCTGCCCACTAAATCAACAGCCAGCTGTACCC
Organism: Balaenoptera acutorostrata; assembly: GCF_949987535.1. NCBI lineage: Eukaryota > Metazoa > Chordata > Mammalia > Artiodactyla > Balaenopteridae > Balaenoptera > Balaenoptera acutorostrata. The sequence goes on from NC_080076.1 coordinate 57,701,515, forward strand.
ACCACCAGTCCCGGCCATCAGGAAACTTGCACAAGCCTCTTAGATAGCCTCATCCACCAGAGGGCAGACAGCAGAAGCAAGAAGAGCTACAATCCTGCAGCCTGTGGAACAAAAACCACATTTACAGAAAGATAGACAAGATGTAAAGGCAGAGGGCTATGTACCAGATGAAGGAACAAGATAAAACCCCAGAAAAACAACTAAATGAAGTGGTGATAGGAAACCTTCCAGAAAAAGAATTCAGAATAATGATAGTGAAGATGATCCAGGACCTTGGAAAAAGAATGAGACAAAGATCGAGAACATGCAAGAAATGTTTAACAAATATCTAGAAGAATTAAAGAACAAACAAACAGAGATGAACAACACAATAACTGAAATGAAAAATACACTAGAAGGAATCAATAGCAGAATAACTGAGGCAGAAGAACGGATAAGTGACCTGGAAGACAGAATGGTGAAATTCACTGCTGCAGAACAGAATAAACAAAAAAGAATGAAAAGAAATGAAGACAGCCTAAGACACCTCTGGGACAACATTAAACACAACAACATTCACATTATAGGGGTCACAGAAGGAGAAGAGAGAGAGAAAGGACCCGAGAAAATATTTGAAGAGACTATAGTCAAAAACTTCCCTAACATGGGAAAGGAAATAGCCACCCAAGTCCAGGAAGTGCAGACAGTCCCATACAGGATAAACCCAAGGAGAAACACGCTGAGACACATAGTAATCAAATTGGCAAAAATTAAAGACAAAGAAAAATTATTGAAAGAAGCAAGGGAAAAATGACAAATAACATACAAGGGAACTCCCATAAGGTTAACAGCTGATTTCTCAGCAGAAACTCTGCAAGCCAGAAGGGAGTGGCATGATATACTTAAAGTGATGAAAGGGAAGAACCTACAACCAAGATTACTCTACCCGGCAAGGATCTCATTCAGATTTGATGGAGAAATCAAAAGCTTTACAGACAAGCAGAGCTAAGAGAATTCAGCACCACCAAACCAGCTCTACAACAAATGCTAAAGGAACTTCTCTAAGTGGGAACCACAAGAGAGAAAAGGACCTACACAAACAAACCCAAAACAATTAAGAAAATGGTCATAGGAACATACATATCGATAATTACCTTAAACGTGAATGGATTAAATGCTCCAACCAAAAGACACAGGCTTGCTGAATGGATACAAAAACAAGACCCATATATATGCTGTCTACAAGAGACCCACTTCAGACCTAGGGACACATACAGACTGAAAGTGAGGGGATGGAAAAAGATATTCCATGCAAATGAAAATCAAAAGAAAGCTGGAGTAGCAATACTCATATCAGATAAAAATAGACTTTAAATTAAAGAATGTTACAAGAGACAAGGAAGGACACTACATAATGATCAAGGGATCAATCCAAGAAGAAGATATAACAATTATAAATATATAGGCACCCAACATAGGAGCACCACAATACATAAGGCAATTCCTAACAGCTATTAAAGAGGAAATAGACAGTAACACAGTAATAGTGGGGGACTTTAACACCTCACTTACACCAGTGGACAGATCATCCAAAATGAAAATTAATAAGGAACACGAGCTTTAAATGACACAATAGACCAGATAGATTTAATTGATATTTATAGGACATTCCATCTAAAAACAGCAGATTATACTTTCTTCTCAAGTGCACGTGGAATATTCTCCAGGATGGATCACATCTTGGGTCACAAATCAAGCCTCAGAAAATTTAAGAAAATTGAAATCACATGAAGCATCTTTTCTGACCACAACACTATGAGATTAGAATTCAATTACAGGGAAAAAAAACATAAAAAACACAGACACATGGAGGCTAAAGAGTACGTTACTAAATAACCAAGAGATCACTGAAGAAATCAAAGAGGAAATCAAAAAATACCTAGAGACAGATGATAATGAAAACATGACGATCCAAACCTGTGGGATTCAGCAAAAGCAGTTCTAAGAGGGAAGTTTATAGCTATACAAGCCTACCTCAAGAAACAAGAAAAATCTCAAATAAACAATCTAACCTTACACCTAAAGGAACTAGAGAAAGAAGAACAAACAAAACCCAAAGTTAGCAGAAGGAAAGAAATCATAAAGATCAGAGCAGAAATAAATGAAATAGAAACAAAGAAAACAATAGCAAAGATCAATAAAACTAACAACTGGTTCTTTGAGAAGATAAACAAAATTGATAAACCATTAGCCAGACTCATCAAGAAAAAGAAGGAGAGGACTCAAATCAATAAAATTAGAAATGAAAAAGGAGAAGTTACAACAGACACCATAGCAATACAAAGCATCGTAAGAGACTAGTACAAGCAACTCTATGTCAATAAAATAGAAAACCTGGAAGAAATGGACAAATTCTTAGAAAGGTATAACATTCCCAGACTGAACCAGGAAGAAATAGAAAATATGAACAGACCAATCAGAAGTAATGAAATTGAAACCGTGATTAAAAATCTTCCAACAAACAAAAGTCCAGGACCAGATGGCTTCACAGGCGAATTCTATCAAACATGTAGAGAAGAGCTAACACCTATCCTTCTCAAACTCTTCCAAAATATTGCAGAGGGAGGAACACTCCCAAACTCATTCTACGAGGCCACCATCACCCTGATACCAAAACCAGACAAAGATGTCACAAAGAAAGAAAACTACAGGCCAATATCACTGATGAACATAGATGCAAAAATCCTCAACAAAATACTAGCAAACAGAATCCAACAGCACATTAAAAGGATTATACACCATGATCAAGTGGGGTTTATTCCAGGAATGCAAGGATTCTTCAATATACGCAAATCAATCAACGTGATACATCATATTAACAAACTGAAGGAGAAAAACCATATGATCATCTCAATAGATGCAGAGAAAGCTTTCGACAAAATTCAACACCCATTTATGATAAAAGCCCTGCAGAAAGTAGGCATAGAGGGAACTTTCCTCAACATAATAAAGGCCATATATGACAAACCCACAGCCAACATTGTCCTCAATGGTGAAAAACTGAAACCATTTCCACTAAGATCAGGAACAAGACAAGGTTGCCCACTCTCACCACTATTATTCAACATAGTTTTGGAAGTGTTAGCCACAGCAATCAGAGAAGAAAAAGAAATAAAAGGAATCCAAATCGGAAAAGAAGAAGTAAAGCTGTCACTGTTTGCAGATGACATGATACTATACATAGAGAATCCTAAAACTGCCACCAGAAAACTACTAGAGCTAATCAATGAATTTGGTAAAGTAGCAGGATACAAAATTAATGCACAGAAATCTCTTGCATTCCTATATACTAATGATGAAAAATCTGAAAGTGAAATTAAGAAAACACTCCCATTTACCATTGCAACAAAAAGAATAAAATATCTAGGAATAAACCTACCTAAGGAGACACAAGACCTGTATGCAGAAAATTATAAGACACTGATGAAAGAAATTAAAGATGATACAAATAGATGGAGAGATATACCATGTTCTTGGATTGGAAGAATCAACATTGTGAAAATGACTCTACTACCCAAAGCAATCTACAGATTCAATGCAATCCCTATCAAACTACCAATGGCATTTTTCACAGAGCTAGAACAAAAAATTTCACAGTTTGTATGGAGACACAAAAGACCCCGAATAGCCAAAGCAATCTTGAGAACGAAAAATGGAGCTGGAGGAATCAGGCTCCCTGACTTCAGACTATATTACAAAGCTACAGTAATCAAGACAGTTTGGTACTGGCACAAAAACAGAAATATAGATCAATGGAACAGGATAGAAAGCCCAGAGATAAACCCACACATATATGGTCACCTTATCTTTGATAAAGGAGGCAAGCATATACAGTGGAGAAAAGACAGCCTCTTCAATAAGTGGTGCTGGGAAAATTGGACAGGGACATGTAAAAGTATGAAATTAGGACACTCCCTGACACCATATACAAAAATAAACTCAAAATGGATTAAAGACCTAAGTGTAAAGCCAGACACTATCAAACTCTTAGAGGAAAACATAGGCAGAACACTGTAAGACATAAATCACAGCAAGATCCTTTTTGACCCAGCTCCTAGAGAAATGGAAATAAAAACACAAATAAACAAATGGGACCTAATGAAACTTAAAAGCTTTTGCACAGCAAAGGAAACCATAAACAAGACCAAAAGACAACCCTCAGAATGGGAGAAAATATTTGCAAATGAAGCAACTGACAAAGGATTAATCTCCAAGATTTACAAGCAGCTCATGCAGCTCAATAACAAAAAAACAAACAACCCAATCCAAAAATGGGCAGAAGACCTAAATAGACATTTCTCCAAAGAAGATATACAGATGGCCAACAGACACATGAAAGAATGCTCAACATCAGTAATCATTAGAGAGATGCAAATCAAAACTACAATGAGGTATCATCTCACACCGGTCAGAATGGCCATCATCAAAAAATCTAGAAACAATAAATGCTGGAGAGGGTGTGGAGAAAAGGGAACCCTCTTGCACTGTTGGTGGGAATGTAAATTGATACAGCCACTATGGAGAACAGTATGGAGGTTCCTTAAAAAACTAAAAATAGAACTACCATATGACCCAGCAATCCCACTACTGGGCATATACCCTGAGAAAACCATAATTCATAAAGAGTCATGTACCAAAATGTTCATTGCAGCTCTATTTACAATAGCCAGGACATGGAAGCAACCTAAGTGTCCATCATCGGATGAATGGATAAAGAAGATGTGGCACATATATACAATGGACTATTCCTCAGCCATAAAAAGAAATGAAATGGAGGTATTTGTAATGAGGTGGATGGAGTTAGAGTCTGTCATACAGAGTGAAGTAAGTCAGAAAGAGAAAAGCAAATACAGTATGCTAACACATATATATGGAATCTAAGGAAAAAAAAAAAAAGGTCATGAAGAACCTAGTGCAAGATGGGAATAAAGACACAGACCTACTAAAGAATGGACTTGAGGATATGGGGAGGGGGAGGGGTGAGTTGTGACAGGGTGAGAGAGTGTCATGGACATATATACACTACCAAATGTAAAATAGATAGCTAGTGGGAAGCAGCCGCATAGCACAGGGAGATCAGCTCAGTGCTTTGTGACCGCCTGGGGGGGTGGGATGGGGAGGGTGGGAGGGAGGGAGATGCAGGAGGGAGGAGATATGGGAACGTGTGTATATGTGTAGCTGATTCACTTTGTTATAAAGCAGAAACTAACACACCATTGTGAAGCAATTATACTTCAATAAAGATGTTTAAAAAAAATACTTAATAAATGGAGGTGCTGATGGAACCAGCTGAGTTAACAAAGTTTACCTACTGTATGATTTAAGCCAAGAAAAATCTGTATCCATGATCCAGTCTACACCTGATTTTATCATGAAGCTGGGTATCCATAAAAGGGAAAACAATTTTGACCCTTATTTCACATCATACACAACATTTATAGGTGAATTAATAACTTAAATGTAAGTGGCAAACTGTAAAGCCTTTAGAATATAATCTATATAGCGTGGTCCCAGCTGGGGCCATGGCTTTCAGGATCCCTGAACTAGAAGACATTTCTTAAAAAAAAAAAGGCACAGAAATCGCTAATGACAAAGCAAATGTTGATAAATCTGACTACAATAAATTTGACAAGAAAATAGGTGTAGTTCACCATAAGGAGAGGAAAAGTCTAGCCAATGAGACAATATAGGCAACTTACATAGCCAACAAGTCTTTATGGTCAAAGTATTTAAAGAACTTCATAAGTCAATAAGAAAACCCATTAGAAAAATGGGCAAAAACCTTGTTAGGCATGCTATGAAAGATTTCAAAATGGACCATAAACACAGAATATGTTCAGACTCATTTGACACCCAGATTGTCAAAACAGGAAAAGTGTGAACACACCAAGTGCTGGAAGGATGTGGAGCAATGTGAATTCTCATACTCTTCAGAAAAACAGCAGAGAATTATGTGGTGAAGTTGGAGATAAACAAGACTCCCTGGCCCAGCAATTTTACTTGTGGGTAATAACCTAGAGAAACTAGTGCACATATGTGCCAGCAGGCATGTACAAAAATGTTCATAGCTCAATTGTTTGATATGGCTTACAATGCCCCATGTCAATCAATAATTGAATGGGAAGGTCTACTGTGAGATGGTCATATAGTGGAATACACAGCAATAAAGTCAGAGCTACTCGTACCAACACGGAATAATCTTAAAAATAAAATTTTGTTTTATGTAGTCTCAGTATGCGTGTGATATTTCATAAATATTAGATGTTAAGTTAAAAGAATGTGACCTTGAGTTGGGGAAAGCACCATTCCCCGGGCCTCACCCTGCTCTTGCTCTCACGGCTTGGGGTTCTGTGAGGGACGGGGTGGTAACTTGGGTCTAGCTGGCGATGCTCTAAAGAGGGGAGCCAGTAGCTATGGTAATAGTGAGACCCCTCAGGTGATCTGAGGCGGGCCGAACAGCGAAGGCCCACATGTAGCAGGGAAACTCGTGGGTGGACACGTGAAGTGCCCCTTTGTGGCTATCAGAGCACCGAGACAGGGGCCACTTCACAGAGGGCAAGCTGAGTCTGGCCATCAGGTCCATGTCCCTTTATTCTTCATGATTTGGACATTGAAAGTTAAAAATCCAGAGTCTTTTGGATTCCGGGAGTCTTAAAACTAGTAGCATATTGTTACAGATACTTTGTGAGTTAATTTTTGTAAAAAACATAAGTTTTCATAAAAAGTATATATTTCATAGTAAATATTCGAAGAAATTATGTTTATGTGTATAAATCAGAAAATACACATACTGCCTGGTTAGCCAAAATACTTCTATCCATCTTTGTATATTTGTCACAAAAGTCATGTCACTGCAGGCAAAGGACACTGGAGAAATGACAGGAATCATTGACAAGGTGCTGTGCATGTGCATGTGTGTGCATGTGTGTGCATTGTGTGCATGTGGTGTGTCAACAGACATATGACACCCCGCCCTACTGAAGGCCACACACGTACCTTATATGCCTCATCACTGACAGCTTTGATGTTGGCTTCTCTCCATCTTCCTGGTACCCCATCAATTACTTCTCGATAGTTCACATAATAGCCCGTAATTTCAGCCCCTCCAGTCTTATCTGGTTGCTTCCATCCAAGAACCATTGAGTCACGAAAACTTTCAAGACAAGTGATATCATAGGGTGGAGATGGTGCCGCTGTTGCAACATGAAGAGCTCATGAGTGGACAGAAATGCTTCTATGATTCTACCTGCATCAAACTGTCTCATTGGTGCCACGCATGAAGGCACTAGGTCCTGTGGTGTAAAACTAAAACGTGACACCAGTAACTTAGCATCGATTTGGTGTGTGAGGAAAAAAACTGACACACAGTAAAAAATGCACTGCAATTACTACTCCAAAGATAAAAAGAACCTGCCCCCCCCCACTCCTAAGGAAGAATAAGTTTTGAAATCCTAACAGCAAAATGTTAGTATTTCTAACAATATCCTGAAAATATAACTAACAATATCTGGAAAAATGATCTGTTCCCCATAAGAAGAAATATTTTTCCCAAGATATATATTTTTGTTCTTTTTTTCAATACTTTACATATCTTTATTGATTATTTTTCATCCTACTTTGTATATCTCAACTCTAAATTTTAGGACAGAGGTACATGTTACCTCTTCATTCCTAAAGCAATAGCATGAAAAAGTAAGATATTTTTGTTTCTTTATGTGGTTTTGTTTTCATTTGCTCCCTGAGGAAAATGACATATGTATATCAATTTCTGCCTTGATTTGCTTATTAAGAATTTCTATATATTTCCAAACAGTTAGCATTTCACCACTCAGGTACATGTACCCTTGTGAGACCTTACAACTATATAGGTTCTGTCTACACACAGAAAAATATCATATACTGGAGCTCAGCTAAATGCCATGTTAAAAGTTTTTTTTAAAAAACAGGAACAATCAGCCATGTGATTTTTCTCTTAGTATAATACTTTTTGCTGCATTATTTTAAACCTGATGCTGGATTATTATTCATATGGCACAAAATACTACATAGCTGCCACTGTGTTTATTAATGCTTAGTCAGAAAAATATTTGGATGCTGTTTTAAAAGTCTGTCTTCATTTATGTGGATTTGCTGATGAAACTTTCACTCAACTACTGAAATTATGTTTTTTTGATAAAGAAAGAGAGGGTGGGGTGGTGGAAAGAAATCCACTAGATGTGCAATAACATTAAAAAGAATTTTCTGAATATTTATTTGGATTATCAGAGATAAAGGAACTATCTCATTCTTATTCAAAAAGATTCTCAGAACAATAAAGATTTTAAAAAATAAAATACGTTTTTTCTCTCTTCACCCCATCACCAACCTCCTTCATTCTTTACATTTTAAAGAAAAGCTTTCTCACTCTCTCTCTCTATTTCAGAGCAATGTTGAATATAAACTCTCAGATGAATACCCTATCTCATCTTGAGTTGAAGGGGCGAATAAAGGTGTCAGAAAAGTAGAGGAGGTTACAGAAGTTAGGGGTGGGATATATATAGGGGATGGGTGAGAGGCATGATATGATTTACCAGTATATGCTTATCATTTTATTTTTATTTGATAAGAAAAACATTGTCTCCTAGAATATATAAACCACAAATACCAAATATCCTAATCAGAAAATTCTGATTACTGATAATTAGTCTTTCTATTCTAATTCTGATTAGGTAATTAGCCCTACTGATAAATAGTCTTAAGTAAATCAGTTCTGGGAGTGTGGATCATATATAATAGAATATGTGATTATAATGCCTTGTTAAACTTTTCATGACAACTCAAAGAGATATTGTTTCTTATGTTTATTTGAATTAAATGTGAAGGTAATTTGAAAACCTGAGGATGAAAAACAGAAGTTAATAACCTGATCCTGATAAAGTGTTACTTTTTCGTGAAATATTTTTCCTATCCATTTATTACCAAACACGGATATTTTGAAGGACCTCCCATAGTCTATGAGTATCAAATCCTTCCCCCCTCATATCTAACTCTCTCAGCAAAATGAGGCCAAAGGTGTGTCTGCTTGTTAAACCAAAGAGACTCTATAACCAGATTACTTTAAATATTCTTTTGTCATTAAGTACAATGAATTATGTGTCAAAGCCAAACCCCTATAAAATTGTTTAATTACTCATTAAACAAAAGTATTACAAATGGATAACTGAAAACATAAAATCAAGAATGAACACTGATGAAAGTGAACACAGATGGAAGAATGTGATCTGGACAATGAGAGGTGAGGACACTGATGGAAACAGACAGGACGCTTTTACTGTTTCAACTCTCACCTAGATCCTTCTTCTTTTTCAGAGGGTCAGACTTACTTTTCCCCTTAAGAGCTGCTTTCTGTAGTGGTGGGGAAAGCTCTTCCTGAACTGTTTCACTTACTTTACTCACTTCTGTTTGGCCCAGGTTGTGAGAGCTACTGGGTAGTGAAGGTTTGTTAAGTTTGCTACTAAGCAAAGCATCTTTCTTAAAAGTTGGCTGGGAGGTGTCATGCATGCCTCCCCTGGAGCCTGTTAGTCCAGCTGGTGTATCACTCAGTTCAGGCCACACAGCTGGAGACACTCCTCCCCCTACAATTGCCAGGTAACAACAGAAACACTTTGAACCAGGACACAGTACGGAGTGCTCTTACTTGATAGAACAAATGAAAAAAACATTAGCACCACAAACAGAACAAAAGCAATCTTGGTTTAACGGAAATCACTTGGATTTGCAAGAAATATGGAAAGAATACATTTCACATAACTTACACCAAGGAAGCATTTCAACATTTCCATATTTTCGAAATAGAAGAAATGAGAACAAAAAAACCACAGACAGAACAGGAACCATTTTGATTGGCAGGACCCAAGTAAATATAAGAACAAGCACTTCTCAGACGTTTCTTGAGAGAGCTCCATTATTCAACAGAATGGGGGGAAAAAGGACCATAAAATGCACAGGAGACAAACATTGAAGATCTTGATTACATAACAATTAGAGTTATGTACCTTACTGATATAGTAATGGTCTGTACCTCCCAACTTCAAAGAAGCATGTTCGCTATGTCCTTATAATACAACATATTATAAGGAATGTTAAAAAGTAATATGGGGTGCTAACTGAAGACAACTGACATTAAATAATCTTTCTCTTTAAATACGTGCTACTACATCACAGATTTCAATTTAATTGCCCTGAAATACCTGGGTCCCTTTCCCACCTTGAGATTGGAAGGTACATCACTGTACATACATATAATTACCTTTTTACTGGTTTTATTCTGTTGGTTGCTTTGTCAGCAGACATGAAACATATCAAGCAACCACACACATCTCGCACGAATTTTAGCAGTTTATAAAAAGCAGGTTAATGTGCTGTTACTGAGAACAAGCCAGGCTCTGCCGCAGATGAAACGGCTTTTAGGTATGAGATGCTCTGTGTTACGGGTGATATACCACCTCATGGAATTGGATGGCACTTCATATTCCCGGGATGAGGAGGAAGTTAGAATGGAGATCCACACAATGGGAAATATCTGAGGAAGCTTGGACTGGTGAAGATGAAAAGGCTACAGATGCACAGAATCTGGAGAAGTGATGAAGATCTGTAAAATGACAGCTATGGAAGGTTAGAGGTCACCTGGAGTCAGAGACAATGATCATCTGAGGATGGAATCATCGAGCAGTATTAGAAGGTTTACACAATTTCTGGAGAGGATGGTATCTTTCGTTGTAACTTAGAAAAATTCATTTTTCTAAGAACTTACCAATAGCAGCTTTTACTTCGATTGCTTCTGAATCTTGTGAATATTCACTAACTCCAGCTGCGTTAACTGCTTTGACCCGGAAAATATAACTCTGACCAGTAGTCAATCCATGACAAGTAAACCTGAAAGGAAAGAAAGTTGTTTTTTGGTTTTTTTTGTTTTTTTTAAATTTTTATTTATTTATGGCTGTGTTGGGTCTTCGTTTCTGTGCGAGGGCTTTCTCTAGTTGTGGCAAGCGGGGGCCACTCTTCATCGCAGTGCGCGGGCCTCTCACTATCGCGGCCTCTCTTGTTGCGGAGCACAGGCTCCAGACGCGCAGGCTCAGTAATTGTGGCTTACGGGCCCAGTTGCTCCGCGGCATGTGGGATCTTCCCAGACCAGGGCTCGAACCCGTGTCCCCTGCATTGGCAGGCAGATTCTCAACCACTGCGCCACCAGGGAAGCCCGGAAAGAAAGTTTTAAAAAAACTTTCCCAGGAGGAAGGTTAGGGAAGTTTATTGTTAGCTTAATGGAATGATCTGGCTTTATGAAAATGATTCATTTTCTAAAAGGAACAAAAAGATGTAGAGAGATGCAGGTAACATGTACATTAAACAAGAAGGCACCTCAGGCAATTTTCTAAATTCACTCTGTCAAATGATGAGGAGTCTTGGTTATCCCCTGAACAAACACCCTACCCTTTTGAGCCTTTGTGTGCTTATCAGTAAAATGGAGATAATAACGCCTACATGGTAATTTTTGTGTGAAGATTGACCATAAAGTATATATAGCACTAGGGGGGCAGGGAGGGATAAATTAGGAATTTGGGATTAACAGATACACACTACTATATATAAAATAGATAAACAACCCTTGTTTATCTATTTGTACTGTACAGCACAGGGAACTATATTCAATATCTTGTAATAACCTATGACAGAAAAGAATTCAAAAAAGAATATCTATTAAACAGAATCACTTTGCTGTATACCTGAAACACTGTAAATCAACTATACTTTAATTTAAAAATTAAAAATAAATTTAAAAACTTTAAAAAAAAGTATATATAGTACCTATTACAGGGCCTGGCTATAGGAGGCATTTAATAAACAATAGGTGGTATTAATAACATGATTAATGACTATTTCAGGGATATACTTATAGCTGTAAGGCACTGGCTGCCCTAGTCATAGAGGCCTACTCACTGCCTCCCTGCATGCCATGGAAGGTACAATTACTTGAGAAATTGACTCCAGAATTGTCATTTGCATTTAAGGGTCCAATAATGAGGTGTGAATCCATGGGCAGTTTCACACATAAAACAACCCCACTCTTTAATAGCTGTTATGGCTCTAAAGAAAAACTGTTTCATGAATCACTGTAACATTCTAATCCATCCTGAGGACTGTAAGGAGAGGAAATAACAGGTCTGCTAATGACTCTATCACTATTAGCATGTTGAAATATTTAATAAGGGCAGTCATAATGCAGGCCAGCTCAGTTCAGTAAACATTTATTAAGCACTTCAGTGTTCCAGACACTGAGCTAGGTACTGAGGATACAAAGATGAATAAAAAATAGTGGCGGCCCTGGAGCAGCTCCGTTCTATTTATGGAAAGGGAGACTCTGCCTACCCTCCATGAAAATTTCTAAATAGTCCCCAGAAAATGTGGGGAACTCAGAGTAAACGTGAAGTACACAAACAGGCTAAATGAATCTCTTGCAAAACATACTGCCTTCTCCCGTTAACTGGTTTTTCTTCACTCTCTCCTGTTCTGCAAAAGGAACGACTTGTACTCTGGGGGTCCTTGGACGTAGAAGTGGCCTAGTCAGAAGCTGCCTAACAAGCCTGCTTGACAGTTGGGGTGGGGTGAGTCTCCTCTGAGGTTGGTCCTAAATCAAAGGAGACTCAGAATTTGGGTGCAGGCCAGAATTCATCATCAACTTGCAAAGCTGGTTGATAAAATATTCAAAAGCAAGAAAAAACAACCCTCCTCTCATTAGAAACAGACACAAGGAGACAGCAAAGTATTCTGAATGTCTTTATTTTGGTGTTTATATCTCCTCAGCACTGGATTTAACCATACTGATGTTCAAAATTTGTAAAATGTTGATACTTTTTTCTGCTCATTTAAAATGCCTGCATAAATCATTGTTGCTTTTGTTGTGGTCATCCATGTACAATGCTTGGTGTCAGTCTATCTATCTCTTGTAAAAATAAAATACAGTGTGTGTGTGTGGAAAAAAAAAAAAAAAGAAGCAATGACTACCACAACCTTGGCTAAAAGAAGTGCTCACTAATTATGTATGAAACAGGAAAGAATGAGGCAAAAAAAAAATAAATAAATAAAAAAAAATAAAATAAAATGCCTGCATAATTTATGACACTGGACAGCTACATGAACAAGAATCAAACTGGACTACTTTCTCACACCATATACAAATATAAACTCAAAATGGATTAGACTTAAATGCAATATCTGAGACCATGAAAGTCCTAGAGGATAGCATAGGCAATATGCTCTTTGACATTGGTCTTATAATATTTTTTTGGCTCTGTCTCCTCAGGCAAGGGAAAGAAAAGCAAAAATAAACAAATGGGACTACAGCAAATGAAAAAGCTTTTGTACAGTAAAGGAAACTCTCAACAAAATGAAAAGGCCACTTACTGAATGGAAGAAGACATAAGCAAATGATATATCTGATAAGGGGTTAATATCCAAAATATTTTTTAAAAGCCTCATAAAACTTAACATCAAAAATCCCCCAAACAACCCAATTAAAAGATGGGCAGAGGATCTGAATAGACATTTTCCCAAAGAAGACATACAGATGGCCAAAAAGCACATGAAAAGATGCTCAACATCATTAACCATCAGGGCAATGCAAATCAAAACCACAATGAGCTATCACTTCACACCTGTCAGAATGTATATTCTCAAAAAGACAAGAAACAACAAGTGGTGGCAAGGATGTGGAGGAAAGGGAACGCTCATGCACTGCTGGTGGGATGTAAATTGGTACAAACACTATGGAAAAGAGTATGGCGGTTCCTCAAAAAATTAAAAATAGAACTACCATACCATCCAGCAATTCCACTTCTGGGTATTTTTCTGAAGAAAATGGAAACACTAATTCAAAAAGATACATGTGTCCCTATATTCACTGCAGCATTATTTACAATAGCCAAGATATGGAAGCAACCTAAGTTTCCACTGATAGATGAATGGATAAAGAAGATGTGGCACATATATACAATGGAGCATTACTCAGCCGTAAAAAGAATGAAGGCTTGTCATTTGCAACATGGATGAACCTAGAGGGTATTATGCTAAGTGAAATAAGTCAAAAAGAGAAAGACAAATACCATATGATTTCATTTCACTTCTATGTGGAATCTAAAAAACAAAACAAATGAACAAACGTTAACAAAACAGAAACAGACTCATAGATATAGAGAACAAACAGTTGTTTGACAGAGGGGAGCAGGGTCAGGGGTGAGTGAAATAGGTGAAGGGGATTAAGAGTTACAAACTTCCAGCTACAAAATAAATGAGTCATGGGGATGAAATTATAGCATGGGGAATATAGCCAATAATATTGTAATAGCTTTGCAATGGTGGCAGATGGTAATTAGACTTATCATGGAGATCATTTTGTAATGTATAGAAATATTGAATCACTATGTTGTGCATCTGGAACTAACATAGTGTTGTAGGTCAATTATACTTGAATTTAAAAAATAATAATAAGGGACTTCCCTGGTGGTCCAGTGGTTAAGACTCTGTGCTTCCAATGCAGGGGGCACAGGTTTGATCCCTGGTCAGGGAACTAAGATCCCACATGCCACGCGGCATCGCCAAAAAAAAAGTAATAAATAAAAATAAAATAAAATAAAATGCCTGGTTAATTTATGTTCGCTAGAGCCTATTAGATCCTTGGAATCTAGTATCATACTGGGTATTAAAACCTGAACAGAGGGTTAAAAAGGACAAACAGCATAAAGGGAAAGAATCAGAAAAGAGCTATGAAATGATCTCTTATCATAGCTGGCATGGTGTGTTTCTAAGTGTTTAATATCACTAGTAATCCTTTTTTCAAATGTATGGCCGTAGACATGTTCAATTTTAAGTTCATCTGGATATTCAGAGCATAATGTTTTTAATAATCTCCCTGTGTTGGATGCTTGTGCTGCTGTTTGGGTCCTTGGCTGCGTTTCCTTTCCTCAGCCCCTGTGGCTCCAGTGTCACACCCCCACTCCTCCCCTCCCACCCTGCATATTGTGGTTACCTCATGCCCTTCACAGGGTTGTTGTTGCAGGGCTCCCACTTGCCAGAGCCAACAATGCTTGACTCTATGTAGTACCCGACCAGCTCCTTAGCATCTTTGGATTCCTCCCACGTAACGACAACTGATGTGTCTGTATTTCTGCATGGGATGATAGTGCTTGGGGGCTTGGGGATGTCTGAGAAAAGAGGGAAATGATGGTCAAGCCCAATGTGGTTTAGAAATTCATTCTTATCACATACACACAGACATGCACACACATATATAAATTTTACACTAGTAGTCACGTCAAACACACAGTTCTTTTACAATATATTTGTTAAAGCAGAAAGTTTTTAAAAATATTCTAGTTTGGGAGTATAATGAGAAACTAAACACCCAGGAACATACCAACCCCTTCCAGAAAAAAATAATTAGCAATACTGTTGAAACTCCTGGAGAAGTGTACTTTTCATAATAATTCATAATAATGAAAAATTTTAATGTATCAGTCAAGTACAGTCATCAATTACATTTATAATATGAAAAAAGGATGTCATGATTTTTACTTTTGAATATATACGTATTCCAATAAGATTCTTGCTTTGGAATCCTCTCTTGAATTGAAGTTAAATAAGTTTACAGTGGCTCAAGCAAACTCTATACTCACCAAGTTTGTCCTCGACCGTGGTCACTTCCGTTGCCTCGGAGGGCTCACCAACTCCTGCTGAATTGGAACAGCGGACTCGGAAACGGTAGGATTTCCCCTCAGCCAAGTCAAACAGAGCAAAGCGGGGAGACTTCACAGGGAGCTCCATGTTCACCTGCTGCCAGTTTTCTGTTCCTGCATCACACTGCAGCCAGAACAGTGGAATCCATTGAAAGCACAGAAAGAATAAACTGGAACGCTAAGCCAGGCATCTTGAAGTTCGTTTATCTGCCAACAAACTACTACCTGTTATACAAGTTGGACTGCAAAAGAGATTTGGGGGAAATGGGGTATGAAACATCTGAAGTACACAGGAATATCTAAATCAAATATGGCTGTATTGTTGAACAAATATGCTGCTTTAATACTTCACTTCCTTTTTAACTAAATAAGATCATTGGTCTACTTCCAAAAGTCCTTAATTTATTTAGATGATAGTTTGGGGTCAGATACTTTTCTAATTCTTAGGGTAGGTAATTAAATTTAATATGCTATGTTAGATACTTAAATTTCCATTATGTTGTTATGAACTGTGTTATTTTCATTGCATTTTATTTAATGTCTCATAACATCATGCAGGTCTGTGCTCATATACCACCTCCTCAGAAAGGCCCACTTGATCACTCTCCTTCCATTACCAATCTGAAAGCTTTATCTGCTCCTTTCCTATCTCTCTCTATCCCTTACTTACTCTGCTTTATTTTTCACCAAAACACTTATCAACACTTGAAATTAAATTATTTATTTGTCTCCTTCATTGGAAAGTAAATTCCAGTGAAACAAGTTCAGGGAGCTGTCTTGTTCACTGCTGTACCCCAGAGCCTGGAATTGTTATCTAGCACATAGTAGATAATCAACAATTTTTTTTCCTGAATTAATGAATTTTTCTGAATTCTGAATGCATAAAGTTAGTGTAAGATAATGTTCTCTTTTTGCCCATATTTTAGAATAAATAATGGGGAAAACCAATTTGAAGATATTTTATCCTTGAAATTAAATTGATCTACAGTGACTTTGAAATCCCTGAAAGAAGGATGTGGTGTGTATTTGAGCTTTGGTACAGAATACAGTAAGAAAACTATCAGCAGTCTTCAGTAATCTTTTTTCCCTACTATTCTAACTTTCAGCTCTGCCCAAGGTAGCAGAAGTGACTTTGCTCCAGAACTTCTGAACAGTATTAAGAGACTTTTCTGGAAATCCAAATCTTGTGATAGACTGACCAGTTGTCAAGAATGATAAATTTGGGGGACAATAAGTTTATTGGTACATCACTCAGCATAATCTTCATTGACTTGAAATGAGAGGCAGTACGGTATGGTGAAAAGAACTCAGAGGCATCGATTCTGGTCCTAGCTTTGGTAACAATGAGATATGTGATCCTGGGAAAGTCACATGAGTGTCATCATCTGTAAAATAAGCAAATTTGACAAGCTAACCTCTGAAGTCCCTTGCGGTGCCTTTTATGATAATGTGTCAGTAGTGGGGGGGGAAGAGAGGATAAATTCCCCCAAACAGTCAATCTGCTCCCCACTGAGGGACAGAATTCTCCCAGACTTTTTATCCTTTAGTTTATGGCTTTGATTCATTTTGACATCTTCTCCCCTAGGGAACACATAAACATTTATCAGTCATTTACACTTTCATAATAAAAATAGTAGCTGCATTTCAGTGTGCTAGAACTTTACCCCATTGTAACTCTTTAATCCCCTCAACTGTGCTCTGAAGTAGGTACTGTGGAGGTAATATTGTGTGATTATTGAGGTTTTCCAGAGGAGACCTAGCCTTGGGAAGGTTGAAAGGCAGCGATATATAAGAGCTGGATATATGGACCTGAGCCAGACTGCTAGGGTTCAAATCCTAGCTCTGTCTCTTCCTAGTTGTGTGATCTTGGGCAAATTATATACCCCATCTATGCTTCAGTTTCCTCATCTACAAAATAGACATAATGTAAATGAAAGTATTTCCCTCATAGGATTACAGTAAGAATTAAGTGAGTTAACACATGCAGAGCTTAGAGCAGTATCTGGTCCTTGTAAACATTAGCTATTTTCATTCCTTTGATAGAAACAGAGCTACCAAGTAATACAATCCTTGCCTCTGATATGACCAGACTTCTGATAGGGGAATGAGAGAAAGAGCTGAAAACATAAGACATCTGAGGAAAAATTGGGGGGCTGAAAAGAACACAGTAGGATGGAGGGGTTGGGAGTGCTGAGACCCAATTTATCTAATTCCTCTCAGTATCAACCATTTCAGAGCTCACAGACATGGCATAACTGGTTGCAAGCCTGTCACCATGACAGGCAAGTTCGTCCTTTATGTGCAAATCCCAGGTAAAGAGTTCCATGAAGAAATGCAAGCACAGGGGTAACCAAATAGGCAGCACTGCTGTAGGTGTGAACATCCTGGGGATGGAAACTCGCCACAGGATAAGAGCATGGGAACATCTTCCTTATGATAGAAGTGTATTAGATAGAAGTGGTTCATCAGAGATAATCTGAGACTTGGCTCAGGAGAACGGTCTAGCATTTGGATAGTTCCTCTGTAAATGTGCCCCAGGTCTCTGGACGTGTGCTGCTCCCCTGCTACCTCAACGTCCTGGCCCTTTTGTCTGTCTGCGGTGCCTGTACAGGCCTCTTTACCCACGCCGCACTCATAAATGTCCCTTCTGTTCCATACGAACAGGTGCAGTGCTGGAAGAACATTTAAATTTTAACCTGGCTCACGTATTTAGGTCTGGAAAAACGACAGACTTTCGTGGAGAAATTCAAGTTTATGTGACCAGAGGAGATGCTCAACAGAAGCTAAAGTTGACTCATCTCAAGAAAAGGCCTCGGTAGTAGGTTCTTACTGTGTCATTATTCTAAGAAAGATGGTAATTACTGTCACAGAGCTTATTCAGAACTATCTTCATGGGGAGCATTTCAAAAGGATTCACTGGGGAGGGTGTATCAAACACACCAGGAAGTGAATGTTTATCACTCTTTGTCTTGTCCTCTATTAAAAAAAATAGAGGGAAAAAAATTTTTAATCAAGAATGCTACTCAAGTTATATTTTATTTGAAGCTAATATCTAGAAAATATAAAAATTAATAAAAATATAAATTTTTAGTATTATTTTGGTAAAATCAGACTTTCTTTGAAGATGTCCATATTACACGTTGAAGAGATGATCCACTTATTGTTACCGATTTGTTAGGGATAAGAAGCAAGTGAGGAATGCTCCTCAAAGATGTGAGTTAAATGTCCTCATCAAAGAAAAGTATGATAATTAATAAAGGGAAACCACAGACCCTAGTGTTTTTAGCTCCAGTATAATTTTCTCAACAGCTGCTAATTAGAGATAATTAAAAGGCCATAAAGATAGTTGAATATTGCTTTTATGTTGTTATCTAATTTGCAGATGTTTGCCTACACCTATAGTCCTATGATATCCATTCTCTTGTAACAATTGTCAGGGAAGGTGATCTAATAGGTGTTCTGAAATTGAATGATCAGAGTAGCATTAAAGGTAAAAGAGAGGACTTTAGGAAAACTAATTGAGCTCCATAACATTTTTGCCAAAAAAAAAAAAATGACCTTTTCTATGATTTTTCTATGAAAGCAAAATGTAAATGATACCTTAATATGCTATTACAGAATTTTATAAAAATAAAATATAAGAAAAAAGTACAAACGGTTGTTTCATTCATTGTTCTAAAAAATGGTGCATAACTGCCAATAAAAATGTTCTTACATATAAGATAAGATAAACTTATTTTAATTTTTTAAAATTATATCCTAATCAAAACCTTCTTAACAATGGATTTTGAACCTCAGTTTCAGCACATTCTCTTTAAATGCCCTTTTCCAGTACCAATGATCCCTTTAGGCGCAGACTTCCTCTGCCCACCCAGGGCCCTGTGCCTTGCCTGGCAGGTGCTCCCCTGTGCACTTGCAGCTGGGGTAGCTCTCCCAGATAATGTCTTGTCCAGGTCTTGCTTTTCTCCATTTTCTCAGCATAAATACTTATTAGAACTCCCCTCAAATATGGGTATAGGATAGATTCACATATAATTCTCATCATTCCACCCATTTTAGGCCTTCATTGTATGCTGCCCTCTCCAAGATAACTACAATATAATTGTAAGATATTTGAGGGAAAGAACTAGCCAGTGTCTTTCTTGATTGTAACCCCTGACCCCACCCTCCCACCGGCACTTAGAGTAGTGCCAGCCAAGCTCGAGGGAGCACGTGAGGACTTTCTGTCTTCACTCTCGCAGCCATTTGAAAATACTGTAACTTCTATTCCTCTCGCCCATCTACCCTTCCTGCAGAAGGACAAGTGCAGAGAGATGAAAAGGCATTTCTATGGCAAGGGAGACAGAAAAAGTGTCAAGAAAACAGTGTCACAGAGGCAATCTACAGTTTCAGGAACATTTCTCTTCTTAGAAGGGTTATGAGTTGGGGTCTGTGGACCTTGTAGGAGTCTATGGGTGACCCTCAGGGATCCATAAACCCCCTGAACTTTCAGGCAAAGTTCTGTGTGATACACATTTTTCTACAGAAATAGTTCACAGTTTATAAGAGTTTAAAAAGTTCAGGACACAATAGAAATTTAATCTCTACTTCCTTAAAGAAATCTTGAGGAAGTGGCAAGAGGTATAATGTTGATCCCAGAGTCTTACCTTTTCTACAAAGTACAGGATGCCCTCATGGCCACGCTGACGGGGGGGCTTCCAGCTCAGCACCACGTAGCTCTGTGTGGCCTCAATGACAGAGAGGTCTGTGGGGGGCCCAGGAACAATACCCTCTGAAAAACAACAGGGAAGAATGAGGGGCACACACTTGGGAAGCCCAGGACACTCAGAGTCACAGAGGGAGGAAGAGCTAATTACTGCTCCACAGTAAAAAGAAGTACCCTTGTCTCTAAAATTCTTCCTAAAACTTTCATTCGTTCATTCATTCATTCAAAGCCACAATTTTACTTTCTTTGCTTGACAATTTTTATTTCCTTACAGTCCTGAAAAACAGTAGCAATGATACAAGTTATGTTTTCTGCACATCTTACTTTTTTTAATAAATTTATTTTATTTATTTATTTTTGGCTGCGTGGGGTCTTTGTTGCTGTGTGCAGGCTTTCTCTAGTTGTGGCAAGCGGGGGCTACTCTTCATTGCGAGGCGTGGGCTTCTCATCGCGGTGGCTTCTCTTGTTGTGGCTGGCAGGCTCCAGGCGCGCTGGCTTGGTAGTTGTGGCTCATGGGCTTAGTTGCTCCGTGGCATGTGGGATCTTCCCAGACCAGGGCTCAAACCCACGTACCCTGCATTGGCAGGTGGATTCTTATCCACTGCGCCACCAGGGAAGCCCTTCTGCATATCTTAAATCAGCTTTTTGACAGAATATCTTTTCAAGTATGCTTGGGTGGCAAACAGCCTTGGAATATAGAAATAGTATATCCTCTAGGTCAGAGAGTTGTTTCTGACCAGAATAGTAAAGATAATGTCTTTCTCCGAGAAACTTGGAGTAGGCTGGTGAGCAGCTCCCTTCTAAGACTGCGGTTTTCTAAGGGCAAGCTTCCTCAGCTATGACGCAGATCTCTGCGTGGGCAGCGTCCACGTGTGTGGCTCCACATCGCCCTGTGGGGCTCAGGGAAGCAGGGGGACCAGTGAGAACACGAAGCTCATGCTGTCTGCTGTGCTGTGGGTAACAGAGCCCTTTCTCTCTGACCCGGGAGTCTCAGGCCTTTTGTCAGCATCTACGCAACTGCTGTGAAACTTGCTGGCTCGTAAGTAGGGTAAAGTTCTAGACCCTCCACAGTTCTTGACATTGGAGTGGCCCTTACATGTGAAACAACTAAAATAATGAGCAAAATATATGAAATGACCATTTATAGACATTGGACATCAATTATCATAGGACAATGATACCCCATAGCTGGAAAATTAGGTGAGCCCTACCACTGTCCCAGCTTACTCTCTGGAGGGAGTTTCAAGGCAGCAGCTCAGGAAGAGAAACCCAGGTAGAGCCTGGCAGTCTCCCTGAGTGGAGGAGAAGAAGCTGGAATTCCAGGGAGGGCAAAGTGTGCACAGAGAGAATCATGGGGAGGAAAAGGCTTCACAGAGAGAAAGGCTTCAGAGACTTGAGGGGGTCCCTTTGGAGTATTCACCTGGGTATTGATCAGCACATGCATACAAGGAAAGCACCTGAGGCCGGGAACACCCACACAAAAGAACTGGAGGGAACAATTCTCAAAGCTCTCAAAGGACCTGGGAGAGTTCATGTTCCCACCAGCCAGACTGGAAATCTCCTAACTCATGGGGCATCCGGTAGAGTACTCAGAAAGGTACTACCTCTGTAATTCAGCCAAATTACGGCTACACTAAAGCTGCTCTGATTCCACCAAACAAAAGCAAACCTTGAAAGAATCTAATTGTTTCCCCAGAACAAAGCTCAAGAGTATTTATAGAAATAAAAAAGTATCCAGCACCAAACAACATAAATTCAAAATGTCTGGCATCTCATAAAAAAAAAAAAAGACCAGGGAATTCCCTGGTGGTCCAGTGGTTAGTGCTCTCACTGCCGAGGGCCTGGGTTCAATCCCTGGTCAGGGAACTAAGATCCTAAAAGCCACGAGGCACAGCCAAAAAAAAAAAAAAAAAAAAATCACCAAGTATGCAAAGAAGCAAGAAAATACAACCCATGATGAGGAGAAAAATCAATGAAACAGAACTAGAAATGTCACAAATGATAGAATTAGTAGACAAGGACATAAAGACAGTTATTGTAAATATATTCCATATGTTCAAGAGGCTAAAGATTAAAGATGATAATTAGACATGGAAAATATAAAAATAATACAAATTAATTTCTAAGATGAAAACTACAAAGAATACATTGCCTGGAATTCACAGTAGGTGAGAGGCTAAAGAAGAGAAGAATAGTAAAATTAATGACATAGCAGTAGAAAGTAACACGGAAAGAAAAAAAGACCGAAAGGAAAAATGAACACAGTATCATTGAGCTGTGGTTTCAAGAGGCATGTAATTGGAGTTCCTGAAGCAGAGAAGAGAGAGGGGAGTATAGAAAAAAATATTTAAAGAAATAATTTGAAAAAAATTTTCCAAATCTGATGAAAACAATAAATGCACAGATTCAAGGAACTTGCAAACGCCAAGCACAAGATATGAAGGAAACTACACAAATGCACATCATAATCAAATTCCTAAAGCCAGTGATAAAGGGAATATCTTAAAATCAGACATGGGAAAAAAAATACATTACATACAGAGAAACACAAATAAGAATGACAGGAAAAAAAATGATAGCAGTCATTCTTACAGTGCAGACCTATATTACAATGGACCAACCTCTAAAGAAAGACTGTCAACCTAGAATTCTATAGCTGGTGAAGATATAGTCCAAAAATGAAGACGAAATACAGACTCTCGCAAACATACAAATAATAAAATAATTCATAACCAGCAGAACTGCTCTACAAGAAATATTAAAGGAAATGCCTTAGGTGGAAAGAAAATCACATTAGATGGAAATCCACATCTACACAAAGAAATAAAGAGCAACAGAAATGGTAAAAATGTGAGTGAATACTGAAAACTTTTTTTGTACTTTTAAAATTTCTTTGAAAGCTTTGTGACTGTTTGAACCAAAATAATAACATCATATCATAGAGTTTATAATATATAAACAAATAAAATACATAACAACACCACCATGGCTAGGAGGGGTAAATGTAATGATACTGCTATAAGTTCTTATACTACATGTGAAGTAGGATAATATTACTTGAAGGTACATTGTCATATGATGTATATTATAAATTCCAAACTACTATAAAAGAAAAAAATAATTATAGCTAATAAGATAACATAGATAAAATGGAATAATAAAAGATATTTAATCCAAAAGAAAGTAGAAAGAGGGAAAAGAAAGCAAACGAATAGATGGAACGGAGAGAAAACAACTAGCAAGATGGTAGATTTAAATGCAGCCATATCAATAATCACATGAAATGTAACTAGCTCAAACACCCCAATTAAAAGGTAAAGATTACCAGATTGCATAAAAAGGCAAGGCCCAATTATATGCTGCCTACAAGAAACATGATTTAAATACAAAGACACAGGTTAAAAGTAAAAGGAAGGAAATCATATGTCATGCTAACACTAATCAAAAGAAAGCTGGGGTCGTTATATTCATATCAGACAAAACAGATTTCCAAGCAAAAATGCATTACCGTGGATAAAAGGAGTCACTTCCTAATATTAAAGTGGTCAGTGCATAAGAGGATATAACAATAAAAATGTTTATGCATCTAATAACAGAGCCTCAAAACACATGAAACCAAACCTGATAAAACTACAAGAAGCATTTAAATCCACCATTTAGTTGGAGATTTCATCACTATTTTATCAATAATTGATAGAGGGACTTCCCTGGTGGCACAGTGGTTAGGAATCTGCCTGCCAAAGCAGGGTACACAGGTTCAAGCCCTAGTCCGGGAAGATCCCACATGCCGCGGAGCAACTAAGCCCGTGCGCCACAACTACTGAGCCTGCGCTCTAGAGCCTGTGAGCCACAACTACTGAAGCCCGCGTGCCTAGAGCCCGTGCTCCGCAACAAGAGAAGTCACCGCAATGAGGAGCCCACGCACCGCAACGAAGAGTAGCCTCCGCTGGCCACAACTAGAGAAAGCCTGCGTAGTAACGAAGACCCGACGCAGCCAAAAATAAATAAATTAAGTAAATAAATTAAAAAAAAATAATTGATAGAATGAGTAGATAGAAAATCACGAAGAATAGAAGACTCAACTGAAATCCCAGCAGGTTTTGTTTTTTGTAGAAATTGATAAGCTGATTTTAAATTCTACATGGAAATGCAAAGACTTAGAACAGCCAAAACAACTGTGGGAAAAAAGAAAAGATTAGAGGACTTATACTACCTGATTGCGAAACTGTGAAGCTTTAAAAAAAACATTAAGCTTATAAAAGCTACAGTAATCAAGACAGTGTGGTACTGGTGTAGAGAAAATAAAATTGACCAATAAAGATTCCAGAAATAGATCCACAAATATACAATCAATTGATTTGGACAATGGTGCCAAGGCAATTCAATGGGAAAAAAATAATCTTTTCAACAGATATTGCTGAAATAACTGGATAACCATATGCAAAATAATAATAATAACTTAGACCCTTAATCCACACAATATAGAAATAATTAATTTGAAATGGATCATAGATTGAAATGTAAGAGCTAATGCTATAACATGTCTAGAAAAAAAAAGGGAGAATATCTGAATGAACTTGGATTTGGCAAAGATGTCAAATATGATGCAAAAATGGCAAATAAGCACATGAAAAGGTACTCAACATTATTAGGGAAGTGCAAATTAAGACTACCATACACCTACTATGAAATACCACCATGGTACAAAACACCACTATGCACCAATTAGAAAGGCTAAAATTAAAAAGACTGACCATACCATGAACTGGTTACAATGTAGAGCAGCTGAAACTCTGGACTACTGCAGATGGGATTGTAAAATGGTACAACCATTTTGGAAAACAGTTGGCAATTTCTTTAAAAATTAAACAAACATCTATCAGATGACCTATCCATTCAAACCCTGGGTATTTATCCAAGAGAAATGAAAGTGTATGTCCACAAAAACACTTAACAAGGAGGTTCATAGAAGCTTTCAATGGTGAAGGTATAAATAAATTGGAATAAACTGATACATGCATCAATATGGATAAATCTCAAAATAATTATGCTAAGTGAAAGAAACCAGACAAAAATGAGTATGATTCCATTGATCTAAAATTGTGGACAACACAAACGATAGTGACAGAAAGCAGATCAGTGATGGCCTGGAGATGAGGAAGGGGCAGGAGGGAGGTATTACAAAGGGGTATGAGGAAATTTAGGGGTGATGAATAAGTTCATTATTTTGATCACAGTGATGGTTTCACAGGTGTTTGCACATGTAAAATTTATCACATTGCTCATTTTACAGACATGCAGTTTAGTGTATGTCATTATACCTCAATAAAGCTTTTAAAAAAAGCGATTCTCTGACAACATAAGTTACTTCATGATCTCCAAATATTTCAGAATGTTCTTTCCAAAACACTTAAATAATATACACTGCAGCCTCCACAACAAAAGCCAAACTGCATAGCAGAGCACTGGCAATACTATCTGGGGAAAACGTGGTTTTTACCTGTCGGTTCCTCCTCAGTGACAATGATCTGTCCAGTCCAGGGTGCTGAGGGGCGACCTGGCAGAGATAAATACAAAAATCAGAAACATTCACAAATGCAGTTCAGCTGCACTGAGAATTGGTAAACTGGCTAGATTAGTCCCAAATGGGTTTGTTACTAGTTTACTTATGTACCTTCTTAGTGAGTCTTACCAAGCATGCACATGGTATTTTGGGGAGAGGGGGCACAGTCTCTGTTCTCAAACAACTCACAATCTGCTAGAGTCCACGTTTCCGGAACTGTACTGACACAGGCGAGGTAAACAGCCTGTGTTCATACACTGTTCCCCATGTATCTCCTGAAACACGTAGGCTCTCTCACCCTTCTTGAGAGATAGCATTTAATTGGGAGAAACCTTTCAGGAACAATTGTAAGCCGGGCCATTATTTATGTCATAACGAAGATGAAAGAGGAAGGGGCGCTGATCCTGCAGTAAAGCTCAACGAAAGCGATTTCTTTCCATTAATTTTGAAAGTGTTATTTACAAAGGAAAGCAGTTTAGATCCCGAGTAAGGAAAATGAGTGAGACAGGCAGTATAAAGTTAAAGAGGAAATTCATTTCTGTGATATCAGAAAGACATCAGAAAGAGAATGATTCAACTCCTGCTTCAAGTGAGGGACCTTTCACCAGAGTGTGTGCAAAAACAGAAAGGTGATAAGCAAGATAACTCATTTTCAATCCCAACAAATCTTACTTTCATTGAAATTTATTAAAGAGGAGTAAATGAAAGTATGAGATGGAATTAGGAAAGAGGGAGGGAAGTTGGACAGTGGGTGAAAAGTGATTGGAGAGTAATCAAGGAGCCTGATTAGAAAAGTCTCCAGAGAGAAGGTGACATTATTTTACTTAGATTTTTATGATGCCACTACATGTACTTAAGGTCAAGAATAACACTGAAAATGTTATAAATGGCATAGACCAGTAGTCCTCAACTAGGGTGATTTTGCTCCCCAGGGACATGTGGTAATGTCTGGAGACAATTTTGATTGTCACGATGGGGGTTGGGGGGGGGAGGAGGGTCGGGAGGAGGGGGTGGGGGGACCATAGGCATCTAGCAAGTAGAGGCCAGGGATGCTGCTAAACATCTTACAATGCACAGGACAGCCCCCTACAACATAGAATTACCTGGCCTAAAATGTCAATAGGGCCAAGGTTGAGAAATCTGGTATAGACTGAAATATGAAATTCCAACAATTCTTTTAATGACATTTTATGGTTCCTATTATTAAGGATGCCATACTGGTTCCTATGAAACAAATGCAGAGCATAATTCATGTACCACAATTTTGACATTGAGACTTGGAGGCTAAATATATGAAAAGATTATTTTTGACTCTCTAACACAGAAACCCAAGTACAGTTCAGACACGATGTGTCATAAATGTGTTTTTCCTTTGATATAAAGAAATTCACAGTGTTGAGTATTAATGCTCTAAGGGATAAATTCAAGATTAAGAAAACTACCTTACAATTTTAAGAAAATGAACCAGAAAGAAAAGTATATTTGAACTGTGCTAATAAAATGAAAAACAAACAACCTCTCCAGCCTCTTGGTTTTCATATTTCATTTCAAACACAATGCCTGGAACTCAGTCAAATAAGGCAAAGTTTTCTGAATCAAATACAAATAACATAAAATAAAGCCCTTAGTGAACAGATGAGTCAAAAAACAAATACTTTTTTGTTTTTGTCTTTTTTTCCCCTGGATTTCTCTGACCAGTAAAGGATTTCTTATTCTCTTCTCCCTCTAGTGGAGGGTGGAGGAATAACCTTGCAATAGGATCTATTTCAGGCATATAAAAAAAATTCAAGATGATCCTGAAAAATGAAAAATGCTTACTTTTAAGTCTAGCTTTCTCAGCTGGATCCAGAGCAGCCACAGGCTCGGAAACACGAGAGGGGAGACCTATTCCAGTTTTGTTCACAGCTCGAACTCGGAATATGTAAGAACGACCTTCTATCAATCCAGTGACTGGGAAACGAGCAAACTTCACAGGTGTGTCATTGCACTGAGACCAGCTGTCTGTGCCCACCTCACACCTAAGGGAGAGAGAGTGATGGACAAAATGGAAAAAAACAGAGCTGGAGGAATCAGACTCCCTGACTTCAGACTATACTACAAAGCTACAGTAATCAAGACAATATGGTACTGGCACAAAAACAGAAATATAGATCAATGGAACAGGATAGAAAGCCCAGAGATAAACCCACACACCTATGGTCAACTAATCTATGACAGAGGAGGCAAGGATACACAATGGAGAAAAGACAGTCTCTTCAATAAGTGGTGCTGGGAAAACTGGAGAGCTGCATGTGGAAGAATGAAATTAGAACACTCCCTAACACCATACACAAAAATAAACTCAAAATGGATTAGAGACCTAAATGTAAGACTGGACACTATAAAACTCTTAGAAGAAAACATAGGAAGCACACTCTTTGACATAAATCACAGCAAGATCTTTTTTGATCCACCTCCTAGAGTAATGGAAATAAAAACAAAAATAAACAAATGGGACCTAATGAAACTTAAAAGCTTCTGCAAAGCAAAGGAAACTACAAACAAAACGAAAAGACAACCCTCAGAATGGGAGAAAATATTTGCAAACGAATCAACGGACAAAGGATTAATCTCCAAAATATATAAACAGCTCATGCAGCTCCATATTAAAAAAACAAACAACCCAATCCAAAAATGGGCAGAAGACCTAAATAGACATTTCTCCAAAGAAGACATAAAGATGGCCAAGAAGCACATGAAAAGCTGCTCAACATCACTAATTATAAGAGAAATGCAAATCAAAACTACAGTGAGGTATCACCTCACACCAGTTAGAATGGGCATCATCAGAAAATCTACAAACAACAAATGCTGGAGAAGGTGTGGAGAAAAGGGAATCCTCTTGCACTGTTGGTGGGAATGTAAATTGATACAGCCACTATGGAAAACAGTATGTAGGTTCCTTAAAAAATGAAAAATAGAATTACCATATGACCCAGCAATCCCACTACTGGGCATATACCCAGAGAAAAACATAATTCAAAAAGACACATGCACCCCAATGTTCACTGCAGCACTATTTACAATAGCCAGGTCATGGAAGCAACCTAAATGCCCATCGACAGATGAATGAATAAAGAAGATGCGGTACATATATACAATGGAATATTACTCGGCCATAAAAAGGAATGAAATTGGGTCATTTGTAGAGATGTGGATAGATCTAGAGACTGTCATACAGAGTGAAGTAAGTCAGAAAGAGAAAAATAAATATCGTATATTAACGCATATATGTGGAACCTAGAAAAATGGTACAGATGAACCAGTTTGCAGGGCAGAAATAGAGACACAGATGTAGAGAACAAACATATGGACACCAAAGGGGGAAAGTGGCGGGGTGGGTGGTGGTGGTGGGATGAATTGGGAGATTGGGATTGACATATATACACTAATATGTATAAAATAGAGAACTAATAAGAACCTGCTGTATAAAAAAATAAATAAAATAAAATTCAAAAATTCAAAAAAAAAGAATCTTACTAGATTTGTAAAAAAAACGTGCATTTACGTAGAGGGATACTTTTACAAAGGTAGATAGTTATGTTTTTAACTAAAATACAGATGCATATTTTTAAAAAAAGAATATATCTAAAACTTCACAGTTCATCATTATTCAATGATGAAATAACGTGGAAACATTTAGTGTACGGTTAAATAAAGTATAATCTATTATAAATATTTCTCTAGTTGGTACTGAGCCCAGTAGGCATATACTTACTTACTGCTATAAATATTAAGTTTAATCCACCTTGGTACAAACCTGTCATACTACAGTGGCATAGATTATCTGCCCCTAGTGGTTTTTACAGTCAGGGTTTATTACTCAAAAATGGAAGACAATTGGAGCAACTATTTGAAAAGAAACTAAGTCAGACAATAATGTATTTAGGTCAATAATCTAAATTTGTTTCTAAATTGGCCAAGCTCACTGGATAATTCATATGTAAGACCCATTTACTATAAATATAAAGCCTCTAAGTTTTGGAGAATGTAAACAGCAACAATTTGTAGATAAAACACAATTTAATACTATGGATATTTGTTATTTCTTTGTCAAACTTGAATCCTGTGATATAAATGAGATTTTGTTAGTATTCTTAGAATATTATTCTTTAAATTAATTAATATTCTTAAATTACTGACATACTAAGAATATGGACATTAAGTATATTGAATACCAGCTATTTCATTTCTAAAGTGGCCTGTATTAGGTAAACAAATTCATAATATTCTTGCCAAATTAGTGACTTGGGTTGGTAGTACAATTTAAGGATTATCTTTGGAATTTAGGTAAAAAAGGTAGGTATGTGTATATACATATATATATACATACACACCAGACAGAGACAGAGACACAGAGAAAAGAGGGAGAGGAGACCAGTAAAGAAAACACTTCACCTAGAAATGGCAGGAGAAATCAAGCATGTGTCTCTATGGCCAAATCACTTTAACTGAAGTTAGACTAAGTACTAACTTATCAATAAAATATCCCAGAATAGGACTCCCTCCATCCACAGCCGGCTGTTTCCAAGAGATGGTGATATAATCTTTGTTGGCATCCAAGGGCACCACATCCAAGGGAGAGGCTGGGGCTCCTTCAATCTCTGCATCAGCATCTGTGGGGATACAGAAGGATCCTGTTAACCCTCTCAGATGTGGTCTGTCAGCCCCAAAGGCCAAGGTCTTAGTGCAGACATTTCTTACCACACCACTGCAGTGGTTATATCTTTGGCCCCAGTCGAGCAATCTTCAATTTTGTAATTTGCTTACCAAAATAACAATGTGTGCTTTTCACCATCAGTACAAGGAACATTATGCTAGGAAGGGCTCTGAAAAGGACCCATGACCTCTGCCTCATGGCCCTTGCCTGCCCAAAATGTTCTAAAAGAAAATAAATAAGGACATGTTGAGGACTGCTATCAGAAAAGTCTGATGTAAGTTATGTCAGGAAGTCTGTTCTTAAGATAATTATTGTGCAGTGTTACTCGGAAACTATGAATGGCTCCAAAGGGGAGCAAACAGCCCCTTCTGTCACCTTCTAGATACATCCACAAGAGAATAAGAACCAAGAAGCTTTGCCCATCCCTATGCTGGGACCACCATTTTGGAAGAGAAACAAAAACATTCATTTTAATTAAATGTTTGTTCCCAAGCTGCAGATCCTTGCGAAAGTAACTCTGATGAAATAGCCACATCTGAGCTTAGTTTATCTGAGTTTAGTAAAAGTCTAAGATTATACAAGAAACAGAGTTCAGTGACTGTTCATGAAATGGGATCCTCTGACAGTGGGTCCCCTCAGCAGTGTGTGCACAGATAAATTAGTGACTCAGGGGTGTTTTTAGGAGGAAAGGAAGGGGAATGAAAATAACCAGATAGTGGCCTTTTAAGTGAAAATGATTAAGATAAGAGTCAGAGTCCCGAGGCCGCGACAGTGAGAGGCCCGCGCACGGCAATGAAGAGTGGCCCCCGCTCGCCGCAACTAGAGAAAGCCCTCGCACAGAAACGAAGACCCAACACCGCTAAAAATAATAAATAAATAAATAATAAATAAATTTATTAAAAAAAAAAAAAAAGAGTCAGAGTCCCAAGGGGAAGGGAACCACATTTGCCAATTCCTCTTGACATCTGGTCAACCCTTTAACAACCAGAATTAGTAGGAGAGGAGGCTGAGACATGTAGGACCAACTCACCCAGGGAAAACACTCTTGCTGACTGAATAATAAACACTTTCTTTTCCTATGATCTACACTTCTGTAACTCTAAGTTACTGAAACATTTGCTAACAGGGCTGTGCATTATCTGTGAAGATCTTAAATCACTTTGGTTTTGAACATTCTGTTTCTTGCCCCATGAACCTGCATGAACCCATGAACCCGCAGGATAATATCTCCTGCATAAGTGCTATAGGAGAGTGTAACCAAATCATCATGCCTAAAACAATGCAGAGTTCCTGCATGCCACACAACGGCAAATGGGCATTTTGGTGGGGAGAAACTTTTTTCCTTTTAGGCTTTCAGCGCACTGGAAGGTGGGGAGAAGGTCTGCTGATGGTGAAGGTGGAGCAGAGCTAGGATGGAGGTGGAGATGCTGAAGTTAACAGACCTAATAGCTGCTCACCTGCAAGGGGGACAGCTGGCAACCTCTAGCCATGTCCCTTTTTAGCAAAAAGCCCATAATGTAACAACCAGCAACGTTGGTGTTGATAGATAAATCCATTGTATGTAACAGAGCCTGGCAGACAGCAGACATTTAGGGAGCCATTTCTCAGCATTTCCATAAAATTGCTTGGAATATGCCATTTGCCATTTGGACTTGACAATCTTTCAAAACACGGTTCTGTACAGCAGCTGCTGGAAGCCAAATCCGAATACCATGCTGTATTGCTTCACACTTGTGCTCTTGGCTCCCAGCAGCTGCTACAGAGCGTCTGGCCCACAGCACCCACTTGGGCAACGTCAGTCCTCTTCTTAGCCTCTGCCCTTCCTTCTCCCAACCCTTCAAATAGTCAAACTTTTTGTAGCTTTGATGAATTAGGCCAAAGATTAGCCTGCTACTCTTTATATTCTGACCTCTTACACAGGCTATTTAATAACCTTTATCAAAATGTAAGTAATTTTATTGTTTATCTTTATTATAAAAGTAGTGTCTGCTTGTAAAATACTTGATAATAAAAAATACATGTTAAAATCCCTCTTAATTCCATAACTCAGAGATTACTAACATATTTGCCTAGATTTTTCTAGATTTTTTCCCCTATATTTATAAACTCAAAAGTAATTGTTTTTCACAACAATGTAAATCAACTATACTCCAATTTTTTTAAAAAGTGATTGTTTTTTAAATAAAAGTGGGATTGGCGCTTCCCTGGTGGCGCAGTGGTTGAGAATCTACCTGCCAATGCAGGGGACATGGGTTCGAGCCCTGGTCTGGGAAGATCCC
This sequence comes from Balaenoptera acutorostrata, assembly GCF_949987535.1. Classification (NCBI taxonomy): domain Eukaryota; kingdom Metazoa; phylum Chordata; class Mammalia; order Artiodactyla; family Balaenopteridae; genus Balaenoptera; species Balaenoptera acutorostrata. Next base: position 57,734,567 of record NC_080076.1, read on the forward strand.
ACATGCCGCGGAGCGACTAGGCCCGTGAGCCACAATTACTGAGCCTGCGCGTCTGGAGCCTGTGCTCCGCAACAAGAGAGGCCGCAATAGTGAGAGGCCCGCGCAACGCGATGAAGAGTGGCCCCCGCTTGCCACAACTAGAGAAAGCCCTGGCACAGAAACAAAGACCCAACACAGCCATAAATAAATAAATAAATAAATTAATTAAATTAAAGTGGGATTGGACTATATAGTTTCATGTAAACTGTTTTTCTGATATATTTTCATATTAGTAAGTATACATCATTAGTTTTCATTGCTGTGCAGTATTTGTGTGTTTATATGGAATATTTATTATACTTTATTTTCAGTTCCCATTGGTGGATATCTAGATTCCTTCCAGCTTTTCCCCCAAACAAACATTTTTTTCAGCTTTGTCCACTTAAATTCCTAGAACTAGAATCGCTGGGAAATGCACGCTGTTGATACATAGTGGCAAAACACCCTGAGAAAAGCTAAACCGATTTACACTCACCAGCAATGTGTAGGAGTGCTGGTCCCTCCGTTCCTTCATCCCAATGGATTTTAAAACTTTGTAAATCTTTTCAGTGTGATAGATTAATTTTATTGCTTTGATTACTAGTGAAAACTTTTTCATAATTTATTTTTCATTTGTAATTCTTTTTTCATGACATTTATATCCCATCCTTTATCACTGTATCATCTTTCTTTCCTCCCTGCCATGTGTGTGGGAAGGGGAGGAAAGAATATATAAAAGTCTAGAAGAATATGTGATAAAATGATAACTTCAGGTATCTCTGGATGTTAGACTTACGATGGCTTTTCTTTTTTTCCTATTTATATTATCTATTTTTTCAGAAAGAACACATATTATGTATGTAATAAAAAAACTGGCCAAATATGTACCGCTCTGGAATGTGTTTCTGCAGACATATGGTGCTTTCTACACTGATCATTCTGGTTCAGAAGCTATTTTCTAAGCAGCAAAATACCAGAGCTCTAAAAAATGCATTGAAATGGCCTCATGCAGCTCAAAGTTTAAAAAAAAAACACCATAAAATGTCACTTAAAACACTTTGGCAGTTTCTCAAAAAGTTAAACACAAATTTAACATACAACCCAGCAATTCCACTTGTAGCTATCTACCCAAGAGAACTGAAAACCTAGGTCCATGAATAGGAACACAAATGTTCATAGCAGCATTATTCATAATAGTCAGAGAGTGGAAACAATCCAACTGTCCATCAACTGGTGAATGGACACACAAAATGAGGCATATCCATACGGTGCAATATTAGTCAGCAATGAAAAGGAACAAAGTACCAACATAAAGAACCTGAAAACATAGGCTCATGAAAAACGACAAAAGTAAAAGATCACATATTATATCCAGAAATGTTCAGAAAAGACAGTTTATAGAGGCAGGGAGTAGGTTAGTGGCTGTCTGGGGGCTAGACTGGGGATGGGAGTGGGGAAGGGGCACAAGAAATCTCTTTGGGGTGAAGGGGATATTCTAAGCTGGATTGTAGATGGTGGGTGCACAGCTCTATGAATATTCTGAAAAGCACTGTCCACTTAGCATGGTTGACTCTTAACGGTGTGTAATTATATCTCAATAAAGATTTTTTTAAAAGAATCTAAAATGTATCATTTAAAATAAACTTACAGGGGAAATCTTTTTCTAAAAGTTAAATTCACAACTCCATTTCTGAAATTTGTCTTTGCAATTTTGTCTTCCCCATGAATCTTTTCAATTCTCTCACATCAACATCTGATACATTTTAGAATCTTCCCTTATTTTGTGGATATGAAAACTGGCTAATGATAAATTTCAATCCCTTCCCCCTGTCTGTGGTTGGTCATCTGAAGTCTGGCCTCAACCTGCAGAGAGCCACGACTCTGGATGTGGGCACTGAGAAATGTTGCTGAGGAAACCCTGGACTGTGTCAGAGTTCCCAGAAAAAGTCCACAAAGGGAATCCTCAAGGCATAACTTAAGTGTTTCTTGAGTCACCAGAGATACTCTTTGGTTCAGGTCAGACTGAGAGCAGAGGCAAAGACTCTGTTTGCTTTCAGTTATCATCTGGCCAGGTCTATCCGGGTGCTTTGTTTAAACAAACATACTTGCTGGTAACTTCCAGGAGGTCCATTTTTACTGCAACTGACCCAGAGGGCTACACTTCTTTTCCCCTCGCAAGATCCGACTTTTCCCAAATGCTTTTGTGTAGGAGGAAGTCTGACCCAGTTTTCAGCTGGCATAGATATTCGTGCATCTTTTTCAGTTGCAAATCCGTGGCAGAATTCAATGATCATTTGTTATTGTTCAGTACTGGTGTGGTATATAGACTGCTGTCTCTCCCCAGTATCCATTCCTCCTGCTTCCTTTTAGTACCAGAACCCCTGAGCTTCTGCAGGCAACATGTTGCCCAGCTTCCCTCCCTGTGGATGTGTGGTAGAGTGTTCACCATGCAGAAGTGATGTGTGTGTCCCCGCATCTCTGCCCTTCCCACAGGCTGGAACGGGAACACAGGACAGCACCACGGGGGCAGTGGAGCAACAACATAGATGGGAGCCAGGACTCTGAATGACTGAGTTGAGCAGAACCACCTGGACCACCTTCCTACCTCTGGATTGATGGACATAGGACAGAAATAAACTTTTTTTAAAAATTTCATTTCAGCAGCTTAACCTATTCCCTAATTAAAATCCTGGGTTAGCCATCAGAAGGCCTGTATCCTAGTCCCACTTCTGCTTCTAACTGTGAGGCTTTTGGTAAATCATGTTACTTTCCTGAGTTTTAGTTTTTGCATCTTAAAATTAAGGGGAGGGATTTCCCTGGTGGCGCAGTGGTTAAGAATCTGCCTGCCAATGCAGGGGACATAGGTTTGAGCCCTGGTCCAGGAAGATCCCACATGCTAGGGAACAACTAAGCCCATGCGCCACAACTACTTAGGCTGTGTGGCACAACTACTGAAGCCCATGCGCCTAGAGCCCGTGCTCTGCAACAAGAGAATCCACTGCAATGAGAAACCCGTGCACCGCAACAAAGAGTAGCCCCCGCTCACTGCAACTAGAGAAAGCCCGCGTGCAGCAACAAAGACCCAATGCAGCCAAAAATAAAAAAAAAATAAATAAATATATAAAAAAAAAATTAAGGGGAATCCTAACATTTTTGTGTGCCTTAGACTCCTTTGGCAAAGTGGTAAAGAAAACCTAGAGGGCCCTTCTCAGAACAATGTTTTTAAATGCATAAAATAAAATAAAATACATGAGCTTACCAAAGAAACTAATTATACTGAAGTACAGTTATAATCACAGACCCCTTGGGAGTCTGTGGACCCCAGTTAAGGACACCTGCATGACCTCTAATGTTCCACCCTCATCAAAACACCCAGGAGTTTATGGTTCTATTTAATGTATAAGAGATAAAAAATTAGCAAGTCTACCTGTATTGTTTATATGTTTATTTTCTGTATATTGTGACGTTTTGACATCTTAAAAGCCTTTCTGGGTAGGGAGAGATTTTCTGCCCCCATCTCCGGGGGCTAGCCAATTTTAACCCGTCCAGATCTCACCTCCTCCATCTGGCCCGTGTACCGCAGGAGGAAATATTCCTCTGCCTTAATCATCTCAGCACCAGGGACCAGACAACTAAGCACGACCCCTGTAGCTTAGGGTCTGCTGAAGTTATTCACACCAGCCAATCCTGAACTGTTTACCCCGCCCTGCCATGCCTTTTCCACGGGAGCTCCAATACAGACTGCGGTCTAAGCTCTCCCTCTGCCTCTTCTGCCTCCTGACCAACCAGTAGTGCCTTTGCTTCCCCATGTGGCCCTGGGTGGTTCTCTAGGACCTATGAGTATAATACACTCTTTTCCTGAGCCCCTCCTCTGTCTCCTCGTGTGGCCACACCTGACTGACCATCACGTAAAAGAACACAGAGCACTGCCTTTGTGGCCTGGAAGTGTTCATCGTCTTCCAGATGATCTGGATCTCATGTAGAAATAACATTCCCACTTGTACATATCTGACCTGTTAGAGACATCGCTGAAAAAAGAAAGACTCTTAAAACCAACAGTTATAGTTTGTCTTAAGAATTCAGTTGTAGTTGGGGGCTTCCCTGGTGGCGCAGTGGTTGAGAGTCTGCCTGCCAATGCAGGGGACACGGGTTCGAGCCCTGGTCTGGGAAGATCCCACATGCCGCGGAGCAACTAGGCCCGTAAGCCACAATTACTGAGCCTGCGCGTCTGGAGCCTGTGCTCCGCAACAAGAGAGGCCGCGATAGTGAAAGGCCCACGCACCGCGATGAAGAGTGGCCCCCACTTGCCGCAACTGGAGAAAGCCCTCGCACAGAAACGAAGACCCAACACAGCCAAATAAATAAATAAATAAATATAGTTTAAAAAAAAAAGAATTCAGTTGTAGCATCTTGTTTCCTAGTTCATTAAAACTAAAGCTATAAAGAAAAGGCCTGTAATGAAGTAATAAATTTGCTCTCCAAAATAGATATTCAAGAGTGAGTCCCCATCACTCTTTTATTGTAGCTTCTTCAGACTGAGACGGCTTTTTGCATCACTAGGATTTAGCCTCTCTACTCAGACACCTACAGAGCACTGCTCGGGGGGCTCGTTGAAGATGAGGAAAGTACTGACACTAGTGACAGTAATATAGTCTGGAAACTGGTCACCTGCCAGCTGGTGCTTTCAGGGTTAAATTTTTACATTGGCTCTTTCATCGTTACCAAAAATATGTTTGGATAGATTGACATGGCCTCGGTGTTTTAAATATTCTCAGATGTTCTGCTTTTTGCTAGGTCTTACCTCGAACAAAGACGTAAGCACTGTGTTGTTCATAATAGTCTCCCATTCGTACACGGATTTTGTAGAGACCTTCATCTTCCTTGTTGAGATGAGAAAATGTTAGTGTTGCCCGATCTCCACTCCAGTGTGTTTGCACCCACTTTGATGGAGAAACAGGAGTCCCTAGGGAACAAAAGTAAGCAAATTAACTGATTTCTTTCTCATTACTCTCTTCTTCCTCCTTCCCCTCCACTCTTCCCTCCCCCCAATTCTCTCTCTCTCTCTCTCTCTTTATTCCTCTTCTTCTATATTGAATGCTATCTGAATATTAGAGGAAGTCTATAGGGCTTTGAGTCATTCTGCCATGTTTATATTGGTTAAAATGTTAGAGCAGAAGTGAGGGGGGACCAGGGCCAGATACATAATCTGCAGGGCCCAGTGCAAAATGAAATTACAAGACCCCTTGCTCAAAAAAGCAGAGAAAAAAAACACAGTCAAGGTACTAAAATATAAGCCTTTGTCCTCTAAAAATAGTTTATTACTTATAAAACATGATAGGGTAATACAAATTGCAAAAAATAATATTTTCATGCCATAATTTTACATACAAAAATAATACTTTATTAATGTGATATGTTGATTGATAATACGATATTTTTTACTTACTTTTCTGCAAACTCAGTTACTTTTAGTAACTTCATTTTAAACTGATATAACTGAAAGCAACATCAGTCTCTTTGCAAATGCAAGATCATAAATTAGTTTTGTTTTTTTTATTTTAAGAAGGATCTTTCTGCTGATGCAACTATTAATGCAGGTGTTAAGAGTATTACATAGTCATAGTAATATACAGTTTTATACGTTATAGTATTATATAGTTATGGTGCTATAAAGTTAACATTGGGTTAATCTTCTGATGAACTATTTCAAAATATAAATTTTAGTACTCTAGAGCTGACGATTCTTTTTTTTTTTTAAACATCTTTATTGGAGTATAATTGCTTTACAATGGTGTGTTAGTTTCTGCTTTATAACAAAGTGAATCAGAGCTTATGATTCTTGAGGAACAATTTTTTCTAAAAAGATTTAACTCTTTATACAAATAGTTTCATGTAAGTCTGAATTTAATTTTACATGTAAATTTACATAATTGCATCCTAATGTTTTCTCTTACATGTCCTGTAACTTGTGGTCATACAAGAAACTGAAAATGACTTCATGATTTGTGTATAATTCAAATGCCTGTTTATGCATCCTCTCACTGTATCTTTGATTATGAGGAAAAATTAATTTAAAATTATCTTTCTTGTTAATAACTGCTTCATCCAAAGTTTCGTATGAAAATAGTGTTCTTTTTCATTGAATGTGACAGTCTTTAAACTTAATTTTTATTTCCAAGCCTGTGAATATTTGCTTTGCAATGTTGTGGCAGTTTTCATAACCAGAGAGTCTAAACTCTGAAGAATTCTAACAACTGCCTTATGTGCCTTACTGCAATGTCTATGTACATGCTTTTATTTTATAATATTTTACAGACAAGTTTGTTGCGTGATTGCTGGCAGCTCCTGTCACGGTGCTCAGGCCAGGAAGCTCATATCTGTGCAGATTCCACAAAGACGCATTCTGGGGCGGACAGGCAATCTCGGCTCCCACTGTGGGTGCCCACACCGCCCCAAGTGGGGCCCCTCCTCTCCTCTAGGGCCACGCCGGCCAGCAATGTTGCTGCTGCTGCCGCTACTGCTGCCGTGACTGGTTTCACTCTGGGCCCAGGTCCTGGTCTCAGCCATGGCCTTGGGATGGCCCAGACTGCCCGGTGCCCACACATGCACTGAAGTTCAGGCCAACTGCATGGTGAGCATGCTGACCACCACCCACCGTGCCTGGGGACCAATGGGCATGCTCCATAGTCCCATTGGACTTCACTGGACTCCACTTTATTTTACCAAATAAAATTAACTTACAAAATGAATATACATCCAACTTGCAAAATGAGAATACATTTTTTTGTAATCCTTTCCCTATATTACTTGGTGATAAGAAATTATAATCTCCACAAATATATTGCGAAAGTTCTGCTACTCTGATATATGTGTAAAAGCTTTTGTAACATCCAAAAGGTTATGTCCTCTAACGTTCAGATTCTGCCAGCTCTGGTAAAGAGAACTGCAGTCTTATGGACATTCATGCTCTGGGGCCAAACCTGGGCTGTGACCTTCTGCAAATAAGAACCTAGTGAGAATTCATTAGTAAGGCTCACCATTTCGGTACCACTGGATCTCCGGCTGGAAATGTTTAATTTCAGGAGTGATAACTACACGGCAGCCTAGACTCATCGTCTCGCCTTCTCTCCCGAAAGACACATCAAACTTGTCATCAAAGTGGATATCAAACTTGGACGCATAACCGTAAGGGGTCACAGCAACTGGGCACAACAAAAACAAACATCAGTAATTTACTTTTTGTCATCAAAGAGACACAAGCATTTTAATAAGCACAGGCAGAAAGCAATCACAACAAACCTATCAAGTGACTTATCTGGGCAAAAATTAAGTCTTATAAAAGAAGTATGTAGCATATTCACATATATCATTATATTGAAATGGAAATTCTGTGTATGGAAATTCTTGCTTCATTGGTCAGATAAGCTAAATGCTTATTTTTACTATTATAATTAATAGAATTTAAAAGGTCAGGTTTAACGCCCTACATAAAATATAAATGAACACCACATTTAGCTTAGACTTAAATATAGCTGCAGTATATGCACATTAAAATGTTAGATTCTGAGTTCATTTAAACTTTACTGCTTGTACTCTTGGAACAAATAGCCATATCGATTTCTCATAAAAATTGAGTTTTTTAGTAAGTGGCTTCAGCTTCTTTGATGATCTGGGTTAAAAAAATACAAGAAACATCAATGGGAGAAAACAAAGTTTAAAATACCATTCTTAGAAATATCTTATTTATAGATTGAGTAAATACCTGCACCATAAACTCTCCTAGGTTTTATTTTCTCTTTTCTCAAAGGAAAGGGCCTGGGAAAATAATGACTATTTTCGATGGCTTCCTACATGCCAGGAACTTCACATTTGACATGTCATCTAATCCTTGCAAAAACTCCATGGCATAGTTACTAGTTTTTCCTCTCTTTCAGGTGGGGATATAGAAGTTCACAAATATAATATATAGCTAACGCCAAGGTTTCAAAGGCATCATGTGTGAAACTGAAATTCAAATGTATAACTGCCCAACTCTAAAACTTAGGCCCTTTTTCTCCTATTTCAATTCTCTTCCTAAGACCTCTTAGAATTAATTTGAAAATGCAAGCTAACATTTACTGAGTTCACCTTGTGCCAAGTATTATTCCAAGTGTTTAATATCTACCAACTCAATTAAGCCTCATAATAACCCTATCAGGTAAGTGCCATTATTATTCCCATGTTATCGATGAGGAAACAGCAGCACGAGGAGACTAAATAACTGCCCATATGCACCCTGCAGATGCAGGATTTACACTGGCAGGCTGTTTCCAGAGCCTGTGCTCTCAACCAATACATGGGGTTGACTTGACTTTGTGTGTCCCCAGGCAACCACTCACCAACAGGGAAATGACTTCTCTTTGAAGCATGTGTCCCATCTGCCCCATTTTTATATGATGATGTCCCACTGAGATCAAAACGCAAAACAACTTGAACAGATCTTGTTTATTGGGAAGTTGGGCTGGTTCCAAAGCTGCCTCAGGGAGTAGAGATAAGGGTTATAGGGAGGGCCTGGTTTAGGTCAGGGGTTGGCAAATCTGTGAGCCAACTCTGGATTGCCTCCTGTTTTGTACCATGAAGGATGGTTTCTAAATTTTTTAATGGCTGAAAAAAATCAAAAGAAGGATAATATTTTGTGACATGGGAGAAGTCATAGGAAATTCAAATTTCAGTGTTCATAAATAAGGTTTTATCTGGATACAGCCATGCTCATTCATCTATCTATTGCCGATGGCTGCTTTTGTGTTACAGTGGTAGAGTGGAATAGTTGTGACACAGACCCACACAGCCTAAACTATTTACAATCTAGTCCTTTACAGAAAATGTTTGCCAACCCCTGGTTTAGAATATGGTTTGGAGTTAGAAAGACCAGGTTACAAGTCGCTATTCTACCATTATGCGTGGTCTTGACCCATGATTTAATCTCTCTAAGTTGTTTCCTCATCTGCATAGCACAGATAAAAAGGCACCCAGTTCATAAGCTTTGGAGAGCATTAAATGAATCAATGCATATAAAAAATGTCCTAGGGGGGCTTCCCTGGTGGCGCAGTGGTTGAGAATCTGCCTGCTAATGCAGGGGACACGGGTTCGAGCCCTGGTCTGGGAGGATCCCACATGCCACGGAGCAGCTGGGCCCGTGAGCCACAACTACTGAGCCTGCGCGTCTGGAGCCTGTGCCCCGCAATGGGAGGGGCTGCGATAGTGAGAGGCCTGCGCACCGCGATGAAGAGCGGTCCCCGCACCGCGATGAAGAGTGGCCCCCGCTTGCCGTAACCGGAGAAAGCCCTCGCACGAACCGAAGACCCAACACAGCCAAAAATAAATAAATAAATAAATAATGTAGCTATAAAAAAAAAAATTAAAAAAAAAAAAATGTCCTAGGGGACTTCCCCGGAGGTCCAGTGGTTAAGACTCTGAGCTTCCACTGCAGGGGGCATGGGTTCGATCTCTGGTCAGGGAACTAAGATCCCACATGCCGCACGGAGCAATGAAAAAAAAAAACAAAAAAAAAACTGTAACTCACCAGTGAAGCTGGGGAAGCTGTCTCCCAGCTCAAAAAAAAAAATGTCCTAGTACAGAGTCTGGCACAACTGATCAATACATATTAACTACTAGAGCAGAACCAAGGGCAGGGAGCTTTATCCATGATATTTACCAGCATATTCCAACCACCTAAACTGGTACCTGGCACATGGTAGATGTTCATTAAATACTAGTTGAATTAATGAATAAGAGCCCTCCGTTCTCTATGCTGGGAACAACTGCACTCAATTCAGGAGCCAGAGGAGGCTCTGAAAGATTAAGAAGTTAGAGAAGTAAGATTGAGCTGGGCTTTCAGACTCTGGCTTGATGGAGAAGAGGGGAATGGGAAAAACATGGATGATGATACAGAAATGGGACTGAACAGGATACGTGTGGAGGATTGTAGAATGACCAATAGGCCAATCTTGGGGACATTGGGGATAAGTCATAGTTTCAAATTTCCCAGCTATTCTATCTCAATATAAATCAAATGACAGGGAAGGACATGATTTGGGATGTGTTCCTCCTACACTCTCACCCATCATCCCCTCTTGCCCATGGGATTGATACCAATGATTACAATTTAGAATATTAAAATCAGGAGCCATTCCATGAAGTCGATGAAGTAGGTCATCTACAGACATCAAACTAATTAGTTAGGTGAAAAATTGACCCATGAGAAAGTATTTTCATCAACCATTTTTAAAACTACCACTTATTTTTTAATGTTTGGAAAATAAGAAGTTCGGGCTTGACTACCTTTTTCAGTCTGAACAGTGTAAGCATCAAATCACTTGAATAACAATAAGGATTTTACTTTTATTGCCTCCCATGAAAAGAAGTTCTGATATAGATGAAATGACTGAAGTTCACAAATTTACAAATTACTATGGATCAGAATATTGTTCATAATTTGTTATTAAACCACATTTAGACCTCATTAAATTGCATTTCATAAATTAATGTATTTATTTATTCGTTCATCATCAAATACTACTCTATATCAGGTGCTGGGGTTTAAAGATAAAAGGTCCAGCCTTGCCTTCAAGTGTCTCATGGGTCAGTGGGAGAGAACAGTTAACAGTGTCCAGTGAGATAGATGCTCTTATGAAGGTGCCACAGCTTCTCTGGGGACACCGAACCCTGAGTGGGTGGGGCCTGGGGTGGCAGTGGGGTCAGACATGGATTTCTCAAGGAGTTGATACTGAACTGGATATTTAAGAATGAGTAAAACTGCTCTGATATAGTCCAGACTGTGTGTGTGTGTGTGTGTGTGTGTGTGTGTGTGTGTGTGTGTGTGTGTGGTTAAATCACTCTGCACAGGTTTGTGTAATGATCTTTCTCAATTTAAACACAGAAAGACTTAAAAGCATTTTAAATGCTTTTAAGACTTAAAACCATTTTTAGCCTGTCACATCTGGGCATTTATAAAACCAGAACAAAGCAATTATATGCAGAAAGAGACTATAGTAACCAAAGAATCTGAAAAAATAAAACCAACCACAGGTAGTATTACACACATACTAGCATATATTATAATATAGACTATGTATTTATTTCAGCATTATGGAACAGCTTATTATGCAGTATTGTACAGAGATGACACAGCAAATATACTTTTAAACTTACAGATGGGGGGCAAGGTGGAGGCCCCTGCACGGAAGAAAGTCTCATCAAACTCTCCCTTATATCCTAGAAAAGAAAGCAGAAAAGCATGCCAACTGTTCCTTGACTTTATTTTTTAGCAGTGAGAATAAATTTTTTAAAAATACACTTTGAATAAAACAAGTCCAGCAAACTTACTCTTTACCACAACCGAAGCATATGCTGAAAGCTCTCCTTTAGCATTCATCGCCGAGGCCCGGTACTGAGCGGTGTCTTCAAAATCACATCTGAAAGAACGGATGGAAATGAGTGCCCAGTGCAGTGACACTCCTGGTACAGTCGTCCCTCAGCATCCGCGAGGGATTGGTTCCAGGAACCCCATGGATATTAAAATCCGTGGATGCTCAAGTCCCTTAAGTAAAATGGTGTAAAATAGTCGGCCCTCAGTATCGGCGGGTTCCGCCTCCTCAGATACGGAGGACCAATGTAATTGCTAGCTGTTTCATCAAGGATCTCTTTGCTAACAAGGCACAGGGCAAATCACTGACTGACACATAGCTCTTTAGCACTCTTGATAAAGCTACTCTCTCTGACCCAGCACCCTGTGGTGTTATATAGGCCAACAGATCTATCTACCAACAGCTATAGTCCACCGTGACCCTAACCTGGGTTCATTTAAAATGTCCAAAAAAAAAAAAAAGTCAACAAAGTGTCAAGCATATAAATTACAGTGTGAACAGTGTGATGAAAAATTGGTCTAAAGTTGTATCAGGAGCAGAAAATGTCCAGCCATGTACCTTTGGAGCAGGTAAGACCCCGAGCACCTTGGGGCCTCCCTCAGGGTGGGTTTCAGTCTGGGGGGCTACAGGGTGATGAAGAGACAAAGAAACAGCCTCTCCTTATAGACGCCCACAGACTCCCTGAGCCACAAAACGGATCCCGGTTGGTCTACTGTGCTCTAGCCTCAAAGTACAAATAAGTTATTTAACTTTCAATTCTGCTAAGGTTCAGGCCCACAGAACAACACAAGAAGTGCCATTTGGAAGTTCCTCTAAGTTATAATGCAGAAATTGGGATGTCGTTAATAACGGAGTAGAGAGAGAAGGATCTCACACAGAGATGAACAGGCTAAGATTTCAAAGAAGGCTGTTTTGTGTCTTATCACTGCCAGTGTTCGTGTTCTTCATTGTTCCTCTGGGTTTAGTTTCATTTGTAAAATCTTAGTTCTTGTTGAAATCTACAGACATCAATAGAACCCCAGGAGGGTCAATACAGTTGCCTTTCCCATAGCTATTTAATTATAAAGCAACCACATAGCTCGCTGCCGCCTCGGTAGAATCTCCGACTGGCAGAATGGATGCAACTTTAGGAAGGGGTCAATGCTTGGCGAAAGCCCCAGGGTCCCAGGGTTCTTTCTGCTTTAAGCCCAGCATCACCTGTGTCAACTGCTCTGACCTGAGAAGGCTATGAATCTCTTGAGATCAGAATGACGTAAATTTTACTTTGACATCTCAGCATGTCATGGTTTTATTTGAACCGAAAATGCTGGGAGCTTGTTTAACTTTTTCATCCACATAACTAGGCTTGGATTTCAAAACCGCATTAGGAGACATGATAAACCTTTGAAAACTTGGAAATTTTGATGTGGATTCTGCTTTCAAATTTTGCTTTTGATTTTGCTTTAAAAACATCCCAATGTCAGGCTCTGCGTCCATCTACAGGCTGACAGGGTGGGCACATAGTTTCCCACAGTTCCTGGTGAGCTGAAGGAAAGAACAATTTCTCCAAGTCCGGCTTACTTGCAATGTCACCCACCCCAAACTTCATCGGCCTATACTGATTAAAGGCAAAAGTGTATAGTGATGGCATAGATTTGGAACTCTGAAAGGATAACTGAATATAAATGCCTATTTATGTAACTTATTTTCTTACTAATGTCTAAGAAAAACTCTCCAGTATATAAAAGGATAAATAGATACAAATGAATTTTTCCTCATTGCCTTTGACTAAATTCAAGTAAGATCACTTTGGGAGGTAACGTGGGCTTGGTAAAAGTGTCATGCTTATCACTTTTAGGTGTGCACCAAGAAGCAACGTATGGGACTGTCCCCCATCCTGATCACGCTACATTGGGAGGAAAAGGGGACAGTCATTAACTGGAGCGCAAACTGCCACCCTAAGCAATTGCTGGGCAACACACACAGACCCTGATGTCTCTTACGCGTTTATCTCCAGAGTGTGAATTCCATATCGGCTTTCGATAATATACTTTCCAGGGTTTGCATGGACGTTTATTGGCACCTGGTTTTTATACCTATGAGACAATGGAAACAGGGTGAAGTAAGTTGAGGTGTAAATAGATTCATGATTAAAAGCAACACACACACAACTGTTGTTCTTGAAGGAACACCTGTAAACACAGCACTGAGGTCGGTAGCGGGGTCTGTTCAATAAATGCAAATAAAATGCATTATAAATATTATAAAACTTCTTTTTTTAAACATTAAAACAATGGAATTTTATTTTGATGAAAAACGAGTTTACAATCATTTAGTAAATGCAGAGCAAACACTTCATTTTCCTATCCCATAACTCAAAAAAAATCATTAGTAAATGAATATCTGTGAACAGATTAAGGGTAAGGCAGACTGGATAATAAACCACCTGAAGTTCACACTCCCTGCATGTGACTCACTTGAAAAGGATGAAAACGGCACTGAAGATAACTGATAAGATATGGGCATTGAATCCCATTCTAATCATTCAAATAAGCCCAATGATACTCATTTTTTGCTCATCATGGGCAGCAAACTATACACATTTCACTGAAGGAATACTTTGATAGAAGCACTTATTTAAATTATATTGTGCATCACAGCTATAAAATGGCTTGAACAGTTCCACTTGACCACCATATATAAAGTGCAAATATATAATATTCTACATTTTATCTGGGGTGTGATGAATATCAATCTAGACTGAAAGTACCCCAGCTGCCAATTTCCGCCACTTCTGAAAAGATCTAGATGTGTGAAAAAGGACTGTTCCCCCATACAAAGAACCAATTTCACAAACCTACTGGTAAACAAATACATTTATATAACTGGAACCTCAAGATGCTAGAGTTGTACTCATTTAAAAAACCATTCAGCTACTTTGGTCTTTAAAAAAGTCTACACTGCAATATCCTAAACACTGTTCTGTGCATCTCACAATGCAGAGAGTGGCCTTGCAGTGCAGGATGAGGAGAGTGCAGCGTCATTGTGAAGAGTAGCATGCTATGGTTTCAAGGAACATCACCATCACAGCATCGGATTCTGTGCGTCAGGATCGAGGTCATGGTTGCTAGAAGGGGGATGGATAAGGAGAATATCCAGCTCATCCACTTGAGGAGTTGGGTGCATGACTACCAGCTGGTCCTGGGGAATGTCAGCTGCAGCTGCTGCAAGGTTGGTGATAGAGTTACTCTTTACACATTGAAAGTCTACACACTGGCTCTTTCCTTCTTCCTTTTCCCAAGACATTAAATAAAGGGTCTTTGGACATAGTTGTAAATCACTTCTGGGCAGCCCCCAGGCCTTTTCTTTTACTTTTTCTTTGTAGGTTGTATAACTTTCTATCCCAACCTAATCTTCTTAAGACCCCCTCTGTCAAAACTGATTCGGCCACATCTCTGTTTTCAATGTACTTGAAAAATCTATATAATTTTGTGCTATAAATAATTTGTGAATATTATCCTCCCATCCGTGGTGGATACTCTTCATCCCAATCAACCACATCATCGTCTGTAAGCACCACTATGTGGCATTCACGTTCCCCACTCTGGGCACTAGCTACCATGAGAGGCAGAATCATTTCTTCCAGGTAAAATTCGAACTGTCTACGGGCACCATCATTTGATAACTCATGCATTAGGGCACTGAGATCTCTACATTTAATAGTACTACATTCAAAAGAGATACAAAGAGAGTCGCATGGTTCTCTCAGTTCAGGAATAGATATGCCATTGGGACAATGGATTATTCCTGTTTTATAGTAATCCAGAATAGCTCGAAACACAGAAGAGCCAATCCTCTCTGCCACCTCATACTCTCCCTTCTCACTGGGACATGCAGAGTTATGTTCTCTGCCAGATCCAAACATCCTGCCCAACACTGTATATGGCTGAGCAGTAAAAATGGATGGGTCTACAACACATTTAGTGTTATCCACTATTAATGTCACTCGTTCTGACGTTCTTACATTCTGACCTCCTTCTTCAGCATTTTCATACACAAACACCATTTCCCCAGATGTCTTACAGCTACCATCTGAACTTGACTGACTACTGTTTCTGTTGCTGTTCCCAGCACTGCTACTGGAACCATTTGGAGATGCTTTTTGAGGATGAAGACTGCTTGGACGAGAGGAACTGTGATCTTTTTCACGTTCAACATGGTGTTGTCATGTTGGAGAAGTAACATTTCTAATACAAGGAGTGAGCTGAGATTCTGTTCTTTCGTGAGATGAATCTCGTGATCTGTCACTTGACCTTTGTCTATCTCTTGATCCCTCGTTGAGAGAGATCAAGTCACCATGTAGACTCATTTTGGTGTGGTCAACAACTCCTTTGGCAACATGTGAGGGAGTACCTGAACGTTTATAAAGTTTACGATGTCTACTATTCAATTTCCGATCCCTGTTCTCTGGATCACTGGAGTTACTGTCATAAGGATGAGGCCATCCTGCCACCCCACTTCAAGCTTCCTCACACCACTGCTCTGAAAGCACACATGTAGCACCCATAACCTGTAGTCCCCCTTGAGTGTCCAGGCACAGGACGGGGCCGGCGACACCTCTGCTTCCTCCCCAGCTGGATCCCTCCGGAGGTGTCTGTGGCAGCGGATGCTCTGGTGGCTGCGGCTACAAGAGCCGCCCCAACAGTTTGCAGGCCGGCTCCTAGGCTGCTTCTCGCCTAAAACTTCTTGATGAATGTGCTTTCCGCTCCTCCATTACAAAAATTACGTTCAAGAAGTTGGCCATTCACAGCAATGTGGTTGAACCTTGTATGTGTAATGTTGAGTGAAAAGAGCCAGACACAAAAGAGTATAATGATTGCTTTCATGTAAAGTACAAAACCAGAAAAGACTAATTAATGCTCCTAGAAGTCAGGAGAGTGATTCCCCCGGAGCGGGGCAGGGGGGATTAAGGAGGCATCCTGGGTGCTGAAATTGTTTGGTTTCTTGATTTAGGTGCTGGTTACCTGGGTGTATGCAGTCTACAAAAATTCATCAGAGTTCTACATTTATATGTGATATGCACTTTTTAATGTGTATATGATACTTCAATAGAAGATCTAAAAAAAAAGAAAAGAAAAACTTGCCTATTGTTGACACAACAGAGAGGAAGGCTTTGAGTGGGTTTTTTGTTGGCTGTCTGTGTAGGATGAAAGCAAAACATTCTTCCCACTAACATTCTTGCATGTTGTTCAAAACCTTGCCATTGCATTGAAAGCTCATTATATTTGTTTTACTCTTTTGTGAGCAAGCATAGCTCTCATCTTGGAAGAACTTAAAATATCAATCATGAAAGAAAACTACTGACAAATAGGAGCTGAAAGAGTCCCTTTTTCTGACTGGCCATCCTTGGTGAAGCCGCTCAGCCTTCAGAGGCTGGGGCTCCACGGAGGGGCCCCTCCTGAGACACTGTCTCCTGAGTCTGCAAGGGGCACCTTCTTCACCACGTCCTTAGGTTCTCAGTAGCCAGTGGCTATGGTGCTGGAACAGGCTTTTCTGCTTAAGCCATTTTCTGTCCCAAAGAGGAGCTGGACTTCATTTGATTCCCTTTCAGACACCCCACTTCACTTGTGCAGACATCGCAAATAACGCTAATAATCATAACAGACACAGAGTGTTTACTGTGAGCCAGGCAAGTGCTTTAAATTCAATCCTCACAATAACCGCACGAGATGGTACTACTTTTAACATAGTAAAGTAGTACCATTTTCCAGATGAAGAAACCCAGGCATGGAGAGGTTAAGTGTCTTGCCCCAGCTCTCACGGCTAGAACAGCAGAGCTGGGATTTGAACCCAGGCAGTCTGGCTCCTGACAACATGGGATGCTTCCACTTTCCAACTGTTCTCTATTTAGCTGCATTTTATTTCTTCAGATTTCTGGACATGGTTATAAGGAGGTTTGGGAGCAGGGAAAGTGGTGGAAAGGGAGAGAAAGAAAGGAAATAATCTTCAGCCAGTCCCTACCTCTCTCCAGCTTGTACACTCATACACACACACACACACACACACACGCACCCTATGTCCCTAAAATGCATCACTTTTTATACTTTAAAAAATGTACAATTCTCCTTCTCCACCTAGCAAAATCCCAACTCGTCCTTCAAGGCTCTGATCAAATGTCACTTCTTCAATAATCTCTCCCTTGAAATCCCACACAATATCATTCCTGCCTGTCTGCATTGGTGTTACTTGGTTCAAATGGAAATATATAACATTTATCAAATTACGGTTGGACAAGTGTCACTTCTACTAAGGTGTGTGTGCCTTGAAGCTGGGGATTGTGTCTGATCCGTACTTACTTCTATTGCCACTCTCAAGGAAGTAGGCATCACAGGCAAATATTAGGCACTCAGTGTTTGCTAAACTGGATTGAACAGAGTTATTGGGTAACACCATAGATTTAACTGTGCTTCCTGATTTGGGGCCGAAGGAACGGAGTTCTGACAAATACATCCTTCATGATAGGGATAATTTAAAATAAGTGCATGTGAAGAAGGTGTGTTGAGGCTCTTTGTGTCCCGGTTCCCTAGCATGTGAACCGGGGGGGGTGGACTGGCTTAGGAATCGCAGCTGCGTAGCAGGTGTAGGGGCACAGCCTTCTGCCTCACCCTTGGGAGTCATCCCTAGCTGTTTCTGACAGCCCAGAAGCAGCCTCAGTTAGCTGTCTCCCCACAGGGCTCCAGGCAGACAGGACTGTTTGATCAGAGATGGCTTGTAAAAAGAAATCTGCCGGCCCCTCCTAATCTGGAACATTCCTTGCTTTGATGAATGACAGGGTAGAACATGTTAATCAGCATGTTCTCCTGACTGAATTGGTTTAGGTCATTTCACACTTGACTCAAAAGCTCCCTCTTGCTCAGTTTTCTCCTTTGCTGTGGTGTTTTCAGTATTTCCTTCTAACGTAAGAAGAGAAATATGACACCCAATTCTGTGTGGCAGGTGCTACTTGACCAAACAACTGAGTGACACTCGATTTGGCTTCTGACCAAAAATGTTGTTCATATTTCTATAAAGTTTGAATTAAAACAGCATTTGCAGCTCCCAGGCTTTCCTTCACCTTCCTTGTCCTCCTGTCCTATCCGACCTAGCACCTCAATGCCTTCCCCCCCATCCCCTGACCCCCGGCTAAACAGCCATGGCTTTTCTCTCTCTGTCTCTGTCTCTCTCTCTCTCTCTCTCTCTCACACACACACACACACACACACACAGACACACACTTTGAGGAGCTTCCATTCTCTCCACTGGAACTCCAAGGTCAGTGTAAGAAGCATCTGTTTTAAAGCTGCAGACACGGATTAAGTGAGGAAGTGATTCAATTCTATTCTCCAAGGAATTCACATAGCAAGGCACTCAGGTTCAGAGTCATTTGCGATTGGCTGTCTTCACCATCAAGTCAGGGGAGAAAAGTAGGATTTGAGGCCTGCTCTGTATATGCTTCACAGTTTGTTACTTCTGGAAAATGAAATTCCAAACTGGTCAGTCATCGGCTAATTTTGGAGAGTTATCTACACCCTGGGGTGATTTGTCAGAGGGTTTCTGAAATTCTTGTGAACATTTAGATGTACACCATTTTCCTTATCATTTTCACATAGAGTCTATGAACTAGTTAATGAGCTTCTGTTATAAGTATTTCTAGAATACTCTTCATGTATGTGTGTAAAATACACACTTAATTCCTCCAAACAAATGTCTGTTTGGATATTGGGCTGACTTTGATAAGAAGGGATTACAGTGAAAGCTCTTTGGCAGTGTAAAGCATGGTCAAACAAAAGGGCTTCACTCTAACTTTTCTCTATCAGCAAATAATGCCTGCCAAAATGATCTTTTCATGTTGAATACCCCTACAAGTGTGGTTGCTATTTAGAATGCAACCCTACTGTTTTGAATAAATAGCTGTTACTTTAAAAACCAATTAGCTGAGAGAGAGCTATTCCATTAGCATAGAATTTGGACTTAAATAAATAAGAAAAATCTAAAATAAAATCCCAAACCCTTATACCTGGGAAGTAATTATAAATAATTTTTAACTATTTTAAATGCAGGCTGTTTTCCTAAGATAATATGGTAGTAATTGCTAAATTTAAATACATTGTAAATAACTCTAATCTTGTAAACAAATTCAATACATGATTCTATCATGGAATTTATGAATTCATATAATTTGCAAAAATAGATTAAGCCTTTTCCAAATCTCTGGACTCTTCCTAAGATACATTTCTCGTACTATTTTATTGCCAGGTTTTGAACCTTACCATGCCTAATGACAAATATCTTTGTCTATTTGACAGTGACTTCAGGGATAATGTGAAGAATTTCAAATATGTATTTCTAAGTGTCTTGCGTGAGGATCTAGCCCAGTAACCACATACACATCTGAAAACGTGGGTATTGAGTGAGCATTAGACTAATACTAATCCTCACTAACACTAACACATTGCTCCGGGGAGTTTGTGTGAGTCTCCCTGCAGATTACAATCCAGGCTTCCATTGAAAAAATTGATTTAGACTTTGGGCTCGAAATGCAATTAAATCTGGCTCTTTTTTTAAAAAAAAAAGTGTAAAATTAATGCAATTCTCTCCTTCTCTTAAAGAGAACTTTTCTCCCTCATTTCACATATCTTTTACAATTTGACTGGGCAATACAGGCATATGGTTCAAGGATCAGAAAATATCAGGGTGCCCGGGAAACATTCTCCTTCCTCAAACCTGTCTGCCTTCTGCCCAGCTCCTCCCCAAAGCTAACTGTTCTCCTTAGATTCTTACATAGCCTTCCAGAGCTTCCTTATGCAAGTAATATGGATACAAACATAAATGTTTTTCCTCCCCTTTTAAACCGATATATAGCCTATTAAACAAGTTATTATATAAATATAGCCTATTAAGTAAAACAGCTTTGGTTTTTCACCACATATACATTTCTCCTTCTCTGTTGACAAGCCCTCCTTCGGGATGGCCTGCTTCACTGTGGTGGTGCAGCTGCGTCATCTACAACTAACTTTTCTACTGGACGCAAAGCCCACAGGCCTCCTTCTGCTCGGAAAGTGAGCTGGAAATAGGGCAGTGCTGCTCAGTGTCTCCACACCTGGCCCTGATGAATGATGGGCGCTCCTGTCAGTGAGTGATCCCCGGGTACCCTCTAGATTCCATTCAGACGGATTTAGTCAGTACGCGGGGTTGGCCAAAGAGCAGCTGCTGTGTGTTGACATCATTTGTTAGACCTCAGGGGCTTCCATGACCTGAGGGTGCCCAGTGGAAACTTGGAACTGAACCCTCTTTGGAAAGGAGTCTGAGGGAGCCAGGCCCCAGGCACACATGCCTTTGAAAGACGTGGCTAAAGCCCTAAAGGCTTCAAGCGGAGGCATCACAACTGCCCGCAGCAGCATCACACACTTATTTCTGTACTTTCCCTTCTTCTATTCAGTAAGGTCATTCTCAATTATTTCTTTCATACTTATACTCAGTGTCAGGCCCAGGAAGCTGCAGCTGGGTACAAAAGAGGCATAAATGCCAGTAAATTAGTCACCACTAACCGTGGTTCTTGCTAGGTTGTGGATTCCCTGCTCATTGAGGGGAAGGATGTTCACTGAAGATCGCATACTCTGGACCAGCAGCTTGCAAAGTAAATTAGAGCTTCATTTCATGATTATTTTTAAAAAGGCAATGTACCCAGCATGCTATAATCAATCCTACATGGAAGTTTACTCTCAGAGGTGGATTTACCTTGAAACCAGTGAAGCTCAAGTTTCAGGGTCTCTCATCAGCATGGGTCCCCATAAGGCTCTGTGCCTAATGCATATGACTTAACTTTATATTCTTTTTTGTAAAAGTGCTCCTCAAATTGTATAACTCTTATGCCCCACAAAACCTGGCTCTGACCTTATTTATTGCCACAGCCAATTTTCAGTTATCTGCTAGCTCATTGTCCAAATTTCAGCTTTATCCAGGGGCAAATCTTGCTTGCTAAATAAGGTGAACTATTTTCTTAGTGGTCCACTGGTTCTTTTGTTTTCATATTTACTTCTCACTTGACTTTCAAGGCAACAGGACTTTCTGTGAAATGGTCTGATCCGTCCCTACTGGGAGAATTCCTGATACAGAATGAATTTGACTTCTCCAAGCACAAAAGTGGGCACGGGAACTAGAGACGGTTTGTTCCAGTCAATGAACAGCCTCCCAAACAGCCTCCCAATCGTTCCTGAGACAAATCTTGTCTCTGTGCCTTTGTTTTTGATTCAAATGAGCCCCTAGGCCATAAAATTCATATGTTAAGGAAATAAATACTTCAAAGCTAAATGTGAAAGATTTGAGGGATCAATCATACTTCTTCTCAGCCCCATTAGTGAAGATAACTAAAAGCTGACAGTATGGGCTTCCCTGGTGGCACAGTGGTTGAGAATTCGCCTGCCAATGAAGGGGACATGGGTTCGAGCCCTGGTCCGGGAAGATCCCACATGCCGCGGAGCAACTAAGCCCGTGCACCACAACTACTGAGCCTGCGCTCTAGAGCCAGTGAGCCACAACTACTGAGCCCATGTGCCACAACTACTGAAGCCCGCGCGCCTAGAACCCGAGCTCCGCAACAAGAGAAGCCACCGCAATGAGAAGGCCGCGCACTGCAATGAAGAGTAGCCCCTGCTCACCACAACTAGAGAAAAGCCCACATGGAGCAACAAAGACCCAACGCAGCCAAAAAAAAAAAAAAAAACTGACAGTATTTCTATTTTTCAATTTGACTGGAGTTTTACAGGTTGACAATTTAGTCATCTCATATTTTTTCTGTGGCGTTTTAATCTTTTTTGTTTGTTTTTATTTTTATTTTTTTAACATCAACATATTTACTCATTTGCTTATTTTTATTTGTTTTTAAATCACTCCTTTTTCAGCCCACAAAGCACTATGTAAGGAGTTTAATCTCCAACAGAATTTGAGCTCTGCCTTTGTAGAACCCCATTACTCTGGCTTAGTAACACCATCAGTGGTACATGGCATGTTTGTATTCTAGTTGCTGTGTGTTTAACGGAATAAATAAATGCTTAAGAAATTAATATTTACCTCCTAGAGATTACTCTGTATTCTTTTGAAAATCATCTTTAACTCTGATGTTTAAAAATCAGGAAAACAGAGATAGGACACTGTGTAATAAATATATCTACTTAAGGACTCCAATTATTCGTTTATTGGTAGTACATTTTAATTCATGAAAGATGAGAAATTTTTTTACTCATCAAGTAATATTTCTTTTTTTTTAAAACATCTTTACTGGAGTATAATTGCTTTACAATGGTGTGTTAGTTTCTGCTTTATAACAAAGTGAATCTCAAGTAATATTTCTTGGAGCTAAAAACTTGTTATTCTTTATGTATTTCTATAGGAAAATTTGGATTTTTTCTGAGGTGGGAAATAATCAGTTTTTTAAGAGGAAATGTCCCCTTGATAGGCCAATTTGTGCAACTCTATAGGTAGAGAGGAAGGTGGGGCAAAGATGGATTGATTCCTAACTTACTATAGTATACTCATACTTTTAAAGCTTGGAAATTGATTTTTTAAACTTCATTTTCATTGAAATATGTTCCTACATTTCTCATCTTTGTTTACTATAAATTATTTGCCTTGGTAATATAGAGCTGGCGTTGGTTTCATTCTTTGGTTTTCAAACTCAAGAACCCTGGAAAGAGTTTACATACAAGAAAAACTGTAAGTAAATCCAATATTACCACAGGCAGATTGATATCACAGGTGAATTTTAAAAAAACACAACTCACCACCTGCTCCTTAAGAATAACCTTAGCTAGCAGTTTATCTTGTCAGCCACCTCCATTACGCTAGCCAGGTGTCCAAAGAACATTAGAAATAACAGAAAAGAGAGGAAGAGACAGGCGCTTTTTGGGTGACAGTGCTATTCTGTGAAGTGTTTATACTGTGACATAGGGCATATTTACCGCCACTCTCGAGGATAAGAGAACTGCATGCAAAATAGCCCTGTCCGAGAAGAAGACGGAAAATGCCTTTTAAAACCGGCTCACAATCCTCTTCAGACTTCTGCTCTCTGTGGCAGACATTCATGCCGTAAGATGGGAGAGTTCTGAGTTTAGGGATCACAAAGTCATTGACAATTGCAATAGGATATATAATGGACAGAAACAAGAGGAGCTTATTCGTTATGGAACAAAAATTTCTTCAGGCCCCATAGTCGTAACAGCTCCCATACCATCCCCTCTTTTGTTTGGCTTTGGAAAACACATTAAGACCTCAGCTCATGTGAGGAGTAGAGATGGAGCCCTCTGGGTCTTAATTACTTTCAAAAAGGCAGTATTGCTTCTCATCACAAAATGATACCAAATAAATATGCTGACTAAATTTTAACACTTTATATAAGATAAAGACCCATTTGTATAATAGGACTATAAAGTATCATAATAAATCATAATGGATGCAAGACTCTTCTTTCCTTCCATACACGTATTCTTTCTTCACTATTTAAAAAATCTATTCAAATTTGTAGATGCTTTCACTGACTCTTGCATATTCACAATGCCACATGTTTTCACAAGAGGTAAAATTAACTTTGAGTAATCGATTCTATGAGAAATTTTAATAACGACAGCATACCATGTGAGACGAGGTTCTGGCCAGCCGGCTACAGAGCAGTGTAATTTTACATGTCCTTTCTCCCAAACAGTGTGGGAACGAGGTTCAATGACAAATTCAGGAGCATGGAGAAGATTATCTTCATTCAACTTTTTATGACATGCCTCAGTTTCTTCTAACTGAAAAAAATCAACATATTATGAAATCAAAGTAACACGTGCTACAAAAATGTAATGTAGAAATCAAAATGATCATTTTTTCATTTGGAGCCTTACTTTTGCATCCATTTCAAACGAATCCCCCTCACCTCTTTTGAAAACAGACATATCACTTGATTTTTAACATTCTAAGCCTGAGCAACATATTTTACTTATTTAAGGTGGATTTCTTAAGGTTCTTCAAGAACTTTAATTTCTATAGAACCTAAAATTTCACAGAATTTAAAACTATTAAGTGTGTCTTTCTTTGACCTATACATTTTGATGCTTTTTCCTTCTTTTGTTTCTCCGCAAGACCACATATTTCTTCATTTGAATCTAATTAATCTATATTAACACACATATACACAATGTTACATGCATTTCTACTTTTTAAAATTAATATTTATTGGAGTATAGTTGATTTACAATGTTGTGTTAGTTTCTGCTGTGCAGCAAAGTGAATCACTTATACATATACATATATCCACTCTTTTTTAGATTCTATTCCCATATAGGCCTTTACAGAGTATTGAGTAGAGTTCCCTGTGCTATACAGTAGGTCCTTACTAGTTATCTACTTTATATATAGTGGTGGCATTTCTACTTTTGTAAGTTATATTAAATTGTCTTTTTTTACCGTTTTTTTCAGTGACAGGTGTTCTGCCTTTTCTCGAATTGCAACTTTCCTTGACTTCTCAAAACCCTCCTCCTGGCGAAGCATGGACCTGGACTCTTGGGATACTGTGGACTGCTTGGCTGCCGTGACTCCTTCCTCTCTGGCAAGGAGATTCCTCCGGGCTATGTAAGCAGCAGCTTCTTTAATTCTTTCTTCTTCTGTGTCTGTAATTCCACTGACATGCACTTGGCTAAAATATAATAACAGCGAAATATGGATATTGTGGATGGCAGTGATGAGATAGCCCAATGTTACGAAGTTCAAAGCGCCCGACCTCAGATGCTGTACACTGTGCCCAAAGAAAACCTGACATAGAAAGACCTGGTAAATAGGAGCTAACTCTTCACACATGGCAGTGATCTTCACCTTAACCAACAATGATAACGACAACAATAATACCTATTCCGGTTATGGTGTCTTGCCAAGTGCTTTTTACATACATTGTCTCATTTTTCCCCACAACAACCCTTTGAAGTAGACTGTACCCTCTCTACTTCAGATATATGGCAACAAGACACAGAGAAGTTAGATAACTTGCCCAACGTCATTTCTTTGGTTTCCTTAGTGCGTTTAAATATGATTTAGTCTATAAAAAAAGATTAAGTTACGACTTCCTTCCAGAAAAGTTGATATTGTAAAATGACAGACAGTTTGTGTGGCTGTGATTCTGATTTTCGACTATGTGCTTGATCTGGATTCTGTAACTCAGATGATGTAATGCATTGCCCAGGGGTGCTGCACGCAGAAATAAGTTGTAAATTTACGTGAGCTCCTTAAGCCTAGTGGGTTTCCTTTCCATGATAATAAAGGTTGTGTGTGTGTATATACATATTTAATATGACAACCTTACTTTGTGCTTACACACAGCCCTGTTGTAAAAACATGATCAAACTCACAATTGAAGTGTTGATGCTGACAAAAGTGACTTGTTTTTACTCATAATTGATGATGGTGGTGGCAAGTGAGTGGTTACATCCTAAAGTGCTGTGCCTAGTACAGCAGTTTATGATAGAATTTGTGCTGTGATTTAGTAATGTTGTTTAAAATATTTGGATTATTTTAAAGCTCCTTCAATACCTTTGTTGTCAATCCTATTACATGTTTCAGTGAGGAGTATGTTGATTATATTGAAGATTCTCTTGAAATTGAGTCTCCTGAGACCTCTTAAGACAGAATTGTACATTTGTTTTTCTTATAAGAATAATTACTTCAGGGCTTCCCTGGTGGTGCAGTGCTTGAGAGTCTTCCTGCCAATGCAGGGGACACGGGTTCGAGCCCTGGTCTGGGAAGATCCCACATGCCGCGGAGCAACTAGGCCCGTGCGCCACAACTACTGAGCCTTGCTCTAGAGCCCATGAACCACAACTACTGAGCCTGCGCGTCTGGAGCCTGTGCTCCGCAACGAGAGGCCGCGATAGTGAGAGGCCCGCGCACCGCGATGAAGAGTGGCCCCCGCTTGCCGCAACTAGAGAAAGCCCTCGCGCAGAAACAAAGACCCAACACACCCAAAAATAAATTAATTAATTAATAGAATAATTACTTCAAACTTCAAGCAAACACTGCCATTGTGTTTATAAGTCCCTGGCACCTGAATCTATATAGTTTGCTGACAAGTAGGACTCAACATTTGCACAAGTTTGGAATTTCTCATGGAATATTACTAAAACATATGGTAGACAAATTAGTCCACCTTGCGTTTTACTCAACTTAGTGAGTAAATTTTAATTTCTTTTCCCTTCTCTCTATCTCTCCAAATATTAATAAGTAGTCTCTACCAAGGAAGTTATCTGCTATAATTTAGGGGGAGAAAAAGGAAGATGGAACATTTTTAGCTTAGTGTCCTGAGATAATTACCTCTAATTTTTTTTTTTGAATGAGATAGGAAGTGAATGAATTAATAAGTGAATACAAAACAAACCTCATGAGAATCTACTTGGAATTCTCTATAGAGGCTAATATACAATATAGAGATTTGAAATGAGGTTTGTAACATGATTCAATATGTATAGTAATGGATTATATTCAATGCTAGTCCGGCCCCAAGTTGAGACAACTCTAAGTGACAGAACTTTAAGTTCACATGCCTTTTAACAGTGGAGGTGGCTCTAGAGGACAGAATGGAGTCATGGCTTCCCTGCCTTTTCCATTTGCAAATAAGGTAAACCTTGGGGAAAAAAACTGTAATTATTTCACAGGAAAACTCAAGTACACTTAAAAATATATTTTTGACCCAGGACAGCAGGGACATTTGCGTTTAAGTAAATATAAGTGCATGTCAGTGGTAACCCTGCTATAATTTGGGTACAAGAGCAAGAATATGATGCTAACATCAAAAACACACTACTGCAAATTTAAAATAAATTTAAAACTTTTCCAATACTCTATATCTGATGATTTCAATTTAAAACCTGTTGCTGACATAAAGTTAGTTCTATTTATCAGACTATAAGAAGTGGAATTTTCAAGTGCCATCCAGAAGAAACCGTATTCTCCAGAAATATACTACGACTGCATTTGTCAATCCTAGGGGGACTCTCAGCTCATCCACTACCAGCCATGTGACTTTCAGCAAGTCACTGAGCTTAGATTTCCTTGTCCAAAAATTGACATATTAATATTTCTCCAGGGCTGGATGGAGGACTTAGCAAGATAGTTTATATAATGCACCTAGAGTGATTCCCAGCAAACAACTGGTACTCAGCAAATGTTCATTATTTTCCCATCCTCTTAGATTGTTCATACTGTCAATACCATTATGCAGTGTTATTTTCATAGTAACAGAATATAGGAGATGGCTCCATATAAAAAATGAAGGTGAACTGGAAATAAAACCTAGAAGATAAAATTTTTATTCACATTTTCTTTTATCACAGTTTATTTTGTAAATTATCATTTATTTATTTTTTTAATATTTATTTTATTTATTTATTTTTGGCTGTGTTGGGTCTTTGTTGCTGTGCGTGGGCTTTCTCTAGTTGCCGTGAGTGGGGGCTACTCTTTGTTGTGGTGCGCGGGCTTCTTACTGCGGTAGCTTCTCTTGTTGCGGAGCACAGGCTCTAGGCACGCGGACTTCAGTAGTTGCAGCACACGGGCTCAGTAGTTGTGGCTCACGGGCTCTAGAGCACAGGCTCAGTAGTTGTAGCGCAAGGGGCTTAGTTGCTCTGCAGCATGTGGGATCTTCCCGGACCAGGGATCGAACCCATGTTCCCTGCATTGGCAGGCAGATTCTCAACCACTGCGCCACCAGGGAAGCCCTAAATGATCATTTCTTGAGACTGGCCTGGAGGGGACAAAATGGTTTGGTTGGGAAAAGGCAGGGAGAAGATGGTGAGAGTGAGCAGCTTCACTTCGTGCCCACACAGGTGGAGAGGCATGCCATGTAGGTTAATGCTAAGCTGACATGATTTTTAAATGATTTTTCAAAAAACAGAGTGAGAAAAAACCAGAAAATAAAATATTTCACTTCTCTAACCTAGCCATCTCCTAAAAGCAATATGAGTGTCATTAAACCAACTGTGAAGAGGCTGATTCTGGGCAAGCATAATTAACAATATAAGCATGTTTGTTTGGAAAGTTTACTTTAAAAAATCAGATATAAAAAAAAGTCAAAGATATAAAATAAAAAGCTAAAAATAGAATATTGTTTATCCCCTTACCTTCCTAAGTAGGTTCAGAGCAATTATGACATTAGCTTCCGAAACAATTCAGAAAGGAACCATCAGAAAGCAGTGGGAAGAAAAAATGGAGGGAAACAGAGGTAGGTCACCCAAAATCACACCTGCATCATTGCCTAGTGATTTTCCTGAGAGCATTTGCCCGGAGAAGACGACCTCATTCTGAACCATCTTAGCTCTGTGAATAATTCTCCATTCAAAGGAAAATAAACAGGGAAGACTCAGAAAGTTCCTGTTAAACTTTAAGTTGGTTTCTTGGACAAGTCTCCTTTCAAGATTCCTTTGTATATATTATCATTCAAAAAAATGTTTATATTATAAACAGAAATTTGGCATTACACAAACTGGTGATTTAGTGATTATTTTGTTTGAACTTTACCTCAAAATAAATAGTAATCTATTTTACATTTAACAAACATAAGCCAGGCATTCAAGTTATGGTGCAATTCTTTTACTTAGTCTACGTTATCTAAGACTTTTTTTTCTTCATAATGAATAATAATTAAAACCACACTGGCAACCAATCTACCTAAACATATCATCTGATATTTTTCTTTTAGTTCACCCGATATTTTATAGTTTTAACCTTTCTTTCTACTCTAAACATAGTGACTATATATAGTGTCCAAACACTAGCATCCAATACTGGGCTTCTAATTTCAACTAGTTACATAATTAGAAATAAGTTGCTGATCATTCTCTTTTGTCATATAGCCATCCTATGTGATGGCAAACATTTTTACAATGAACACATCTCCCTCCGTGCATGGTTCTGAGGTTCCACAGACCTTTCTCAACCAGTACATAGTAAGTGCTCAATAAATGACAGCTGCTATTATTATTACTACCTGACAACATTTACTCTCCACTTTCTAATAATCAGATCCAGGGAGAGAATCCGTACATACCGTCCTGAGAAAATGGGCACCATGTAGTCACTTGGCAGATTTTCTTTCTTCTCTCCAGAGAGAAGGCTTTTCTTGGCTCTCTTTGTTTGGGGGCTCAACTTGGATGAATAATCTTCTAACATCAGACTGGAATCTGTAAGTCTGAAAAAAAAAAACACCCTAATGTTAGTCGATAATTTTAAAAAATGCTTATAAAAAGAAGTTTTAAGTTTGGGGACGTTTCACAGAATCCTAGACGGCTAATGTTATAATCATCTTTTATCTTTAGAGCTAGCGTGAGAATGCCCTCATATAATGCACCCTATCTAGACACAAGAGAAAAACAGGTCTATAGCAATTTTTTTAAATTGCAGTATAACTGCTTTATGATGTTGTGTTAGTTTCTGCACAGTGAAGTGAATCAGCCATATGCATACACACATCCCCTCCCTCTTGGACCTCCCTCCCCCCACCACCATCCCACCCAAGTAGGCCATCACAGAGCACTGAGCTGAGCTCCCTGTGCTATACAGCAGGTTCCCACTAGCTATCTATTTTACACATGGTAGTGTATTTATGTCAAATTTCATGGCTTTTTCCCCTTTAAAATTTCGAGGGAAAGTGGCAGTGCTTTGGTAATAGTTCCAAATACCCTTTGCTGTTAAGTTAATGTTGGAAATTTAGGTGGTCTACATAAATGGTTTGGATACATTGTGTATCCAAATGCTTTCAGGGGATTGATACAAAAGCAGATTTTCTGTATTGGGAGCCCAGGCAATTCTGATGCAGGGCCTCTAGGTTCAACTTGAGGCCTTTATGTAGTGTAGACAGACTCCGTCTGAAAGGACACTGAGTTCATCAAACAATAGAGTTAATACACTTTCTGTGAACACACAGCATAGAGTGACTCGGAAAGTTACAGGTTTGATAAAGAACCCTTTGTTAGTGCTGTTGCACACAAAAATCCACCCACTCATGCACACTGGTGCAAGTGTACACTTGGAGGTAGTTATTGTTCTAATAAACCAAAAACTGTGTTAGCAGAGCAGAAAACATGACAGCAGAGATTGCACCTAGAGAAAAGAATTGATGAAATTAAAAAGGACAACCTTAATCTATATAGTTCTTGAATGAAATGACGTGCACTTTCTTTCAAATGTATAGAATTTGGCATAAATTTCAGAAGTTCATGGACTCTGAACACTCCATGGGCTCAGGCTAAAAGCCTCTCATCTACATTGTAATGAAAGATACTCACAATAGGAAGCTGTACAGGAACTCTCTGTACTATACTTGTAACTTTTCTACAGACTTGAACTGATTCTAAAATTAAAAGTTAATATTAAAAAGGTACCTGGTGTAGAGAAAATTTGAAGACAAAGTGAAGCATGTGAGTGGTGTGGCATGGAAAAAGCCAGCTGCCCAGTTAAAACAGCAAAACCTTCCAAAGTGTCCAAACCTTGATCGTTTCCCAGTCTTTAAAAAGCATTAGCAAAAGCAAAGAGATTATCTAAATCAAAAGAAGGCAGTACATATACAGAATACAAAATGGATACATAATAATGCAAATAATCCTATCCCCTGCTAAGCAAGTAGCACAGACCTGCAGGGCTTCTAGGAAGTACAGGGGGTGCAAAGGTAGCCTGAGAGTATAGGGTGGGCTACTGTCTTTAATTCCTGGAGTGGAGTTGTAGCACAGAAATGGCAAACCTTTTCCTCTCCCACTAACTACCCCCTCCCCTAGGGTGAATATCTAGCTCTTATTCTATGATCAGCATTAATGCCAAAGATTAGAACCTTGAATTCAAACTTGTGGATTGGTTACCAATTGGAAGGCTTAGTGAAATTTGTTCCTGGCTGGCTGTTCCAGGCAGCAGCAAAATGATTGCATTCTATACCCCTAGCAGGTTACAAAGTACAGGCTGTGCTAATACAGTTCTAAGTTTAAAGTGGTATTTTCCTTCACTCCTTTAATTCCATTACTATACAAAATAAAATTAATTATGGAGTCTGTTTCATTTTTTTCTATTTATAGAACATTTGCATTTTCTAATTTTTCTTCTATTTTTCTGTTTTTGCTCTTTTTACTTTCATTCTACTATCTGCAGTCATATTCTCATGAGCTCATATTTTCAATGTTTATATCAAAACAGCTGTGATTTGTCATTCTTTTTCTTGTACTGTTGTTCCTTTTTTTCTGTCATTTTCTCTTTAAGATAAACCTTTAAAATGATTCACTTATTACATAGAATGTGCCAGAATGTGATTATTCCATTCTCACAAGTAAGTCACAGCAGATGATTTTTAATAGTTAAACTTTATGGTAAAGATTCATGGTACTGTCATCAGTTTCACATAATATTTCATTTGGAACAAAAGGCTTCAAAAAAAGTATTATGATTTTATATATCATATAGTATTATTTAGAAAATCATATATTATATAGTATTATTTAGAAAATCCAAAGTATTTAGAAAATATCAAACACTTGTTATGCTCTCTAAAGTTTCTTCAAGCTTTTGAATCCTAACAAAAAAAGAGTGTGTGAAGGATTAGATGTTAAAATACTGTGCCAACAGACTATTTGGTAATGCTAAGTCATTTATCGAAGTTAACAAACAAAACTAAATCAGAGAAACAAAGTTTTAAGGAACTGACTATGCAATAATCAGTGTAACTAATTATTTGAAGGAAAGCCATGTCTATTTTGCTATGACCCAGGAACACTGAAGTCTAACATCTTATTCTATTGAATTTTAAAGTCAAATAATGTTTTTAGAGGAGTTCAATAGATATGTAAAACTTAAATTTCTTTTTTTAAATTTAAATTTCTTTGAAGTTACATCAAAGAGCTAAATAAGGGCTTGCTAACCTCTTGGGCTTTTAGTGGTATCTAAATTTTGAAAATAATACTCTGTCTTATAAGTCAGTTTTTGAGTAGACACTTAACTTGATATGTATGGATCAATGTGGGTCTTTTAACTATTAAAACTATATTTAACGGGACTTCCCTGGTGGCGCAGTGGTTAAGAATCCGCCTGTCAATGCAGGGGACACGGGTTCAACCCCTGGTCCAGGAAGATCCCACATGCCGCAGAGCAACTAAACCCGTGTGCCACAACTACTGAGCCTATGCTCTAGAGCCGGCGCACCCCAACTACTGAGCCCACGTGCTGCAACCGCTGAAGCCCATGCGCTCGGAGCCCGTGCTCCGCAACAAGAGAAGCCACCGCATTGAGAAGCCCGTGCATCGCAACGAAGAGTAGCCCCCGCTCGCAGCAACTGGAGAAAGCCCATTGTGGCAGCAAAGACCCAACGCACCCAAAAATAAATAAAAATTTTTTTAAAAACCCCTAAATTTAATGTTCTTTATGTCTTAAATCTTGAATCTTTCTGAACTTCAAGTTATGAAGGCAGGGAAACTAAGCTATATGTAAGGATTGATTTGCGTGTGCATGGGTGCACCCATGTGTCTGTAACTGTGTCTAGGTACATCTACCTGTACTCTGCTACTAATTGTGGTATGTCCTCTTAATATGTCTAAAGTTAGCAGAATTTAAAGAAGTATCATGGTGTGTATGACATCATCACACCTATGACCAGCAGCACCACAGAGAAGGGATGTAGCCCAGGTACAGAAAGCTCTTTCTGGAAATGTCCCAGGGACTCAGAAATAGACTTGCACCTCCATCCAGTTCAAATACAAACAACAACAACAACAAAAACAACATAAGCTTCTGCTCTTACAACTTCATAATTATTCTTAACAGGAATAGCAAGAACAAAACTACTTATAGAATCACAGAACTGGAAGAGATCTCAGGGATATTTATACCATGCTCATTTTATAGATGTGGAAGACCTGGAATATCTTTGTAACTTGCCCAGGTTCACACAGCAAGTTGGTAGGTGAACTAGGACTAGCATCCACCTAGGTTAGTGTTCTTTCCACTACAGCAGTGGTCTCTAACTTTTGTGACGGAGTCCTCTCAATCCAAAAATATTGGGGGCATGCCACCTGTATATAGCTGTTTATTTATAAATTCTACACATATACTGCTGTATAAATATTCTCACTTTATGAAATTCAATCAACAGAAAAATTTTATGGGCCAAATTTGACTTTTTAAAAAATACAGAAGTGCTCATATTTCTTCCTACACTTCCATGGCTTGCCTTCATGGATTCCCCACTTTGGAAACCACAACACCATGTCACACTGCCCATAATGACTCTGATGTTGATTTGCTATTCCTGAATTTGTTCACATCAATTGAGGTTATGAAATCATCACAGTCCAATGAAAAATAAAGCATTAAAAAACTCATTAAACTTTACATGAAGTAAAACGCTAGTTCTTTAAAGTTATGTTGTCCTAGTTCCCCAGGATGAGTAACTTTATTCACACTTATGTTAAGTATGGATCTACTTAATGGCTATATTACTTTCTAAAAAAATTATGACAACCTATCAGCATGTTTCAGAAAAAATGATCGGCTGTAGACACGCATCCCTATATGCTTACGGTTATACTGTATTATTGGTTTCCCTATCTTTCCCATTGCCTATGACTATTCAAGGAGGGGGATGGCCTAAGTTACCTTTGTATACTCAGTACTGTGTGCACTGCCTGATAGTGTTCAATAAACTTATTGAATGAAGTGAAATCAAGATTCATCCTCCTGTAATCATACCCTATCTCAGTGATTCTCAACCCTGACTTGCCATCAGAATCAGCTGAGGAGCTAATAAAAATGACCAGTGCAGAGGTGGGACTTCTAGTATGGTGGAGTGAGTAGTTCAGCAGTTTCTCTCCCCAAAAAGCAATGATAAAACTGGATACAATTGTCAAAACCAACCCATTCAGGGCTCTGAAAATCAACCAAAGGCATACACTACACTGACAAGTGCTTATTCATAAAAAGATACTGAACTTCAGGTATGAGTAAGTGGAAGTCTGTGTGACATTCTTGCCTAGTCTTTCTCCACCCCCTATCCCCCAGCTCAGTCCATAAAGTAGTTCTACCAAGGTGGGAAAAGGTGAGAAAATCATAATGTTCACTGCCAGAGGGGTTGACTTGACTTGCAGCAGAGCATGATAAACCTCCACAACCAGCAACATTGTGAGTAACATGAGCCATCTAAGTGGCAAACAAACAAGGGAAGACCAGCAGCTCAATCAATCACAGGATGCAGTCACAGTTGGAGCAAGCAGCAGACTGGCAGGTCAGCCTGAAATTTAACAGGAAGATTTGAAAAATAAGACCACCATAGGGGGACTTCCCTGGTGGTGCAGTGGTTAAGAATCCACCTGCCAATGCAGGGGACATGGGTTCGAGCCCTGGTCCGGGAATCCCACATGCCGCGGAGCAACTAAGCCCGTGTGCCACAACTACTGAGCCTGTGCTCTAGAGCTCACATGCCACAACTACTGAGCCCGTGTGCTACAACTACTGACGCCCGCATGCCTAGAGCCCGTGCTCCACAGCAAAGACAAGCCACTGCAATGAGAAGCCCACACACCACAACAAAGAGTAGCCCTACTCGCCGCAACCAGAGAAAGCCTGCACACAGCAACAAAGACCAACGCAGCCAAAAAAAAAAAAAAGACCACCATGGGGGCCTTCATAAGCTCTCCATGTGCCTGAATAGAAAAAAACTGGAGAGAGCTCAGGTTATCCACATATCATTGGTTAACTGTAAACCTGTGTACATGTGCAGAGGAGACACAAGAGAGTCTAGAGGTAAGCAAATCCAGGGCATACATTCTTTAAAATTACCTGAACTTCAAATGTGCTCCCCAACACACACACAGATCTATTGCCAGAAGACGGAACCTTTACTGTCTTGAGATGCTTGAGCACAGTGTCTGACCATTCATTGATTGGCCATTAATCTATGCAAATACAAGGTGATCCCTATGAATTCAGGCTTAAAAATGAGAATGACAATTTTTTTAAAAAACTAAACAGAGACATCAGCAGTAACACAGTGCTAGGTAAACAGATTCTATAAATGTGTTTAGGCAAGTAATTAAACAAAAACAAAACAGAGCAACAACACATTTAGGGGAAAATTCAGAATCCAGAATTACTACAGTATATTATCTAACAGGTCCCATTTTCTTTTTTTTTTTTTTTGGCTGTGCTGGGTCTTTGTTGCTGTGTGTGGGTTTTCTCTAGTTGCGGCAAGCAGGGGATACTCTTCGCTGTGGTACACGGGCTTCTTATTGCAGTGGCTTTTCCTGTTGTGGAGCCCGGGCTCTAGGCATGTGGGCTTCAGTAGTTGTGGCTCGCAGGCTCTAGAGCACAGGCTCAGTAGTTGTGGCACACGGGCTTAGTTGTTCCGTGGCATGTGGGATCTTCCCAGGCCAGGGATTGAACCTGTGTCCCCTGTGTTGGCAGGCAGATTCTTAACCACTGTGCCACCAGGGAAGCCCCCAACATGTCCCGTTTTCAATTACAACAAAAATTATGAAACATGACAAGAAATAGGAAAGTGTGACACACACCAGCAGAAAAAAATCAGTAAATAAAAAATGTCTCCAGGTGCACCCTGATGTTGGACTTAGCAAACAAAGACTTCAAAGCAGTAATAAGAAATATGTTCAAAGGCCAATAAAGGAAACCATGTTTAAAGAATTAAAGGAAAGTATAATAATGACCCAAAAAGAGAGAATGTCGGGCTTCCCTGGTGGCGCAGTGGTTGAGAATCTGCCTGCTAATGCAGGGGGACACGGGTTCAAGCCCTGGTCTGGGAAGATCCCACATGCCGCAGAGCAACTAAGCCCGTGAGCCACAACTACTGAGCCTGCGCGTCTGGAGCCTGTGCTCTGCAATAAGAGAGGCCGCGATAGTGAGAGGCCCGCGCACTGTGATGAAGAGTGGCCCCCGCTCGCCGCAACTAGAGAAAGCCCTCGCACAGAAATGAAGACCCAACACAGCAAAAATAAATAAATAAATAAATTTATTAAAAAAATAAATAAATAAAAGAGAGAATGTCAACAAAGAGATAGGAATTATAAAATAGAAGCAAATGCATATTTTGGAGTTTAAAAGTACAATGACTTAAATGAAAAATTTATTAAAAGGACTCAACAGATTCTATATAGAAGAATAAAAAAAATCAGTGAATCTGAAGATAGAAATTATCTAATCTAAAAAAAAAAAACAGAAAAAGAATGAAGAAAAAATTTTAAAGCCTCAGAGATCTGTTAGACAACATTAAACATACCAATATATGAGTCATGGTAGTACTGGAAAGAGGAGAGACAGAGAAAAGGTAGGAAAATATATTTGAAGAAATAATGGACTAAAATTCCCCAAACTTGATGAAAATATTAATCTATGGATCCAAG
Source organism: Balaenoptera acutorostrata (assembly GCF_949987535.1). Taxonomy (NCBI): domain Eukaryota; kingdom Metazoa; phylum Chordata; class Mammalia; order Artiodactyla; family Balaenopteridae; genus Balaenoptera; species Balaenoptera acutorostrata. Next base: position 57,771,408 of record NC_080076.1, read on the forward strand.
ATACTCAACAAACCCAAGTATGATACTCACAAAGAGATACACGTGTAGATATATCATATATAGTCAAACTGTTGAAAGCAAAAGTCAGAAAGAAAACTTCAAAGCACCAAGAGTAAAATGATTCATCACATACAAGAGAACAATGTATTAATGATTGACTTCACATCAGAAATGATACAACCCACAGGCATTCGTATGACATATTTAAGTGCTGGGGGGAAAAGTAAATCAAGAATTCTATATCCAGCAAAACTATTACTCAAAACTGAAAACAAAGACACTGCCAGACAAAGACCAAAAGAATCCATTGCTAGCAGACCTGTCTTACAAGAAATGGTAAAGCAAATCCCTCAGGTTTAAAGGAAATGACACCAGACAGTAATTTGAATCCACACCAAAAAATAAAGAGCACCAGGAAGTAAATAACTGGTTAAATATATAAGCATACATATATTTCTATTCTCTTAAATTCTTTGACAGACATAAGATTACATAAAACAATACTTATCACACTGCACTGTTGGGTTTATAACATATACAGTTGTAAGGCATATGATAATAGTACAAAGGATAAGGGAGGAAATGGAACTATATTGGAGCAAAGGTTCTAAATTTTACTGGTATGAAGTTAATATAAATCTGAAGTAGATTGTGATTAGTTAATATGTATATTATAATTTCTAAAGCAATCCCTTAAGAAAATAATAAAAAATAGAGTCAAGAAAGAAAGGAATTAAATGGTACACTAAAAATATCTATTTAACACAAAACAAGGCAGTAAAGGAGAAACAAATGAACAAAAGAGATATGAGATATGCAGAAAAAAATAACAAAACTGGTAAACATAAGTCCAACCATAGCAGTAATTTTATTAAATGTGAATGGATTAAAAACTCCAAGGAACAGCAGAGATTGTCAGAATGAATTTTTAAAAATCCAACTATATGCTGCTACAAGAGCCACAGTCTAAATTCAAAGACACATATTGTTAAAGTAAAAGGATGAAAAAGATACACCATGCAAATAATAACCATAAGGAGCTGGAGTGGCTATATTAATATCAAATAAAATATACTTTTAACTAGGAAATATTACTAGAGACAAAGAGGGACATTTCATAATGATAGGAAGGTCAATTCCTCAAAAAAATATAACAATTATAAATGAACATGCACCTGCCAACAGAGCCCTAAAATATATGAAGCAAAAAATGACAGAATTGAAAGAAAAAATAGAAAATTGAAAATAGCTGGAGATTTCAATACCCCACTTTCAATAACTGATAGAACAACTAGACAAAAATCAGCAAGGACATAGGAGACTTGAATAACATTATCAATCAACTTGATGCAACTGACCTTTCTAGAATACTTTACCCAATGACAAAAAAGTACATATTCTTTTAAACATTCTCCAGGAGAATTTATATGCTAACTCACAAAACAATCTCAATCCATTTAAATGAATTTAAACCATACAAAATATATTCTCTGATAACAGAAAAATTAAGTAAGAATCTACAACAGTAAGAAATTTAGAAAATCCTCATATATCAGGAAACTAACAACATACTTCTAAATTACCCACAAGGGAAAAGAAATCACAAGGGAAATTAGAAAGTATTTTGAACTACATGAAAACAAAAACACAACATATCAAAATTTATGGGATAAAGCTAAAGCAGTTATTAGAGGTAAGTTTATAGCTTTAAGTGTCTATATTAGAAAAGAAGAAAAGTCTCAAATTAATAACTTAAGCTTTCATTGTAAGTTAGAAAAAAATTAAATATGAAGCAAGTAGAAGGTAGATATAATAAAGATTAGGGAGGAAATCAATAAAATAGAAAACAGAACAACAACAGATAAAATCAGTGAAACAAAAGTTGGTTCATTGAAAAGATCAAGAAAATTGACAAACCTTACACTAGATTAACCATGAAGAAAGAGAGAAGACACAAATTATCAAGAACAAGAATAAAAGAAGAGACCATGGGCTTCCCTGGTGGCGCAGTGGTTGAGAATCTGCCTGCTAATGCAGGGGACACGGGTTCGGGCCCTGGTCTGGGAAGATCCCACATGCCGCGGAGCAGCTGGGCCCGTGAGCCACAATTGCTGAGCCTGCGCGTCTGGAGCCTGTGCCCCGCGACGGGAGGGGCCGCGATAGAGAAAGGCCCGCGCACCGCGATGAAGAGCGGTCCCCGCACCGCGATGAAGAGTGGCCCCCGCTTGCCGCAACTGGAGAAAGCCCTCGCACGAACCGAAGACCCAACACAACCAAAAAATAAATAAATAAATAAATAAATAAATAAAATAATAAGAAAAATCCTTAAAAAAAAAAAAAAAAAAAAAAAAAGAAGAGACCATTACCAACCCCACATAAATTAAAAGGCTCACAAGGAAGTATGATAAATGCACTTATGCCAAAAATTTAGACAACTTACATGAAATGGAAAAATTCTCATAAAGATTCAAACTACAAAAACTAACTCAAGAAGAAATTAAAAATCAGAACAGATCAATAACAAGTAAAGAAACTGAATTAATAATTTAAAATCTTTGCACAATGAAAAGCCCAGGCCCATATGTTTTCACAGATGAATTCCATGGAATATGTAAAGAAAAAACAAACAAATCATTTCCATATATTTTCAAAAACAGAAGAGAAGGGAACACTTCCCAACTTATTCTATAAGGCCAGTATTACCTGATATCAAAGCCAAACAAAAACATTATAATAAACAAAAAAAAACACAGACCAATAGCCTTCAAGAACACAGGTACAAAAATCCTTCACAAAATATTAGTAAACTGAATCCAGCAACATATAGCCAAGTGGTATTTATTCCAGGAATGCAAGGTCGATTTAACAATTGAAAATCAATCAGTGTAATATACCATATTAACAGAATAAAAAACAAAAAAAATTATCACTTCAATAGATGCAAAAGAAGTATTTGACAAAATTCAGCATCCCTTCATGTTAAAAACTCTCAACAAAAGAGGAATAGAAGGGAAGTTCCTCAATCTGATAAAGACCATCTATGAAAAATCTAGAGCAAGTATCATATCTAATAGTAAAAAATTAAATCCTTTCTTCCTAAAACAGTAAGGGAACAAGGGTGTGATATTTGCTCTTGCCACTTCTCTTCAACATTGTACTGAAGTTCACATTATACTGAAGAATAGCCAAGGCAATTAGTAAAAAAAAAATTGAAAAAATTGGAAAGCAAGTCTACCTTTAGTTATGCATGATATAATCCTACATGTAAAAAGTGCTAAGGAATACAAACACACACACATGCACACACACACAAATGCTACTACTAATAAATGAGTTCAGCAAGGTAACAGGATACAGAATCAAAACACAAAAATCAATTATACTTCTGTTTACTAGCAATGAACAATGCAAAAATAAAATTAAGATAACTCCATTCACAATACTATCAAAAAGAATAAAATATTTAGGAATAACTTTAACATAGAAGTATAACACTTCTACACTGAAAATTACAAAACATTATTATGATAAGTGAAACAAAATCTAAATAAACAAATATCCCATGTTCATGGATTGAAAGAGTCAACATTGTTAAAACACACACATTTTTCAAAATTGATTTACAGTTTCAACATAATTCTTATCATATTGCCAGCAGACTTTTCTCTTTGTAGAAATTAACAAGGTGACCTTAAAATTTATATGGGAATATGAAGGAATTACATAGGCAAGATTTTTTTTTGTAGAAGAGGAACTAAGTTTGAGAACTTACATCTACCAATTTCAAAACTCTTTATAAAGCAATAATAATTAAGAAAGTGTGGTGCTGGCATAAGGACAGGCATACAGATCCATGCAACAGAATTGACAGTCCATATATAAACCTTTTTACTTATGGTCAGTTAAATTTTGATAAAGGTGCTAAGGAATTTAAGGGGGAAAGGATAGTCTTTTCAACAAATGGTGCTGGGACAATTGTATATCCATAAGTGAAGGGATGGATTTAGAACTTTACTCAACGTCACATACAAAAAATTAATTCAAAATGGATTATTTCTAAATGTAAAGTAAAATTATAAAACTCAGAAGATAAGAGAAATTCTTTATGAAGTTGAGTTAGTCAAAGAGTTCTTAGAGGGCTTCCCTGGTGGCGCAGTGGTTGAGAATCTGCCTGCTAATGCAGGGGACACGGGTTCGAGCCCTGGTCTGGGAAGGTTCCCACATGCCGCGGAGCAACTGGGCCCGTGAGCCACAATTACTGAGCCTGCGCGTCTGGAGCCTGTGCTCTGCAACGAGAGGCCGCAACAGTGAGAGGCCCGCGCACCGCGATGAAGAGTGGCCCCCGCTCGCCGCAACTGGAGAAAGCCCTCGCACAGAAACGAAGACCCAACACAGCCAAAAATAAATAAATAAATAAATTAAAAAAAAAAAAAAAAGAGTTCTTAGATATAACATTAAAAGCATGATTAAAAAAGGAAAGAAAGTGATGAACTGAACTTCATCAAATGTAAAAGTTCTGGTCTTTGAAGGACACTGTTAGAAGAATGAAAAGACAAGTCACAGAATGAGAGAAAATATTTGCAAACATTAATAAAGGAATTGTATGTAAAATATTTAAGTAACTCTAATGATTCAATAATAAGCAGAAAAAAATCCAACTTAAAAATGGGCAAAAGATTTGAGCAGGCATTTCACCAAAGAAGATACACAAATGGCTACCATGCACATTAAAAAGATGGTCAACATTGTTAGCCATTAAGTAAGCACAAGTTAAAACCACAATGAGACCCCACTACACACCCAAAAGAATGGCTATAAAAAATAAGACAGAAAATAACTAATGTGGATAAACTGGAATCCTTGTACCTTAGTATGTGAATGTAAAATGGTATAGCTGCTTTGGAAAAGAGTAGTTTCCTGTAATGTTAAACATAAACTTAGCACACAACCCAGCTGATATTTTAGAATGTGCAAAAGAAGGTTCACTTCAAACAGAAAGCCTTAACTTTCTGTAATAATTTCATTTATTCAACAGAAAACTTATTTAGTACCCACTGTGTGCACAATAGCGTGCTTGAAGCCGGGGTGGGAGGGGGATATGAAGATAAATTAGATAAATTAATGACTCTTGTTAGGACTTCTGTGGTGGCGCAATGGTTAAGAATCTGCTTGCCAATGCAGGGGACACAGGTTAGAGCCCTGGTCTGGGAAGATCCCATATGTCACAGAGCAACAAAGCCTGTGCGCCACAACTACTGAGCCTGTGCTCTAGAGCCTGTGAGCCACAACTACTGAAGCCCACAACTACTGAAGCCACAACTACTGAAGCCTAGAGCCCATGCTCCTCAACAAGAGAAGCCACCACAATGAGAAGCCTGCGCACCACGGCGAAGCGTAGCCCCCGCTCTCCCGCAACTAGAGAAAGCCCGTGCGCAGCAACGAAGACCCAATGCAGCCAAAAATAAATAATAAAATAAAATTAATTAATTAAAATTAAAAAAAGACTCTTGTTTTCTGAGAGCTTTACCATCTAGTAGGGGAGTAAATGCTACCAGGCCTGATGTGTTGAATTATGTCAATCATGGAAGAAAGGATGGAAGGACAGAAGGAAGGCAGGCAGATAAGCAGAAAGATTAGAGCAAACAAAAGTTGAATTCACAGGCTTGGAGACAATTTCTGTCTGGGGTTATCAGGGAATCCTTTGTGGAAGAGCTGGACATTAAAAGATGGGTAGGTCATCCCAGGATGACACAGAGATATGTGCAAAAGCTTGAAAATAGAAGTTCCATTTTCATTGCTGACTTATCTATGTGTTGCCATTAGACTTTACTGAGTCGCCACAAAGGAGCTGAACTCATTTTTATTATTCTAACAATTTTCCTTTAAAACCGCTTCTTCATATATATTTACAACCTAGCACTGCCGCATATAAACAAAATGCTCAGCTGTTTCCCAGAAGGGAGGGAAAGGTGGTGGTTTTACTGAACTATGGGTCAGCTTCTAGTAAACTGTCCTTCTTGGCTGTCTTTGGTCATTTGGTCAGCCCCTCCTCCTCAGGGCTTCTGGGATCAGAGGGTCCATCTCTTTCATCTTCAGAACCCCCTGGAGGGTCAGGAACAAGCACTTGGAGTTTGCAGTCTCTTTTCTCATTTCTATCTTTCTATCAGCTGCATTTTTCCCTGTTGCAAAACTTGAAAGACTGTACTTTCCCTGGGTTTTGTGAAAGGTTGTTTTGGGTCTACTTTTGATATACAGCAGCTTCGTCCTACATTCCTCCTTTGGTATGGGTATCATGTCAGCCTCAACACTTTCTACTGACCTTTTGATTCTCCTGTTTCCCAATCTAAACTCTTAAGGAACTTTCAGGAGAACATTAAAGTTAGTGGATAAGCAGGAGGCTTTGAGTCCTTTTTTCACTAATATACTTTCCAGAAAAGGTCTCTTATAAGATACAAGCACGAATTTAGTTTGATCAACATCATCCTTGAAATTTACTGACATGCAGTATCATAATAAATAACAGTCCCTTGGCCTTTCTGTCTTTGCATTATTTACCTTATAGTTATCCTGTTTTCCTCTCTATTTCAGTCTCTCAGCATAAAAATATCTCATTTTTACTTTTATTTTATTTATTTATTTATTTATTTTTAAATATTTCAGCTTTTTGTTTTTTAAACTTTGGGTTTATTTGATTTATTTATTTATGGCTGTGTTGGGTCTTCGTTTCTGTGCGAGGGCTTTCTCTAGTTGCGGCAAGTGGGGGCCACTCTTCATCACGGTGCGCGGGCCTCTCATTATCGCGGCCTCTCTTGTTGCGGAGCACAGGCTCCAGTCGCGCAGGCTCAGTAATTGCGGCTCACGGGCCTAGTTGCTCCGCGGCATGTGGGATCTTCCCAGACCAGGGCTTGAACCCGTGTCCCCTGCATTGGCAGGCAGATTCTCAACCACTGCGCCACCAGGGAAGCCCATTTATTTATTTTTAATTTATTTATTTAATTTATTTATTTTTGGCTTTTTTGGGTCTTCGTTGCTGCGCTCGGGCTTTCTCTAGTTACGGAGAGCGGGGGTTTCTCTTCATTACAGTGTGCAGGCTTCTCACTGTGGTGGCTTCTCTTGTCGCAGAGCACGGACTCTAGGCACGCGGGCTTCAGTAGTTGTGGCTTGTGGGCTCTAGAGCGCAGGCTCAGGAGTTGTGGCACACGGGCTTAGTTCCTCTGTGGCATGTGGGATCTTCCTAGACCAGGGCTTGAACCTGTGTCCCCTGCATTGGCAGGAGGATTCTTAACCACTGTGCCACCAGGGAAGCCAAAATATCTCAGTTTTAGTTTTTAAAAAATTTTAGTTACTTAAATAGTAATATAACCACAATTTTTTCTTCTATTTATTGCCTTATTGTTTCCATTATTTAAATTTCCGCTGACAAGTAACATTTTACTCTCCTGTTTAGTAATTTGCCACAGCTAATGTATAGGTAGACATGTCTAAAAACAAATACCAGGGGGGGTCTGAACCACTTCTCAACATGAATGTTAGAACAGTCATGCTCTAGAAAAGGCTAGTGGGTAAAACACTGAGAGACAAATCTTTATGGTTATCACATACACCCTTCAGTTTCTATCCATTCCTGGCTATTTTAGAAATTAATTTAACCCGACTGAGTGAGTAGGCCTATTTTTAAGCAGAAGTGAAAGAGTCCACTCCATATTTCCTAGATATATTATGCAGGACACTTGACCATAATATCAGGAGATGCCTTATAGAGTCTAGGTCTGTGGACTGAAAATTGTCCAGGGTTGGTAAAAGTTAGCCTTATTAACTTATTTACAAGGCAGCCCAGAAACCCACATTCTACCCCACTCTGAGGATGGTCGCTAGGGTTGACTAGACTTTGCATGAAGGTTACCTTCCTCATTTGAGGTGCTCCTGCTATCTCCTGTTTCAACTAGAAAGGCTGCTGTGGAAAAGGTCAAGCCTGCAGCAAGGGCTCCTTGGGCTCCCACAGCTCAGAGAGCTCTGTGGGGAAGCTCAGTTACACTCACTGCTCGGCCAGCAGTGGACAGAGTTAACATGTTACCTCTGAGTGATGGGAGGTAACTGCATGGCCCTTCCTCCACCTTTGGCTACTCATTCAATTCCCACTCTATAAGGGGACATGTCTTCCTTCTCACAGCCTGATTCACCTGCCTATGGAAGATTAATGCTATTCTGGGGGTATCTTGTAGCATCTAAACTTGAATTTAACCTGCAAAAGAGCCTGATGAATAGTATTTTCAATGTAGAAACAAAGCAAATGAAGCAGAGAATGAATCACGTCTTTCTGGGCCTCAGGGTATGTTATCTGTGGAAGGAGGGGCTTGAATTAGATGAGCTTGTGGTCTCTTCCTGCCATTCCACAATTCTATGGATCTACAAATTGCCAATTGTATGAAACTGGTATTACCAGGAATGATACTCCTAGTTCTCTCTCGGCAAACAAGTTGCAGGTTTACAGCAATGAGAGTCGGAGATTGATGCGTGGTGAAGGCTACTCTCTTTGGACGCAGGGTTTATTTTGGGGATTCAGAACACAACTCAATTGCCTTTTAAAGAAGGAACTGGCAATAAACCTGTCCATTTCTGGGCGGAATAAAAAAGAATAACTGGCTTTCTGCTTTCATTAGATGTTTCCCCTGATCTTCTCCTGTCATATAGGAAGTAATATGACTCATCACTTTCTTAGTACTTAAATTCTGGAAGACAAATCCCAGAATGCTGTATTTGCTACCCAGAAACTTATGGTGCCTTTTCCTTATACATAATAGTTAAATCTTTCTTTAGAGAAGAGGCTATATCTTAATCCTTCTTACCCTATTCTATTTTTTATTGCTTCCATAACATTTATTACCTTTTAGCATGATTTAAATTCAGTGTCCTTTTTATTATATTTATTGTTTATGACCTATCTCTCCATGCTAAAATACATGCTCCAAGAGGGTAGGAATCTTTGTCAGATTTATTCAGTAATTTATCCCAAGTACCTAGAGCAGTGCTTAGCACACAGGAGGCACTCAGTAAATATTTACTGAATGAATGAACAATACCTAAACCTCACTAAACGGTCCCTATGTGCCCGCTATTATACTACACACCTTACATGATTATCTCTTTTAGGGCTGCCAGCATGAAGAACAATCATTTTCCTCATTTTACAGATGAAGAAACTGAGAGTTTACAGGCATATCCAAAGTCGCAAGTGTAATTGCATGTAAGTACAGGCTTATTTGACCCCAAAGACTATCCACTTGCCATTACGTTAGAACATCTAGAAATGGAGATATAGAAAATGGACACTAATCCGATACCCATAGCTGAGGTCAAGACACACAAATGTCCACAAGGCAGCAGACTTCTTTGGTAGCATCGTTTGAAACCACACTGGGTTGGGAAAGGGAGCAAGTCTTCAGGTCCCCCTCAGTTCCTGCTGTAATCAGATCCATCAATAAAAGACAGGGGTTTGTGTTTTGTGGTCTCTGTTTTTAGCATTGGTATCTTCGGTGAGAATTACAACTGGTTTGAACATTAGCACATTAGTTCTCTGCAAAGTCTAGAAGTTTCAAAAGAGGTTATGATCTGGGTAACAACCAAGGGTCAATCAATGTGACATGAGTGTAGGTGAGGGGCACAATTTAAGGTTAGGCACAGTGCCCAGGGCAAGTCACTCATGTTTCAGTTTTCTTATTCCCAAATTGTTGTCTTCCAGAGCCCTTGTGAGTCTCCAGGTCTGATTCTAAGTGACAGTTAAAGAGTGTGTAAGGTTCCAGGTTTGGCATTCATAATGCCCCTGGGATTTTCTAGCTATTGTTTCTACCTATTGTTCCCTGCTCTAAATCTTGGTTTCTCCAGGAGAAGCAGGGGAAAGAAAAGGAAGCATAATGCAAAACTACACATTGATGCTTCAAGAAAAATATGGTAGCCATGTAGTCAAGGGGAGTTACTGGGAACTTGTAGAAAGGGTGGGGGACTTGGGGTAGGTTGGGGTGCTCAAGTCACTATTCCACTATTTGTTAGTGTAAGGAAGAAAAGTCATTTAATCTCTTTGGTCTCCAATTCTCTCATTTAAAAAAAAATATTTTCTTATTCTTTGTACATTTTTTTGTGCTATTTTAAAAATTTGTTTATTTATTTATTTATTTATTTGGCTGCGTTGGGTCTTTGTTGCTGCGCATGGGCTTTCTCTAGTTGCAGCGAGCAGGGGCTACTCTTCGTTGAGGTACATGGGCTTGTCATTGTGGTGGCTTCTCTTGTTGAGGAGCACGGGCTCTAGGCGCGTGGGCTTCAGTAGTTGTGGCTCACGGGCTCAGTGGTTGTGGCTCATGAGCTCTAGAGCACAGGCTCAGTAGTTGTGGCGCACAGGCTTAGTTGTTCCGCAGCATGTGGGATCTTCCCAGGCCAGGGCTCGAACCCATGTCCCCTGCATTGGCAGGCAGAGATTCTTAATCACTGCACCACCAGGGAAGTCCCTCCAATTCTCTCATTTTAAAAATGAGGATAATAATTTCTACTTCTCAGAGTTACTGTAAAGTGGTATAGAGAATGCTATGCTGAACGGCATCATATGGGCTGGATTTTAATCTGTTTAGAATCAGACAATCTGATGCCTACCATTACCACAGAGGGTTGAGGGGCCTATCACCCAAGAACTGTGCTGTGTTGTTCTCTGGTTTCTGGAAGTTATTCATTTCTACTTATCGAGCATAACAAAATATTTCTTTTTTACTTCCACCTTACTCAAAAGAAAGGATGGCACCCTGATTTCCATATACCACATTCCCTGTAAACATCTTCCTTATTTCATCCTAATTCCTTAGAAAGGGATCTTCAGGTCACACACTGGGCTGTCTGATATTTATATGTAGACTTTTTAGTGCAGTGGTTGTGACCTTTGTTGAACCACAGAGTTCTCTGAGAATCTGATAAAAGCTAGGGCCCTTCTCAGCAAAAAAAAAAAAAAATTTCATCTGTGCCTAATTTTGCATATAATTTGAGATCATCCAAAACTCTGTTGAAACTATTCATGGACAGAGGCTAAAAACCCTTGCCTAATGGTTGCAAAGTGGTCATGAGTACCATTTCTCCTTTAATCTCTAATAGTATTTGTGAATTACTAACATAAAACAATAGTCTTGTATCATTTTGTTTTCCTGAATTACTTTCTTTAATTTAGTTTTTTTTTTCTCACTGTGACTAAGAACAAAAGCATTTAGAATAAGCCTTCCAGAATTTATTTTATAACCCTTGGCTAAGAATGCAATTGGTAAACCAATCTGAGCTAAAACCACACTGACTCTGAACAAGCCATTGTTCTTAAGTCTTAACTGAGGTCAGCCAAGCCCTGAGCACATACAAATCTCCATAGTTTCCACTTTACTACTGGACATCTAACTACAAAGCAGAGGCTAAAAATAGATCAAGCCTAGTGTTCATATACACTCCACAGAATTGCATTTCCAACCCCAAACGAGTTTTAATTAACAACATTCTTCGCAACCAAAGAGAGAGACTTCATTTAGCAGGGAAAAGTTGATCCACTTTGAAAAAGCTAAAATACAACCTGAAGGAATTATGAAGATTTTGAAATGTTCAAAGAATATTATCTGCTCCTGTTAGCTCTAGGTCTAAAAAAAGAAAAACTAAAATACCCCTGGGATTAGGTTAGCTTTCTTTTCTTTTATATTGCATTACACAAAGGAAAAAATATTGACATCTTCTTCCCTTTCTTGTTTCTAGGTCTACATTTCTACTAAGTGGAGTTGCTCAAACATAGCAAGCCATTAATAAATACCTACTTACCTACATAAGTACTTATAGAGCAAGAAGGAAGATGTGAGGTCGAGTATAGAAAAATAATTACAGTTCTACTTCCTACACAAAGTTTATTATCTGAGGCTCTTTATAGTTAAAATGGCTAAGTCTTCCAAAGATAATATAGAGCAAATGTTTTCTGGATAAAATATAAAGATGCTCAAAATTGCAATTACTAATATTAGATATAATTTATCAGATTGTAAATAAATATGAATATTGCATCTGTGGTTAAAAAAAGAATTTGTATAAAATTAAAATAATTTTAACAAAATTTAGCAATAGAGTTTAAGAAGTAAAACTCTTTGAATTACAGATTCATAAAACTCTGTAGCCTCTACAGCATTGAGGGAATGAAATAAGTATACAAGGAGTTACCTTAACAACTGTATGGTAATAAAAATACCCATTTTCTACATTTTCTATAGACTTGGCACAGACAGACCAGGAAAATGGATATTTAAAACATAATCTTCTCTATTACAGGACAGCTGCTTTCCTAAATGAGGTTCTTAAACATATGTATGGGACATTCTTCAGGAGAACGCAGTGATACTGTCACATAGCATGGTGCTCATTCCTATTTCCTTTGGAAGGCAGGTATTTGAAACAAGAGCTAAAAGAAATGAATTCACCTCCTCACTGACAATATTTCCATATTTGCAGCTAATTTGAGGTCCTTATGAATATCCCCTGGCACACATGACCCATGAAAGTGAGATTGTAAAACGATCCTGTTCCATTTTAAATGGAATTTCAGAACGTTGCCATCACACATTCCAGGTAAACTCCAGAGACTCTGGTACTGAACATGCAGAAGCTCCCAGGAGGTCGATGTCAGTGCCCAGGAATCACAGCCGTGGATCAGGTACTGCTTAAACTCACAGGGATTCAGGCGTTTCTGCCTTCAGAAACTGTCCTTACATACAAGCCACCATATTATTTCCTCAGTAACTTTTTTAGTTCCCAGAAATAAACACCTTCTCCAGTTGCCCTAACAGATATTTTGTGGACTTAAATTTTGTAAGACAAAATTATATCTGTTTATAACAAATAATGCAACCTATGCCAGATGGAGGAGATTTGAGGCAGCAGGTGATTACTGATCACATAGCCCAGGAATTTTTATGTTTTGAAGTTCAGCAATTCTTTCTGTGGACTATAGACAGATGTTTAATAAAATCACATGAATCTTGCAAGTGTGTTTTAATCCCCATGACACATTTTGCTCTGGATATGGAGAAAATAAAAATTGGCTTGGACTGAGAAATGATCTGCCCAGCATTTATCAGGCTGCAACAACAAACACAGAGAAACCAAGCTCAAGGTTCACAGGAAATGTGTCTCCCGGGGACACTGCTGCAGTAGAGGGTTGTGATAACCTCCTCCTTTGAGTGACTACAGGCTCACCGAGAAACCTTCTTCTCTAATATCAAACATTATCAGTAGGCTTGCTGTTTGAAATTTTATCAGGAAGAATGAGATATTGCTTTCTTGCGTGGAGGAGTTGCTGTTGACACAGAGAAGCAGCCTCAGTTCCCAGCCCAGGTGCTGAGCTCCACATAAGGGGTTTCTAGATACAACAGTCCTCATTTATCTCAACTTGACTTGTTTCCAAAGCAGCAGGACACTGGATTCATTTTTCAGACCAGACCTGCATCTTAACTCCACTCTTCCTAGAATCCTACTGAAACTCTCTTTTCCTCTGGTGTGTGGTCTCCCTCATTGCAATGGGTTAAATCTAATTTTGTCAGAGTACCAGTTTGCTCCTAGTATTCTTAGGCTGACTGAGATAGGGCCATGTTTTTATAAAATGCCCTGGCTAAAGAAAATTTTTGCTGCTTGAATAATAGCTCGAAATTTTAACCTTGGCTTTCATATATTGAAAGAATAGAACCCATCTCTGCTGTAGTTTGGGATCCTGTGGTCTGTGAATTTCAAATTCTATTCTCATCTACGACTTCCCTGGTGTCGCAGTGGTTAAGAATCCGCCTGCCAATGCAGGGGACACGGGTTTGATCCCTGGTCAGGAAGGATCCCACATGCCGTGGAGCAACTAAGCCCGTGAGCCACAGCTACTGAAGCCTGCGCACCTAGAGCCCGTGCTCTGCAACAAGAGAAGCCACCACAATGAGAAGCCTGTGCACCACAACGAAGAGCAGTCCCTGCTCGCTGCAGCTAGAGAAAGCCTGTGCGCAGCAACAAAGACCCAACACAGCCAAAAATAAATAAATAAAATAAATTAAAAATAAATAAATAAAATAGGAAGTTAAGACTCTGCATGAGCATTTCTTTAAAAAAAAAAATTCTATTCTCGTCTAAGTTGAAATGTTCTCAGGACCAGGAAACCTGCTGTGAGTATTGAAATGAGGTTTCCCAGCTCTGCTGCTGCTGAATATTGAACACGACTTGTGGCAAAACTTCTCTGCTTCTAGCAATATTGCAGTTGGCAATTCAAGCAAGACACCCCAGGGTGGCTGTGAAGCTTTTTGTGAAACTCAGAGAAGGAAGGTAAAGGGAAATCGTAGACATTAAGTCCCAGGCCTCCCAAAACATGGCCTTGCTCCATACCTGGTTTAAAGGTAGGGCTGCCAGTAAGAAGATAAGAAAATGTGACATGGGGGAGTTATTCAGAGAATGTGGCTTTGCCCTAAATTTGTAAGGCTGCTTTGGACATACCCGTGGGAGTAGCCATAGTCGTAGGCTGAGGCAGTCTTCCGACTGACTGCAGATGAGAGGGCAGACTCGGAGGCCCGGGAAGCCTGCTGCTGGTAGGACGCGGCGGACACCTGGCTGAAGGCCTCAGACTTCTGGCGGTGGGCAGCGGAGGAGCGGCTGCTGTAGGCAGTGGAGCCATGGGTGTAGATGGCCGACCTTTTCTTCTCCTGCTGGTACTGGCTCATGGTGGTGTGAAGGTCTTTGTTGCGGTAACTGCGATCATAGTGCTCGTGAAGTTTCTGATAAAAAGGCAGAGACATCGTGTGCCCCCAGGGAACCAGGCAATCTACAAGAAAACAACAGTTTGGGGGTGAACTATTAAGGAACAAACCCAACAGAACAATTCATCTAAACCAACATGTAAAAATTAATACTCTTTTATCTGTTCCAAAGAGTAAGTGGAAACTGATGTGAAGGTTAGTTTAGCTGGTTACTCAATAAACTCCTTGCTTCATAGCCCAGATGTACCCTCTCCTATCATTGTGCTGTCTTCTCCTTCTTTTTTTAAATACTTAGGAGATCTTTACAAAGTTTCCCTATTGTGCTTTTTCCTTAGACCTTTCATAGCATATATTTCTAATTTTTTGGCATTTCATTCTGACTGGGGCTTCATCTGAGAGAATATGTAATGATGGAGAGTCTGCGTCCAGCCAATGTGGTTTTCATTCAACAAATAATTACTGAGAACCTATTTTGAGCCTGGTACTATTCCAGCACAGGAAATACAGAGATGAACAAAACAAACAAAATCCCTGCTCTGATAACCCTATATACAACCTTATAATCTATTGCAAGAGATAGACAAATAGAGAAAATAAAGTGTAAAGTATATTAGAACTTGTTAAATGCTATAGAGAAAAATAAAACAAGAAGGTGGGATGGGATGCAATTTAAACAGCATCATCAGGGATGATGATGATGACCGAGCATGAAAGTGACATCTGAGCATGAGAATATCTGGGGGGAAGTGTTCTGGTTAGAAGACCATTGCAAAGGCACTGGGGTGTGAGCCTGCCTGTTGTACTCCAGGCATGACAAATAGGCCAGTGAGGCTGCGTGGAGTGAGGGAGGTGCAGGGAGAGGTATAGAAGATGATGTCAGAGAGGTGGAGGGTGGGGAGGCCAGATAGTGTAGTGTCCTATAGGTGACTGTAAGGACTTTGAATTCTATTCTGAAAGGGCTAAGGAGTCATTGGAAGGTTCTGAGCTGAGAATCACTCTTGCTGAGTCTGAGAATAGACTGTTGAGAGACAAGAGTGAAAGCCAGGAGACCAATTAGAAGGCTGTTATGGGCTGAGTTGTATCCCCCCAAAAATTCATATATAGACGTCCTAACCTTCAGTACTTCAGAATGTGACTGTATTTGGAGATAAGATCTTTACAGAAGAAGTGAGGTTAAACTGAGGTCATTAGGATAGGTTCTAATCCAATACAACATGATTGGCATCCCTATAAGGAGAGGAAATTAGGACACAGATATGTACATATACAGAGAGAAGACTGTGTGAAGACACAAGACGATGACCATCTACAAGCCAGGAGAGAGGCCTCAGAAAAACCAGCCCAGCTGACACCTTGATCTCAGATTTCTAATCTCCAGAATCATGAGAAGATAAATTTCTGTTGTTTAAGCCATCCAGTCTGTGGTACTTCGTTATGGCAGCCCTAGCAAATTAATATAAAGGCCACTGCAATAGTCCAGGCTAGAGATTATAGTGGTAGCAGTGGAAGTGTGTAAGAAGTGATCAGACCCTGCATGTTTTGCAGGTAGAACCAATAGCATTTGCTGAAAGTTCTGGATTAGGGTGTGAAAGAGAGGAATGAGAGATGGCTCCAAGGATTTTGCCTGAGTAATTGGAAGACTAAAACTGCTATTAACTGAGATGAGCCAGGAGTGTAACAAAACAGCAGTTCAGAATGGAAGAACAGGAGACTGGTTTGAGACATTCTACATTTGAGATACCTGCTAGACACCCGAGTGGAGAGATTAAGTGATTAATCTTAAACTTAATTAAGAGATTAAGTTGGATATGTGACTCTGGAACACAGGGTAAAGGTTCAGGATGGAGACTTACATTTGGGACTCACGAGCATTTAGATGCTATTCAATGCTAAAAAAAAAATAGATGAGAATGAAAGTCCTAGGACTGAACCCTGGAGGATGCTTATATTGTCATATAACAAGCTCTCTTGAATTTCACAAATACTTCAAAAAGGTATAGTGTCAAGGCAGAAAAATTCCATTAAGAACATGAAGGCTTCTAGTCTTCCCACATAAAGAAGCAAGAAAGTCAGTCATCAGTGTAGCAGTTTGCATTGTGAACGTGACCTAACAGTCCTACTGAAAGTCAAAAATAGGTTTGCTTAGCATAAAGAGGGGAGACTTCAGACTGTATTATCTTGAATAATCTGTCCACTGACAGAAGCATATCAGCCATATTGATAACCCTGGATGAAGTAGTGGTTTTATGGAAGTCCCCTCTTCCATTTAAAAAAAATTTATTTATTTATTTGTTTATTTTTGGCTGCATTGGGTCTTCGGTGCGGTGCGCAGGCTTCTCATTGAGGTGGCTTCTCTTGCTGCAGAGCACTGGCTCTAGGCGTGGAGGCTTCAGTAGTTGTGGCACGTGGGCTCAGTAGTTGCGTCTCACGGGCTCTAGAGCGCAGGCTCAGTAGTTGTGGCACACAGGCTTAGTTGCTGTGCGGCACGTGGGATCTTCCTGGACCAGGGCTCAAACCTGTGTCCCCTGCATTGGCAGGTGGATTCTTAACCACTGTGCCACCAGGGAAGCCCCCCTCTTCCATTTTTAATGCTTTTGTGCATGTCAAATTTTTTACAAGTGAAATTAGTTGTAATCAATTTTTCAAATCTTTTTAAAAAATTCTAAATGAGGACTGAATCCTTCTAAACTTGCCACATTTTCTGTCAAGTTTAAATCTACATTTTAGGACTTCCCTGGTGGCGCAGTGGTTAAGAATCCGCCTGCCAATGCAGGGGACACGGGGTCGATCCCTGGTCCAGGAAGATCCCACATGCCGCACAGCAACTAAGCCCATGAGCCACAACTACTGAGCCTGTGCTCTAGAGCCCGTGAGACGCAACTACTGAGCCCACGTGCCACAACTACTGAAGTCTGCACGCCTAGAGTCAGTGCTCTGAAGCAAGAGAAGCCGCAGCAATGAGAAGTCCGTGCACCACAACAAAGAGTAGCCTCTGCTCAACGCAACTAGAGAAAGCTCGCACGCAGCAACGAAGACCCAATGCAGCCATAAATAAATAAATAAATAAATAAATAATTTTTAAAAATAAATCTACTTTTTAGAAAGCCTTTTAAAGTACAAGACAAGCTTGCTCTTCAATTCAGTTCCATTAAAAACAATGAGATAAATATAAAAACAGTTTCTACGATGAGCTGAAAAGCTGTTTCCCTTTTATTATTACTTTATGTTTTCTTGTCATTAGTCCTGCAGATTTCCAGGCCAAACCTCAGACTTAACAAATGAGGATCTTTGGTGAGAGGGGGAGCAGGAGACTGAATTCTACACAATTTCTCAAAGTGTTTCCAATGTACACTGAAGTTTGAGAAATGCTTGGCTTAGAAGATAGGAGTGATTTTAAGGACAGGTAGAGAATAATATTTCAAAGGATTTTAAATGACTAGTGTGGAGAAGTTTTCAATTTTTTGTGTTTTTATTTCAACACCTTATAAAAATTTTCACCTCTTAAAAAAAATTTTTTTTTAAATCTACTTTTTTTTTTAACATCTTTATTGGAGTATAATTGCTTTACAATGGTGTGTTAGTTTCTGCTTTATAACAAAGTGAATCAGCTATACATATACATATATCCCCATATCTCCTCCCTCTTGTGTCTCCCTCCCACCCTCCTTATCCCACCCCTCTAGGTGGTCACAAAGCACCGAGCTGATCTCCCTGTGCTATGCGGCTGCTTCCCACTAGCTATCTATTTTACATTTGGTGGTATATATATATATAACCATGCCACTCTCTCACTTCGTCCCAGCTTACCCTTCCCCCTCCCCATGTCCTCAAGTCCATTCTCTACGTCTGTGTCTTTATTCCTGTCCTGCCTCTAGGTTCTTCAGAACCATATTTTTTAAATCTTTTTATTTAAACAAAACAGTCAGCATGTATTCCCTAGAGAAGAAAATCCAGGAAACTTCATTCCAGAAATATTTATGTTAGGGCTCATGGAAGATATCAGTCTACATGGCATTTCCCAAGAGGAAAAAAATAGCTACTAGCAAGCAACTTTGCTTCCACCCTTAAATAGATTGCTATTTTCTGTTCTAAAATACACAGAATGATGATCAGGTGTAATGAATAATTATTAGATACATTTTTATAAAACAAAAGGGTTGAATATATAAATATAGAAGTATATGATCAGGCATTTATAAAGATGTTTGGTAAGTTTCTGTAATGATACATACTACACTGCAACACAGCAAATGTTATTTGAATGATGTCCAAATAATAATGAATGACCTTCCTGTGTATTATGTTATAAGCTAAATTCAGAACCCAAATAACTTGAAATGCTGTTATTTTCACAAAATAAAATCTTTAAATGTCTTGCCTCAATTCTATTTTCCATTCTCTTTATTTCTATTTTCCCCAAATATATTTATTTTTAATAATACTTAATATTCCAAGCACAGAGATAATATATTACAAGTAAACAGGCTTTGGCCTTATGTCAACTCAGCTGGTTGTCATAGCTCTGACCTCTGGAACAAAGGTACAACTACCTTCTCTTCATCAAGTAAGTGAGGATTATCCCCCAACACATGACAGTTAGAGTGTATTGGGAGGAAAGATGGTTTGGTTGTCTTCCATTCCTTTAAGACCTGTGTTTTTTCCTGAAAATAATTTGGGAATTTAGGAAGAGACAGTAACTGCATAGTTGTAACTGTGACATGATACTTTTGTACAGGCATTAGAGGCTGAAAGCTGATAAAAATTCTTTACAGAAAATACTAACTTTAGGATCATGATGTGGGGCTCTTTGTTGCCTCTGAAATATTGCTTAACCGTTTTCCGATTAGAAATACCCAATGTACCCTTACATTCATCCACATGGCACTGTCAGAGCAAAATCACTGAATTAGAAACTAGTGACTTCAGAGCTAGTTTACTCCTTTTGATCTAATATGTAATCAGGGAGTATTGTAGGCGTGTGGAGGATAGAAAACACATGATTTCTTGTTACCTTACCCATTCCAGGTTTCAACCAAACCAATGAACTGTAACTTGGAAAGAGTACTTGACTCACGCTTACAGTTCTATCTGAGACAGCTATTATCTTTTTATAGTTCCAGGAACAGTAGCTTAATTTTAAAAGAATCCACTGATCTGAGAGAAGAGCTGTGCCAGCACAAACTGGCACCCTGCCGCTCGTTTTCCTTCCCCGGAGCGCCACTTTCCTATTTCTCTGCTATTCTTACATCTCTTTGAGAAAACTGCTGAGCTCAGAAGATAGAAAGAAACCACACACACTGCAGTACTGTTGAACACACAAAATATCAAGTGCATTCTTCTGCCTCAAGGTCACACTTACCAGTTTCCAAAGGAGTGATGGTGGTAGAAATGTTCCGACGTGACTGTGGAGCTGGATGAGAGAATGAAAAACCCACGTAGGTTGAATCCAAGGAAAAGTTAAGAGGCAGGGCTAAAGACAGGACCCGGGGGCCAGTTCAAAAATAATGCATGTGGTCAGGCAGTAGAATGTCAGAGCCACACAGCCAGCCTTTTATGGCCAAGAGGGCAGATAAATATAGCACCAAATGGGGAGGGTAGTCCTAAACCAAGAGGAAGAAGGAGGCCCTGGCAGATAGCTGCCTCAGTAATTAATTACATTAATGCCAGTCAATGGCTCTGGCCTGATTAAACCAAATGTAGGATTTTAATTTGGCTATAAGAGCTATTTTCAATATAATTTTATCACAGGATATTTAAAAGCATAATGGAAAGAGTGGTTTGTGTTGAGAGCTAAAAATAGGTGCAGTAATCTGATTCCCAAAATGGACTTCATGGAATTTTAATGCCAAGATACGGTTCTGTATGTGCTGTTCATAACCCATGTACAATACATTTAAAAGACACAAGGTGAAAAAAAGAACGCGAGGCTAACTAGAGACAAGCAAGTAAGAAATGGGTCACATGTGGTGGAAATTTTGGCTTGACGATCACCGTTTCTCTCATTTCAGGAAAATTTACAAAGTAGGTTATAGCTTCCAAGTTTGAATCTTTGATTCCCTATTCATTAACTAAAGCCTTTAAGAAGCAACAAGTTTTATCTTTCCTAAAGTCAGAGTAGGGTCAGTCTATCTAACAAGAGATTCTCTTTCTTTGTTTTTAGAATATGTCACAAATTCAGAGGTGGTATAACCTGGTGGCAAGAGTCTGCACTTTGGACTCAGATCAGACCTTGATTCTAGGCCACCGATGGCATTTAATAGCCAGGTAACTCTAAGCAGTGTATTTCTCCTTAAGTTTCATTTTCTTTCTCTATAAAATGGGGATAATAACATCCAAATTAGGGGACTGCTATGGAGATCAATGTGATAATGCAGAGAAAGCACTTAACCTAGTGATTGCCACAAATGAAGACTCAGTAAATGTCAACTATTGTTACCGAAAGTAATAATTTAAAAGCTCATTGTTCAGATTATATGTACGGAGAAGGTTATGTCCTGATGTGATATTACATCAACTAAATACAGATCCACTTGTATCTACCAAAATATTGAACAGACCCAATATCGTAGCCTACTTTATAATTCCTTCCTTGATGATAACTCCAGTTAAGACTGTTGAGAACCTATCAAGTGCCAGATACTCTGATAGGCACTTTATATACATTATCTCATTTAATTCTCATATTGCCCTATAAGGTAGGTATCATTACCTTCTATAGATGAGGAAACTGAGGCTTCAAGAGGTGAAGTCATTTACCAAAGAGCACACAGCTAGGAAATGACATAAATGCAATTCATTCAGAGATATTTGGATTCCAAAGCCCATGCACTTTTTGTCACGGATTGCCTTATCCTCCCTCCAATGATACTTTGTCTATAAGAAACTAGATATTTTCAAATGGTCTTTCGAGTGCAATATAGGTCCCCACTGATAACTTAGGGTCAGCTTTTGAGCTACCCAATCAATGTATGTAAAAGAACGTATTCCACTTAGTACTGACCAAATTCAACCCAGCATTTGTTTATCTAAATGCACCTCTAGTCAGTGTGCATACGTACATTTTTGCTGTCAGGAATCCATAGAAGAATTTTCCAAGCTTTACGTTCCCAAGTATCCATTTGTTCTCTAAACATCCAATACAGAATGGCAGTGGTTCTTCCGAGTTTTATCCACCAGCCATTGGAATAGTTCCCAGTGAGTCATTTCTCTAGAGAGCATGGTAAGTTGCTTCAAATCTCCTTGAAACAGAAAGAGGAAAAATAAGCAAAAATAAGAGATATAAATCATCATAATACAAGCTAATATTTAATAAGCATTTGCTATATGCCAAGTATTAATAATGCTAACTACTTTACAGTATTTTATTTGACCATGATACACACATAAAAACATTTCATGGATTATGAAATTAAGATTTAGAGAGATTAATATTCTTAAAGTCACGCAACTAGAATGTGACAGAAAATTCAAACCTAGGTCTGTTCTACACAGAGCCCAGCCTCCTATATATCATCCTGTACTGCCTTATAACCATTTAACTCTGTGTGTGTGTATGCGTGTGTGTGTGCAGATAGATACATACATACATAGATAGTCAGATAGATAGATAGAGTGTGCCATATGCCAATAATGTCCACTAGAAGTAAGAACTCTTACCAAAGAAGAGTCTTAGTTATATTTCCCATGTAACAGACAACTATTAGGTCAAGATTTACCGGCTACAAATATCAACACATTAAAATATTTACTGAACTTTGATCCCTGTTAAGAATGCAAAATGAGGGCTTCCCTGGTGGCGCAGTGGTTGAGAGTCTGCCTGCCAATGCAGGGGACGCGCGTTCGAGCCCTGGCCTGGGAGGATCCCATATGCCACGGAGCAACTAGGCCCGTGAGCCACAAACTACTGAGCCTGCGCGTCTGGAGCCTGTGCTCCGCAACAAGAGAGGCCGCGATAGTGAGAGGCCCGCACACCGCGATGAAGAGTGGCCCCCGCTTGCCGCAACTAGAGAAAGCCCTCGCACGGAAACGAGGACCCAACACAGCCAAAAATAAATAAATAAATAAATAAATAAAGGAGTTCCTTTAAAAACAAAACTTTAAAAAAAAAAAAAGAATGCAAAATGAGAGAAGTCCACACACATCTGTGGAAAAGCTAAAATATCATTTATTCATTGATGCTCAGGATCCCAGTGAAAGCCAAATAGTCTATTTCAAACAAATGTACAATAAGATTTGGCAAAAGAAGTATAAGCTAGACGCAACCAAGTCTCCTAAGTGATCTTTCTGCTATTGCATCATCTGGATTCAGCCTTTTCTAACAACATATTTATCCAAAATATAAATATTCAGATAATAAACTACCTACTGTGTTGTACTGCATAATAAAACTAAAGATGAAAAATTTAGTTGGGCTTTGACAAATCAATAATCGTGATTTAATCAAATTGCCTTATAGATGTATAATCAATTAATCTGACTTAATCATGATGCCCTTACACATGTGTCAGTTTTCCGAAAACTTAATGAAATGCTAATCTACTGTTAATTTCAAATTTCCCAGAAAACCATCTAATGCAAAATACTTTTTAAAAAGTGTATAACTATATAAGTCTGGAAATTTCAAAAATATTTGCTTCCAGAATTACAATTAGTTTTTTTTTTTTAAATTTATTTATTTATGGCTGTGGTGGGTCTTCGTTTCTGTGCGAGGGCCCCCTCCAGTTGCGGCAAGCGGGGGCCACTCTTCATCGCGATGCGCGGGCCTCTCACCATCGCGGCCTCTCCTGTTGCGGAGCACAGGCTCCAGACGCGCAGGCTCAGCAGTTGTGGCCCACGGGCCCAGCCGCTCCGCGGCACGTGGGATCCTCCCAGACTAGGGCTCGAACCCGTGTGCCCTGCATTGGCAGGCAGACTCTCAACCACTGCACCACCAGGGAAGCCCTACAATTAGTTTTTTAAGAAAGCAATTTTTAAAAAATTTTTTAAAAATTTTTTATTTTTTTAATGCTATTTTTGTCTGCTTACATTCTTTTTATTTATGCATGTATGTATGTATGGCTGTGTTGGGTCTTCGTTTCTGTGCAAGGGCTTTCTCTAGTTGTGGCAAGCGGGGGCCACTCTCCATCACGGTGCGTAGGCCTCTCACTATCGCGGCCTCTCGTTGCCGAGCACAGGCTCCAGACGCGCAGGCTCAGTAATTGTGGCTCACGGGCCCAGTTGCTCCGCGGCATGTGGGATCTTCCCAGACCAGGGCTCGAACCCGCGTCCCCTGCATTGGCAGGCAGATTCTCAACCACTGCGCCACCAGGGAAGCCCAAGAAAGCAATTTTAAAGTAGATACATCTTCTCTTCAAACTAACTGTAAGGGTATTAATATTTTTATAAGTATGAAATGATGAGCTTAACTAACTGTAGTGTATCCTAAAAGCCAAAATAAATGTATAAATTATATTTAGCCACCTAATAATTTTTGTTTTACAGTAGAAGTGGAAACAGTAGCAAATCATTTTTCTATACATGAGGGAATAAACAAAGATATATTCTTTAGAAATAAGGTAAACAAAAGCAAACAAAAACTAAATTCCAACTGAAATCAAGAAAGTTTAAGTTGCTAGGGGGTTTAGTTAACAAATAAAACCCATGTATCAATAATACAGAAAAAGAAAGACCTGTATTTAGTCAGTTTAATTCATAAAGCATTTACTGAAAACCGACTAATGTGTCAGGCCCTGTGTTACGCCCTAGGGTCAAGTGGTGACTCACGTCCTCAAAGTAGCCACTGTGTAGTTGGGTAGACAAAGATTACTTAAGAATAACTGTGGTACAGGGCTTCCCTGGTGGCACAGTGTTTAAGAATCCGCCTGCCAATGCAGGCGACACGGGTTCAAGCCCTGGTCTGGGAAGATCCCACATGCCGCAGAGCAACTAAGCCCGCAAGCCACAGCTACTGAGCCCGTGTGCCAGAACTACTGAAGCCCGTGCACCTAGAGCCCGTGCTCTGCAACAAGAGAAGCCATGACAATGAGAAGCCCACACACCACAATGAAGACCCAACACAGCCAAAAATAAAAACAGACAAACAAATAATTAAAAAAAAAAAAAGAATAACTGTGGTACAATGTGATAGGTGAAATGATGAACACAGCACATAAGAAAGAATGTGACTGGTTGTTTTATATGTACAAAGCAAAACCAAAAGAATCCTTCTCCTTTAAAAGATAGGAATTAAAGGAGCAAATCTAATATATCACTCATTGCTCACCTATTATGCAAAGCACATGCTAGGCACAGGGAAGCAAAATGACTGACACGGGCCCTGTGGTCAAGAATTTCTAAATTCTAAGAAATTTCTCCAATACAAATGCTTTCAACAGAAGGCAAAGCTCAGCCAGATTATTTGGTGAGCTCTTTTAAGTTGTAAATTAATTGTATCCTTCCTATCTCAGAGTTGCCTAATTAAAAAATATATATGTATATATATATATTGGCGTTTGGCATCTAGTCCTGTTGTTCATTGAGTGACTTTGAAAAATCATTTCCCCTCTCTGAAGCTCCATTTTCTCATCTATAAAATAAAGGGTTCAACCAGATAATCTCTAAGGTGTTTTCTAGCCTGAATAACTGTGCTATCAATCCAAAAAGCAGCTGTTTTTTCTTGCCTGGTGTGTAAGCTGATTAGCAACATCCTATGTGGAGCAATTTTGAGGGGAATAAAGTAAATCCTACTTACTCCAAGAGTTCTGCTTCTACCTGCTAGCTCATGTCTGAAATGCTCTCTCCTGAGAGTGTCATTTTATGAATTTAAATCCCTATTATACTAGAAATTATCCAGAAAGATGTTTCAGCATGTAATCAGTTAAGTCTTTGCGTGACGGGCCAGAGTCTCAGATTTATTATGAGTAGAGTGGTGGGAAAGGAGGCAGAGGGGAGAGGTGATCGTTGAAAAGGGCTAGAGGAGGGGACTAGGACTCTTCTTTTTTTTCTTTTTAATTTATTTTTGGTTGCGTTGGGTCTTCATTGCTGCGCGCGGTCTTTCTCTAGTTGCGGTGAGCGGGGGCTACTCTTCGTTGCAGTGCGCGGGCTTCTCATTGTGGTGGCTTCTCTTGTTGTGGAGCACAGGCTCTAGGCACGTGGGCTTCAGTAGTTGTGGCACGCAGGCTCAGTAGTTGTGGCTCACGGGCTCTAGAGCACAGGCTCAGTAGTTGTGGCACACAGGCTTAGTTGCTCCACGGCATGTGGGATCTTCCCAGACCAGGGATCGAACCTGTGTCTCCTACAATGGCAGGCAGAAGCCTGGGACTAGGACTCTTATCAGAAGCCAAATCGCATCTAGTTATTAAATGAGCTCGATCTAAACTAGATGAACTAGATCTAGATCTAAAATTAGATCTAGTTCTAATTTTGCCTGTATCCGGGCAATGGCCAAATTAAGCCAATGCAGTCAATGTCTTGCATCAGGACCTACAGGCTGTAAGGGGCAACCACTGACCTGATTTCTGTCCCTACAGTTTAGCCTTTTCTAGAAATTTCATACAAATGGAATCATATAATATGTAGACTTCTGTGTCTGTTTTTTTTTAACCTAGCAAGATGTTTTTGAGATTCATCCATGTTGTTGCATGATTCAGCAGATTGCTTCTTTTTACTGCTGAGAAGTACTTCATTAAAAGACACACCATGTGTTGCTTATCTGTTCATTAACGAATCAACTTTGCATTGTGTCCAGTTTGGGGCTAGTATGAATAATGTCACCTTGAATTTTTAAATCTATTTTTCCTTATATGGTTAACCAAAGTTGGTGTGATAGATAACAGAAGTATCAAAACACTGACCAAAAATTATTGCTATCTAACACTTATATAGTACTTACTATTTGCCAGGTGGTATTAAAAATGCTTTATATGTATTAACTTCTTTATTCCTGACAACAATTTATAAAGTAGATACTATTATTATAATACCTTTTTCATTAATGAGAAAAACTGAGTACAGAGAAGTTCAGTAACTTGTTCCAGGACAAACAACTAAAATGTGTTAAAGCAAGGATTCAAATTCAGATAACCCATATCCAGAGTTCATATGTTAACCAGTACACAATATTCCCTTATAATTAA
Source organism: Balaenoptera acutorostrata (assembly GCF_949987535.1). Lineage (NCBI taxonomy): Eukaryota > Metazoa > Chordata > Mammalia > Artiodactyla > Balaenopteridae > Balaenoptera > Balaenoptera acutorostrata. The sequence continues at coordinate 57,798,301 of NC_080076.1, forward strand.
AACAAACCAATTCTGAAAAAATTCTATAGCTTCCTCAATTCTTTTAATATTGCAGATACCATTTTTATATTTGATGCAGGCACATGTCTCCAAGTATTAATTAATTATGTTCTGTGTTCCCTTATTCTCTCTTTCATACCATAAGAGTCCCCTTTCCTCCCCTAGTCTACACTGAAGCAGAAACAAAGATGCAAAAACACAATAAAACAAAGTTTCAGACTACTAGTTTCAGATACAAGCTTACAGAACTAGCTTTCCTATCCTGCTCACTAGATAAGACAGCCTAGAAAAAAGGAGAGGGAAAAGGCAGGGTAGTTACTAGAACAGGAAAGCAAAGACCAAAAGAAGGGCTGGGGTGATCCTCAACCTGGAAGGAAATGGACCTTTGATGGAAAGAGCAAGGGAGCAGAGAGAAAGACAGGGAATAATTTTCTTCAAAAATGAACTCAACTTTGGAGACACTAAGTGAAGGAAGCCAGTCACAATGGACAAATGCTGTTGTATGATTCCACCTATATAAGGTACTGGGGTCAAACTCAAGGTAGAACAGTAGTTGCCAGAGACTTGGATGGTGGAGTGGAGGAAATGGGGAGTTATTGTTTAATGGCTAGAAAGTTTCAGTTGAGCATGATGAAAAAGTTCTGGAGATGGATGGTGGTGATGGCTGCACAACAATGTGAATGTACTTAATGCCACTGAACTGTGCACTTGAAAATGGTTAAGGTGATAAAGTTTATGCTAGGTATATTTCACCATAATTTTAAAAAATGGATTCTTCTGATTCGTCACTGTTCAGCATGGACAGTCCACCATTCAGCAGTCCTGGACACTGATAACCCCATTCCCCTCAAGAGAGATGCGATACTTGGCCACCTGGTGGGGGGAGAAGAGCATGAAGGGAGACCTGTGCCCCTCCCAAGGGGGAACTCAACAGTCCGAGTTGGGACTCTCTCAATGAGGGCAGCAATGGACACAACGTTATCACACTTGGTTCTCATCAGTGTGTACACACTACGTTCTACTTTGTCTACAGATACCTTTCAATAACAATTAATGAATGCATTGTACTATTTCACCATAATTTGTTACCTAGTCTCTAGGTGTTGGCCACATGGATATTTCCAGTTATTCACTAAGACTAGAAGTCAGAACCAAGAATTAGGAGCATCTTCATTTTCACCTCAGCTCTTTTACCACATCTATGTGTGTGTTCCCTTCGGAAGCAGCCTTTTAACCCCTCTGGTTCTGTTCTGTCATAGTTCTCCTAATGGAGTGGGATTGGAAGAGTGGTTCTCCATCCTGGCTACACATCAGAATCACCTGAGGAGTTTTTAAACCATCCTCAGGCTCAGGCCATATTCCAGGACAATTAACTCTGAATCTCTGGGCATGGGAGAATGAGTGTTTCTAAAAGCTCCTAAATGATTCTAATATGCAGCCCTAGAGGAAAAATAATCTCCTAGGTCTCTTTCGGTTCTAAAATGATGAAATACTCTGAATTAAAAAGAGAGCTATAAATATTTTGTACAAATAAAGTTTTCCTTTCAATTATCTCCTTGGGAAGTATTTCCCCAGAAAGGAACTACAAATTGAAGGAAATGTTTTGCGAGAGTGCTATTTGGAATATTAGGCTAATCTATAATGCCACCTACCAAATATGAATGCACTCTTTCTTCATTGCTCCATCAACATTGGAACGTACAATTTTATTTCAGCAAGTTTAACAGATGTGAAATATATCTCATAGCTATTTTTAAATGCATTTTTAAAATTCATGGTGAGGCCAGACATTTCCTTCAACATAAGCTAACTATTGGTTTTCCTCTTGTATGAGCTTCTTTTGACCTTTGACATGGAGATTGATTATTTTTCTTGAGATCATTATTAATCTGTTAATATAATAGTAAAGTAAATAAAAATTTTAAATAAGATAAAATAGCTACCATTAAACCTCCTGTGTACTAGATACTATATCATGCTTTACACATAGTATTTTATTTATTTCTTACAAAAACCCTACAAAGCAGTTATCATCCCCAAGTTATAAATGAGAAAACTAAGTTTCAGAGAATAACATTAGACAAGTTACCCAAGGTCACATAGCTAGCAAATAGTAGAGCTGGGATTTGAACCCAGTTCCATCTGGCTTCAATGCTCCATTCTCTTTCCTGGACAGGAAAGCACTTAATGCCTGCTCTGCTCACAGCATCTGCTGATATTTTGCACCATGTGATTCCTACTCTATGACCACAGGTGATGGGTCATTTCAAACCCAAAGGTTACTGATGTATATCCTGGCAGCAACCTATGATATATGGCCTGGGCCAAAAAGGTGAGTCAAGCCAATCACATTCCTAGCTTACAAATTTGATTTTGGAAATACTGAGTGTCAATACACTTACTAGAAGGACCAAAAGTCAAAAAAGCCTGAACCAAAAGATGCCAGGGGTATATCTGGGGTCAGAGAAGCCATGGCAAGCTGAAATTATGAGGGACCAGAAACTAAAATTAGCAGAGAAAGGCAGTTGGTAGAGAGAAAACACAGTAGATGCTCTTAAAGAAGCAGCAGGTCACTCAGAGAACAATCATTCGGCCCATGAGAGAAAAACAAGAGTCAATCCCTCAAATTACTGAATCTAAAAAAAATGGTTCTGAAGAACCTAGGGGCAGGACAGGAATAAAGACACAGATGTAGAGAATGGACTTGAGGACACAGGGAGGGGGAAGGGTAAGCTGGGACAAAGTGAGAGAGTGGCATGAACATATATACATTACCAAATGTAAAATAGATAGCTAGTGGGAAGCAGCTGCATAGCACAGGGAGATCAGCTTTGTGTCCACCTAGAGGGGTGGAATAGGGAGGGTGGGAGGGAGACGCAAGAGGGAGGAGATATGGGGATATATGTTTATGTATAGCTGATTCACTTTGTAATACAGCAGAAACTAACACACCATTGTAAAGCAATTATACTCCAATAAAGATGTTAAAAAAAAGCATCTAAATAGAGAGAATTACTATAAGAATTAATATAGTAACATAAAAGACTTTATTCATTGTTATCCCCTGCCTTGGACAATAAGTTTTATTGGTTTATATATCCAAACAAAAGCTAACCTGTCTGTGGCTAATCTGGTCACCTCAACTACCTATGTCCCAAGAGATTTTTCATTCTGGACCTAGCAGGCCATACAGAAGTTTGATAACATTCATCTGGTTGAGTTTCAACACAGGACTACTTTCATCATTTAACCACTTCCGAAATCTCCCTTATTTTTTTCTATACCTTTGCCCCATAGTTCTTAAATAAGGTTTACAGTTTTAACGTAGGTTTACTGTGCACACATGACATGTCTGGCACTGTGCGAGGTACTGGGAATACAAACAGAAGAAGGCGCTCTTGGGAAGTATGTCTACCTTCTTATCATAGTTCTTTCTTTGTCCAGCAGTAAATAATGAGTTGTGTAGCACACAGTAAGACACCGAAGAATACTGACTTTGGGAAAGCCCCTTCAAACTTGACCTCTGGCTCGTCGACCTGTCAGGGATTCCTGGGTAGTGTTGCCAGACCAATGCTTTAATGCTTTACTGAATCAGCACTTGAGGGGCAACGCAAAAGGAGGTGTTCTGTGTTAAATGTTGACAAGTTATATGAAATGGAATCTGCCCATAGAAATTACTTTCATTTACCATTATTTCTCCAGGAGAAAGAAGAACTCAGAATCAAAAGTTACAATACACTTACAGATGGCTGGCAAATCAGTTATTTTCCCAAGGCACTAACTTCAGTGGAATTAGGTCTTACAGAAAAGTCTGCACAAGACCTTAGAGTCTCTTTTCCTGGGAAGAACAAAAAAAATAAGTCAACATTTGGGGTAAATATTCCCACTCCAAATTATTAACACAGTCACACAGTCATTCTTATCAATGATTAGCATGTGTCAACAATAAATACTCCTGTCTTTTCTATTCCCCAGAATATGACCTTGGGCAAGTTATTAACCTCTCTAAGCTTCACGTTCTTCATCTGTAAAATGGAAATGACGGTAACCACCCTGCAGGGCAATGACTGAGAGTTAATAAAACACGTAGCAGAGTGCCTAGCTCTGTAAATATAATAATAATAACAATTCATTAGTTTGTTAAAAGTATACACTGAAAAACTTCTACTTAGCTAGTGTAAAACTAATATAGGATATGTTTACAAGTGAGTTGGAAAGCAAGTCAAACAGACATGAAAAAGCAGAGATCAAAAATGATCTAATATTTTTGAGTGCAATAGGACATTAAACGTGAGGTTCATGATATCTCAGAATTTTGGCAGACATCCCAGAGGCTGAGAATATTAGTTGTCAGAATATCTATTCAGGACATGTTACAAGACTGTGAAATCAATTTTGTGACTCTTAGTTAATGTTCCTCCTCAGGAATTATAAGAGGCAAGATCGGTCTCTAGACCTGAGAGTTTCTAGAGAGACCAGCATCCAGAAATCTTTGGAGAGAGGTGTCAGGATTTTGCGCATCAATTCCACACACATTGTGTAGGGAGTGAGTGGTTCTTTTCACAGCACTTTGAATACACCTTCAGCAGGTAATGTTGCTGGAGGAAAGCATGCTGCCGGTCTAATTATTGTTCCATTGTAGGCCATTTGTCTTTTCTCTCTGGAATTTTTTACTATTTTCCTTTACCCTTGATGTTCTGAAGTTTCACTGTGATGTGACTTGCATAGATTTATTTCTATTTTTCCTGCTTCATATTCAGTGCACTTTCAACCCGAATAAAGATTTTTTGACTCTCTTTCAATTCTGGGAAACTCTTAGTCATTGTCTCTTTTAATACTGTTTCCCATCATTCCCATTTTTATCTTGTTCTGGATTTCCTATTAAATATACAATGGATTATCAAAATATATCCTCCCTGACTCTTGACAGCTCTTTTATACTTTTATCTTCTTGTCTCTTTGTGCTGTTTTAGTGAATGCCTCTGTACTGTCTTCTAATCCACTACCTCAAAACGTCCAAAACTGTCTAACTGTCATTTCCTACCGTCACCATACCCCACACTCCAAACTACTTCTCCCCCATATTCCTCATTCCAGTGATTGGCAGTGTCATCTGTCAGAAATCCCGATTCTTCCTTCTCCCAGGCTCACCCTCTGCTACTCCTCTGAACTATCAGAGCAATTTTAAAATAACACAATTCTGCTCATATTAACCCCATACTTAAGACAGATCAGTGGTATCTTATTGACCTTCAGGAAATGACTTAGAGGCCATTTGGGATACAGTCTCTGCTTACTCCTTTAGCCTCACATTTCTACCATTTTTCCCTTATATTCTACTTTCCAGCTCTTCATTCAGTCAATATGTATTTTTACTTACTGAGTGCCTGTAATGTGCTAATAATAATCACTGTTCCAGGCCTTGGGGATACTTCAGTAAACAAAGAAGCCTAAAAACCCTGTCTTCATGGAACTTAATAGGGAATATGTTCTGGTTTACATTTTAAAGGATTACTCTTTGGCGGTGTGGAAGTAAGGAGACCAGTTAGAAGACTATTGCAAACATCCAGGCTTGAGAGAGGTTACCTTGCACTAAAATGGTAGTAAAGTTGGTGAGACTAAGTCATATTCCAACATATTTTGAAGGGCTTAACCAATAGATATATGCTAATAACTGCTCTAGACCCTGGAGATACTTTGACTGAAAGATCGGATGAAGGTCATGAAAGAAAAAGAGGTGGCATAGATGAGTCAAAGGTTTTTGACCTGAGCAACTTAAAGGATTGAAATGCCATTAACCAAGCTGGAGAAGACAACAGGAAGAGCAGGTTTTGGAGTCTGAAGGTTTAGACGCCTGGTAGACCTCCTCTTGGAAATGTCAAGTCAATATTTAGATACATGAGCCTGGAGTGCTGGGCAGAGGTTTTGGCCAGAGATACACACTTGGGAGTGATCAATGTCTAAGTAGTATTTAAAGCCATGAAAGTAGATAAGATCAGCTAGGGAAGGAGTGTTGACAGAAAAGAAAAGAAAGCCAAGCACTGAGTTCTGGGCTACACTGAGGGATTAGGGAAATTAGGAGGTATTGGCAAAAGAGATTGAAGAGTAGCCATAAGGAAGGAGGAAAACCAGGAGAGTGAGGCATCCTGGAAGCAAAGAAGAAAGTATTTCAAAGGTGAGGGAGTGATCACTCTGGCAATTGGCCATGACGACATGGAGGTCTTTGGTGACCTTGATAAGCACTTGTTGGTGGAGTGGCTGGGAAAAAAAAGCCTTATTATAATGAGTTTAACAGAGAACTAGAGCCAGTGAGTATAGGTGACTCTTCTGAGGACTTTTATAAAGGGGAACAAAGAAATAGGACAATAGCTGGAGGAGGAAAGTGCATCAGGAAGAGGGGTTTTTTGGTGTTTGTTTATACTATAGCAGTTTTCTATTGCTGCTATAACAAATTACCACAAACCTAGTGGTTTAAAACAACACAACTTAATTATCTTACAGTTGTGTAGATTAGAAGTCCAACTTGGGTCTCACTAGGCTAAAATCAGGGTGTCAGCAAGACTATGTTCCTTTCTAAAGACTCTAGGGGAGAATCTGTTTTCTTGTCTTTTCTAGCTTCTGGAGTTCATCCACATTCCTTGGCTCATGGCCCCCTTCCTCCATCTTTAAAGCCAGCAATGTTACATCACTCTGAACATTCTTCCATGGTCACATCTCCCCCTGATTGTCATATTCTGCCTCCTTCTTCTACTTTTAAGACGCTTGTGATTACATTGTGCCCATCGTGATAACACAGCATAAACTCCCTATTTTAAGGTCAGCTCGTTAGCAACCTTAATTTCATTCTTAATTCCTCTGTTATGTAACCTAACATAGTCACAGGTTCTGGAATTAGGATGTGGACATCTTTGGGGAGCCTGCCATACATAGGATACATTACAGCATACTTGTTGATGGGAATAACCCAATAAAGAGAGAGAGAACCTGATGACGCTGGGGAGGGCAGAATCGTTGGAGTGACATGAGTGAGCAAATGGAGGAACTGGTTTTCCATAGGAGCAAGGAGGGTTCCTCTCAATTTAACAGAAGAGGAGTGAGAAGACAACAAATGGGGACAGATGCTGGCTGGTGGGTAAATGTGGGTGGTGTGGGAGCTCGCGGGAGTCATTTCTTTCTCAGTGACTCAGAAGCAAGGTCATGGACTGACAGCAAGGATGGGGGGAAGGTGTTGAAGGTGTGAGAAGACAGAAGTTATAAAACTGACATCGAAGAGATTAGGAGCATGAAAGAAATAGAGAAATGTCACGAGTACCTAGGTAGCATCAAGGGCCCACTTGACGTCTGTTGTCATTATTTAAAGTGTGCCCATTCAGCTTGTTTCCTCCAGCCAGGTAGACAAAACATGGGTACATTAATTAGCCAGGTTAGGTTAACTGCTCGACAAATTCCAAATCTCAGTGCCTTAACCAACCAAAGTCGATTTCTCACTAAGAAATTAACATGGACTATCTCACCTAATCCATACAATGGTTGAATAAAATGAATACCATTATTATGCTCTTTTCCAGATGAAGAAACTAAAGAATTAATTGAAGCAAGCCTAAACCATAATTTTTGGTTTAGGTATTAGTTTTATTTGGGGGTATTTTTAAAAAAATTTTTGCCTCATAAGATTAATTCAGAAAATGTCATTTGGTCACTATACTCATTCATTAACAAACTATTATTAGAATCAACTATGTTAGGCTATGTATTTCAAATTATGAACCATAATATTATGATATTAGGAATCTTTGTCTTTTAGTAGTTGGAGCAGCATTTCTTCAATTAATTACCAGAGCCCAGTAACTTATTTTCTAGGTAATTCTTATTTCTTATTTTGGTTTGGTTTATTCATATTCTCTCTTCTTGTATCTTGTTTAGTATTTTAATTTTCCTAAGCATTTATCTATCTTATTTTTTCAGATTTACTAGTATGGAAGTAATAATTTTCCTCAAAAATTCTTAATTCAACTTCACATTATTTTTTTAATATCATTCCTGAATTTAGAAATAATTGTGATTTTTTTTTTAAAAAAAGCAATTCTTTATTTATGTAGAATTTTCTATACCCTTTTAATATACTACTTGTAGTTTTGGCGCTTTTAAGCTATTAACTTTAACGTTAATACAGATTAACTCAAACACCTTTACTTCATTTAAAAGAAAGAAGCTCCTCCTACTGTTTTACTGAATTAATGCTAATTGTTACATTCTATTTCATGTACAGAGAATTAGAATTCCACTTATGTAGGTAAAACCAGAACGTAAGCCATGTCTCTTAACATTCAAAAGTTTCTTACATGCAATAAAAATTGCAAGTGATCATTACGAAATTATTGACTTAGGTAGTAAACACCAAGGGTCAATTCAGCTATGCTTCTTTGTTGTTTGGATATGGAGTTCCCCTCCTTGGACCAAAGAAGAGAGCGCAGCATAGTAAAATTAAATGTGGGCTTTGGGTCAGGACACTTACTAGTTATGTGCCCTTGAACAAGTAACCAGTTACTGAATATTTATTGGCACCCATGGATAATTAGGCACTTCATTAGGAGTTAGGGATTCGTGAACAAGAAATACTGGCCCCTGTCCTTCTATCTTACCCCTGGACAAGCAGAGACATGAGTTATAACCCTGGTTCTTTTATTGTCTTTTGGTGCATGTGCAAGTCACTAAAGTATTTAAGCCTTGGTTTCCTAATCTGTGAAACAGAGGTGATAATACTTACCTCACAGGGTAGTTGTAAGAATTAAATGATAAAAATGCTTATGTAGAATACCCAGTACATAACAGGTATATAGTAACTGTGTGTTCCTTTTCTTTCTGTGTTTTTTTCTTTCTTTAGATCTGATCTCAGGGCGGGGGGGTGGGGGGAAAAAGGAGCCTCACCTTGAGGCAGGAGCAATAGTGCCATTTCAGTGTAATTACAGCACCCCCAAATAATTGCATACTATATAGTCTGAGTTCCTGAAACATCAGTGCATGGTTTTTCCCAGCCCTGGCACTTCTGACATTTCTGGCAGAATAATGCTCTGTTGTAGGGGGCTGTCCTGTGCATTGTGGGGTGTTTAGCAGCATCCCAGGCCTCTACCCACTAGATGCCAGTAGCAGCTCCCTGGTTATGAAAATCAAAACTGTCTCCAGACATTGCCAAGTGTTCCCTTGGGGGAAAGTCACCCCTGGTTGTGAACCTCCACATTAGTGGATCATAAATTCACATGTAGTGGGTCTTGAGCATTTTAAAAAGTTAAATGGCATAAAGTTGACAAGAATAGAAATCTTAGAAAGTATTACAGGCAGTCAAGTATTGCTTAGTGATATAAATTTCTTACTGTGAGTGGTCAAAAATTTGAAAGCCACTGTACTCAATGAAAACTTTCATATAAACTCATTTAATCAGAAAACTCTACAAAATAAGCAGGACAGATGTTATCCTGTCTCACAAATCAGAAAATTGACTGTCAGATCAGTTGAATGACTTGCCCTCAGGGTTACTCAGTAGGCTAAAGGAAAGATGTGAAACCCAACCCAGGTCTCTCAACTTTTAATGACAAGGTGTAAAGGGGATTGTCACCTGAGGGCAAAGATCTCCCGAAGGGTCCACAAGGGAAGAGATATTAGAGTGAGAGGTCTTTGGTGGTGGGTCCAATCATTAAAATTTAATATCAAAACGTTAGATGGAAATTTGAATAACATTTTATCAAGATATTATTTTTCCACACTGCTAACCTTTGTATACCCACAGTTAATTGGGGAATGAATAAATTAATGAATGAACATGGACCACACAAATCCCAGTGGTCAGTCAGCCAGGCCCTCTGATCACCTCCAGACAATCAGGCAGGCTGCTCCCTTTGCCTGGAATCTCCCTCTCCTCTTTCCCCACTGACTTCTAGAATCAGCTCTTCAGTAGTCCTCCGAGGGACACTGTCCACAAGTCCCCAGACAGGCTGATTTCCCCTTCTGTGCTCCTTCCATAAACCTTACCAAATTATGCTGTAATTTTCTGTTCCACGTTTGTTCCCTGATAACTCCCTGTGCCTTTACTCCCTCCCCTGTCATCCCAGAGGAAGAAACTATGCTCTATTTCAAAAACCAAATAAACCACAGCACTCACCACAGGGCTTGTCAATGCAGTTGCTGTTTAATACCTGTTGCCTGAATGGAAGGAAAGCAGACAGACAAAGCAATTATCTCATACTATGGAAGCAAAAGACTGTTGCTGCTCCCTGCCGCCCTGAGGGGACAACTATACCGTCCATTTCACCCTATGGGATGAGTTTTCTTCCCGGAGGACAGCAGTGGGAGCTCTAGCGCCCCCTGGTGGCAGGTGGGGGTGTGAGCACTGCAGGCGGCTCGCCCTGCTGCCCAAGCCAGGCAACAAGAACCATCTGCATTCCCCCCCGACTCAGCCATCTGGAGTTTGTGCCCTCACTGCCTAGTCTTAGACCCTGAACTGTCCTCACTCTGTGTCCCCACCTTCGGTGATAAGACTCACTTAGGATCCCTGTTAAACTGATGGCTTCCCAGGACACGCCCTGCAAGATTCTGATTCAGCGGGTTGGAGATGAGGCCCCCAACATTGTGTATTTTAAACTAGTACCCCAAGTGATTCTCACTACCAAGGCTGTTTGGTAAACTAATCATCTTCGTTTCACTCACGCTGTAGAATTAGGGCAGTTGTTTATTTTTCAGTGACTTTACCTCTAAGTGAACTTGGGAATATATTATTGGTTAAGAGACGAAACGCTCCTGAGGTCCTTGAAGGTGTAGCTTATTCATATTTCGAGTATATTATCCTGCACCTTTTACCTTCCTCGTCAGCAGCAGGGTGACTGGAGAGAGGGCGGCTTTCGAGGGCGACCCCAAACCTCAGAACTGTTCCGGCCACGTGAGCCAGACCAGGCACGTGACCCCGGCGCCAGGATGACCCTGGAGTGGCATCGGCCCCAGCCCACCCCTTCCTCCGAGGGGACCAGCAGCACAGGCTCTCTCGCCGGAGTCTGGACGCAGGAAGACAATCGGGGAGGGCTTTTCTTTAACGAGACGCACTGGCTGAAGCGGCCCGGGGCAAGGAGAGCGGGGCACAATAGGCCCCACTTTCTGGCCCCCTTTCCACCAGGCGCACGCCCGCACCTCAGTCAGAGGCGGGGGCGAAGTTAGGAAGCTCTCGCTGCTGGTCGCGCGTCTTCCTTTCGAGCCGGACGCAGTCAGGCTATCTTGTTCACGGGGTCTGAGGGGCTCTGGTGGGAAACATAACTGCGAAAGTTTTTGAACAGGGAAGAGGTCTTCGGCTGCCCGTGGCCTGAGGAAATCCTTCTGGGCCGAATAAATAGTGGCCTCTTGTCTGAGGGCCCTCCGGACTAAACAGTGTCTGCTCCTGTGGGGAGGGGCGGGACTCTTCATAAAATAACACGGTACACAGAGAGCAAATCTTTTGCCCAAAGGCCTCCTCTCGGGATACGCGAGCCGACCTCCAAACCTCCTGAGTCACCCTGAGGTGAGCCACACGCGCAGGCGCACAACTACTCGGCGGCAAGGGCGGGGCGCTCTGGGGCGGGGCGAAGGCCAGTCACGTGGGCCGCGAAGCCCTCTCCGCGATTTCCCTACAAGGACTTGGGCTGTCGGGCCCCGCCCCTGGCCTGGCCCTGGAATGTGCGGAGGGGCAAACCCACAGGACAGAGTCAACCATTTGCCAAGAGGAAAGGGGGAAAGAAAAGCTTACATTGTAAGAAGAGGTATTAAAAAAAAGGAAAACTCAGTCATCAGACCGGGCGAACCATTACACCTTCTTCTATGTTCTACGTTGCCCGCTTGACACGTCCTTCCCGTGCACTTGGTCAAAACTGCGCCCTTTGAGCACACCGGCAACTCCCCCGCCCCGTCACCCTTCCATTAAGCCAGGCTCACACTGTTAGCAGAGAATGGTGACTGGCTTCCTTCCGGTCCGCTAAGCGGAGGCCGGAAGTGTTGTTTGCAGCGTCTCTGGGAGTGGAAGGGAGTCGGTAGCGGCAGTCAAGGCAGCGAGGGGTTCCCTGAAGCGCTCGGGTTCTCGCGGCTGAGCAGGGTGAGTGGTGCTCGCGGTCGGGCGCGTGAGGCCCATGCCGGGGCGCATCCCCTCGGGACGGCTTGGGGTGGGGGGGCAGTGGCGCTCCCCGGGCGCCGGGAGCGCACCTGGGCAGGTGTACCAGCCGGTTCCCGGGTTTCGAGCCCCAGTGCCAGCTCCAGCATCGAAGGCCGCGGCCGGAAGCGGCCCAGACGCCGACTTCGTTTCTTTGCCCAAACTAGGAGCTCGGGAAGTGTGGCTTAGTCTGCTGGCGCCGCGAGCTTGGGCGGCAGCAGGCCTGCGAAACCCGAGCCCCGCGGAGCTGACTCTGGGACTAAGTTTAGTTTATAACGTAAACTTGCCCGATTCAAGAGAGTTTGCGTAAAAACTTTAGCCCAGTGCGCCCCCCTCCCCCACCCCCGCGCTGCAGCTGTTGTTGCAGCTGTGTGGCTACGTTTAGTGGGAATAACCACTTCAAATTAGCAACTTCCTCAGCTCAGTGTCCACTTTTGTAATTAGCGTTTTATTTTTAAGTGATATTTGGACAACGAGGAGTTCGGGGTTTAGTTTGCGGCTCCAGAAAAACTCCAAAATACAATACCGTGTTACTCTTGGGTGGAGACTCGGGGTTAAGTCAATTTCCCAAAGTGTTTCCTTTTAAAGTAGTTGAATTGGTTTATCAAAGAGTGTATCAGTTCTTTATAGAACTTTGGAACAGAAGTAAGCGTTAGGTTGAGATTTTAAGTGCAAAAAGTTTTATATCTAAAGGTGAAGAAAGTGAATGTTTCCTAAAATTACTACTATTTGTTTCATGTTCTGGAAGGCTTTTGATAAAACTTAACCAGAAAAAGCTTTTTATTTAAAAAAGTGAGGCTTTACTGGCAAGTGAACCACGACAAAGAATTGCCTTTGTCAAGTGCTGAGAACTTTTTGGGTGTGGCAGTCTGAGGGAACTAATCCTACCTTCTACCGGAAGTTTGCGTAGGAATTGAAAACTTGTTTTAGTTGGAACGGAAGCACCAGCCTGAAAATGTACTTTTAAAAAGCCGTGGTTAGCACCAAAAAATTACATATACTTAGCTTTAAAAAAAGAAGTGCATTGATTAAATGAGACGGTAGATTTGGTCTGGATTTGGAAAGCAGATACTACGTGCTCTCACATTAGGAAGTGTTTTCTAAAATGGGAGTTCTTCCTTAAAGAATATAATCATATTTCCAGAATACTATCAGTTTGAGTGTTAGTTCTGTAGAAAAAGTCTTCGGATTAGTTTACATTTATTACCACTACAAACGCTGGACTCTAGGATTCTAACTAGGGTAATCTAATGTAATATTGGTATGGATTAATCCCATTTTATAAATGAAACCAAAGTATCTAGAAATTCTGAAAAATCTTCTGGTTGCCCTTGATGTGTGGGGAAAGCCTCTTTGAGGATCTTTATTTTCCATTTCCCCATCACTTAATCTAGTCTAACATCTTCCTTACATAGTTTGTATCCCTCCTTTTGTCATAACCCTGAATGATTCTCTTCCTATTTGATCAAGCTAAAAGGATAAATCTAGAAATTCATTACCACCAACACTCCCCTTCCCTGATTAAGACAAGATTATACTCCTTCAGATCTGTAAACTGAATCTCCTTGACTGAATCTCTTCTATATATTTAATAGAAGCTGGCTCTGCAAGTCTGTGGGTTTTCAAGTTCCATACAACACATAGCCCTTCACACCAAAGATCTTTAATTAAATGCTTCAAAAATACACTCTAGACTATAACTTAGGATGAGTGAGGACATAACTCGGAAATCTCAGGTGCCTTCATGGCAATCTTCCCACCCTAAATAAAGAATAGTTACATTGATGAATAAAATATTTTCAATTTTATTTTGCCCTAGCTTATGAGAGTTGTGTGTTTGCTGAAGGCTTGTTACATGAAGAGGGTTACAGGTTGACTCGTTTGGGGAGAGTAAAAGTGGACAGCATACTAGAATTATAGCAAGGAGGACAATGACAGTATCTATCATCAGTGATCTTCTCCTTCGGATCATAGCACTGTTCCTCATTTGGCTCCTTCTCTGCCAGTGTTTATTCCACCCATACTTTCAGTTTGGTAGGGGAAAATAAAAAACACCTTTTGCTTATTTTGAAATAACTGACTGCAAAGCTGAACTCCCTATCACTAAAAGGATCTGGGTTTCTGGTGGGAGATAAACTCACAGATCAGAATCCAACCTCTTTGAAAAAGTAAAGGCCCATGTAGTAACTTGCCCAACGGTATACTACCAGTTTTTGGTAGAATTAGCTACCCTAATTTGTTAGAATTAAGACTAACATTTAAGTCTCTTAATTCTAAGGACGTCTTGTAGCTTTTAGGATTTTTCAGTCTTCTCCCCCCGCCCAAATCTTTTAGAAACAAAGATCTTTTCTGAACTCACAATATTTGATAATCATGTACCACCTTTGAGTTATTTTTCATTTTTGTTACGCATTGTTTTAACTTGAGAGCCATACTCCTGGAATGAAAACTATGTGACTCATTTCATAAGTTGAACCAATCATCTCATTTCTTTAAAGTTGCCTCCCCAACTATATTTTAAGCTCCTTGAAGACAGCACACCTACCTTACATTTCTTAATTCTTAAATAATAATCAGCGCTCATGACATTTAATGCACATGAATGTAATTCTACTGATCATATTAAAGGTCGATGGTTAAGTATCGAATGAGCTAAAGAAAAATTCTGTGAGACCACTGTCAGTGCTGACCCCAAAAATACCTTTATAATGTTTAAAAACTATGTTAGAATGCATTTACAAATTTAAAGAATGCATGATTTTAAAAAGGCTAAATAGGGGACTTCCCTGGTGGCACAGTGGTTAAGAATTCGCCTGCCAGTGCAGGAGACACGGGTTCGAGCCCTGGTCCGGGAAGATCCCACATGGCCGTGGAGCAGCTAAGCCCGTGCACCAGAACTACTGAGCCTGCACTCTAGAGCCCGCGGGCCACAGCTACTGAGCCCTCGTGCCACAACTACTGAAGCCCACGCACCTAGAGCCTGTGCTTCGCAACAAAGAGAAGCCACCGCGATGAGAAGCCGCCCAACCCAATGAAGAGTAGCCCCCACTCGCCGCAACTAGAGAAAGCCCGCACGCAGCAACAAAGACCCAACACAAGCAAAAATAATAAATAAATTTATTTATTAAAAAAAAAAAAGCAGCTGTAAAAAGGCTAAATAGGAAATACGTCAAAATTCAAGAATGAGAGTGGGTGTGTGTTACTTTATAATCCAAACTAAGTTTTAAAAAGGTGTATAGAGGACCCGCACCAAATTAAGTATTATGAGGTTTTTTGTTTTGTTTTTTATAAATTTATTTATTTATGTTTGGTAGTGTTAGGTCTTCGTTGCTGTGCACTGGCTTTCTCTAGTTGTGGCGAGCGGGGGCTACTCTTCGTTGTGGTGCGTGGGCTTCTCATTGTGGTGGCTTCTCATTGCGGAGCACAGGCTCTAGGTGCACGGGCTTCAGTAGTTGTGGCTCATGGGCTCTAGAGTGCAGGATCAGTAGTTGTGGCGCACAGGCTTAGTTGCTCCATGGCATGTGGGATCTTCCCAGACCAGGGCTCAAACCCATGTCCCCTGCATTGGCAGGCGGATTCTTAACCACTGCGCCACCAGGGAAGCCCTATGAGGTGTCGTAGATTAAAAAAATCAGTTGTATCAACCAACCATTTGACCTATAATTTTCATCAGTTTCTTTGTTCTTAAAATAACTGACATTTGTGCATCATTAGGGGAATATAATGTAGTCAAACAAAACAGACTGTTTTTAAAGATGTGCTTTGTTTTGCAAAGACATGGCATACCTAAAATATTAAAGAGATGTGGACTGGTAAATATATGACACTCATTGGGTCTCAACCGCTAACCCAAGTCCTGGAGTCCATTTAAGAGATGGAAGAATAATACATATATGCTATAACTCCTTGTAGTTTTAAAACTACATTTAGAATAGAGGGGGACATTACAGTTCCATATAGTTTAGATAATAGTGGGATTTACTGCGTCCAGAGGTGTTACAGAGTGAAAATATGCATTCATGAAAGGGTGATTAAAGGAAACTTGGAAACTAGGGAAGAGTATATATCATAACTGCTATGTCACGTAGGGTATATCTTACCAGCAACACATTCCAGTGTATCCTAGGAGTGCTATATTTAATGGACTGGAATTTGTGACTCTCCTTTGTGGAATTTCCTTCTAAAATCTGAGCTTTCCTTCTAAAATTTAGCTTAAAAAAAAAAATCTGAGGCAGAGTCAGAGCTTTTCTAATTATTTCCATAATTGAACTTAGCCTGGCTGATGTGGTGTAATCAAGGAAAGAACGTAAGAAGTTTTTAAACTCATGTGGAGCGTTGTGTTCTAAAGCCACTTTGCAGTACTGACATCTAGGTAGTACTTCATTCTTTGCAATCCACAGACTTATTTTTAGAGTAAGGGCATAGTGTTTTGCTACATCATAGTTAAATGTTGTTTTCAGAACGTAAGCTTTAAAATTGTTGTCCTGGTCAGAGAGTGAAATCAGTAGTGCCTATTTTAGACCTGCTTCAAAGAATATAACTGAATACAGTGTCTTAGTCTTGTGGGTTAGAGGTCTTGCAGACTGCCATTGCCACCTCAGCTCTGAAAGATGGTATGGTAAAATTTTATTATCTGATGACTCTGGGATTTTTAACTTCAAACAAATTTTTATCGTATTAAAGATTGTGTTGAAAGGAAAATTACCTCTTCATCTTAGGTATTATTAAACGTTATTTTTAACTTAAATTTTACAGGGATAAATTTAGATTAGAGAGCAAAGGTAGTTTCCATACCTCTTAAAATGCTTTCTAAAACTTTTTAAAAACTAAATTGCTTTAAAAATTTTTATTGTGCTCTGATTTTTGTTTAGAGGACTTAGTCACCTCAAGTGATTTAGCTTAGCTCTGTGCAACAAATTGGTTAGGATAGAGTGGAAATACTTACAAAACTTAATTATTGATGAATTACCTTTGGAGTTTTCTATACTTTTTTAGTTAGCCTTTTAACAGGTATCTTTCCTGAAGTACTTTGATTCCAGTAGTGAGGGTGCGATAAGAAATGTTAGTTGCGAGTGGAAGAATGGTATTTGGCAGTAAGATTAGGAGATGAAGGCCTGTCGCATCAGTTAATTCTCCTTCCTTCTTTCTGTCCACGTTAGAATGGGAGGCTGGTTTCAGCTAGGGCTGCAGAAGGATAGACCTGTTGAAGATGAGTTAGTAGTGTCCCTCAGTACTCCATAGCACTGATGTACAGAACCCAACGTTTTTTGTTTCTTGTTTTCTGTATTGTTATTAAGCTAGTAGATTGGGTTATTGGTCCTTAATCAGCTGTCCAGTAGTACTGGGGACAGGAAATCTTGTTGATAATTCTCTGAGCTTTGAATTAATGTTGGTCGTAGTTTCGTCACAACTGCTAAGGATGAGTGAACTCAAAGCATGAGTCTGGTTTTTCTCTTTGTAGATTGATTCTCTGCATAATGGTATCGATTAGTTGAGATTTTTGCCAAGTGATACTATCCTGTGGAATAGTCTTTAGACATATCTCTTAAGTGGCTCAAACATAGCAGGAAGGTTGGTTCAGTTTACTTTTTGTTATTTCTTGTATTTCCCTTCTTTGTTAGGATTTAACCGCCACCATGTCGAGCAAAAGAGCAAAGACCAAGACCACCAAGAAGCGCCCCCAACGCGCAACCTCCAATGTGTTTGCCATGTTTGACCAGTCACAGATTCAGGAGTTCAAGGAGGCCTTCAACATGATCGATCAGAACAGAGATGGTTTCATCGACAAGGAAGACTTGCATGATATGCTTGCCTCCCTGGGTAATGATCAGTTTTAACATTAATAAATCAAATAGAATTTCTATAACACCTTTTGTATTTATTTCTTAAGCCAATCTAACGATGCTTTGTGAAGCCAATCTAATGATGTTACAGTTCACTAAGATACAAAGTCCGGAGCATTGTTTCCCAAAGCGTGGTCCCCGGACCACCTGCGGATTTCTGGCCAAGTCTCCGGGTTAGGCTGGGGGCCAGCCGTGTACGTGCATGCACTGCAAACACTGATCTTGATTATGAGAGCAGTGTTATTCCTCCTGACATCCCAGTGGAACAGCACACAGTCTCCAGACTCTTAAAACGGATCCTATTCATTGAGAAGACTTTTTTCCAAATAGTTTTGCTATCTTGAATGCAAATAGCAAACCATTTAAATGATCATCTTTCTTGTCAAAATGTTTACCATGATGAACTGTTGATGCGTTTTGTGGTGTAATTATCACCCTCTTAAAATATGACCCTCTTTTTTGTTTAGGGAAAAATCCAACTGATGAGTATCTGGACGCCATGATGAACGAGGCTCCAGGTCCCATAAATTTTACCATGTTTCTCACGATGTTTGGTGAAAAGTTAAATGGCACCGATCCAGAAGATGTCATCAGAAACGCTTTTGCTTGCTTTGATGAAGAAGCAACTGGTAAGTCTGAGGTAACCTTTAATTACCAAGTGATTTAATTTTTGGTTATGGCAACTAAAATATATAATAACTTGAAATATGATGACATATAATACCCTCAGGTTTATACCATACCTGTTTTGGGGGATTTTGGGGGACAGGTTTTGCTTATGCCTTGTTAGTCACTCACTTCACTGCCTCTGCCCTTAAATATTTAATTTACAATTTAATAGGTATATTTGAAACTTCTTTAGGAAACTTACGTTACTCCTTTACTAGAATAATTCCACAAGGGTCAGGCACTCAGTAAATGTGTGTCAAACAAATATCTTTTACTGGAGCAATCTTGGAAAAAGTTTAAATTGCTGTAGGCGGTGATACCAGTACAATCCTATGTTTGTTTTATCAGGCACCTCTCAGCTCTGAGAGTGTTTAGATCTGGTATCTAACCTTTCCCTCTGGAATCAGGTGCCCCGGTTTCATAATCCTATTCTGCATAATAGCTGTGTGATTTCAGGCGAGTTACTTAACTTCTCTAAGCCTCTGTTTTCTTATTTGTAAGATGGACAGTAATATTACCTACCTCATAGGGTTGTTGTGAGGATTAAATGAGGAAATGAGATAGTAGCTTACTGCCTGCATGGAGTGAACTCTCAAAGACACCCAAAAGGTTAACTAAATACATGCCTGATAAGGGGGTAACTCATGGCAAGTTTTTGAGAAGGAAGGCACACCCTCTGGTTACACATTACTTGGACTAAACAGTCCAAGCATAGTTTGGGCATGGAAGCATAGTCTCCCCACTCTGGCTTTCAAGGCTCCACACGATAGAACCTCATTTGGCCTGTTCAAGTAGACCACCCTCAACTCTTCCTAACCTCCTTCCAGACTCCTCCATGCGTTGTTGCCCTGACTTACCTCCACCATTTCTGCCTCTGCCTTTCCTCCTTATACCACCTCCTTCCTCCTTCCCCTTGAAATCAAGACTCTGAACAGTTATTTCTGGAAGGGGTAGGGAAGGGGCAGGCAGAAGAGACTTTTTTCCTGCTAAAAACATTTGTGTATTGATTGAATTTTTTACAGTCAATGGGTATTACTTTTTTAGTGGAAGGGAATAAAACCATAAAAGAGTAAAGTGTCTTATTTATTCTTCAAAGTCATCTCAATGGTCACATTCTTTATAGAGCCTTACCTGTGTTTTCATACTATTTTGTCCTGACCTCTGGGAAAACTTAAAAGCTCTCCCTTTCCCTCTCCAAAGTATTTTATGTATGTCTCTACTGGCACATACTCTACCTGAGCTTCTACTTTAGTTGTGTGCTTATTTCTAATCAGTCTCTCCCTGCTCCCAGGATAACGGCTGTGTCTTCACCAGCGTTACATTCCCATCTTCGTAACCCCTCCCAGCTCCTACCACAGTCCCTTGCACATAGTCAATGATGATTTTACATGATAGTTGAACGACTTGGCTGGAGATGAGGATTTATTTCTACAAGCTAAAAGGCTAAGATTTGGAGAACTTTTTTTTTTTAATCTAGGATTGAATTAGCAAAAACAATCCATAAATCTAGAGTTTCTTTTGTGAACTGACCTTACACTTTAAACTCATAGGAAATATATTATCAATGTTTTAGCTTAATTTCACATACAAGGAAGTTGTCAGATTTTTCTTTTTTTACTTTATGAATTTCAAAATTTCTGTGCTTGAATGGTCATTTATTACCTTTGGATTACTGCATTAGTGGGTCTCAATCATGATTGCTCATGGGATTTACTGGGGAGCCTTTTAAAAATATCAGTGACAGATAATAAGTCAAGGGTGGCCTCTGGGGTTGTTTTGTTTTGAGCTGCCTGGATGATTCTTATGTGCAGTCAGGCTTTATGAAAACCCTGCTTTCACGAGTCCAGAGTAGAAAGCATTCCTCTCAGCTCACCACTATACCCCCAATGCCTATCCCAGTGTCTGCAACATAGTTAATGCTCAAATATCTACTCAGTGTTTTTGCACATCCTGGGCCTGAACATATTTGTTACTGAATCTAAAATTGGATTTGTTTAAAAAAATTTTTTTTAATCTCATTTTACATATAAAGAAAAAGAAGGAGGTAAAGTGAAATGCCTGAAGTAACATAGCTTGTTAAAACTGGACCTCAAGACTTCAGTATTCTTTCCACTTAAGCACTTTATCGATGTTTATGATGATTTTAGTGTATTTACTTGTAGAATAAGTGTGACCATGCTATTCTAAGGAACCATGAGGCTTAGATTCCTTAATCATACTTTATGGCTTGTGGTTAGGCATAGGCTTAGCCACTGTTATCAAGAGATCAGGAGATGGATGTCAGGTGAGGTCAGTAGAGCAGAGCAGGTTAATGTCACTAAGCAACAGGGCATTTTCTAGGCAGCTATCTGCTGAGGCTGGCTTTAGCACGTCAAGACCTCATACTTCATACATTTGCATGCTTCTAGTTCTTAACATACAGCCCATGCTTAGTCAAGCGTAGGTGCCCCTTGCAGTTACTCCTCAGAGTAGTGTGTCTTCTGATCCCTGCTTCTTTTGTCTTTAGGCACCATTCAGGAGGATTACCTGAGAGAGCTGCTGACCACAATGGGAGATCGGTTTACAGATGAGGAAGTGGACGAGCTGTACAGAGAAGCACCTATTGACAAAAAGGGGAATTTCAATTACATTGAGTTCACACGCATCCTTAAACATGGAGCGAAAGACAAAGATGACTGAAAAGAACTTCAAATTCCAGCCAAACTTTCCTTGTTGCTACTTTGGGTATTTCTGAGACTTTCTCTTAGAGCCTATTGCATGCCCTTAGCTTTACAGCTTTTGCCTTTCTTGTTGTATTTATTCTCAACCATTTGGGGCACATGCATCTCTATAATTCAGACTGGAAATGGGACTTTTTGTCATTTTCAGAATAGAAAATAGGGTAGTTTAACTTACCCTACCTTCCCCTCCCCCAATAACTGCAGTCTACAAAGAGTTGATATATTTTTTCAGAGAAAGTTATTCACTCAATTTTTTCTGAACCATAATTAAACTTTATGATAGAAACTTACTTGTTTAAAACTTCTTTATTTACCAAAATTGGCTTTTGTTGGTCTTGGTTGCAAATTTTTTTTTTAATTAATTAATTTATTTATTTTTGGCTGCGTTGGGTCTTTGTTGCTGTGCGCGGGCTTCTCATTGAAGTGGCTTCTCTTGTTGCAGAGCATGGGCTCTAGGCATGTGGGCTTCAGTAGCTGTGGCTCAAAGGCTCTAGAGCACAGGCTCAGTAGTTGTGGCGCACGGGCTTAGTTGCCCCGCAGCATGTGAGATCTTCCCCGACCAGGGCTTGAACCCATGTCTCCTGCATTGGCAGGCGGATTCTTAACCACTTTGTCACCAAGGAAGCCCTTGGTTGCAACTTCTAAAGAAAGGTAGTGGGAATTCCCTGGCGGTCCAGTAGTTAGGACTCCACCTGCACTTTCATTGCCAAGGGCCCAGGTTCAATCCCTGGTGAGGGAACTAAGATCCCACAAGATGCGCGGCGCGGCCAAAAATAAAGAAAGAATGGTAGTGAGGCAAATCCTAGAAAATAATACGGTTGTTAGACCTCCCCTTTACTCCTGCCAGTTTTCCTAACAATCCTACTCCTCTACTATTCATTCTTCCCCCTTTTTAAAGAAATCCAATTTTAACTGCCTTTATTGAGTTTCCTGCACTTTGCCTTCCAATTTTAAAAATAATTTCCTGTAAAATTTACATGTATATGATAGCTTTGGTAGCTTTAAATCCTAAAGTATAACATACCTGCCAACATCACCCCATGTCTGTTCTAATCTTTTGTACATAACTTCATGTCATTTAAAATTAGACCAGGCCACTGAGTGTAATTTTAATTTGTCCTAATTTTTAAAACTATTTTAGCCCCAAAGGTTCTATGGAATGCTTCTACCAAAAAGGCGGATTTTTTGTATTGTATTTCAAAGTGTTGGAAACACAATATGGTTGTTGGTTTGTTTGGGGTTTTTTTGTATAGTTTCTTTTTATCACACAGTCCTCATTGAAGTACCGTGTTTATGCAGAGATTCACATGAGTTCATTTGTGAATCTTTGACATTCCTGACCTGCCCATGGTCAGAACAGCTGAAGCTACATGCCTGGGAAAGTGAGGTCATTATTTCAATCCTAAAAATAACTTATGCTATTTGCAGGAATGCAGGACTGTTTTCAGAGTTAATCAGGAAATGGTAGACAGTTTCATTCACTTTGGGCTTCAAAAATCTGACTTTCAAGGATTCATAAGTTTAAGAAAGATCTTGAAACACTGGGGGGAAAAGTTGGGTGAAGAGGGTTGACAATTAACCTGTGAAGATGAATAATTGATAATTACTATAACTTTATGTTTTATACTACTATTAACAAGACTGTCCTTGGACAAAACTATTACCTCATTGAATATGCAATTACTGAATGCCTTCAGAGCAGCAGACCTTTACACTCAACAGGATAGGTGAGCTAGATTCTTTAACCTCAGGAGACCAGCTTAAAATAGGAGTAGAAGGACTAATAACAAGACTGCTCTTGGCCCTTTCAAGATTAGAATCTTAGCACCTGCCTTAACTCTGCCTTTAATGTGTTCCTGAATTTCCTTCAGTGGTTTAAGCAAAGTACTTTTTCCAGGGTATAGCCATGATGCTGAAATTGTTGAACTAAATTTACATTCCAACTGAAAAAAAAACTTCTGCTTTGTTAACAAATTTCCAGTCAAGAACAAATAACATTGTTTCCGTACTGAAAAAAAGGTAGCCTCATCTACTAAAATTATCTCTTGCAGTATCTCCACTTCCATTTCAGATAACTGCTCAAAGAACCAGCCGCGATTAGAAACAGTGGATAGTCTCCCCTGAATGAAATGTCTCCTCATTTAGTAATAGCATTCTATATGTAGTAAGTAGGCTTTGCTTAAGTAAAGATGATTGACAGTAAAAAGCTAAAGCATCTACTCCAACAGTGCATTTGATAGAAAAACTGGTCTCCATGATGAAAGCCAGACTTGAAATAAACCATTTCAAAAGTTGTGATGAAACCAGCCTAATGGGGGCAGCCTCCTTACCCACCTGCTTATGATTACATTGTCATTTGGACTCCAGGGCCCAAATTTTATTTGATCAAGGAGCCTCTATGACTGCATGAGAACGGGACTTTGAGTGCTACTGGGAAAAAGGGAGCAGGCCAGACTATATGAGACAAGTAAAAGCAAATTCTGGAAAGGAAAGGCAACTATTTTTTTTTTTTTTTACAAAGTATGAGGGGGAAAGGACAGCAAGAGATGTACTAGACTTTGAGAAGTGCAGGCAAGTTGTAAGAAGGATCAGATAGAAGATGGTAAAAGAGCTTAGTAGATAGAACCACAACAGTGTTATGGAAACCAAGTGAATAATTTCAAGAGTGAGGAAGTTAGTCAGTAGTGTTAAACCACAGAAAAATGGGACACAGGAAAGTTTAAATGAGGCCACTGGATTTGGCAAGTCGGTCACTTCTGCCGGAGCTGTTAAGGTAGAGTTTTGAGTGCAGAATCCGTAGTGTAGCAGGAGACAGGGACAATGCCTGGGTTTGGGGGTCAGGCCAGCTGCATTTTAATCTCATTCGTGCTACATCATGGCTTTATAACCTTAAGAAAGTTATTTAACCTCGCTCGACCTCTATTCATTTGTAAAATTGAAGTAATGCTCTGGTTCATAATAGGAACATAATCTATTAATATATAAAGCAGCATTTTTGTGATTAGGAGCAGTATGGGTTTTAGAGCCAGACGTGGTTGAGTGAATACTGCCTGTTATTTGATGAGCTTTGTGTCCTTGGGCAGGTCGCCCAGCCCTAAGTGTCAGTTTCCTCACCTGTTTAACAGGGACAATGCCCTCCATGTTTGTTGTGAAAATAGAAACACTAAAGCTAAATGGGTCTGGCACACAGTAGGTATTCAAATAGTGGTTATTCTGTTTACCAGCAGGGGCTGTTGGGCAGCGAGGAGAGGCTTGAAGGGAAGGCAGGACCAAAGAGCATTTCTTTAGAGATTTCAAGCCTGTATGTAGACAGAGGAAGAAGGCAAATGAGTAAAACCAAAGGAGTGTAAGCAAATGAGTGAAACCAAAGGAATGATGTGCAGGAGCTAGGAAGAGATAGAGCCTAGATCACATGTTGTAAGATTATTCTTAGAAAAACAAAAATGGATACTGCTCCCTCTGAAAACGGGAAAGGGTAGGTGATAGGCGTTTAATCGTAGTTGGAGATTAAAAGCTGAGGTTAGGAGAAAGGCCCATAGTGGTTTGATAGTAAATTGTCTCAAACTAGAATTTAATTAAAGGGTTGTTATGAGCATTTAATGAGAATATACATAAAAATGTGTGGTACCAAGTAGATCCTCAAATAGTTTATTTTAGATTTCCTGAGTAGGTCCAATATGCCAGAATAGTTTGTGTCTTTCTAGGTCCTTAAGTGTACAATTTCTTTTTTTTTTTTTTTTTTAGAAATTCACGTTCTTTTATTTATTTATTTATTTATTTATGACTGTGTTGAGTCTTCGTTTCTGTGCGAGGGCTTTCTCTAGTTGCGGCAAGTGGGGACCACTCTTCATCGCGGTGCGCGGGCCTCTCACCATCGTGGCCTCTCTTGTTGCGGAGCACAGGCTCCAGACGCGCAGGCTCAGTAATTGTGGCTCACGGGCTTAGTTGCTCCGCGGCATGTGGGATCTTCCCAGACCAGGGCTCGAACCCGCGTCCCCTGCATTGGCAGGCAGATTCTCTACCACTGCGCCACCAGGGAAGCCCAAGTGTACAATTTCTTGATTGCCCTGCAACTCTGGTTATCTTTGCTGGCCTGAAAGGCATTGCTGAAGCTAATCCCATATTGAAGAAACAGCCAGTTTTCCCAAGTCCCTGTATCTTTTTATCCTAGGTTTATATGTGCCTGCTCAAATTATAGGCATCATAACTTCTCTTCCACATTTATCTACATACATCTTGTAGTGGTAGTGAATATACAACTTGTTTTTTAGTTTAATGTATCTTAAATTGTCATGTTTTGGCATACCCACCATTTTTGTTTTGAGTTTTAAGTATATTACCTTTTTTTAAACCATTCTTTTTAATGACCACAGTAAACAATTATCTGGTATTTAGATATTCAGCTTTTCATTAATAAATATTAGTAAGTTTTTCTTTTGAATCTAGAGAGAACATTATACCCTAGGATTATTTTTCTATAACAGTGCTATCCAGTAGAATTTTCTGTGATGATGGAAATGCTCTCTGTGCTGTCCAGTAAGGACACTAGGTCACATGTGACTATTGAGCACTTAATCTTACAACATGTGATCTAGGCTCTATCTCTTCCTAGCACTTGTGTCTAATGTAACAGTTTTTAATTTACATTTAAATAGTCACGTGTGGTTAGTGACCATTGTGTTGAAAAGCAGTTCTAGAAACAAATATGGAGATCAAAGTCAAAGTACAGAGTGTCTCAGCTATGATCTTAATTAAGGTGGCCAGGGTGAGGGCTTATGGTATAGTAATAGACCATACTTGGAAGAGCTCTCTGACAAAGACCTCAGAAGCCAAAATGTTCTCAGAAGTGGAAAAATACTTATTTAAATTATTGGACCAAAGGGCACACTGCAGCTAAGGAAAAGAGTAAATATTTTAGAACCAGATATGACTTCTCAGCAATTGGTTTCAAACTCTTGAGAAAATGCATTCAGTTAAGGACCTTGGGGCAGTGCTAACTCCAAGGAGGACCACGGTATCTGCATCACCTGGGGCTTATTAGGAATGCAGATTCTTTCCCCACCCTCGACCTACTGAATCTGAATACCGGGGCTGGGCTCCAGAATCTTTTACGAAGCCCCCAGGTTTTTCTTATTGGTGCCACTGTTTAAGAACTACTGCTATAGAGTGTTGAACACATGGTTCCTACCATCTAGGAATTCCTGATCAAAGATATCTAGATTTCTCATCAAACTTTTCTAGAATATAAAAGACTGGATTATTCGTTCATCTCCCTGCATCCCGCACACGTTCAGGCAATCACAAGTGCTCAACGAAGGTTTGCTACTAAGTTGACTATCTTCCATTATCCGGAAATAGTAGTATCTATCTGTAATATTCCAAGGTGAGGGAACTTGAAGGTTATAGGCACAAACAATATCTAGAACAAAAACTGAATTATGTAGCTTCGTGGTTTCTTTTGTTTTGACCAAGAGCATTATATAATGTGTGCGCGTTTGTGTGTGTGTAAATCTGCGTTGTCTTTAACGAACCAAAGGAAAGCAAATAACTTGAATAAAGCTTTCCTGTGGTTGAAAGGGGAAACCGTCACCAGCCGTGGCCTGGTAAGGGCGTAAACCTGATAATCTGAGGGGTAAAACAGGAGGGGCAGGGGTAAATGATAGAACTCGGTCTGGGCGTGCAGTCTGTAAAGCAGGCGGAGACGGCCCGGCCGCAGCCCTCTTACCTTCCCCAGTGTGGCGCGAGACGGAACCTAAAAAATTGCTCGTTTTATCTGAAGTTCAAGTGTAACCAGGCGAGGTCTACTTTCATCTGCTAACGCGGGCAGC
This sequence comes from Balaenoptera acutorostrata, assembly GCF_949987535.1. Taxonomy (NCBI): domain Eukaryota; kingdom Metazoa; phylum Chordata; class Mammalia; order Artiodactyla; family Balaenopteridae; genus Balaenoptera; species Balaenoptera acutorostrata. The sequence goes on from NC_080076.1 coordinate 57,825,521, forward strand.
CCTGGGTGGGCGGCGCCCGGAGACCCCCAAGCCTCGAGGGCTCGCGCCCGCCCAGCCGGGTCAAATTCCAGGCCGGCCCCGAGCCGGCCCGGGAATGCGGAAGGGCCGCGGGACACGCCGCCAGCGGCAGGGGAGGAGAGCGGGCTGCGGCGCCCCGGCTGCGCTGCGCCTGCCTCAGACTGCACGGCCCGAGAAACCACGAAAACCCAGGCCGTGGTCGTCGGCCCCAGCCCCGCGCCGGGGTGGACAAGGTGGACTCGGCCTCCAGCGGAGCGAGAACCGGGGCGCATCCCCCCGCCCGGAGTTGGATCCCGCCGCGACTTCCGGTGCGACTTCCGGTCCGCCTCCCGAGGCAGGAAGTGCGGGTGCTGCCGCTCTAACGCTGCACCCTAGCCGCAGCCCCGGGTTCTTCGCCTCGTTCGTCTCGAGCAGGCAGTCCGGCTTCTGGTGCTGGTGTCCGGCAGCGGTGAGTGGCGTTCGCCCCCCGCGCGCGACACGCCTGGGGCCGCCTCGGTGCTCCGCCCCTCCGACCGCTCGCTGCCGCCAGACCCCGGCTACCGTGCCGGCCGGCGGGCGAGCGGGGCGGAGCGGGGCGGGGGCTGCGGGACCTGTCGGTGGGGCAGGGAGGGTCGGCGAGGAGGTCCGGCCGCGGCCAGCCCAGGCCTGGACGTCGAGGGAACGGGAGGCTGGGGCGGATGGAACCGGGCTGGGGAACCGCCCTGCTGGCCGAGTCGGCCTGTCCCCTGCGCTGCGTCACCCGACGGCTTCACACACCTGGCGCCTCGGCGGCCGCAGCCCCGCTCCCCGCCGGCCCGGTCGGTGGGTTTGGGTGTCTGCTTCGCCCACAGGACTGGATGCTTTGGGGGCACAGGGGTCCGCTGGTGCGTGGTTCTTGCCCGGAGCGCCGAGTTGGTACCGGCTAAATGTAACGATTTCCGTAGGAGTTGTGACTCTTCGCAGCACCTTGCATCTTGTAAAGATTTACTTCATTCGTGCTGACTGAAGAAGAGGACAAATAGCAAAAATCAGGAAAGGTTTCTGAAAAAGAGAATCGTGACCTCATTGAAGGCCTTGGACTTAGCCCTGGTGGGGAGAACTTAGTATTTCTGGCTGTATCTGTGGTAGGAGGTAACAAGACCAAAAGCTCAAAAGGTGTGCAATTGTGTCGTGTGAAAAGGAGACGATGGGGAGACCAGCCCGAACGGAACAGAACTGTAATGAGTAATAGTTGGAAATAGATCAGTGGGGCTTTTTCACGGATGTCTTGCAAACTTGATGAGAAATGAAAGATTATGTAAGAGGCATTCGGGAGTCATTTTGGATTCTTCACTAAGGGAGTGAGATGAAGAAAGGGGTGTTTAGAGGATTAGTTTGGCAGCCTTGGTTTCGGACGGATTTGAAATGGTCCTTTGGTAAGAAAAGAATTGTGGCATTTTAGAATTCAAAAGAAACTTGTAGGTTATCTTTCGTTTTATAATTGAAACCCAGCGAGGTGAGATAATTTGCCCAAGGTCACTTGAGGCGTTCACCTGCTGCCACCCATTTTCTCTGAGCGTTAGATGGACGTTCCTCATGGTTAAGTGCACGGCTTCTTGTTTGTTCTGGCTCTGTTGAATAAAACAGCTTCTGTGATGACCTACTCGATACTCGTTTATGCTTTAATGAGACTCAGTGTGGACAAGAGGAACTGCAACTTCCGAAGGACAGGTCCCAGGTGAGGGTTGCTGGGCTTAGGAAAGATAAAAGGACTGGGATCCCCTAAATGGAGCCGGTTGTCCCTCTCCCAAGATTCGAAGACAGCATATATCTAGGGATGATTTTCATTGCCGGCAGCTTTGGGGTCTTCCTTCCTCGTTCCGCACTTTAGATGTGGTGGGTTTGCTTCTCACCCCCAACCAGCTCTCCTCATTTTCATGGTGGAGAAATTCTGCCGCCCGCCTACATGCAGGATGTTAGGAGCTAGTGGTGCAAGCTCTGGGCTAGACTTCCTGAGTATGATCCTGCATCTAAGCTCTACCTTTTTCTAGCTGTGGCTGCAGACAGATTATTTATTCTCTTTGCCCTAATTTTTCATCTGAGAAATGGGGATAGTAACAGTGCCTATGTAATAAGTTGTTGTGAGAATTACATATGTTAATACATATGAAATGCTTAGACCAGTGCCTAGCACATATTTAACACTCTTATTAGTACTCTTTGTTCCAGGTACTTTTTGTTATGGATTTCTTGCGGAGAGTTCAGTGGAGTTTATGCTGAACCATGGGTAGACCATAGAGAAAAGCCATATTTTGGGGAGTCATCTCCAGGGGGTGATGGGAATGTTGAAGAAGGGGTGACTCTGTTGCACTTAAAAGAGGAACTCACAGAACTTGGAGAGAAATCGAATAGAAGGAATTAAAATTTGCTAACCAGGAACAGAAAATTTCCCTACCCAGTGCAAACTTGGCTGTGGCCCCTTTTGAGGTTTTAAAAATTCTTTGGCTATAGTTCTGAAATAAAGGCATTGCCCTATTAAATATTAAAGACGCCAAGGAAACACAACGGCTTTATTAGTTTTCTATAGCTATATAACAAATTATCCCCAAACTTAGCACCTTAAGAAAACAATAAAGAGCTTCTGAGGGTCAGGAATTCCAGGGCAGCTTGGCTGGGCAGCTCTGGTTCTGGCTCAGGATCTCCTGGAGTTGCAATCCGGATGTCAGCTGGGTTTGCAGTCATTTGAAGGAGGATCAACCTCCAAGATGGCTGACTCACCTGGCTGGCAAGTTGGTGCTGGCTGTTGGCAGGAGGCCTCAGTTCCCTGCCACATGGACCTCTCCGTGGGGTTGTGTAGTACCCTGTAGACCTGGTGCCGGCTTTCCCCAGATTGAGTGATCTGAGAGAGAGCATGGTAGAACCTGCAACATCTACAATATTATGACAAAGTCGCACTCCATCATTTTCACAATATCCTATTAGTTATGAAGGGTGGCAGAATATGCCACCCCAAGATATGCCACTTTGGCATGAAGATTATTTTGAGCTGAAGGCAATTGAGAAGAAGCAGACACAAGAAAGGCTCTTTGCCCTCCACCAATGTGCCTAAAAGCAGGACACAAATTTACAAAGGTGTTCTTCTTTCCCTCTCTACCAGGCAGGACAAAGGTTACTCTCTGGAGACAACTTTAGACTCTTAATGGAGAAGGCCGTGACTTAAATCTACAAGAGAAGCCTTACCCTTGTTTATACTGTGCTTTTAACCTTCTATACCTAGCCTCTCCCCTGCACACATGCCTTTCTTCTTTTGGCTTCAGCTGAAGATGATATTTAAGCCAGAGTTCTAAGCCACCTCTGAGAGTTGGATTTTCCCTGGGTATCTCCCCATGTATACATGAGGTATACATGTTAATAAACGTGTGTTTGTTTTTCTGTTATTAATCTGTTATTACAAGGCATCAGCCAAGAACTCAGAACCACGGTCAGTGCCTTCTAAGTGTTTAACTCAGTGGTTCTCAACTGTCACTGTATATTGGAATCACCTGCTGCATTTTAAAAATACAGATTCATAGACTTCACCTGTAGACATTCAGTTTCAGGTGTACTAGACCAGGACCTGGACATCACTTTTTAAAAACTTCCAAGATGGGACTTTCCCTGGTAGTCCAGTGGTTAAGACTTCGCCTTCCAATGCAAGGGGTGTGGGTTCAATCCCTGGTCAGGTAGCTAAGATCCCACATGCCTCCTGTCCAAAAAACATAAAAAACAGAAGCAATATTGTAACAAAGACTTAAAAAAATAAAAAAACTTCCAAGATGATTCTAATGTGCAGCCAAGATTGAAACCAGAGGTTAACTTCTGTGAGAGCCATATTTACCCGCCACGTGGTAGCGGCACCTAGCTGACTTAGATGCTTCACAGGTAGCTAATAGAATATGCTCCATGAGCATCTTTTCCAGGCTTCCAATAAAGCCATATAGGCTGGATGAAGTTCACAAGCAGTTTCTGCTTATTAATGATTATAGTGCCCATGTTTTGATTTGCACATCAGTATAGCAGGTGATTTTGCAGAAATTTAGATTATGACCTAAATATGTTGACGCCACAACCACCTATAATACCAGTATTCCTATATCCCTCCCCTTCTTTAACCTCTAAAAATACTACATATAACCTATAGTTCACTCTATATCAGAAATTTACAAAAATAATGAAATAAAAATTTTGAAGAAGTAAGGCTTTTGTTTATTCCCATTAAGGCTTATTCATTGCCTTATATGCTATGTTCTAAATGGATATTTTTTGTAACTAAGGATGGGGTTTGGTGGGTTTTTTTCCTTTAATATTTATAGGTCAAGTAGTAATTTCACAGTCATAGGTAAAGATTTCAAGCCTTTACCTACCATGTCAAACCAAAACCATGACTGATAGGAAGTACTGCCATTTGATAAACGCAAAACCAGGGCTGCAACATTGCACGGCTGCAGGGAGGGCCATTCATATCTTATTCTCTTCCCATTCCACTGTGCACTTCTAGTCTATACATTGGTTTCCCCAGCATAGTTTGAATTTATTTGAAAACTCAGTTTCACTAGGAATTAAATATAGAGGAAAGTAGCTGCTCAGAAATCAGTGTTGGACTATATTGGTAAGTACTGAAAGTTTAAGAAATTTTTTGTGGTAAAAAAAATAACTAGCAGAATTGTATGAGGTAAAAAAAATATAGGTAAAATCACCTTTAACAAATGGGGTTGAATTCTAGCTCTGCCACCAGGTGACCTTGGGCAAGTTGTTTAACATATTTTGATATTCAGTTCATCCATGTGTCAAGCAGGCGTGTTGAATTTAGTGCACCCGAGTACCTAGCATAGGAGTCACTCAGCAAATGGTAGTAACCATAAGTTGAGTAGACTTTTTAATTCTCTCTGGTCCTAAGCACTTGGGTGCTAGAAAAGTAGCAAGAACAAATACATGAGTTAAACTGCATGGTGCCTTGGGCGTATACTAGCACCAATAGTTTGGTGTTGCTGAAGGAAAAGTACAAAGCAGAGAATGGCTAGCGATGAGGCTGAAAGGTCCTTCTGGGCAGGGAAAGATGGGCCATGCTCGAGAACTTGTACTTTGGCCTGTAGGCAGTGGAGAGCCGACGATTTCTCAAAAGGGAATGATATGGTCATATTCATGTTTTACACACCTCTGGCTGGAAGATAAAGGATAGTCTAGAGGGGACGAAAAAGCAAGGAGGTTGGTTAGTTGGCCAACGAAATATTCTACACAGCGAGGTGATGAGGGCCCAGCGTAGGGTGGTGGCAGAAGAATGAGGAAGATGAGCAAATCTGATGAATATGTAAGAGGCAGGCTTGGTTCATCAGTGAGAGGGATGAGTCGGGGATGACTTGCACGTTTCTGGCTTGGTGAGGGCGTAAACGATGGCGCCATTAACTGACAGGAAACAGAAAGTTGAGCAAGTTTAGGAGGGGAAGAGAATGAATTCTGTTTCTAGCACGTTGATTCTGAACGTCTGGGATATCAAAATGGGTGCCTTTCACAAGCACGATTGGCTGTTTGATTCCACAGCTCAAGGGAAGGGTCAGCCCTGAGGATACAGACGTGGGAGTCATAGGTGTTGTCAGAACAGTGAGAGCCGATGAGATCATCCAAGGAACACAGAGTGAAAAGAATTTAATAAGCCATGGACTGTGAGAATACTCGGAAACGTGCATATTTAAGTGAGTGGAGAAGATAAGAGCCTAACAAGAAAATGGAGGAGGACCAGGCATAGAAACAGAACTGAGAGGAGGTTGGTGTCACCAAGTCAAATACAGCATTTCACTGAAGCTAAATGTGATCTTCAGGAGTCTCCCTTGTTAGAGTGTAAAGGCTTAAAGGCCGGGAACCTTGGGCTCTCGTTCCATGTGGGACAGTTCATTTCTACTGTTACAGTTCATCAAGGCCAAGAGTTGTTGAGGCCCGAAGAGAAGAGGGATAAAATGGTGTCAAATATAGCAGAATGGTCCAAGGAGACTTAGACCAGATTTGGCAATTGGAAAACACTTGCAAATAGAGAAGAGAAAGCCAGATTGTGATGAGTGGGAAGTGAGAAAGTGGAGAAAGCCAAGATATTTATCTCAGAAGGTAAGGACGGAGAGGGTGGTAGTTTCTTTGGGGGCCAGAGTTCTCTTTAGGTTGACTGTTTTGCTACAACCTTGCCTCACTTTTCAGCTGAGGTTTTATTATCAGTTGATATTTTATGTGTGTACTTTGTATATTTATAAACAAATATAAATGTGCACTGGTTTTAAATGAAGTACACAGGAAACATAAACTTTTTTTCTTTTTAAAGAGATCATGGTGTCATTTCATTGAGCCATACCTGCTCTGTAACAGGTTTTGAATGGGGGCTCAAACTTGCTCACAGTATAATGGCTTTTCTAGCCTTATTGGGTTACCTCCTCATTCTCTCTCACAGGCATTTTCCGTAATAAAGATCCTTGCGTGTGCAATCCCTTCTTGGCATCAGCTTCTTGGAGAACTCCAACTAAGCTTCAAAAATGTTTAAATATAATATACTTTTGGGTTAGCTGTAGCGTTAGCATGAAACAATTGATTATTTTTTAAAAATAAAGATTTTCTCTTTGGGAGGTTTTTTCTAAATGACTATTGCAAACATAGTTTGCTGATACTGAGGGAGAGAACTAATTCTTGGCTTCAGATCTACTGTCTTTTATATCTTTTGAATCTTGAAGAAATAGAATCATAGAATTTTTAGCATGAGAAAGAATTTTAATCCAACAGTTTTGGAATGTGAGGAAGAATTAAAGCAGAGTCAAGTGCCTTGCTAGTGGACCACATTCTGTCTCCGATTTAACCTTCAATATAACTAAGGTCACATGACTAGCTAGTTACAGGAAGGAGAAGAAATTAACATTTACTCAGGCCATGTGTGCTGGGAGGGGAAGGAGTTGAAATGTTAAAGTAAGGACTCTAAGGCTGATGTGCTTCAAAACTGCAAACAAACTAAAACAATGTAGGTTAAAAGTCCAAGACCGGAAGTCCCGGAGACCCAGGTCCAGAATTCCCTTGCCCAGCCGCTGCCCTCACCAGTCATCTGCTTTCACACTGCGAGGCTGCAGAGTTAGAGAACAGTCCCCAAGGCCACCCTCATTTCTGACACCAATTCCAAGTTTCGTTCCCCAAGACGACCCTCAGGTTCAGTAATTCGCTAGGACTTACAGAACTCACTGAAAGCTGTTACACCTATGGTTATGGTTTACTACAGTAAAAGGATTCAGATTAAAGTCAACCAAGGGAAGAGACTCGTGGTATAGAGTCCAGGAGAATTCCAAATGCTTAGCTTCCAGTGGTCCTTTCCATGGGCAGTGTTGACCTCTCCTGGCAGCAAGGTGTGACGGTGAGCATGGACTATGGCCTGCCAGAGAGCTTGCTTGACCCTTCATAGCCATAGTTTTTACTGCAGCTCTGTCCCCTAGATACTGTCCCCACTCCTAGGCTGACTTCAGTCTCCAGTTCCTCTAGAGGCCAAGCTGATTAACACCTGACCCAGAGCCCCCATGATAAGTCACATTGTTAGACTATCTGGTGTGACCCGAGACCCTAGATATACCAGGCAGAACATTCTAAGGGCTTAGAGATTACCTCCCAGGAGCTGAGGACAGAGGCCAGACCTCTCTTTGGGCAAAATTAAATTCTTTACTACACAAGGGCCATTGATTTTTTTTTTATTATTTTTTAACCTAGGTAGTACCTACCTCATAGGGCAGTTGTGAACATTGAATAAGACAGTGGAGCAAAAAATTATAATGGTGTCCGTGGGTTTTCAAGAAATGGTGAAGCTGAGATTCAGACTCAAGATTTTTCCGATTCCAAAGCCAGGAGTATTTTTGTGTTGTATTTATTTACATCATTTAAAACTGCAAATAAAAATGGAATGAGAAGGGAATTCCCTGGCGGTCCAGTGGTTAGGACTCGGAGCTTTCACAGCCAGGGCCCGGGTTCAGTCCCTGGTTGGGAAACTAAGATCCTGCAAGCCACGTGATGGGCCAAAAAAAATGGAATGAGAAGTGTCCATTCTATTTGACATTCAAAACATTGGTGGCTTTCAGTAGAGTATCAGGGGCTACCACTAAAGGTGTATTACAGAGAATTGAGGAGTGATTGGGAAGATGAGAAAATGGAGAGAGTTGAGTAGTAGAATGCTATTCTAAAAGTTTTGTCAAGGGAAAGGGGGAAATGAGGATGTAGCTAGAAGGGATACAAGACTAAAGATACATTTTGATGGTTTTTTTTAAAAAAATATTTAGGGCTTCCCTGGTGGCGCAGTGGTTGAGAATCTGCCTGCTAATGCAGGGGACACGGGTTCGAGCCCTGGTCTGGGAAGATCCCACATGCCACGGAGCAGCTGGGCCCGTGAGCCACAATTGCTGAGCCTGCGCGTCTGGAGCCTGTGCCCCGCAACGGGAGGGGCCGCGATAGAGAAAGGCCCGCGCACCGCGATGAAGAGTGGCCCCCGCTTGCCGCAACTGGAGAAAGCCCTCGCACGAACCGAAGACCCAACACAGCCAAAAATAAATAAATTAATTAATTAATTAATTTTAAAAAAAAAAGAAAAAAAAATATTTATTTATTTTGGCTGCACTGGGTCTTAGTTGTGGCATGTGGGATATTTAGTTGTGGCATGTGGGATCTTTAGTTGCAGCATACGGATTTCTTAGTTGCGGCATGCATGTGGGATCTACTTCCCTGACCAGGGATGGAACCTGGGCCCTCTGCATTGGGAGTGCAGAGTCTTATCCACTGGACCACCAGGGAAGTTCCATTGATGTTTTTTTTAAAATGAGAGCCTTTTGAGCATGTACCTTATAGTAACTATACTAGTCTCTTTGCATATGTTATCTCATTTAATTCTCACTTGCATTAGAGTAGGTATTGTGTTTTGCTGTAAAACTGAGGGTCGAGTGAGGTTCCCTGGTTTTCAGACCATTTTTTGGAAAAAACCAAAGCTCAGAGAGGTTATGCAATATTGGTAGTAAAATGAAGTTAAAAAGTGTACCTACTGCATAGGATTGTTGTGAGGGTTAAATGGGACAGTCCTTGTGAAAGTAAGATGTCCGCTTTGGAGGCTTTCTCTTTAGAGGAGCCCCCTGCCCTCATAACAGTGCTTGGCACGTAGTAGCACTCGGTAAATGCGATCTATTGCTACGTGCTTTAAAACTCATTCACATTTAATAAAAATGAGGTTCATGAAATTTGGGGTGAAACCACATCAGTAATTTCTATTCTGTTTCTTCAAAACTGCTTTTGTCCTAGCTGTTTAATTGTGACATTGGAAATAAAGTTTATATGTATATTCCCACCCAAATAAAGTAATAATTCTACAATACATTGAAATATTTTTACTCACTAACTTTAGGTGTTGTGAGTTCTTTTTTTTTTTTGCTTTATGTTTTTATGCATTGTGTTTTGCTTTATGTTCTTTTCTTTTTAACTCTAGGATTAAACCGCCACCATGTCTAGCAAAAAGGCAAAGACCAAGACCAAGAAGCGCCCCCAGCGCGCAACCTCCAACGTGTTCGCCATGTTTGACCAGTCACAGATTCAGGAGTTTAAGGAGGCCTTCAACATGATCGATCAGAATAGAGATGGTTTCATCGACAAGGAAGACTTGCATGATATGCTTGCTTCTCTAGGTAGACTTTTATGTTCTTAATATTCCTGCTTCCCCAAAATAATTAGTCAGCGTTTTATGAATTATTTTTTGTGTGATGTACAGATACTAATCTCCTGGTCTCAAAGGCCTCTTGAGAGATGTTGGGTGGGAGGCACCACACTGAGGCTTGGCCCGTCTCAAGAGGATACACCTTCAGGGGTAGGGGCCTGGCTGCCACTGTGGCTAGGCAGGCTTCCGTTCCTGTTAGCTAAATATGATAGGTTTACAAGGTGAAAAGCCAGGGCATGACTAGGTGGCAAGATGCCAGAATCTTAAACAAGAAGTGTGGACGATAATATAATGTACTAAGTAATAAATGTTGAGGACAGGTTATATGACAGAGGTGACAGTCATAAGTGATAACGACCATCTCAGGGAGGAAGGGCAGTGCTCCTAAAAAAAGGGAACACAGGGAAGGGGGCTTCCACAATTTATATATATTTTTTATAATTAAAAAAAAGAAAATGTAAAGATAGAAGATTTATCGATTTATTTTTACACATTATTTAGCTATAGTTGATTTACAATATTGTGTTAGTTTCAGGTGTACAGCTTCAGATTATTTTCCACTGTAGATTATTATAAGATACTGAGTATAGTTCCTTGTGCTATACAGTAAATCCTGTTGTTTATCTATTTTTCGTATAGTGGTATGTATCTATTAATCCCAGACCCCTAATTTATCCCTCCCCCCACACCTTTCCCCTTTGGTAACCATAAGTTTGTTTTCTATGTCTGTGAGTCTGTTTCTGTTTTGTAAATAAGTTGATTTGTAATTTTTTGTTAGATTCCACATACAAGTGATAATCATGTAACATTTGTCTTTGCCTGCCTGACTTACTTCACTTAGTATGATACTCTCTAGGCCCATCCATGTTGCTGCAAATGGCAATATTTCATTTAAAGATAACAAGATTTAAAGCAAACATAAACTGCCCTTTGTCATTCTGGCTATGTCGGTGTTAATTTACTATTCCTTATATGATTTTGTTGTTTTTTTTGATCTTAAGGAAGGAGGACAAAGTCCTCCACGTCCTGCCTGAGTTGGCAGTGATTTTACAGTTGGAAGAAAGGAGTATCAAGTCAGCGGGTTCTTGATAGGCCAGAATGACGGGCAGGGAAGGGGCACAGGTCAAGGATGGCCCACAGTTAGGCTCTGCACTCGAACATTTCTGTGTCTGACCATGAGCCAGAAAGGGCAGTTCAAGGGCCAGATGACAAAGAGAGAGAAGTTGTTACTTTTTTCTTTTTAGTAACCACATGATTTTGTTCCTCTCCTTTATTTTTATTTTTTTCTCCTAGCATGTTATTTTGAAATTTTTTAAGCCTATAAAAAGTTGAAAGAACGGTATAATGAACACGCATCCATCCTTTACCGAGATTCACAAGCTGTTAACATTTTGCAACATTGCCTTTATTCAGAGTGAGAGTTGAGTCAAGATACTGATCTGACTTGTTGACTTGCAGGTGGGGTGGATCCCAGTGTTTTCCACACTCTGAATAGCTAAGTACTAAGTGTCCTTTGGGGAGCAGGTCACTACTGAAGAAGGCCGCCAAGGAGAATTGAGGGCCTGAGTTGTATTACAAAGATCGAACACTAAAGCCTGTCCCCTGGTCCTAGTAGATGCTCAGTTAATTTTTGTTGGATGAATGAGTGATGGTAGAGTAAGAGACTGACTTTGGGGACTTCCATTTTGGGGAATGCCATGCCTTTAGAGATACATATTTACCTTTTAAATCAACAAATTATATTAGATGCCTTGAATGGGTCCATAGGTGCTTAGCCTAAGCCAATTCATTTTAAATCCCTGTGTCTTTTTTCATACCCATGTTCTCTTGACACCTTTGGGTTACACTTTTTACCCCCAAAAATTGCTGCAAGAGAGTCGGGTTAAATCTGGAGGTAGAAAAGTAGTTCCTTTTTAGCTACTTTCACTTACTCGAAGAATCTTGAAATTAATTTTGGGCTCATTTTGTATCGATATGTTGAATAGGTATAATGAGTGAAGGTTGTAATGCAGTAAGACAGATGCCAACTTGGCACTTAAATTTCACCCAAATTCCTGGGAGTAAAACTTACATATGAACCATAATTCTAGATTTGACTGTCATTAGCACTTAGTTGGGTATAATAGTGAGATGCTGACATAGATGCTCTTTTCATGGAGAATCATACAAACTTAATGTTGGAAGGGACCTTCCAGATACCAAGTTTAACTAGTCCATTTTATAGATAAAGAGTAAGCCCTAGACAGTTTCCACCTTGTCCCAGGGCACACAGTCAGTGGCGGAACTGGGATTCAAACCCACTATTCCAGACCCTTCGTTCAGTGCTGCTTTTCTGCACCATGTGGACCTCACAAATGCCAGGACAAAGAGAAGCCTTTGTTACTCCCACCATATGTGACCATTCCAGGGGAACTTCGAGGGGAGGGTCAGGGGAATTCCCTCACCACCGTACCAGAAGAGGGACAAGTGTCCTTGGTTGGAACTGAGATTAAGATTTCCCATCATGAACAATACTAAACAAGACTATATTTCAGCAACACAAGTAAACAACATCTGGGGATATGTCTGACAACCAAATAGAACATAACATTGTTTAAAATGAGCTCCCAGGGGCTTCCCTGGCAGCGCAGTGGTTAAGAATCCTCCTGCCAGTGCAGGGGACACGGGTTCGAGCCCTGGTCTGGGAAGATCCCACATGCCGCGGAGCAACTAAGCCCATGCACCACAACTACTGAGCCTGCATTCTAGAGCCCTTGTGCCACAACTACTGAAGCCCACGTGCCTAGAGCCTGTGCTCCGCAACAAGAGAAGCCACTGCAGTGAGAAGCCAGCACACCGCAACGAAGAGTACCCCCCGCTCGCCGCAACTAGAGAAAGCCCGCGTGCAGCAACGAAGACCCAATGCAGCCATAAATAAATAATAAATAGATCAATTAATTAATTAATTAATTTTAAATAGTAAATAAATAAAATGAGCTCCCAGTTTTAAACCAACCTAATAGTTTCAGCTTAAATGACCAACTTATAAATAAATTTTTTGAAGCATACCAATTATAGGCAACTGTACCACAGTTAGAAATATGAATATTTAGATTTTTAAAATAACCAGTATTGAAATGCCCTGATGGGTCTTTAATGTTATCAGCATTCAAGATGTAATAATGTGGCATTACCTGGTTCATAGTTTCATGTGTTTATTTTATTTTTAATGAAAAATAGTGCAGGAAAAGTTGTAGAAAGTATCAGTGAATGGACAGTATTCAACCTAAGCCCAGAATGCATTTTATTTATGATGTAGCAAAGATTTTTTTTATGTTGTTAAAAATTGTCTTTTTTAAATGTTCTTAATGTAAGTTAATAGAAAAATTAGTTTCGTGTGATGGTGATGTAACTTTTAAAAATATGTTGGGGAACATAACAATAACAATAATTATTTATTGAAATGAGTTCTTTGTCCTTAAATGTTAAAATGTGCAATTTTCTAGGGAAGAATCCAACTGACGCGTACCTTGAAGCCATGATGAATGAGGCTCCAGGGCCCATAAACTTCACCATGTTCCTCACCATGTTTGGGGAGAAGCTGAATGGCACAGACCCAGAGGATGTCATCAGAAACGCTTTTGCTTGCTTTGATGAAGAAGCAACTGGTGAGCACTCTTTGTTTATGCCCAGCCTCATTCCAGACTATGTGGAACACTTTTTAGGGAATGAGAAAGGTTAGTAAAAATATAAATTTTTGAAAATGAGTAGAGGGAAACTATCATTTACGATAGGACAGTCGACCAAGAATGGCTAGAACACAGGTATGTAGGTCATAAAGCTACACGGTTTGTGGTGTTAATCTTTGAATCTGGTTCTGAGCTTCCTGAAAGCCAAAGGGAGAATTGTCTTTTAAATAGTGTTTCTTAGACAATGTACTGCTTCAAGAGACTTTAAGTTTCACCAGAAAGTATAGTTAACTAACTTGAACAACTAAGATCTTCGTTTTTTTCCCTTATTATTTAAAAATGTGTGAAGAAAGCCCGGCTGGTCTGTTTTCTGACTTCACTCGTTTTCCCCTTTGCTTCTGCGTTAACCCTCTGCTCAGCCACCCACACCGCCTCCTCACATACACCTCGCATCCTCCTTCCTGCCTCCCCCTTGCTACCTATTAAAACTGCACCATCCTTCGTGCACGTTTGGTGTTGGCAACGCTGCCCTTTTATTCTGGGTATCTGCCTTTTTTTTTTTTTTAATATCTCTGAAATAAAAGGTATTTTTTTCTCCTCTGGAAAATACTTCAAATTAATTTTGTAAGCGTATGATCTACTAACTGACTTTTTAAATGATTTAATCTAATATTAATAAAGAACTCTAAAAATAATAGGAAAAGATAATGATATGGTTATATATTGCTTTATTTTGTTCAGGTAAATATGTATGTTCTGAAATACCTTGTAAGATTGACCTAGTTGAGAACCAAATCATTAAAGTGCCGGGAGGTGTTCACAACTCCCCTTTTTCCGCTGCCTTCCAGGCACCATTCAGGAGGATTACCTGCGAGAGCTGCTGACCACGATGGGAGATCGGTTTACGGATGAGGAAGTGGATGAGCTGTACAGAGAAGCACCTATTGACAAAAAGGGGAATTTCAATTACATTGAGTTCACGCGCATCCTTAAACATGGAGCAAAAGACAAAGATGATTGAAAAGAACTTGAGCTAAAACTTTCCAATTACTTTGTCTTACTCTGTTTTATTTCCCAGACACTTCCCCCCTCATAGACCTGTTGCATGCAACTTAGTTTCACAGCTTTGCCTCTTTTTCGGTGTATTTATTCTAGACCTTTCTGCCACTTAGCACTTGTATAATCAGACTGCAAATGGGGATGAGGTTGTAAATTGTATTGAGAAAAGGGATTGCGAATAAAAATCAACAAATGTGAAAGCCCAGGAAAATATATCCGGTATTTCTGGTTTTGCTGGATTTTTACATTTTTATATAATAAAAATGCTATTTTGAAATAAAGATTATGCTGACTCAAATGTAATGTAATGGAAAGTTAAATAACTGGTAGTTGGGGGCAGTCCTTCTTTTAGATTTTCAAGTTCGTATAATTCAGATTCCATAGTAAAACTGATTGTTCACATGTATGGGACAGTGTTCTTCACTGTAAGTTAACATCATTATACAGTAAAAACTAGTTATACCTTAGTTTCTTTCATGCTTCTGGTAAGTCAGATGTTTAAATTATTGAATGATAAATATAGAATGTATCTGAGAAAACACTGAATGTTTTACTGATTTGAGTCTAGGAACATGAGGCAAAATTCTGAAGAAAAGAATAGTTATTATTGAACATTGACGGTGTGTAAAGCATTGCATGTAGACGATTTTCATTGACTCTTCCCAGCACCCTTGTGGGATAGAATTTTATTAGCCCTGTATTTCAAGGGGAAGAACTGAGCACCGGGGAGTTGAGTGATTGATCTGAGTCTCTGTCAGAGCTGGGACTCCAGGCCAGGGCACCCCACTCCAGAGTGTGGATTCTGGGACCACTCTGCTGTCTCTGAAAAGCCCCAAATTCATAAAAGGTCAAGATATTTCCATTACATTCTAACATAGTTTTGTAGTCATTATTGAAATTTAAAATAACTTGGGGACATTGATTGTTGGAACAGAATTTCAGAAAATTCTATCCAGGTGAAAAATAGAGGACCAAAGATTATAAGCAATATAATAATCTTCCAACCGCTTTCAGTTTGAAGGCGGTTCACATAGTGTAGAGTGTAAACTGGATGGAAGGTCTGAAAACCATACAGACAAGACTGCTGTGAGCTCGCTTAACATCCTCGAGGCCAAGCAATATGAGAAGTAGGAGAGAAAAACCTAAAAAAAGAAAAAAAAATCCATTAAAAAAAAAAGTTTCCCAACGTTGTTCAACACCTATTCCCTCTTAAATGTGTTGTATTGATATTTTATCTCCTTAAAATCGATGCATTTACACGTTGTTTAACATTTGTGCTTCCGAGATTGCTGTGGTAGGCAAATCCTTGCTATCAATTAATTTTTCTAGGTTTTTCATCATCTTTAAAAAGAGCAGTTCCACTCTCGTGGTCTAGTACACAAGAAGTGCCTTGCAGTTCATAAGAGCTTTCGCGCTTATAACCTAATCCTCACCGCCCATGAGGTAAGTAGGGCAAGTAATATCCCTGCTTTTTATATGAGAGCTGAAGTTTAGAACAGCCAAAGCACCTGTCCGAGGTCCCACAAGAATAAGAATCCACATCTGGCTCCCTTTTCTACTTCCAAGCGTAAAGTCATATGCAGTGTCAAAACCAGAATCACCGTGTGTAGAAGGAGAAGGGGAAGCGTACTGGGATCATCTTGACTGTCATTAACAAATACTTATCAGTCATCTGTTATGTGCCAGGCACTGTTCTCTGTTGGGGATAACGGGGGGGCAGGACAAACAAGGACGCAACCCTCCTGGGGCTCAGCTCCTTAGTAGGAGATCAGGAAGGCACCTCTAAGTATCGTGGGACGCAGAACTGAGCAAGTGCAGAG
This sequence comes from Balaenoptera acutorostrata, assembly GCF_949987535.1. NCBI lineage: Eukaryota > Metazoa > Chordata > Mammalia > Artiodactyla > Balaenopteridae > Balaenoptera > Balaenoptera acutorostrata. Next base: position 57,841,780 of record NC_080076.1, read on the forward strand.
AGGGCCTCTGAGGTGGCACGTTTAAGCTGAAATCTGAATCACGAGAAGAGGGTCCCCGTGTGGAGATCAGGGAGGATGTTCCACTCACGGGACGGTCCTTCCAAGGCAGGCGCTCGCGGGAGCACTGGGAGAGCTCAAGGGAAGGACATACGGATGGTGTTGGCTGCGTGGTCTAAGTGCAGAATCATAGGGCTTTGGGCAGGGAAGAAATGTGAACTATGTTTTAAAAACTCAACCTTGCTGCTGAGTATAGAATGGAGGGCAAGAGTAGCAGCAAGAAGACTTCCAGTTAGGAGGCTGTCACTATGGTCCAGGCAAGTCAAGAGGGTGGCTTGGTCTCTCCAGATGGTTGCGGAGGTGGCTCTCCTGCCTGACCTATTTACTCTGCTCCAGCCTTTTCTTGTCACCAGCTCTCTGGCATCATTTTAACTGCATTTATTCTTTTGCTCTGCTTAAAGGCAGATTTGAGAAGATTGGGAGGTTGAAAAAGTTTTCAAGATTAAAAACAAAAACTGTCTCTTGAATGCCTTATTTTGACCTGACATAACCCATTCTGTTTCATCCATAGTATCTATAAAGAGAGTAGTGGAATCCAGCACACACTATAAGGCACCTCAGCTAAGACCTTGTTCCTCTCTGGTTCAATAAATATTACTGATGATGATGAAAACTCTATTTTAGTATCTTTCCTTTTTTGAGAACAACTTAGTAATGATCTCTAAAATTGACAATTGATGCCTTGGCCATCACAATTGGAATGTGTGTGTGTGTTTGTACTCAGGTAGTTAAAACTATGCTGAATGGTTGCTCTGTACTAAGCATGTACACTACTGGCCTTTGAGGTAGGTTTTTGTTTTGTTTTGTTTTAATTATCCTTGTTCTACAGATAAAGCACTGAGGCGCAGAGAAGTAACTTCCCAAGGTTACACAGGTAGGAACCAATGGGACCGTAATTTGAGTCCAGTCAGTCGAGCTCCCGAACCTGCCCTCTCAGGAAAATAATTATTGAAAGTAACACCACTAGTTTCTTACCATTGTACAGGAATTTTAAAAGCATTCATTATTGCATTTGATCCTCAAAACTCTAGGAAGTGGATAAGGTAGGCATTATTATCCCATTTTACAGGTGAGAATACTGAGTTATAGACGTTACCTCACTTGCTCAACTTTATATATAAAGTAGACAGTGTCTGAGCCATGACTAGCTTTTAAGCTTTTTGAGTGAGGGTGCTTCTCATTAAACCTATAATTTCCTAATTAGATAATTAATACCTGTAGCCTGATCGACATCTTTTTCTCATTTATAAATGTGTATATACTATATATCATATATATGAAAGCCATTAATATTTATAAAATTGAAATTCTGTTTAGTTATACATTTAATGAATCATCTTTCCTGATAAAATAATTGCATAAAAATGAAGTTTTAAATTCAGCATATATATGAATAAATACTTGAATAAGAATTTTCTTGATTGTAATTTTTTTAACATTTTAGTGTTTTTGAAAACAAAATGTCTTACAATCAATGCATATATTTAATATTGTTTATCCTTAAAAATAATTGCATCAATGTTGCATCTCAAAATTGGAAGGTCTAAAAAAAAAATGAAGGGTCTTAAAAGATAAAAAACATTCTTTGGAATATACATATATGAACTACTGAAAAATCTGGTGTGAATAGTCTCTGTCATCTGGGAGATATGAACGAGGATGAGAAAGTTTATCACATACTGAAATTTTGGGAAAAGTTTTCTTGGACAGAAAAATGGCGAAGATTACAAATTGCATACATCACTCTGTACTTAATCTCCAGTCAATCGTTTTTAGAGCAGGCGATGTTGTCATACGCACTTTTAGAGACAATAAGTAGAAGGGTCACTAGATGGCACTATTATTCTTAGTACTGTAGTAACCTATTCCTTAGTGAACTTGAGAGTGACAAAGCATGAATATGCAGAGAGCATTAGTCCAATAATGCTGTAACTTTGTCAAAATAGTTTCTTAAAAGGAAAGGATTGATGATAAAGTCTGTTACAATGAAATTCATACTATTTTGTGAACCCCAAAATGCAGGGAGCGATCTCTAGGACTCCTTTTTACAATGCAGCATTCATTTGTTATTCATTCAGTCATTCGTTCACTTACAAATATTTATTGAGTGTTTTGAAAGTGCCAGGATCTCAGTGAAGCTCTGGTTATTTTCACACTGAAGTAATGACTTTTTTTTTCAAGTAAGAGCGCAGACTTTGCACTAGTAAGACCTGAATCCTCCACTTACTGGGTCATCTTACGTAAGCCCTTATTATTATTATAACTTCTATTTTTGAGATGAGAAGAGTAAGGCACAGAGCCAGTGGCTGTGGATGGAAATACTTTGTAAAAATCATGCTTTCTATGTGAATACTATTACTACCTCAAGAATGTTGAGGACTATTTCTAGTAGTAGTTCTATTTACATAATAGACTATTAAATCACACAATCTAAGGTTATTAAGATCAGCCTCGGGACTTCCGTGGTGGCACAGTGGTTAAGAATCCGCCTGCCAATGCAGGGGACACAGGTTTGAGCCCTGGTCCAGGAAGATCCCACATGCCGCGGAGCAACTAAGCCCGTGCACCACAACTACTGAGCCTGCGCTCTAGAGCCCACGAGCCACAACTACTGAGCCCCGTGCCACAACTACTGAAGCCTGTGCTCCTAGAACCCGTGCTCCGCAACAAGAGAAGACACTGCAATGAGAGGCCCGTGCCCGGCAACAAAGAGCAGCCCCCGCTCGCTACAACTAGAGAAAGCCCGCGCGCAGCAACGAAGACCCAACATGGCCAAAAATAAAATTAATTAATTAATTTTAAATATATATATATATATGCTAAAAAAAAAAGAAAACATTATTTTAAAAAAGAAGATCAGCCTCAACACAAGTGACCATGAGACAGTTTCTCAGTGCAGCTCTTCCCTGCCTCAACATATGTCTTGGAAATACCATCAGAATCAAAACGAAGCAGATAGATCCGAAGATTTGGCAGAAGGATACTAGAAGTGTGTTTGGGGTGTGAGCAAATGGGTGTGTTTATATATAAAAAATTGTTTCAACACACCTTGCAGGAAGCCAACCTCATCTCTTACCAGCCTCACTTCTCCTGCAGTTGGTTTTGCTCCCAGTGCACAGTACTTCCTTTCAGACGCTCATTCTGAATGAACGTGATGACGATGCATATTTACTCCCGGACGTTGCTAAGCAGCCCAGCAAAAATAAATCCGAAGACTTTATTCACATTTTGTAATAATCAGGGTGTAAATTGACAATGGCTCATTTGGGAGGTTGTGCTCACTGTACTTTACTCAAGTTCCCTTTTTATGTGTGATCTGTTTATTCAGTTCTTGTTTATGGAAGTGGATATTATGTCCGAGTGTTACGGGTGATACAGAGATTCTGATTCTATTACTCGCCGTAAGTGTTATACTGCCCAGCCCTTTGGATGCGAGTAATAAAAGTTAGGTTTCTCCTTTGGCCAGAATCCCAGCACAACTGTGCTCTCTATGCTGGAGCCCCTGCAGCTGATGTCCTAACAGCTCACTGAGGAGGTCAAAGATGGTTTCCTAAAAAATGCCTGCTCTGACAATGGCGCTCGCATCTCAGAGCTACCATTGTTTGCCTTCCTGTCAACCACTCACATAGCTCAGAGCTCAAGCAAACACATGAAAAAGAAAAGCCTCGATTTTAAAAGTTTTATTGAAAATATTCAAGATTTCCTGCTTATTTTAGGGACAGTGAAAGAAATCCAGTGTTTTATCCACGTCAGGTCCCTACCAGATTATAAACAGTTGAGAGGAGGGTCCACTTGCTGAAAGGTGCCTTGAGAGAGAAACTCCCGCTTCTCGGATTCGAAGAGGAAGGCCCCTCACCTCTCAAGTCTCCCTTGAGGTGTCACAGCCGGTGGGGGCATCACAGCCTCCCACTCCGACCTCCTTCTAGCCTCCACAGCCTCCTCCTCACCCAGGTCATCAGGCAGCAGGATTGGCTGCTCTGCCCAACTCCAGAGCTTTTCCCTTTGTTTTAAAATTGCCCTTGAATTCAGCTCCCTTCCACTCCCTTTTCCCCACACAGTGTTTTTACACCTTTGGTGCCCAAACCTTGAAGGTAAATACAAAGACAGGCATCTGTAAACACAGAACGATGCCCACATTCATGGGAATAACAGCAATCTCAAAAAACAATCATGGGGCTTCCCTGGTGGCGCAGTGGTTAAGAATCCGCCCGCCAATGCTAGGGACACAGGTTCAAGCCCTGGTCCGGGAAGATCCCACATGCCGTGGAGCAACTAAGCCCGTGCGCCACAACTACTGAGCCTGCGCTCTAGAGCCCGCGAGCCACAACTACCGAAGCCCGCGTGCCTAGAGCCCGTGCTCCGCAACAAGAGAAACCACCGCAATGAGAAGCCCTCGCACCGCTACGAAGAGTAGCCCCCGCTCAACGCAACTAGAGAAAGCCCACGCGCAGCAATGAAGACCCAGTGCAGCGAAAAATAAATAAATAAAATAAATTTAAAAAAAAAAAACAATCATGATGGCAAATTTTAATCAGTGACTCAGAAACTTCCCAAGCAAGAAAGATTTGTGTCAGGCTTGCTCTACCCTCATTTCATGTCTTTTTTTTTTTAATGTTACATTTTCATTTTTATTTATTTTTTGGCCGCCCCAAGAGGCATGAGGGATCCTAGTTCCCTGACCAGGGATAGAACCCATGCCCCCTGCAGTGGAAGAGTGAAGTCTTAACCACTGGACCACCAGAGAGGTCCCCCTCATTTCAGGTCTTAGTTCCAGCTCTAAGTGTTTGCAGCAATCTCCTTCCTGAACTATATCACATTCATGCAACTTTTTTTCCCCTACCTTGCATGTGAGCCTGGCCATTTCTTTCCCTGTTAAAGAATCTACAGCCCCGAGCTCTTTATATAATGTCAACCCAACTAGAGCAGGAACCTGCCTTTATCTAAAAGTCTGGCCATGCAGAGCCAGCAATCCGTGAACAGCAGTTGACGGGCTGATCCAAAGCAAATCCCTCATGTACTCCTCAGGGAAGGGAGGAAGGCAAACCCATTGCCAGCCCACAATGGTCATGATGGAAAGATGTGCAAATCCAGGCTGGCCCTTCAAGCTGATGGGGCTGGCTGAGAACTGAGTGAATAAAGTGAAATGGAAGGTAAATGGATGCAATCAAATTATTACAAAGAGGGAACAGGCAAGGTTGCTTTAAAGAGATGAAAAATAAGCATTTCTATGCCCTCCACAATCATGGGGATTGAAAATGTTAGGATTCTTGCTCATCTTTTCTCTTTGGTGTAGATCCATCTTTTGATGCATATGGTTTTTGTTGTGATTTTCTTCGTTTATACCACCTGTGTTCCAGATGTCTTGTCAACTTCATCATTTTGCTGCTTTGCTTGAAGATTTCAAAACAGACCTCAATTTTGAAACTCTTCTGTGGCATATTTCTCTTTTTTTTGAAAAGATGTGTTTGATTTAGAAAATACAAAGACATTGCCCTACTTTCTTTGCATTGGGGCTAAATTGGAAGTAGGCAGCAAAATGGGTTACCTCCTGACTAGTGGAAGAGATACTCACCACAGCCGTCTGCTGACTGCGGAGAAGTGGCAGCCAGGATGGTGTAGGTGAGGCCAAGTGCATGTCCCCAACCTTTGTGCTTCATTATGTCACAGAGGCCAGGAATGACAAGAGGATAAGGAAATCTGTGGCCTCAGTTTAAAACAGAGTCCAGATAGAGTCCATACCCTATTGAGAAATCAATTCATGTACATGCGTGTGTTCTACACGTGCACAGGTGTATTCATGCCAACATAAATGCATCAAATGTCTCTGGCAAGACATACAGGAACTTGGTTGCTGTCTAGATGAGAATTTGGTAGCCATGGGCCAGGGGTGAGAGGGAGACCTAATTTCACTGTAAACACTTTCTTCTTAAAATTTGGAACTTGTGCTTGTATTTCCCATTAAAAATTAAAACATTGGATAATCATCATAACAAAAGAATATATTCCACGAGACTGGGCACACCTAAAAGTAGTCTCCTAAAGCAATTTCTCCCTTTGCATGAGGAATAAAGTCCTACCTGTCACCTCAGCTTGAAGGGAGATTAATGTGGCTTGAATATTTACTATGGTTTTACTGCAGAGATGTTTACGTGCCAACGATGTGTTATCACATAGGCAAATGGCACTTGAATCCGGATAACCGTGCTATGGAAAAGACGGTGGGGATTTTGGTGTTTGTGTCATTTGGGCTTGGATTACACGTTCCTTCCCCTGTTGCTGAGAGGCCCATGTTCTTGGAAGTAACTGAACTAAGGCTGGAATAGTGGGGATTGAGAAAATGAATGACTTGGAAGAAGATACTGCAGCAGCAGTTTGTAGAGACCTTCTTTCTGCCCCCTGCTCAGGCATCCAGGGCAGGTGAAACATCCAGATGCACAGGACCCTTTGGTTGTGCCATCTTGGTTCACTCCTTGCTGCCACCACTAGATGGACACTCATCTGTTTCCTGGGACACGGATCTAGGGCTCTCTCCAATTCCTCCCAGGGTCTCCAGCATGATTCCTTCTCTCTCTTTGCACCCAGCGCAGAACAAATAGACCAGTGAGAGGACAGAATGCAGATGGCATATCTCTCATATAATTTACCTAATCAGGTTGCTTACTTACTTATTCATTTAATAAACATGTATGGATTCCTTTCCAACCTGGGCCCGGCAGGATGGCTCCTGCAAAGAAGGGTGGTGAGAAGAAGAAGGGCCGCTTCACCATCGACGAGGTGGTGACCAGAGAATACACCATCAACATTCACAGGTGCTTCCACGGAATGGGTTTCAAGGAACGTGACTCTCGGGCACTCAGAGAAATCCGGAAATTTGCAATGAAGGAGATGGGAACTCCAGATGTACGCATTGACGCCAGGCTCAACAAAGCCATCTGGGCCAAAGAAATAAGGAATGTTCCATACCGTATCCATGTGCGGTTGTCCAGAAAGTATGACGGCGATGAAGATTCACCAAACAAGCTCTAAATGTTGGTTACCTATGTACCTGTCACCACTTTTCAAAAATCTACAGCTAGTTGATGTAGATGAGAACTAACTGCTGATTGTCCAATAAAGTTATAGAACGGCCAAAAACAAAAACAAACAAACAAACAAAAATGTATGGAAAACCTACCATAGGCCGAAAACTTGCTCTGGAGATGCAAGACCTCAAGAAGTTCACAATCTAGTGGGAAAGATAGACTATTATTTTTTTTTTAATATATGACTGTGATAGTCTGATGAGTGTTAATGTAACCTAAGGCCAAGGTAACATAGGAGCATCTACCAGGGCATCCAAACCAGACTAGGGGTGGTGCTGATCACACAGGTGACTAAGTTGGGACTGAAAGGGCATGCAGGAGACTGCCAGTGGGCCACATGGGAGATGGGGACTGAGTGTGTTATCACTGGTTGGTGACAGGAGAGTGGCAGCTGTGAGGGGTGTAGGGCATTTCCCAATGAGATAATAACATAAAGTGAGAAATGACCACAGCTCATCAGGAGCTGCAAATTGCCAGCATGGCAGAAGCATAAAGTCTGAGACAGGGTAGGAAGTATAGAGGGAAGAGGAAGGGCTTTACATGTCCGGCTAAGGCATTTTTGAAAGGATCAAAGTGGGAGAATGACAAGATTTAACAAGATATGCGTTTTCAAAGATAATTGAAGGCCGGTAGAGGGAATGTATTGGGGGTGGGAAATGTTAGAGGCGGGAGACCAGTTAAGTGGCTTCTGCGGCATTTCAGCCAAGGAGGGATGAGGTGGTGAAGGGGGGTGGCAGTTACAGGAAAAGAGAAGAACAAAGGTGAAACCAACAGCAGGGGCAACTCTGTGACCTTCCTCCCCTGACACAACGGGATTAGGATGTCATTGCAGGTCTACCTGAAAGGAGCTTAGGAGAAATGACCAGACAGTATCCAAGCACGTGTCAGACCAATGTCTAGGTAAGTAAGTAGCTCAAAGTTAACCAAGAGGAGGCAGGTAAGGGATAAGGCCAGCTGGGATGGAGAGTGTAGGGAGAAAGTGCAAGCAGATAGATACCATAGGAACCTTATTTAGTGGGACCCTTGCAGCTGCTGGTGAGTGTTCCAGAAGCCCTAAAGGAACCAATACGGAACACATATATGGGGGTGGGGAGGGGTCTAGGGTCACTTACTTCCTGGCTTGAGTAGCTGGGTGGGTGGAGATACAGCAGTGAAAGGTAGAAAGTTCGGGAAGAAAGACTTTTGGGAAGAAGATAATGAGTTCAGTTTTGAGCTTTTTGGATTTTAGGTGCGTGATGGCCATCTGAGCCACATTCACTCTGGAAAGCATCTAGGTAATGCAAGAGATGTGATGGAAGCTAAGAGAAAAGAGTCTCAAGAAAGAATAAACAATGAAAATGTCCATTGCTTCAATGAAATAAAATAGGCGTCCATCTGATTTGACAAAAGGAAAGTAACCAGTGATCTTAGTGAGAACGTTTTTGGTAGCGTGGTGGTAGAAAGTGGATTACCAGATCACCTCCGCTGAGGACCTAAGGGAGAGGAGAGAAGGTTGTTGCAGTGGGCAGTCAATTTGATGCAATGCTTACCTTCAATCAGGTGACCAACCGTCCCTGTTTGCCCAGGACTGAGTGGATTCCCAGGATGCTGGACTTTTAGTGCTAAGACTGAGCAAATCCTTGGGCAAGCAGAACAGATTGGTCACCCTTCCTTCAATCCCACTACCAGAAAGGCTGTCTGAGAGTTCATGAAATAGGCTGAGATAAAATTAAGATGCTTGGGACTTCCCTGGTGGCTCAGTGGTTAAGAATCGGCCTGCCAACGCAGGGGACACGGGTTCAAGCCCTGGTCTGGGAAGATCCCACATGCTGCGGAGCAACTAAGCCCGTGCGCCACAACTACTGAGCCCGCGTGCCACAACTACTGAAGCCCCCGCACCTACAGCCCGTGCTCTGCAACAAAGAGAAGCCACCTTAATAAGAAGCCCATGCACCGCAACGAAGAGTAGCTCCCTCTTGCCGTAACCAGAGAAAGCCCGCGTGCAGCAATGAAGACCCAATGCAGCCAAAAATAAATAAATAAATTTATTAAAAACAAAAAAATTAAGATGCTTGAGGGAATTCCCTGGTGGTCCAGTGGTTAAGACTCGGCACTTTCACTGCTTTGGGCCCGGGTTCAATCCCTGGCTGGGGAACTGAGATCCCACAAGCCGTGTGGCGTGGCCAAAAAAAAAAAAAATTAAGATGCTTGAATCACAAGGTTTACTGAATAAATTTAAAACACACAGCAAGAAACAAAGGGAAAGAGATGAAGGATGCTATCACCATGAGGATAGGGTGCAAGTTGGGTGTATGAGCCTCAGCTCTCTCTCTGTCTGTCCCTGTCTGTCTCTCTCTCATCTTCATTCCCTGCTGCCAGTATGGTCACAAGGTCCAGAGTTGAGGGTGAGCGAGGGGACTCAGCAGACTGAAGGTATCTGGAGCCAACACGTGCTTACTCTTTCCAAGAGATGGAGGGACAAATAGCTTGGACGCAACTGAAACTCACCAATAAGTTGCTGAAGAGCTATGGATCTGTGTATTTTGGGCAGAGGTTACATGTGGCATAAGGATGATACATGATCTGTGCTTTATTAATGTTTTAGGTTTAAGTGGTCCTTCTATCCCTTCCTATCTACAAGTAGCATTCTGGTTTGTTCCATCCTTTTCGTCTATGTTTATCAAACATATGCTCTGTTTATATTTATATTTAATTTAACAGATTTCTAACTTAGCACATTTGCTATCATTCCTCAACATGTTTTATGAGTTTCATCTGTTATTCTACTTGTTTGTTTCCCTTGTTATTTACAGCACAATTGAATATTCTCAAATAATGTGGTAAAATCATATTATAGAAGTGACAATAGCACCAGTAGACTTTTCCTTCTCGAAACTTGGCTGTTGTGAAAAAAGAAAGAAAGAGTATTTACTAGAGGGATTTAGAGAATCATGAGAAAAAAATTTTTTAATAAACTGAAGTCACCAAGTCAGAACATAAGGTGTTTCAACCAGAGACATGAGAAGTTAATTGACAGAGCATGATCCTTGGGAGAGTATAAGAGGATGGAATCCAGATCAGGTGGAGCATTGGTGGGAGATCTCATCCTCTTAGACTAGAGGGGAGAAGGAATAATAGTGGACAAGACAAGTGTGTTTCCAGTGACGGACTGGGTTTACCATGTATGTCTTAGTTTTCTTTGTGAAGTAGCTTGGCCATTAAACAATTATATCCAGGCACCGGTTGATTTACAAATATTTACTTTTTTTTTAGGTGTGGTGGCTTTGTAATGTATCAATTTGGCTATGCTGAACTACTTTCCCCAGAATATCATTTCATGTATATTTTGGGTTATGGTGGGTCCCAAGGGAGATTCTTGTGAGATTTGGAAGGCAGATGGGAAAGGGCAGCCGTTCCGTAGCTCACACACGTTGCTGCCAATGTGCTAACTCACCTCATCAGCATGAAGCAGCAGCGGCACCAGCTCTACTTCTCCTGGATCCTCCCTCACCTTCTCTGACCCCTGGACCAGGTGCCTATGTTCAGTTCCATGAGGAAGGGCAATGTCAATCATCATGGGTTTCAGTCTGTCCTGGGTTCCAGCATGTTCTTCATCTTCCTCAATTTACATCCATTTTCTCTTCATAACTCTCCACCATCTAGACTCCAGGCTCCAGTATCAGGTGAGAAGACTTACAGAGATTGTTTAACCAGTCCCAACGAATGTGTAAGGCCAAACTCCTATAATATAATCTCCGGAGACCATGCTTGAGTTTATGCTAATGACATGACTCAGGACAGGGACTGTCCACGCCAGAAAGATCAGCCTTATGATTAGAGGGTTAGGGCTTTGAGCCACATGATATCAACCCAACATTTGACCTCCTGGGAGGGTGAGGAGGGCTGAAGACTGAGTTCAACCACATGGCCAGTGATTCAATCAATCATGCCTACAAAATGAAACCCCAATAAAAGCTTTGCACATGGAAGCTCTGGTGACTTTCCTGGTTGGTAATTCTGTATCAATGAGCCAGGAGGGTGTTGCTTCCTAAGGACATGGAAGCTTTGCATTCAAGGCCCTCCCGACATTGCCCTGTGTGTCTCCTCATTTGGCTGGTCTTGAGTTGTATCTTTTATCATAAAACTGTAATCATAATTATAGTGCTTTCCTGAGCTCTGAGTCATTCTAGCAAATTATTGAATCTGAAGGGGTAGTGGAAACCCCTGAATTTGTAGCCAGTGGTCAGGAGCATGGGTGACCTGGGGACCCTGGACCTTATGGCTGGTGTCTGAAGTGAGGGGGTGTCTTGTGAAGGACTGTGCCCTTACACTGTGAAATTTAACCTAAATTCAGGTACTCAGTGTTAGGATTGCACTGCAAAGAGAAAATAATATAGTAACCTCCCATGTGGGCATCACCTAGGTACAACAGTAATCAACTCATGGCCAATCTTGTTTCATCCATAACCTCCACTGTGGGATTACTTTGAAGCAAAACCCTGTTGTGATATGATTTCATCCATAAATATTAAAGTAGATATCTCTAAAAGATAAGCCTCTTCTTTCTTGCTAATAACTACAATACCATTCATTTATTTTTAAAAATTGACAGTGATTCCCTAATATTATTGCATACTAATAGTCAGTGTTCAAATTTCCCCTACCATCTCAAAAATAATTTTATATCTGGTTTGTTCAAATCCAAACAAGTCCCCACATTGCATCTTGTCCACAGACCTCTTAATCTCTTTTCATCTGTATGTCTCCTTCTCTCTCTCTCTCTTTTCTTGCAATTTATTTATAAAAGATACTGAGTGTCTTTTCCAGTAGAGTTGTATTCTCACACTTTAAAGTATACACAAATCACTAGGGGATTTTTTTTTTTGCTTATATAAATGCATTTTAAATTTTTTAATTTTTAAAATTCTTAAATTAATTTTTATTGGACTATAGTTGCTTTACAATATTGTGTTAGTTTCTGCTGTACAGCAAAGTGAATCAGTTATACATATACATATATCCCCTCTTTTTTGGATTTCCTTCCCATTTAGGTCACCATAGAGCACTGAGTAGAGTTCCCTGTGCTGTACAGTAGGTTCTCATTTGTTATCTATTTTATACATAGTATCAATAGTGTATATATGTCAATCCCAATCTCCCAATTCATCCCACCCTCCACCTAGGGCATCTTATTTTAAAAGTAGATTCTGCTTTAGAAAGAAAATTTGGGGGCTTCCCTGGTGGTTCAGTGGTTAAGAATCCGCCTGCCAATGCAAGGGACACAGGTTCGAGCTCTGGCCCGGGAAGATCCCACATGCCGCAGAGCAACGTGTGCCACAACTACTGAGCCTGTGCTCTAGAGCCCACGAGCCACAACTGCTGAGCCAGCATGCCACAACTACTGAAGCCTGCGCACCTAGAGCCCGTGCTCCGCAACAAGAGAAGCCACCGCAATGAGAAGCCTGTGCAACGCAACGAAGAGTAGCCCCCGCTCACCACAACTAGAGAAAGCCTGCACAGCAACGACGACCCAAAGCAGCCAAAAATAAAAACAAACAAATAAATAAATAGATTTATTTAAAAAAAAAGAAAATTTGGTGTGGGGCCCAAGATTCTGCATTTCCAGCAAGCCCCCAGGTGAAGTGGATGCTGCTGGTCTGTGAACCACACTCAGACTAGCAAACTCTGGAGCTCTCTACAGTCTGGATTTTGATGATTGCATCCCCATGATGTCATAACCATGTTTCTCTGTCCCCTCTCAACTGGTGGTCAGACCATCTGGATTAAGGGGAAGGCCGTTGTGTGTGAAGCAACCTCTTGTGTAACTTTTAATGCTCCTTCAAAAATGTATACTTAAGCAATCTGAAAGTTTTCCAGTAGTATTTTTCTCACCCTCCCAACCCTTTTCTATGTTCTCTCCCATTTAAAGTTTATGCCCAATGTATTCCAATGGCACTCAGTAAAAATACTTTTTAGGGAAAGGAGGGAATATATCCAGTGGTTGTAAAGTTGGAGGACATACCAACATGACATGGAAGACAGCCTAGATTAGGCAGAAGACAAGAAGAGAAGCAGCTGCAAGACTGACTTGGGTAGAAGTAAGGGCCCTTGGATAGGGGAATGAGGCTGGGTGAGGCTGGGTGATAAGAGTGGGGCAGAGATTGTGAAGCTCCGTTGCACACAGCCATTCTCAAAAGCCAGTCCAAAATCCCAGAAGCACATGGGGGCTTGCTAAAAATAGTTTCCTGTTCCGACACATCAAATCACAATCTCTGGAGAAAGAGCCTTGGAATATGCTTGGCAGGCACCCTCTGGAGACTCTGATGTAGAGTGGATCTAGAAACCACTGAACTATATCGGATGCCACACATTGCTGTATGTGTGTGTGTGTGTGTGTGTGTGTGTGTATATATATATATATTTTGCCATCTTTCTTGCCAGTGAATGCTCTGAAGTACTCATTGACCAAATGCTAGGTAGCCCTAGGGTAAAATATCACCTAGTGCTTTCATTCTCGGTGGGCACATGGTCGTCTGATTACATGATGTTTCATTTAATGGCTGAGACGTTAAAGCCCAGTTGTTAAGAACTCCGACGAACTTAAACTCTGAAAAGTGTGGTGTTTACACTCCTATACATGGCACCATTCACATATCAACTATGCTGGATTTTCAGATTAATTAGATGACCATAGAGTTGCCAGGCTCTGAAGGAATTGGACTTCAGACAAGAAAAATGGAAATAAATTTTGTGAATTATTTACAAGTTTCACTACTCTGTTTTCAGCCAGACCTCACCAAAAAGAGACAAAAGTAAAGACAGAGGAACCTTCGAGCACAACGGCGAGAGTTTGCTGGGCCATCATGGGCTTGACCTTCCTGTCTCATTGGCTTGGCTGTCTCACACAGCTCTAGTTAGCAGCAACTTGGCTTGGTTGTGAATATTATCCTTATATGGGCTGAGTCATCCAGAGGGCAAACATGGACTTTCAAGGATTTGAGGGACCCTCCTTGTTAGAATGTTCACATTAGTTCCTCTTTCAGCTACACATGCCAACCACACATGCTGCTTCATCCTCTGCCAATAAGATTCCTGTTCCTCTTTCCTTGGCCTGGCCACTCGTCACTTCCTTCTTATCTTGCCTGTTTCTTTTCCTTTGTCACATCTGGCCCTCACACCAGTTCAGCCTGCCTCTAATCGTGTTTATTGGCATTCCCAAGCATTTTCAGAAAACGTGTAGTGTTTCTGCTGCATTAGAACATTGAGGTTACAGGAGGAATTGAATTGAGGATGTTGATTTTTTTCAATACAATTACTCTTCAGTTAGCGGGTCCAGTAACACCAGTGAATTTTAAAGCCTGAACAAGTTTTACAGATGCTCTGAAAAGTGCTAACTGTTTTCCCCTTGAGCCCAGATGACATTTGGGCAGAAATGGAATGCCAACTTTTGTCAATATTCTAAGGCGATAACATGTAGGGAGGTGACTCTGGTGTCATCTTCCCACCTCCCTACCCACTGGGAAGTCATAGAGTACATTCCACGGCCAAGTTGAAATGTTTTCTGAATGATTCACTCTATCCTCTCCCGTTGGGTCAAATATCAAGAGGAAGAGGAAGGACTCAAATCAGACTCCTTAGGTTCGAATCTCAGAAATCACTACTGTGCCATTTTCCACAAAATTGTAAACCTCTTTAAGTCTCATTTTTATCATCTGTAAAATGGGGATAATATTAGCACCCACTTTGTAAGGACGTTGTGAGCATTGATTATTATAATCCATGGTAAGCACTTAGCATAGCATCATTTATAAGTACTCAAGACACTTCAGTCACTAATATTTCTCCAAGGTTTGTTGATAAATATTCTGCCTCATAGCACAATATTATCATGAATTATAATATCATTTTTGGAAAAAATCTGTTGCCAAGAATGTGATCACTGTGGTAAGAGAAGACTAAAAACAGAATCAACGAATCAAATTAAACATTTCATGACTTTTGATATTATTTAGTCCAATATGTTCCTTGTTTATACATCTTCTAGCCTTTTGAGCACATAGACTGGCATCGTAGGTTGATCTTGCAATGACCGCCGTGTGCCAGAAAAAAGACTAAGTCATATTATCCTGATATGAGTTGCCACCTACGATCATCACAGGAGAATTTCAGAAAGTCTGCTAATTTTAATCTTCTACTTAAAAAGAAAGTGTCACAACAGCAAGTATTTGTTTGATTCAAAGTATCAGACTCTGATTCTATGTATCCCAAATCATTGAGTGAGGAAAATGTCTTAAATTTAAAGTAATAAAATGCACATGATAAAAGATTCAGAGTAAATAAGGATGTAAAAGCAGAAGGAAAAGTTTCCCTACCCCTGCCTCCTTTCCACTCCCAGAGGGAATTAAGACTGACAATTATTTGTTTATCTTCCCAAATGCTTTGTAATGCACATTCTGGTTTATATTCTGGAAGCTCTGTAGTTCAATTTGGCCTCAGTGTTCTGACAAATTCTGCTATTTGGCTTCATCTTTGGCCTGTGGAAGACTGAACAGTCAAATGCCAACTTACTGTCAGTCCTGGCATGCTTAGTCTTGTGTGTGATCAATTATCATCTACATCAGGGGGTCTGCAATTTACCACCTTCAAGCCAAGTCTGGCTTCTTTTCTGTTTTTGTAAATAAAGTTTTATTGCAACCTATCACACCCATTTGTTTAGGTAATTGTCGATAGCTGCTTTTAAACTAGGTGGCAGAGTTGAGTAGTTGCAATAGAAACCGGCCTGCAAAGCCTAAAATACTTCCTGTCTGGCCTTTTATGGAAAATGTTGTCCATCTATGATTAGGCTGTCACCATAGCTAACTAATCAGCATAAGACCATCCATCCACACAAGGCAAGTCATTGATTGTTTTCATCTGAATAATCACTTTTAAACATAGGAGGCATTCTAGATGTAATTTAGAGAGAACTGTCACCCCAAGTGTTTTATGTTGACATTCTTTCACTTAAAGTATAAGTTTGAATTTACCATTGCAAAAGAAAAATGTTGAAATAACTAATGTAAAAGCTGTTAAGTTTGTGAACAAAAGCCATCATTTAGAATTTTCAAATATTTAAGTAAATGAGACAATAGATCATCAGTGCAAATACGAAGACAGAGTTCAATAACTTTAGGAAAGATTAAAAAGTCCCTTTTGAGTTCACAAATGTTTATTTAAAAATTAAGTATCAATACAAGGACAGCAATGGAGATTAGAATATCAAAATTCTACTATCTGTAGACTTGTTTGAAGTGAATGAACAAAATATCCCTTAAGAATTTTAATTATTTGTTATTTAATTCCAATTGGGCCATGATCATTTCAAGAAAAAAAAGATTCATTTGGGAATTCCTCACATCTTCTAAAAATGAATCAAATGCAGAATGTTAGCTTTGTTATCAGTTCAGACTTTCCAAAGAAGAAAAACTCCAAAATCACATGTAACAATAGCCATATATATTTAGACATAAGAAAGAGTGTATAGAAGTATATATTTAGACATAAGAAAGAGTGTATACAAGTATAAGAAAAAGGAGGGACCCCAAATTTTGTTCTCACTCTTCTAATTCAACAGGGCAGACTCCATGGATGAACTCTGAGACCATTACGCTCAGTGAAATAAGCCAGCCACAAAAAGACAAATACTGTATTATTTCATTTATATGATGAAGTCCCTAGAGTAGAGATATTCACAGAGATGGGAAGTAGAAGCCTGGTTGCCAAGGGCTGTGAGGAAAGAGGATTGGGATGTTATTGTTTAATCAGTTACAGAGTTTCAGTTTTACAAGATGATAAAATTCTGGAGATGGATAGTGGTGATGGTTGCACAACAATGTGAATGTACTTAAGGCCACTGAACTGTATCCTTACACAAATGGCTAAGCTAGTAAACTTTATGTTATGTGTGTTTTACCACCATTTTAAAAAGATTCTATGAGACTACTTTAAGAAGACAATCCTTTACAGCTTTGAGTCTATCGAACTCAAAAACTTAAACAGAAGCTTGTTGAAATAACTCCTATTCATTGCCAACCATTTTCAATAACTGAAGTAGAAAGATTCTGGAAAGTTGACCAATCTATAAACCTTAGGCACAAAGTTCCTTCTAGAAAACATGTTACTGAAAAATGACTTCCTGAATTGTATTCTACCGTGATGAAAAAAGGAAGGAAGGAAGAAAGGAAGGGAGGGAGGGAGGAAGGAAGGAGAGGAGGGAAGGAAAGATGTCATTAAAGATGCTGGTTGAAAGAGCTATTTACCTGTTGGAAATGTGCAATACAATGACCACAGGAGCTGCTCACCAGCTGACCGTGCTGTGGAAGCACTGTTCACGTACCACGATGGCAATCTTTAAAGATGTGACTAGTACAGTTTTAACAATATTTGAAGTTATAAAAATAAGTCTGGAATGAAGTTCATTCTATGATGGTATAATCTGTTCCAGTCTTAGTTTTAACTGAATACTGATTTTTAACAGCCCTCCTTTTGGAATTCAGCCCAACTATGAAGTTGGTGTTGAAACATACATAAAATCATGTGTATTTTTTAAATGTACATGAATGAGACCAAAGTATTCATGCTATATTTATTTTTTAATGAGTCATATACCTTGGATATCCTTCCATATCAGGATATACCACCCAGAGGTATTTATCCAAGAGAAATAAATCTTGTGTCCACACCGGACTTGTAAACCGACATTCACAGCACCGTTTGTAATAGCTCCAAACTGGAAACACCACCCAGTGACTAGCAGCAGGTGAATGGCTAAACAATGTGTATAGCATTTGTACAATGGAACACAAATCAACAATAAAAAAAAGAATGAACTATTGATACAAATAACAACATAGATGAATCTCAAAATATTTATGCAGAGTTCAAGAAGCCAGGCAACAAAGTGTATCTATTGTTTAATTCAATTTATATAAAATTATAAAAATGCAAACTAATCTATAGGAAGAAAAAACAAACCGCTGGTTGCCTGGGGACTGGGAACGGGGAGGAAGAATAAGGGAGGGAGAAGTTACAGAGACGCAAGAAACTTTGGAGGTGACAGGTATCTTCACTATTTTCATGTGGTCACGGTTTCATGAGTTTAGACTGTGTCAAAACTGATCAGGCTACAAATGAACTTATCTACAAAACAGAAATGGAGTTACAGATGTAAAAAATAAATTCATGGTTACTGGGGAGTAAGCGGGGGAGGGATAAATTGGAAGATTGGGATTAACACATACACAGTACTATATATAAAATAGATAACTAATACGGACCTACTGTGTAGCACAGGGAACTCTACTCAATACTCTGTAATGGCCTGTATAGGAAAAGAATCTAAAAAAGAGTGGATATATGTATATGTATAACTGATTCACTTTGCTGTACACCTGAAACTAATACAACATTGTAAGTTACACCCCAATAAAAAATTTTTTAAAAACTGATCAAATTGTTTAAATATATGCAGTTTATTATATGTCAACTATATATCCATAAAGCTGTTAAAAAACAAAACAAAACAAAAAACGTTTTTAGGAGCTGGTAGTGTGGTTACTCACACGTTCCACAAACCCACATTTGTCAAGCTTTTTTTTTTTTTTTTTTAATATTTTATTTATTTATTTATTTATGGCTGTGTTGGGTCTTCGTTTCTGTGCGAGGGCTTTCTCCAGTTGCGGCAAGTGGGGGCCATTCTTCATCGCGGTGCGCAGGCCTCTCATTATCGCGGCCTCTCTTGTTGCGGAGCACAGCCTCCAGACGCGCAGGCTCAGTAATTGTGGCTCACGGGCCCAGTCGCTCCGCGGCATGTGGGATCTTCCCAGACAAGGGCTGGAACCCGTGTCCCCTGCATTGGCAGGCAGATTCTCAACCACTGCGCCACCAGGGAAGCCCTTGTCAAGCTTTTAAAAAGTAATAATTTTTATATCTGTTGATGACGTTAGCCATTTTCAGTAATGTGTGTGGCAAATATTTCCTTAATTTTGTTCCTTTTTTAAAAAAAACTGTATGTGATTTTTAGCCAAATAGAAACCTTACATTTTTATCAAATTAAATGCATGTCTTCTATGTTTTTGGCTTGTGCTGCTGTGCTCTGCTCAGAAAGAATCCCTACTTCAAAATTATATGTTTACAATTTTCACACATGTTTTATTCTAGCATTTTTATTGCTTTATATTCTACATAAAATTCTGTCTTGAATTTAGTTTGGAATAAGGCAGAAATTGAAACTTATTTTTTTCCCCTAATTACTTAGCCGGTTGAATTAACATCATTTATTGAATAATCACTCTTGTCCCACTCTTGAGATTTTTATCATCTCAAAATACTTAATATTTGGGGGGGGGGGCAGTGGTGGGAGAAGTGGAGGAGCTTCACCTGGGGCCTCAGGCTCTCATGCTGGTGGCGCTGGTGGTGGCTTTTTTTGCTGTCCTTGGGTTAAAACTCCTGCACCAAAATTCATTACACTTTACTGGCAGAGTATATTTACTCTTGGATTCTAGCTGCTCTCCAGTTCAGAGTAGATCCATGAAGCTTTTGCTTCTGACCCAGGAAAAATGTAGACATTTATTTCCCCCTCTTCATCTCTGCTCCGTCGGCTGATCGCCTCTCCCTGGCACCCAGGCCTCACCCCTACCGATGGAGGAACAAAAAGATAAGTGAGACACGTGGGTTAGGAAAACCTGCAGTAGGGGAGGAGGGGCTTCAAATACAGCTTTCTGTGTCTTTCTTCTCTTTGTTTACTTCATTTAATTTGCGGGGAGATTCTGGGACCTATCTTCACAAGTTTTTCATCTTATTCTAAAGTCTCCTTCAAATAACCCTAGATAGAGACAAAATATGTCATTGCAAATTGTTTGGATAAATTTATCAGAATAAGAAAAACCCATCTCTTTATGGCCCCCATGTCCCCCTCCTGGAAGCTCTGGTCATCCAGGCTGACATCTCATGACTCTTATGTGTCCGAAGATACACAATTAAATTTTTCTTAGGAAACTAATTACTGGATCATTTATAAAGTTAAAATTTTACCAAATGTAATAACATCCTCTTCTCTTGTGCTGTCGGCTGTTTTTCAGCTCCTAACTCTGTCAGTTATGGTGATCCATAAGTATTTTTACTCAATAAATAAAGGCATTTATGACACTTTAAAATAGACCTTCAGGGACGCTTCAAAAACTATTTTTCCGATGGATTTTATTGCAAGATACTCATCTTTCGTATTTTCCTCCTTAGACAGCCATCTCCCAAAAAAAAAAATCAGACTGGCCTGTAATGATAATCTGGCTCATTTCAAAGGCTGGATTAGAGTACTAATACTAGTAAATATAATAATTATAACAAACGTTTATTGAGCCCTAACTAATAATAACCCTTGCTTAAACACAGGTAAGCACTACATAGAAGTAGAGATATTTATTTCAAAATTAGACTCCACTTTAGCATGAAAATTTCCTTCCTTTGCTCCCCCGCCTGCCCCTGCTTTTTTTTTGGCCGTTCCTGGCTGAATGTGGGATCTTAGTTCCCTGACTAGGGATCGAACCTGCGCCCCGTGCACTGGAAGCACGGGGTCTTAACCACTGGACTGCCAGGGAAGTCCTGCCCTCCTCTTTTTAATGGGACACACATTCCGCCCCCCAAATTATAATACTTGCCTCAGCGTCCAAACAGCGGTCAAATATTGCTTACTCACTTTCTTGCCCACAATCCTGAGGAGATGCACAAAATTGTACCTTCCTGTGGTGTCTCTCTGCTTCTCTTACCTCTACTACGCTTTGGGTTGGTCACTCAGATGTACCAAAACATGGTTGGTGACCACAGCAATTTGATTTTTCACTCACATTGTTCAGTCGCTTTGCTTTTTTTTGGGTGGTTGGGTAGGGCTGTCACTTTATATCCATCTTTTGGATGTGTAGAGGTAGGCAGAGCATTTTCTTTTCTTTTTTCACCCTTTATCCAGAAAATGTAAATTCTCAGGGAATGTATTGGTGATTCTGGTTTTCATCTGAATGCCCACCCCGGTCATGAGAGATGAGTTGAAGTCTTTGTTTTGTCTCAGACTCAGAAATCCCAATTTACAGGAAATTGAATAGCAAGAAGAGCTGTGATTAGTTCGAGCCTTGCAATGGTCAGCCTTGATCTGGGGAGACTTCGTACCTCTGTGAGAGCAGAAGCAGGAGGGCAGCTCTTCTCCCTGCTGCAAGCCAGCTCCTGCACCTTGCGGGCTCACTATGAAAAGACGTGGCCTTCGGGATTGACATATATACACTAATATGTATAAAATGGATAACTAATAAGAACCTGCTGTATAAAAAAATTTAAAAAAAAAAGAGGGGCTTCCCTGGTGGCGCAGTGGTTGAGAATCTGCCTGCCAATGCAGAGGACACGGGTTCGAGCCCTGGTCTGGGAGGATCCCACATGCCGCAGAGCGGCTGGGCCCGTGAGCCACAACTGCTGAGCCTGCGCGTCTGGAGCCTGTGCTCCGCAACAAGAGAGGCCGCGATGGTGAGAGGCCCGCGCACCGCGATGAAGAGTGGCCCCCGCTTGCCGCAACTAGAGAAAGCCCTCGCGCAGAAACGAAGACCCAACGCAGCCAAAAATAAATAAATAAATTTAAAAAAAAAAAAAAAGAAAAGACGTGGCTTTTCAGCATTTGCCTATCACTCCTAATTCTCATTTCTAGAGCAAAACATCATTTTGTGTCAACCTGAGGTTTCATCTCTAATCGTGAGCATTCTGATTTTCTTTGACCACCCCTGGAATGTTTGTATTTGTTGTTAAGCAGTGTCAAAAAATATTTGTAAAGAGTAGTTTAAAGGGTGTAGTGCAGTGGGGGAAATTATAGATTTTAAATAAATATCAATTGTCATTTTTGCTTCAACCTTTTGGGCTTTTGATGTTATAGGTTTACACCAGATCAATGGTGAATTTGATCTTTATCATTCACTACAACACTGCAGGAAGTTTGTACCCAAGTGCTTCTTAAGCTTTTTTATTCAAGTCCCAGCTCTCTGACCCTAAGAGGCTGGGGATAGGGTCACTGTCTGCAAGAGGCACAGCTGTCTCCACTGCCACCTCCAGCCCCCTTAGCTTCCTTCAGCAAGTTGGAATTTTCTCCATGCCCACATCCCCACACCCCGAGAATACATCTGCTCTAGGTAGGTGGAATCACACGAGGTCAGCCGATGGCCGGCTGGAAACAACATCAGAACTCTGGGCCGGGCTGTACCTGATTGGGAACTCCCCTACCCCTAATCCACTGGCATCCCATACGAGGCACTCCCTTTGGAAGACGGTTCATTTTCAGCATCCTTTAAGTTGGTGCTTTGGAACCCCACTGTAATTGCCCCCAAACTTTAAACAAAAATCCATTTCAAGGTCTGCTTTTCTCCCTAAAGTCTTTATACTCAACTCTGCAATCTTACTGCATTTATTCTTTAGTGTTAAATAAGAAAAATAATGTTTCAATATGTGTATTCTTAGATGATATATGCTATACACCAATTTTGGTGACTACGCAAAGGTAGGCATTGATTCCAAGTAAAAGCAGTGAGAAATACAGCAGGTAGGGAACATAGACCTTAAGACTTAAAAAAAAAAAACAAAAACAATGGCCCTCTGTAATGCTTTTCCTCCTTCCGTGTAGTTTTCTCTGATCTCTAGGGCATGCCAGAAGTTCAAGCACAAATAAACTATAAAAAGAGAAGCTGAGAAAAATTCTCCTTTTAGAAGAGAGGTATTAAGTGAAAGCTCTTTCACACAATAATTTTTAAGAAAACACAGTGAAGGAGGAAGATAATAAGAGGATTTTAAAAAAATGGAATAGATTAGAACACTCTTGATCCCTCTTTCTTATCCAGCCCACCCCCCATATCATCAGCTGCTTTTCTTTTTTTTTCTTTTTTTAATAATGAAGACTTGAAAACTAATCTTCGGTGTTAGAGGCCAGTAGTTACCTCTGTGGACTATTGATGGAGTTAGCACAGGGGAGCCTGATGGGTGCTTGAGCTGGGTGGTGGCTACAGGGTGTGTGTGTGTGAAAATTCATCAGGCCCAGCATTTATGACTTGAGCCCATTACTAAATGTAAGTTACACCTCCATAAAAAATAATTTTAAAATCAGTGAAGATTTGCCCTAACCTAGCTTATTAATAGGTCCAAAGACCGTTTCTAGTCTCCTTGGTGTAATGCATCATGCTGCCTGACGATTCACATGGTGTGTTTGGTGGGTATGACAGGGACCCACACCCTACATTGTACGTTGCGGGAATATCTAGAGGCTAGGGAATCAGGTGGGTGTCTGGCTACCAGCAGTGACCTCAGTTTGCTGGGGATTGTTTGTTTCAATGCATTTAGGCCACTTCCAAATTATTAAGTAAAAAACTTTTAATAGCTATGAGGCCATTATTCAACATATGTGAAGTATGATGTTTTTCAGGAAGTGGTTATTTAACAGAGACCTAAATTGATTGAATTTTCAGGTGCTTTTGGAGCAATTCCCCAGAGACAACATCAAAGTAGCAAAGTGCAATGGTCAGTCACTTGACCAGGGGCCAGGGAACTAGACTTCTTCTGGCCCTGTCACCAGCTTGCTCAGTCACTTTGCCTAAGTCACCTGGACTCTCGATTTCTGGCCCTCAATTTTCTTATTTATGAAAAGGGGTCACAACTCTAAAATTATGAGACTTTACAATTTTGAATTTTATAAACACTCTGGCTGTATTGGACAGTTAACTAAGGGAAAGGTGATTAAAAAAAAAAAATAAAGATGTACATGATAAAAAAAAAAAAACTTCAAATAGCACAGAAAGATATAAAATGAAATCTCCCTCTCCACCAACTTCTAGGCCCCTAGCCTATACTGAGCAAATATCCTTAGTATAATTACCTATCCTCCAAGAAATTTTTATGCAAGTATCAATGTATATGTATATAGACTTTAAAATGTTTACACAAATGGCATGCTGACTACTGTTTATATTTTGCCCTTTTTTTCTGCTTAATAACATATCTTGGAGATCTTTCACATGAAACATACAAACTTACCTCATTCTTTTTAACAGCTGCACGTTATTTCATTGTTCATCATAATTTATTTAATCAGTCTCCTACTAATAGGTTTCTGGGTTATTGCCAGAATATGTCATTGCAATTCATGCTGTAATGAACATCTCTCTATGCATATAAAGAAGCAGACTTTTGCAAATATAATATATCCCATAGGTAAATTTCCAGTAGTAGAATTACCAGATCAAATGATAAGTGCATTTTAAATTTTGGTAGACTCTGAAATTACTCTTCCTAAAGGTTTACCAATTTATCTTTCAACCAAGGCTGTGTTCAAGTGCCTATTTCTTCCTACCCTTACCAACACTAGGCATTACCAATCTTTTACATTTTTTGTCAGTTGTACATAAAAATATGGTGAGGGGTAGATTTGAAGGTCAGAATTAAATGATGTAAGATTATCAGTCTTTATGTATTTCCTTGTATTTAGCTCAACAGAGAGGTTCCTTTCATCTTTAAGTGTTTGATGTTTTGCATTTATCAGCCTGTTGATTTAATTCTATGATAACTTTGGAAGTTTAACAATTAACCAGATTTACTTATGCTGCTAAGGACCATCAAGACCCACCTTCCATTTGCATTGGGTTTCAGGCCCTCATTTAATTTCAGAAAATTTGCCCTAATGTGGCCATCTTCTGTGATTTAACTGATATAGTTGAAGACACAATGGATACTTCACTCACTACATTGTGTCCTGAGACTTGAACAGTGAATGATAGGGCAGCTCCCAGAAAACCCAGGTTAAAAGGAAAAACAGATCATGCACTGATCTGTTTAACAGATTTCTCAGGTTAAAATTTCATGGTAGATTTTCTCTCTGATCTAGTAGAGTTCATCCTAACAGCTACTTGCTACTCCTTCAAAAAGGGCAGAGTACCATACTTTATCTTGATATTGCTTCAGGCAAAAATATGTGTTGATTATCACCCATGTTATTTTGCATCTAGCTTCCCAGACTTCCGTGAACACAGTTGGTAGGAATATGTCTGTTTACAGAAAGGAAAAATGACACTTAGCAACAATCAGTGATGAATTCAAAGGCATTACATTGGGATACAACTGAAATACAGTTTCAGACTTGACAACCTTCAGTGCTTTGAAAGTTATCACACACAACTAACTTGCACTACTCTCATAAGAAAATTCTAATAATCTCTAGAAGTTTTTACAACTTTCCTTTGAGCTACAAAAATAAGCATCTATCTGCCATGCATGAACAAATCTCCAGAGTTCACTGATAAATGCTGTGTGTCGTTTAAGCCCTCTAAAAAGTATCTGAGAGTATATCTGCCACAGGCATGGTTTTTAAAACAACCACAGTGAAACCTGGGAAAGAAGAGACAGAGAAGGAAGGAAGGAAAGGGAAATGGTGACGGTGCAACTGAAGAGTGCAAGGTCAGTCAGGGGTCAAGGGTGAGAGGGTAGAATTATGTTCAAATTTGTGTTGGTCCAGCCTAACTTTTTTCTCCAGTTATACAAGGTCACGAGTGTCGATTTAGAAGGTTCTCTTAGGACATGATGGAAGAAATTTTCACATATTGAGGTATGGGGAAGTCATTCTGGCTTATCCCAGACTTGGCTTAAACTTTCTGTTCACTAGAACAGCCTGTGTTATGGCCTGTCAAGCACACATTGTACATCTGCTTTAACCATTAAAGAAAAGAATGTTTTAAAAATCAAAATGGAGTAACTATGGTTCAGGCATCCAAAATGGAGCTAAGTAGCCATTGTGGGTGTAGTTTCAGACACATTCCTGCATCACTGGGAACTTGAATTTTCTGAACTGTATCAAATTCAAGGACACCACCAGCCGTTTTCAAAACAATATCTGCTAGCAGCTGCCAGCTGCAAACTTATGGTTTCAAGGTCTCCCCTTGTAACTATGCAACTGGATCCCAACTAATCCTTGCTTAACGAGTGCCCTTAACTTCTTGCCAGCTCCAATCCTAATTCTTGACAAACAGCTTATGTAACTTTGTGTGTTTTACCTACATATCCTCTCTCATTTTGTGGTCTGGAGGAACATGATTCAAGTGCTTCTTAATCTGTTTCCCACACTATAGTCCTCAGTTTGGCTCGAATAAAGCTCTTCTCTATTCCTATTGTTTACTGATTATTTGCATCAACAGATACCTACCAGTATTATTAGATCTGTAAAATGGAATTCATATTACTACCAATATATTTAGAGAACACTTGGAATACATGCTAACATATGGGAGAGAAATAATCACTTTGGGGAATATGGAGCAGAGGTACTTTTACCTATTCTCTCATTAAGTAGAATCCAAAACCCTGGACATTATATATAAAACATACAAGAAAACTCAGAAGTGGAGAGGAGAAGGTGGACCACTTAGGGACCTCGAGACACAAGGAACAACAGGTGGTGAGTTCCCTGGTTTGCTTTTTCCCTCACATAGCCAAGACTTGGAGCTGAAGAAGCTACCAAGGCAGAAGTACCAACAGACACAGACAAAAACAGCAACAGCAACAAAAGCCTGTTCTTTCCAGTCAAAGGACCAGGTAAGGAGTCGCCTCAGAAGACAGAACACTTTTAGAAAACAACCACTCTGGTTCAGTCAAACACTCTAGAACACATACTGTGTTCATGGATTGGAACACTCACCATAGTACACAAGCCTTAGTTCTTCTCGAATTGATACACAGGTGTAACACAATTCTTATCAAAATCTCAGTATGATTTTTGTACATATAGACAAGATCAGTCTAAAATTTATATGGAAAGGCAAAGGAGCTAGAATTGCTGAAACGATTTTGAAAAATAAGAATAAAGCAGAGGGACTCAGGTTACCCAATTTCTATTAACAGTTGAATTGTTAAAGAAATAAAATGTGGCATATTCATACCATGGAATACTATACATCAATGAATGAATAAACTACAGATACAGGCATGAGATGAATGAATCTATTAGAATTATCTACTTTAGGGTGAACAAGCCAGACACAAAAGACTATACATGGTGTGATTCCATATATATATAATTTTAAAGCAGGCAAATGTAAACTATATTATTTAGGGATAAATACTTAGATGGTATTTATCCCTAAATAATATAGTATAATAATGTATAATAAAGT
This sequence comes from Balaenoptera acutorostrata, assembly GCF_949987535.1. Lineage (NCBI taxonomy): Eukaryota > Metazoa > Chordata > Mammalia > Artiodactyla > Balaenopteridae > Balaenoptera > Balaenoptera acutorostrata. The sequence continues at coordinate 57,869,108 of NC_080076.1, forward strand.
ATAAAACAAAGCAAGGAAATGGTTTCCATAAAAGTCAAGAAAGCAGTTACTTCTGGCGGGAGGACAAGAGATATGAGGGGGTTTCTGGGGGTGTTTGCAGTATTTTATGTATTTTATTTCTTGTAATTATAGAAAGTGTGCTTTATACTAATGTCTTAAGCTGTACATTTATATTTTATGCACTTTTCTATATACATATTGCACTTTTTCAATGTAAAGTTGTTTATTTATTTATTTATTTATTTATTTTTGGCTGCGTTAGATCTTTGCTGCTACGTGCGGGCTTTCTCTAGTTGCGGTGCGTGGGGGCTACTCTTTGTTGCGGTGCACGGCCTTCTCATTGAGGTGGCTTCTCTTTGTTGCGGAGCACAGGCTCTAGGTGCACAGGCTTCAGCAGTTGTGGCATGTGGGCTCAGTAGTTGTGGCTCATGGACTCTAGAGCGCAGGCTCAGTAGTTGTGGCGCACGGGCTTAGTTGCTCCACTGCACGTGGGATCTTCCTGGACCAGGGATCAAACCCGTATCCCCTGCATTGGTAGATGGATTCTTAACCACTGCTCCACCAGGGAAATCCAATGTAAAGTTTTCTTTTTAAAAAAGATTGCTCGTCTTCTTTGGGAAGGATAACTTGTATGAATAGAAGAGGAGCCAAGATAGAAATTAGGGAGAGGAGTTGAGGTGGGGGAGGGAAGGTTGCTACTGCAATACTCTAAGTATGAGATGACAAGAAGCAGGACTAGGAAATTAATAATTGGGATGGAGAACAGCAATTAGAGAAGACTGAAAGTAAATGGAGGCAGAGGAAAAGTCAAGATGTGGTAACCAGTCTCTAAAGATGGCGCCTAATGAATCACACCCCCAGTAGTGTAGTCCCACATGGATTCTGGGATGGTCCATTAAAACTGATGGAATGAGGTAGAAATGACACTACCTGATTTCCAAGGCTAGATCAGAGGAAGGTTTGCCTGGGTCTCTTGGAATGAGAACCCAGCTCTCATACTGGAGAAGTCCAAGCCACCCAGCTGAGCTCACGACTAATAGCCACACCACCTGCAGCCACACGCGGGAGGTACCTTGGGTGTCTAGTCCAATAGAGCCACCAGATGACTGCAGTCTCAGTCAATATCTGACTTCACCTAAGAGAACCCACAAGTAGTACCCGCCTGAGCCCAGTTAACCCACAGAACTGCGGAAGATAGTAATAAATTGTTATGCCACTAAGTTTTGCGGAGGTTTGTTACACAGCAATAGATAACCAGAACACAAAGATAACCCAACAGTTTGGAGCTTGGGGGACTGGATGAATAATGATACCCTGACTGAGACAGACAGTGTGGAGAAAAAGTAGGTTTGTGTCGGAGAAATAAGTCTAGTTCTGGACTTTGAGATGCCTATGGAACATCTAGATGTAGGCATCCAGTAGGCATTTATATATAGTGACAAGCCTGAAGCCCAGGGAAGAGATCCGGTCTGAGGATAGAGATTTGGAAGACATTTCAGCATATCTCTGTAAGAGTATAGGACCTGCCTAAGAAGTAGGACCTACTCCTTCAAAGACTAGTCCTAACATCATCTCCTCTAGAAGAACCCAGAGACACTGGTTTTTAAATGCCAACTCTTTCCCAGTAATTTAGTAGTTCTTTGAACATATCTTTTCTATAGTCCTTACCATACTTCCCTATCATTATTTATTTACATGTCTGTCTTCCCTGATAAATTGTGATGTGATCCAAGACAGGACTTTAACTTGATCATGTGTCTCATAGTCCTGGAAAGCAAGAAAACCTTCAATGGATAAATGGAAGAATAAATAAATGAACAAATGAATAAATGAAAGACCACCCTCATCTTATACAGATAAAAGTCAAATAAACACATTAAAGGGACTTCCCTGGTGGTCCAGTGGTTAAGACTCTGCACTTCAACTGCAGGGGACACAGGTTCAATCCCTGGTTAGGGAACTAAGATCCTGCATGCCACGCAGTGTGGCCAAAAAAACAAAACAAAACAAAACAAAAAAATTAGGAAACATAAATGTAAAAATGAATAGGCAATCAAATGTAAAATAGATAGCTAGTGGGAAGCAGCCGCATAGCACAGGGAGATCAGCTCCTTGCTTTGTGACCACCTAGAGGGGTGGGATAGGGAGGGTGGGAGGGAGACGCAGAGGGAGGGGATATGGGGATATATGTATACGTATAGCTGACTCGCTTTGTTATACAGCAGAAACTAACACACCATTGTAAAGCAATTATACTCCAATAAAGATGTTAAAAAAAATGAGTAGGTATGAGTTGCTAATATCTTACTGAATAAGCTGATTTCCTACTAAGCTGAAATTAGAAAATAGTGCAGTATATGAAGACAGAACTGAAAAGAATGTGTGTTTAGTATACGTTTCACTCCTCTTTTGGACTTACTGCTTCCAGGGACTATTTCTAATTACTGTACGCAAATTTATCTATCTGCTACTTAATCAGGAGAGATTTTCCCACTAGGTTTACAGATTAAATTTTGAAGATACTCTCCTTTTTGTATGAATTGAGTAGTAGTAAATACAAAACAAAATAGAGAATGCCTTAAGATTTTGTGAATTACAGAGCTCTGTGGGTTTTTCTCTTTACTCAATAAAAGACTTAAATAGCTTTGGGCACTTCTTTTATCGAACAATATTGACTATTCCAGGAAGTTATTAGGACCACTTACTTTAAAACCTTTGATCTTTATACCACAGAGTGTAATGTATTTTATTTAACTCAATAAAGTGTAATTGATTTATTTAGATTTTAGGTAGAGTCTGTATAATAATTCAAATCATATGCCCATAGGCTACCCTATAATTTTTGTTTCCTATCCTTCTCATGAGCAAAGAAAACAGCTGTGTTTACCCATTCGTGGCTGACAAAATCCATTTGTTGGTATTGTACTATCAAATTTACAAACGCAAACGCAAAGTCTGGCAGCATTTTAATTTCGAATTATCACATGTACTTGAATGAATCTTTAGAAAGAGAACTGCCAATTTTGAAGGGCTACTGAAAGTACTAAAATATTAATTAGACAGGAGGTCTGCCAAGCACTTGGAAAGCCCAACTCCTTTCACACATTACACACTAGACCTAGGAGATTTGGGGAATTTTTTTGTTTTTTTGTTTTTCTGTGGCTTTGATCTCAGGTGGCCTCGGCCTGCAGCGGCTTGAAGCAGGGTTTTGGTTCCCGGCCAGTGATTGAGGTCGGGTTGCGGCGGTGAGAGCGCTGAATCCTAGCCACTACACCAGTGGTCAGTGGCAAGGTCCTGGCCCTACGGCTTTGCAGAAAAAAGAATTCCCACAAAGACAGAAAGTCATGAAACAAGTAAAGTGTTTATTAGGAGGAAGAAGAGTACGTCTGGGTAGACACATGGGCGGACTCAGAGAGAGAGTTGCGCCCCCATGGTAGTTTAAATTACTGGTATGGGGCATTTCTTCCGGGTTTCCTTTGGCCAATCATTTTTTTTTTTTTTTTTTTAAAGGATTTTCTTATTTATTTATTTATTTATTTATTTATTTATTTTTGGCTGTATTGGGTCTTCGGTTCGTGCGAGGGCTTTCTCCAGTTGCGGCAAGCGGGGGCCACTCTTCATCGCGGTGCGGGGACCGCTCTTCATCGCGGTGCGCGGGCCTTTCTCTATCGCGGCCCCTCCCGTTGCGGGGCACAGGCTCCAGACGCGCAGGCTCAGCAATTGTGGCTCACGGGCCCAGCTGCTCCGCGGCATGTGGGATCCTCCCAGACCAGGGCTCGAACCCGTATCCCCTGCATTAGCAGGCAGACTCTCAACCACTGCGCCACCAGGGAAGCCCTGGCCAATCATTTTGATTTGCTTGGTTCTGAGTCTCAAGAACCTCCCATGTGTGCACGCGCATCTCTTAGCCAAGATGGATTCCAGCAAAGAGGCCTATGGGTAGATTGACATCACTCTGCTTTTGGCCTCCAGGGAGCTTTATAGTCGGGAAGGTCTCCTTGACTTCGAGAATGAGAAATATGTGGTGTCTTATCTTTTATCGGGGCAGGGCCCGGCCTCCTCAATTATCCTGCTATTATGGAGTTTCTGTACACAGGGGACGAACTCTATCTGCTCAGCTTGGGGCCCGTCTATCTCCTGCCTCAGCTTAAACGACACGAACTTATTTTCTCACAAGTCTGGAAGCTGGAAGTCCAAAATCAAGGTGCCAGAAGCGCTGATTTCTCCTGAGGAAGATTTGGGGAATGTTAACAAAAGGAGAATATTACTTACTCAGAGACCTTTGAAATCTGCTGAAATCAGGAGTAGCTAGAGCCTCATGCAGGGTTAGGGGTTGTTGAGAAAGTAGAATAAACAAAATTCTGTATACTGTTCAGTGATCACTATCATAGAAAAGCTGTCCAGACTTTTGATTGGGAATTTGGAAGAATGGAGAAACTGCTAAAGATTCTAAAGAGAGCCCTAAAAATCATCCAATTTATAAAGACTCGGCTTCTGGATTATTTACTCCTTCAATAAATGAAGTGTCTCCTGGAGTTGCTGACCCTCCCATCTCCAGGAAAGCAGCTCCCTCTTGACCAGTGGTGTTTCTTTTTTTTAAATCAGGAAGAAAGCTCCCTGCACATGCTTTACCATTGTCCGTGATGGGACTTCTGCCAGTCTTACCACCCCAAACCTGTCTCTCCTTAAATGCTCTCCAGCCTCACATCATGCCCACTCCTATTTAAAATCCTGGCTTAGATGGTTGTTTCTTAAGCCTGGCTACCAGTGAGAATCACGTGAAAAAAAAACGTAAATATAATGACTGGGCCCACCCTCATGGAGTCAATTTAACCCCAAGCACGGGCTTGTGTTAGAACTTCCCCAGGTGGCTCTCATGTGCAGCCAGCGTTGAAAGCCTTCAGTCCCGCCTCCTCTGCCCGAACCCGTCCGCTGCCCCTCCCCGACTTCGCATCCACCTCTCAAGCTCCTGCTCCACATTCCACAGCGGTCCCCGGCATCACCTCACCTCTGAGTCACTTCCCGACTTCCCCAGGAACAAAACCCTCTCTCCTCGGTGCCCCGTTATGCACTCAGCCGAATTCCATCAATGCACCTGGAGTTAGTTAACGAACTTCTCCCTGGCCGCGTCTCTGCTTCCGCTGGACGGTGAGTTTGCGAATGTAGGGTTCAGTCAATAAGCGTTGCCAGGAGTAATGAAGGACAAATACAAACTACTTAGAGAACTCCATCTTCTCTCGTTTAAACCTGCAGAATCCCCTGGGGGAATAGTTCCAAGATTACTGGTATTCCAAAGACCCATATATTCTCCAGATTCCCCACTGCAGATCTGTCCGTGGAGATAAGTGAGAGGGAGTGGGGGAGGGAATGGCCAAGGCTTTAAAAAGGCACCTTTAGGCCCAACTGCTGGAACATACCGTCTTAGGGTCTTTCCATTTTGGTATTCTGGAAATAACAGTAATAGAATGGCTATGTACCAGCCACTGTTCTAAGATCTTGTTTTTTCCCCAGCTTTACTGAGGTATAGTTGACAGATAAAAATTGTATATATTTACAGTGTACAAGGTGATGCTCTGATATATGTATACATGGTGAAATGATTCCTACAGTCCAGCTAATACATCATCTCCTATAGTTACCTTGTGTGTGTGTGTGTGTGATGAGATCTATTCTGTTAGCAAATTTCAAGTATTCAACACAGTATTATTAACTGTAGTCATTATGCTGTACGTTAGATCTCCAGAATGTATTTATACTGCTTGACTGAAACTTTGTACCCTTTGACCAACATCTCCCCATTTCCCCCTCTCCCCAGCCCCTGGCAACCACCATTCTACTCTCTGCTTCTATGAGCTTTACTTTTTAAGATTCTGCATATGAGTGAGATCATGCAGTATTTGTCTTTCTGTGTCTGATTTATTTCGCTTAGCATAATAGCCCCCAGGTTTATCCATGTTGTCTCAAATGACAGGATTTTTTCTTCTTCTTTTTTTTAAGACTGAATAATGTTCCATTGTGTATATAAACCACATTTTCTTTATCCATTCATCTGTTGATGGACATTTAGGTTTTTTCCACATCTTAGCTATTGTGATTAGTGCTGCAGTGAACATGGGAATGCTAATTCTGACTTCGGTTTTTTTTGGATATATACCAGGAAGTGGGATTGCTGGATCATATAGTAGTCCTAGTTTTTATTTTTCTGAGGAACTTTCATACTGTTTTCCACAGCTATTGGACCATTTTGTAGTCTCACCACTTGTGTGCAAGGGTTCCAATTTCTTTTGTAGTCTCACCACTTGTGTGCAAGGGTTTCGTCAACACTATCTGTTGTTTTTCTTTTTGATAAATAGCCATTCTAACAGGTGTGATGTGATAGGGCACTGTGGCTCTGATTTGCATTTCCCTAATGATTAGCTAGATACTAATAATATCCTCATCTTATAGTTAAAGAAATCGACAATAAAATCTAACCTGTTTTACTTCCTATTTGCAACAACCCTGTAGAAGAGTGAAGCTCAGGGGTCAAGCAACCCAAGGTCCCAAGGCTAGTAAGTGGAATCCAATCAGCTCTGATACTTACTTGTTGAAATGTTGGAAGCACTGCCCTGCAGATTTTAATAACCTCTTATGTCCATGAGATGCTTTGGGCTGCAAATAATAGAAAACTACCATCCAGATCCATTTAAACAATGAAGAAATGTGTTATTTTTCATAAAAAGAAATCTGCGATAGGTTTGCACTGGGCCTGATCTGCAGGTGGTGCTTCTGCTTCCTTCTGTTTCTCTGCCCTTCCCTCCACATTGCGTGGGCTTAATCCGGGGGTTGGGTCCTCTCACCAGATGGCCACAGAAATCCCCAGCATCACATGCAGACACGACAACAGGCTTTTTGCTCATTGATCATTTCCAAGGGGGTGGCATAGCCATGGTCAAATGGAGGAATAGAATGGGTGCTGGAGAGCCAACTGCTGTCTCATCACTCTTTTTTTTTTTTTTTTTTAAACTTTGGGTTTATTTATTTTATTTATTTATTTTATTTATGGCTGTGTTGGGTCTTCGTTTCTGTGCGAGGGCTTTCTCTAGTTGCGGCAAGTGGGGGCCACTCTTCATCGTGGTGCGCGGGCCTCTCATTATCGCGGCCTCTCTTGTTGCGGAGCACAGGCTCCAGACGCGCAGGCTCAGTAATTGTGGCTCACGGGCCTAGTTGCTCCGCGGCATGTGGGATCTTCCCAGACCAGGGCTCGAACCCGTGTCCCCTGCATTGGCAGGCAGATTCTCAACCACTGCGCCACCAGGGAAGCCCCTCCATCACTCTTTTTGTTTGCAGTACATGTTTGAGTTTTCAGAATTCCTTCATGGTGGTTATTGCTTTTGATTTTCACAACAACCTATGTGAAATATGAGTTTTGGGTTGTCCTCAGGGTAGTTTTTTATGCAGGAAAAGGTTAAATTTTAATATTAATATTCAGTATCTTAAAGTACACTTTAATGTTTCCTTATGCTTTTAAGTTTAGCTTACACATTCTATTCTTATAAATCTAACAAATTTGGCAATTTTTTAAAAAGAGATCATTAATTAAAATGGTCCTATTTATAAGCATAATCAAATGTTTTAGGACTTTCTATACTGCACCTATAAATTTAATATATATCTGATTTCATTAAATAATTGTCTGACTTAATAAATAAAACCTTCCTTACCTGCAGGGGGAGGGATAGTTAGGAAGTTTGGAATTGACATATACACATTGCTATATTTAAAATAAATAAACAACAAGGACCTGCTGTTTAAAAAAAAAATGGAGAGGGGACAAGAGAATGACACAGATGAGATGAGACTGGCCATGTGTTGATAATTCTTGAAGCTAACTGATGGATTCGTGGGGATTTATTACACTACTCCTTCCACTTTTGTGTCTGAAATTTTCCATAATAAAAAAAATAATAAAATAAATAAATAAAACCTTCCTGAACACTATATAATTCTTTTTTTAAAATTAATTAATTTATTTTATTTACTTTTTAATTTTTGGCTGCATTGGGTCTTCATTGCTGCGTGTGGGCTTTCTCTAGTTGCAGCAAGCGGGGGCTACTCTTAGTCGCGGTGTGCGAGCTTATCATTGCGGTGGCTTCTCTTGTTGTGGAGCATGGGCTCTAGGCACACAGGCTTCAGTAGTTGCAACTCTCAAGCTCAAAAGTTGTGGCTCGCAGGCTCTAGAGCGCAGGCTCAGTAGCTGTGGCACACGGGCTCAGTTGCTCGGCAGCATGTGGGATCTTCCCGGACCAGGGATCAAGCCCGTGTCCCCTGCATTGGCAGGCGGATTCTTAACCACTGAGCCATCAGGGAAGTCCCACTATATAATTCTTTTTTTTTTTGAATTTTATTTTATTGATTTTTTTATACAGCAGGTCTTATTAGTCATCAGTTTTATACACATCAGTGTATACATGTCAATCCCAATCACCCAATTCATCACACAACCACCCTCACCACCACCCCCCCACCCCCCCACGGCTTTCCCCCCTTGGTCACCATATGTTTGTTCTCTACATCTGTGTCTTAATTTCTGCCCTGCAAACCGGTTCATCTGTACCATTTTTCTAGGTTCCACATATATGTGTTAATATACAATATTTGTTTTTCTCTTTCTGACTTACTTCACTCTGTATGACAGTCTCTAGATCCATCCACGTCTCAACAAATGACCCAATTTCGTTCTTTTTTATGGTTCAGTAATATTCCATTGTAAATATGTACCACATCTTCTTTATCCATTCGTCTGTCGATGGGCATTTAGGTTGCTTCCATGACCTGGCTATTGTAAATAGTGCTGCAATGAACATTGGGGTGCATGTGTCTTTTTTTTTTTAATTAATTAATTAATTAATTTATTTATTTATTTTTATTTTATTTTTTAATTAATTTTTTATTTTTTATTTTTGGCTGTGTTGGGTCTTCGTTTCTGTGCGAGGGCCTTCTCCAGCTGCGGCGAGCGGGGACCACTCTTCATCATGGTGCGCGGGCCTCTCACTATTGCGGCTTCTCTTGTTGTAGAGCACAGGCTCCAGACGCGCAGGCTCAGTAGTTGTGGCTCACGTGCCTAGTTGCTCCGCGGCACGTGAGATCATCCCAGACCAGGGCTTGAACCCATGTCCCCTGCATTGGCAGGCAGATTCTCAACCACTGGGCCACCAGGGAAGCCCGCATATGTCTTTTTGAATTGTGGTTTTCTCTGGGTATATGCCCAGTAGTGGGATTGCTGGATCATATGGTAATTCTCTTTTTAGTTTTTTAAGTAACCTCCATACTGTTCTCCATAGTGGCTGTATCAATTTACATTCCCACCAACAGTGCAAGAGGGTTCCCTTTTCTCCACACCCTCTCCAGCATTTGTTGTTTGTAGATTTTCTGATGAAGCCCATTCTAACTAGTGTGAGGTGATACCTCATTGTAGTTTTGATTTGCATTTCTCTAATAATAAGTGATGTTGAGCAGCTTTTCATGCGCTTCTTGGCCATCTGTATGTCTTCTTTGGAGAAATGTCTATTTAGGTCTTCTGCCCATTTTTGGATTGGGTTGTTTGTTTTTTTAATATTGAGCTGCATGAGCTATTTTTATATTTTGGAGATTAATCCTTTGTCTATCGATTCATTTGTAAATATTTTCTCCCATTCTGAGGGTTGTCTTTTCGTCTTGCTTATGGTTTCCTTTGCTTTGCAAAAATTTTTTCATTAGGTCCCATTTGTTTATTTTTGTTTTTATTTCCATTACTCTAGGAGGTGGATCAAAAAAGATCTTGCTGTGATTTATGTCAAAGGGTGTTCTTCCTGTGTTTTCCTCTAAGAGTTTTATAGTGTCCGATCTTACATTTAGGTCTTTAATCCATTCTGAGTTTATTTCTGTGTATGGTGTTAGGGAGTGTTCTAATTTCATTCTTTTACATGCAGCTGTCCAGTTTTCCCAACACCACTTGTTGAAAAGACTGTCTTTTCTCCATTGTGTATCCTTGCCTCCTTTGTCATGGATTAGTTGACCATAGGTGTGTGGGTTTACCTCTGGGCTTTCTATCTTGTTCCATTGATCTATGTTTCTGTTTTTGTGCCAGTACCATATTGTCTTGATTACTGTAGCTTTGTAGTATAGTCTGAAGTCAGGGAGTCTGATTCCTCCAGCTCCATGCTTTTCCCTCAAGTCTGCTTTGGCTTTTCGGCATCTTTTGTGTCTCCATACAAATTTTAAGATTTTTTGTTCTAGTTCTGTAAAAAATGCCATTGGTAATTTGATAGGGATTGCATTGAATCTGTAGATTGCTTTGGGTAGTATAGTCATTTTTACAATATTGATTCTTCCAATCCAAGAACATGGTATATCTCTCCATCTGTTGGTATCATCTTTAATTTCTTTCATCAGTGTCTTATAGTTTTCTGCATACAGGTCTTTTGTCTCCCTAGGTAGGTTTATTCCTAGGTATTTTATTCTTTTTGTTGCAATGGTAAATGGGAGTGTTTCCTTAATTTCTCTTTCAGAGTTTTCATCATTAGTGTATAGGAATGCAAGAGATTCCTGTGCATTAATTTTGTATCCTGCAACTTGACCAAATTCATTGATTAGCTCTAGTAGTTTTCTGGTAGCATCTTTATTATTCTCTACGTATAGTATCATGTCATCTGCAAACAGTGACAGTTTTACTTCTTCTTTTCCAATTTGTGTTCCTTTTATTTCTTTTTCTTCTCTGACTGTCGTGGCTAGGACTTCCAAAACTATGTTGAATAATAGTGGTGAGAGTGGACATCCTTGTCTTGTTCCTGATCTTAGAGGAAATGCTTTCAGTTTTTCACCGTTGAGAATGATGTTTGCTGTGGGTTTGTCATATATGGCCTTTATTATGTTGAGGTAGGTTCCCTCTATGCCCACTTTCTGGAGAGTTTTTATCATAAATGGGTGTTGAATTTTGTCAAAAGCTTTTTCTGCATCTATTGAGATGATCACATGGTTTTTATTCTTCAATTTGTTAATATGGTGTATCACATTGATTGATTTGCGTATATTGAAGAATACTTGCCTCCCTGGGATAAATCCCACTTGATCATGGTGTATGATCCTTTTAATGTGTTGTTGGATTCTGTTTGCTAGTATTTTGTTGAGGATTTTTGCATCTATGTTCATCAGTGATATTGGTCTGTAATTTTCTTTTTTTGTAGTATCTTTGTCTGGTTTTGGTATCAGGGTGATGGTGGCTTCGTAGAATGAATTTGGGAGGGTTCCTTCCTCTGCAATTTTTTGGAAGAGTTTGAGAAGGATGGGTGTTAGCTATTCTCTACATGTTTGATAGAATTCACCTGTGAAGACATCTGATCCTGGACTTTTGTTTGTTGGAAGATTTTTAATCACAGTTTCAATTTCATTACTTGTGATTGGTCTGTTCATATTTTCTATTTCTTCCTGGTTCAGTCTTGGAAGGTTAGACCTTTCTAAGAATTTGTCCATTTCTTCCAGGTTGTCCATTTTATTGGCATAGTGTTGCTGATAGTAGTCTCTTAGGATGCTTTGTATTTCTGCGGTGTCTGTTGTAACTTCTCCTTTTTCATTTCCAATTTTATTGATTTGAGTCCTCTGCCTCTTTTTCCTGATGAGTCTCGCTAATGGTTTATCAATTTTTGTTTATCTTCTCAAAGAACCAGCTTTTAGTTTTATTGATCTTTGCTGTTGTTTTCTTTGTTTCTTTAGACAGCATATATATGGGTCTTGTTTTGTATCCATTCAGCAAGCCTGTGTCTTTTGGTTGGAGCATTTAATCCATTCACGTTTAAGGTAATTATCGATATGTATGTTCCTATGACCATTTTCTTAATTGTTTTGGGTTTGTTTTGTAGGTCCTTTTCTTCTCTGTGTTTCCCACTTAGAGAAGTTCCTTTAGCATTTGTTGTAGAGCTGATTTGGTGGTGCTGAATTCTCTTAGCTCTGCTTGTCTGTAAAGCTTTTGATTTCTCCATCGAATCTGAATGAGATCTTTGCCAGGTAGAGTAATCTTGGTTGTAGGTTCTTCCCTTTCATCACTTTAAGTATATCATGCCACTCCCTTCTGGCTTGCAGAGTTTCTGCTGAGAAATCAACTGTAAACCTTATGGGAGTTCCCTTGTATGTTATTTGTCATTTTTCCCTTGCTGCTTTCAATAATTTTTCTTTGTTTTGATTTTTGACAGTTTGATTACTATGTGTCTTAGTGTGTTTCTCCTTGGGTTTATCCTGTATGGGACTCTCTGTGCTTCCTGGACTTGGGTGGCTATTTCCTTTCCCATGTTAGGGAAGTTTTCGACTATAATCTCTTCAAGTATCTTCTCTGGTCCTTTCTCTCTCACTTCTCCTTCTGGGACCCCTATAATGCGAATGTTGTTGTGTTTAATGTTGTCCCAGAGGTGTCTTAGGCTCTCTTCATTTCTTTTCATTCTTTTTTCTTTATTCTGTTCCGCAGCAGTGAATTCCACCATTCTGTCTTCCAGGTCACTTATCCGTTCTTCTGCCTCAGTTATTCTGCTGTTGGTTCCTTCTAGTGTAGTTTTCATTTCAGTTATTGTATTGTTCATCTCTGTTTGTTTGTTCTTTAATTCTTCTAGGTCTTTGTTAAACATTTCTTGCATCTTCTCAATCTTTGCCTCCATTCTTTTTCCGAGGTCCTGGATCATCTTGACTATCATTATTCTGAATTCTTTTTCTGGAAAGTTGCCTATCTCCACTTCATTTAGTTGTTTTTCTGGGGTTTTATCTTGTTCCTTCATCTGGTACATAGCCCTCTGCCTTTTCATCTTGTCTATCTTTCTGTGAATGTGGTTTTTGTTCCGCAGGCTGCAGGATTGTAGTTCTTCTTGCTTCTGCTGTCTGCCCTCTGGTAGATGAGGCTATCTAAGAGGCTTGTGCAGGTTTCCTGATGGGAGGGATTGGTGGTGGGTAGAGCTGACTGTTGCTCTGGTGAGTAGAGCTCAGTAAAACTTTAATCTGCTTGACTGCTGATGGGTGGGGCTGGCTTCCCTCCCTGTTGGTTGTTTGGCCTGAGGCGACCCAACACTGGAGCCCACCTGGGCTCTTTCTGGGGCTAATGGCAGACTCTGGGAGGGCTCACACCAAGGAGTACTTCCCAGAACTTCTGCTGCCAGTGTCCTTGTCCCCACGGTGAGCCACAACCACCCCCCACCTCTGCAGGAGACCCTCCAACACTAGCAGGTAGGTCTGGTTCAGTCTCCCCTGGGGTCACTGCTCCTTTCCCTGGGTCCCAATGCGCACACTACTTTGTGTGTGCCCTCCAAGAGTGGAGTCTCTGTTTCCCCCAGTCCTGTCGAAGTCCTGCAATCAAATCCTACTAGCTGTCAAAGTCTGATTCTCTAGGAATTCCTCCTCCCATTGCCGGACCCCCAGATTGGGAAGCCTGACGTGGGGCTCAGAACCTTCACTCCAGTGGGTGGACTTCTGTGGTATAAGTGTTCTCCAGTCTGTGAGTCACCCACTCAGCAGTTATGGGATTAGATTTTGCTGTGATTACACCCCTCCTACTGTCTCATTGTGGCTTCTCCTTTCTCTTTGGATGTGGGGTATCTTTTTTGGTGAATTCCAGTGTCTTCCTGTCGATGATTGTCCAGCAGCTACTTGTGATTCTGGTGTTCTCACAAGAGGGAGTGAGCCCACTATATAATTCTTATAAATATGATATGTTAAATTAAACTTATAATTTGTTGAATGTGAAGTTCTCTTAAATCAGTTCTGGATCTAAACTTATGTGTCTGAATCAATTATGTATTTGCACATTTTAAATTGGATTTACAAGGCAGTTACTATAATACTTCAATCATCTTATAACATGACAACTATATAAAACACCAAATATGTACAAATTCCTTAAGGCAAAAATACAAATACCATGAGTTTGGTTTCCTCAAATCTTCTTAGGGTTACAAGGCACTTCCCACTCAAGCTACAATTTTCCCATGTAGTTATGGCTTGAAGTTGTATAATCACCAAATATTTCAACCAGGATGCTAACTGCATTCTCATTTGTGAGGAACTGAATTCTATTTGCAGTTGCTATGCTAATTACTCCTTAACTGCAAGAAAGCATTAGCCAAATGGGTCAAATAGCCCAAGACCAAGACTCCTCTTATTCTTGCCTTGGAGGAATCTGCCGGTTCCATATCACTTGATTTGATTTTGCACTTCTTTGGCTCTTAAATATATACAGTAGTATTTTCTTTTTTTAAAGAATAAATTTATTTATTTAATTTATTTTTTTGGTTGTGTTGGGTCTTCGTTGCTGTGCGTGGGCTTTCTCTAGTTGCAGCGAGCAGGAGCTACTCTTCGTTTCGGTGCACAGGCTTCTTATTGCAGTGGCTTCTCTTGTTACAGAGCACAGGCTCTGGGCGTGTGGTCTTCAGTAGTTGTGGCACGCAGGTTAAGTAGTTGTGGCTGATGGACTTAGTTGCTCTGCAGCATGTGGGATCTTCCCGGACCAGGGATTGAACCTGTGTCCCCTGCATTGGCAGGTGGATTCTTAACCACTGCACCACCAGGGAAGTCCCTATAATAGTATTTTCATTGACTCTCAAAAGAATTTTGAGTTTTCTTTGATTCTTACATTCTTTCTTATTCTTACACTCTCTTAACTCTTGTGGGCTATGAAAGTGATATCCATTTGAATTCTGTGTTTGTGACTATTGATATATAACTTCCAAGGTAATTCAACTGACATGCTTTGTGCTAGACAAGTTCCCTGGAAATCCTGTGGTTGGGCTCTCAACTCTATGGGGTCCTTTTCTCTCAGAGCAAGCCTTCTGTGTCCAACGACTCTTGCTCCTGGCTAGAGAACAGTCCCACCCAACTCACATAGCTTGCCAGTGAAGGGATCAGCACCCTACCAAAGTGATTGGAAAATTGCTTTAAACTTAAAACATCTGAACAATCAGCAACCCCAGAAAAACATTATCTGAACTTAAGCAGAGTCTCTTGAAAATACAGCTGCCATTGACCCCTCCCTCTGATGGAATTTCCAGTTTGGGAGAAGACTGACCTTTAGCACCAGGAAGTGCAAATTCAGCCACCATTAGCATCAGAAAGTCTAATAGAACCTTCTGTAATTTCCCATTGAAGCCCAATGCCTCACCTCTTTTTTTGTTAAGTTGGTGTATAAACCTTTACCTCTGGCTATTCACTGAGTTACTCATTATGAATATTCCCATGTGCACTAGCCATTTCTCCTGTTAATCTGTCTATCGTCAATTAATTCTCAGGCCCCATGACCATTTGAACTTAAGCGGTAGAGGAAAATTTTTCCTTCTGTAAGTTTTGGGCATGAGGATGGTATGGTTGGGACTCCTGCTCTGGAGATGGTAGCTGAGCTCTCAGGACCTCTAATCAAGCCAACAAAGATAAACTCACTGCTCAAATTCCCATATCTCTGTTCAGGGTCCAGTTGAGTGGGGGTGTTAAGAGACTTTCCGTGTCTTTTCTAAAAGGGATTTTCCAAACTTTAGATTTACAGGAGAAAACTCTTTTTTTCATTTTTTAAAAAAATTGAAGTATAGTTGATTTACAGTGTTGTGTTAGTTTCTGCTGTACAGCAAAGTGATTCAGTTACATATATATATATGTGTGTGTGTGTGTGTATATATATATATATATATATATATATATATATATATATATATATATATTCTTTACCAGATTCATTCCCCTTCTAGTTTATTATAAGATATTGAATATAGTTCCCTGTGCTATACAGTAGGACCTTATTGTGGTTTTTTTGGGGTTTTTTTGTTTTTGTTTTTTTAAAATTAATTTATTTATTTATTTATTTTTGGCTGTATTGGGTCTTCGTTTCTGTGCAAGGGCTTTCTCCAGTTGCGGCTAGCGGGGGCCATTCTTCATCGCGGTGCGCGGGCCTCTCACTGTCGCAGCCTCTCTTGTTGCAGAGCACAGGCTCCAGCCGCGCAGGCTCAGTAGCTGTGGCTCACGGGCCTAGCCGCTCTGCGGCGTGTGGGATCTTCTCAGAGCGGGGCACGAACCCGTGTTCCCTGCATTGGCAGGCGGATTCCTAACCACCGCCCCACCAGGGAAGCTCGGACCTTATTGTTTATCTATTTTATATATAATAGTTTGTGTCTGCTAATCCCAAACTCCTAATTTATCTCTCCCCCCACTTTCCCCTTTGGTAGCCATAAGTTTATTTTCTATATCTGTGAGTCTGTTTCTGTTTTGTAAATAAGTTCATTTGTATCATTTTTTAAAATTCCACATATAAATGATATTGTATGATATTTGTCTTTCTCTGTTTGACTTACTTCACTTAGTATTACTTACTTCACTTAGTATGACCTAGGTCCATCCATGTTGCTGCAAATAGCATTTTTTTTTAATGGCTGAGTAATATTTCATTGTGCATATGTACCACATCTTTTTTTTTTAACATGGTGACTGACAGCTATTCTTTATTTTATTTTATTTATTTATTTTTTAAACAGCTTTATTGGAGTATAATTGCTTTACAATGGTGTGTTAGTTTCTGCTGTATGACAAATTGAATCAGCTGTACATATACATATATCCCCATATCTCCTCCCTCTTGCATCTCCCCACCACCCTCCCTATCCCACCGCTCTAGGTGGTCACAAAGCACCGAGCTGATCTCCCTGTGCTATGCGGCTGCTTCCCACTAGCTATCTATTTTACATTTGGTAGTGTATATATGTTCATGCCACTCTCTCACTTTGTCCCAGATTACCCTTCCCCCTCCCTGTGTCCTCAAGTCTATTCTCTACATCTGCATCTTTATTCCTGTCCTGCCCCTAGGTTCTTCAGAACCATATTTTTTAGATTCCATATATATGTGTTAGCATATGGTATTTGTTTTTCTCTTTCTGACTTACTTCACTCTGTATGACAGTCTCTAGGTCCATCCACCTCACTACAAATAACTCAATTTCATTTCTTTTTATGGCTGAGTAATATTCCATTGTATATATGTGCCACATCTTCTTTATCCATTCATCTGTCAGTGGACAGTTAGGTTGCTTCTATGTCCTCGCTACTGTAAATAGTGCTGCCATTAACATTGTGGTATTCTTTTTGAATTATGGTTTTCTCAGGATATATGCCAGTAGTGGGATTGCTGGGTCATATGGTAGTTCTATTTTTAGTTTTTTAAGGCACCTCCATACTGTTCTCCATAGTGGCTGTATCAATTTACATTCCCACCAACAGTGCAAGAGGGTTCCCTTTTCTCCACACCCTCTCCAGCATTTGTTGTTTGTAGATTTTTTTGATGATGGCCATTGTGACTGGTGTGAGGTGATACCTCGCTGTAGTTTTGATTTGCATTTCTCTAATAATTAGTGATGTTGAGCAGCTTTTCATGTGCTTCTTGGCCATCTGTATGTCTTCTTTGGAGAAATGTCTATTTGGGTCTTCTGCCCATTTTTGGATTGGGTTGTTTGTTTTTTTAATATTGAGCTGCATGAGCTATTTATATATTTTGGAGATTAATCCTTTGTCTGTCGATTCGTTTGCAAATATTTTCTCCCATTCTGAGGGTTGTCTTTTCGTCTTGTTTATGGTTTCCTTTGCTGTGCAAAAGCTTTTAAGTTTCATTAGGTCCCATTTGTTTATTTTTGTTTTTATTTCCATTTCTCTAGGAGGTGGGTCAAAAAGGATCTTGCTGTGATTTATGTCAAAGAGGGTTCTTCCTGTGTTTTCCTGTAAGAGTTTTATAGTGTCTGGCCTTACATTTAGGTCTTTAATCCATTTTGAGTTTATTTTTGTGTGTGGTGTTAGGAAGTGTTCTAATTTCATTCTTTTATGTGTAGCTGTCCAGTTTTCCCAGCACTACTTATTGAAGAGGCTGTCTTTTCTCCACTGTATATTCTCGCCTCCTTTATCAAAGATAAGGTGACCATATGTGCATGGCTTTATCTCTGGGCTTTCTATTCTGTTCCATTGATCTATATTTCTATGTTTGTGCCAGTGTACCACATCTTCTTTATCCATTCATCTGTAGATGGGCATTTAGGTTGCTTCCATATCTTGGCTATTGTAAATAGTGTTGCTGTGAACATTGGGGTGCATGTATCTTTTTGAATTAGGGTTTTCTACGGGAGAAAACGTTTTGATTAGAACTAGATCTTTGGGCATTATGACTCTTGTTATAAATAGCCGTCGTGTCCTGTCCACCTATTTCTGTCTTTTGTGTTTTTGTTTCTCATAAGGAGAAGAATCAGAGGGTGGAACACAAGCATAGGTCCTAGAAGCCTGTTGTTTGAGCTGGTCTCACAGAAAAGTGAATTTATGGTTTTTACCAGACTGGTGTCCACTTAGACAAACTGTGATGTGGATCACCAGTGAAACTGGGTGGGGTTCTCCTTCTGACTTAACTTTACATCCTGAGAGCCTGGCTTGGATCCAGAGAGCATCTACCTGCCGGGGGGAGGGGTGTGTGTGCAGATTGTTGGGTTTGTCCTTAGAGGCAACCAGTCATCAGTTTAGGGGCTGAGACTTGAGATACACAAGCAACACTTTCTACCAATTGTTGCTTGCTTTCAGGAGGTTTGTCTGAGTCTGAATCCTAAAGGATCTCAGCCTGTAAAGACCCTTGTCGTCTATTTTCCCATTGCCTGTGTAGTGCTAAGATTCCCGTCTCGGTATTACCTGCCCAGTACCATGGATGAGTAGGTCTGTGATCAGAGGTGTGTCCCTTTTATAGGAGATTGGAGACATGAATACCTAAATAGCACTCTTACTGCCTGAAGCAGTGGGGGTCTTTGATTTCTTTCTCCTTGGCTATCTTTGGATATGGAGGCTGCATCTTCTGCACCCTCTTTGGGGGTGCCTCTTGCATCCACATTTAAGCCATTAAAAAGAGCTTATTGGAATAAGTATACTCTTTGAAGTTGAGTTAGACTCCCAGGCTTATTTGTTTGGAATGTAATTCTTGGACTGGAAGTTCTTCCTAACTTTTTTGGAGACCCCTGTCACTGTCACTTCTCAGTCGACTGAAACCCTCACCCCTTCTGCTGACCACATGCTTCACCAGTACGGCCCTAACTTATTGGCTTCTTATTGGTATGATTTTGCAAAGGATAGTTTGGAACTTCGATGGCCCCTTTGTGAAACTTAGACCTCCCCAAATTGGCTCCTCTAAGACCTCTCCCTTCGTATTATCTCCGTTCCTCCTCAATCTTTTTACCACTTTCAAGGTTCCCTTCAAGCTCCTTTGCTATGTCCCCCTTCAGACTCCTACCTCCTCCATTCCTCTGCCCATCACTGCCAGACCTTTCCCTTCCTCTCCAGCCTCTCATCTCCCTATGGTCACTCGAGCTTTAGGCCCCCTGCCCCCATTAGGGGCTCTTGAGGGACTCGGGGATCCCCAGAAGGAACCACCTGAAGGTATAAAGGCTGATTGGAAACAGACTGGAGGTTTTATCCAGATAGCTCCTTAGTCCCTTGCCTAAAATAAAACTTAGTCCACAGCCTCCATAAGATTATACGTCAGGGCAAAAGAAAATCTTAAAAGTCTCTCCCTTAAATATTGGTGGGAAGTTTTAACCCTCATATTGAACAGATAACCTCAACTTGTCCCATTTGCCAGAAACACAATTTGGATGAAATATAAAGTGAAGCAAAGATAAGATGTAAACTTTATGTAAAAACTAATGAACTTTGTATTACTGTGTTTATGCCTGACTCATGGTTAAAATTTTAGAATAAAAGACATACGATCTCTATTTGCATTTGCCTGTATGTTTATGTGTGTATTTATGTATAGGTGATATTTTCCTACCTGTGGATGGTATTGCCAAATTCATTTGTAAAATCCCTTAAAGGAGCTTAATTCTAATTAACTTGTAGAGAGGTAATAAGCACTTATATGAGTTAAAATATTCCTAATAGTCCTAGAAGTGTTGGAACTAACCCATATGTTTTTCAAGTTCAAATAATTTGGGTGAATCTTTGGTAAATAAGACTGTTTTGGTATTGTTGGTTTAATAAAAATAGGTATGTCTTCTGAGTTATCAGCATTAAGCATTCATTTTATTCTACTTGGGTTTTCTTGTCAAGTGAATTTATACTATATCTGCTAGATGTTGAAAATTATAAAAAAATATAAATTCAACTTAAAGAATAAAGTACAAGTAAAGGTGCAATAAAAATGAAAAAAACAAACGTATTTAAATTTTTTAGGTTTTTTGCTTTTGTGATTTTCTTTTTCTTCTGGATACTTGCCTAGCATGCATGTGTAGTAAGATTAGTTAACAGGAAAATAACTTGAGGTGATGGCTGGCTTTGTTTAATGTCTTACGAAATTTTTGTAAATACTCCAAGCATGATTGTTAAGAACACAGATATTAAATGCATATAATTGGGATAACAGTTTTATAAATGGACTTTTCAGCAATAGTTATGTTTTGTAATATGTCTGCCTTAAAATAATTTCCAAAATCTTTCTGGTAACTTGCAACCTTAGAGTTAGACTAAGTTAAGCAATAGATAGTCATTAAAAATCTAGACCATTTCTATGCAAGAAATTCCTGAAATATTCATTATTAAACATAAGTTAAAGTTTATATACTTTTGGCTTCTTATTTTTACAGAGACGAACGATATTCGGGTCTATTAATAAACAAGTTCTTTTTGCCACAGTGAAGAATTGTATTACAAGGAAGCATATAAAAATTGTGAGATGGTATATTCCTAAACTTTGCTATTCTGCTACAGAATGTTGGCTTTCTGAATTAAGTTCAGAATTTTCTACTTAGTTTTTCTGTAAAAGTTACTAATGACAAAACTTAATTGTAATCAATATATGTAAACGAAACTACTAGAAATAATAAGAGTGAAGGGAAACAATTTTGTATGAAAAGTATGCAAGTAGTACAGGATGTGTTTTTGTTAAGAAAAAAAAAGGAGAGCGATTTTGTCTTAAAATGACTGGCTGTGCCAGAGGGAGAAAGAGTAGGGCAAAACTTGAATAGATATGAAAAGTTGTAGTGTTTGTGGAAAAGGAATTTTATGTTGCATGGTCAAAGCTGTCTAAGGATGGATGGGTTTACATACAAGGTTTTCAAAAATGAGTTTTAGTGTTAATATACCTAAATGTAAAACTAGAGTTTAATTTTCTCTTTCTGTTAAAATGACCACGTTTTTATGGACTATTGGTTTGCTCTTAATAAGAGATTATAATACTTTTTTGTTTTGTTTTAACCTTTTAAGTAATCTGCCTAGGAAGCAAAGATTCTGTGTCTTAGAATAATTTCCTCTGTTGTCTTTATCATGTCCTTGATTATTTAAGAAAAGAAAGTCTTTTCACTTTCAAAACAGCTGTTTGTCTTGTAGTTACGTTACCTCCTACACTTACTTTTGAAGTTTTTTATTGTCACTTTGGTTAAATACATAACTAAGTATTGTTTCACAGTGATCTCTGAACATATTTAATCAAGTGTTCAAACTTTTTGACATTTCAAACAACCTTTGATATTTTTGCCTTTTGAAAAATCAAATCCTAAATGAAATCTTGTTCTTAAACTGACTTTGAGATTTCCCAGAGGCTCCCCTGGAAAATTCCAAAGGGTTTGCTCTTTCACCCTGTAAAAAGAGAAATGTTAAAAATAATTAGGTTTATTTGATATGTTGAATTGTATGAAAAGCTTTGTCAAATATGGAGAGATGCATAACCTTCCCTAGGTTATATTTGTATGGGTAAATGTTATTAATATAAATATTTCAGGAATTGTATGAAATTCCTAGAAATTTGTCAGTGTCCACGACGTGTCCTGTTACTGCCTTCACTGGTAGCAGACAACAACCACAGTATAATGTTATCAGCCATAATTCCGGTTATTTTTTTTAAATGATGTATGTCACAAATACAACGAAATTTCCTTGTGAAAATGCATTATTTTTATAGTGAAGTCTCATCAGATCTTTACCCATGGCCATTTTAAGTCTTTTGTCATTTGCAAACAATCATTGTTTTACTCTCATGCTTCCTGAAAGCTCTTCCAATTAGCTATCAGCCAAGGCGCTTTTCTTCAACAACAGGGGTATCACAGAGGAAATTTTCATCTGTGCTTCTAGGTTCTTGTGACTGGCAGAGAATTAAATTGACATGAGATAGATTAACAGGAGAAAATCAAACAAAAGTTTAATAACATTTGTACATGGGAGAGACCCAGAAAAACTGAGTAACTCACCAAAATGGCTGAAACCCTCACCTTAAATACCATCCTCAGCTAAAGACAGAAGAGGATGTTGAGGATGGAGAGTCAGTTATGGGAGGCTACCAGGAAAAGCACAGTAAACAAGGGTAAGGTAGTGATGCAGATTTAAGTCTTTGCCTTTTCCATTGATAAGTTTCTAGAGATTTGGTCATCCTCCTCTTCTTGGTACAATGAGGGAGACACCCTTACAAAGGGAGATTTTCCTTACAAATGTCGATGTTTCTTGCAAAAGGGTAACTCCTACTTGGTTTTCAGAGTTTTCCCCACATCTGCTGTTTCTGAGAAAATAACCAGCTTAATAGGCCAAAGAGACATATTTTGGGGTGGCAAATTCTGCTCTCTGACAGGGACTGTCTTGGAGATCTATGGAAAGGACTACATAAGATGCTCTGGGGTACAGGCTTCTGATAACATTGCTTAAATAACTTTGAGATCATACCCTGGAACTGAGTAAAGATTGCCAGAACCGTAGTGGAGAAGCTGATGAGTTCATAAAACCACCAACCAAGATCAAGCAGAACAAGAAATAATTACATGGAACTAAATGAACTGGTGAAGGAGAATCATGGCTTTTGTTTGTAACAGTGCTGTTTGTTTAATGTTCTGTACCCCGGATTCAAGGAACTCCTTTCTCTTTTCTCTTAAGTTATCTATAGCACATGACAATTTAACAGATTATACTTTTGTAAACAGAAATGAAACATTTATCTTTCTCTCTGCCTGATTCCCTCCAGAATTCAGAAACTGTCTTTGAGTATTCTTATTTTCATAGAAATATAATTACTTACACGAGTGTAATAAGAATCTTTCTCCCTATAACAGGACATAATTGGAAACATCAGTTATATAGCCAAGGCTTTGACTGGAATGTCATATTTAAGAATGATATACATAGAATCAGACATGAAAGACATTTTTAAGGAACTAAGATGACTTTATGGAGTCAGTGCTTACAAATCTCTCTTGGAAACACCAGCCTGGATTATGGAGTTCCCAGGCTTACAGGTGAGTGAGGAAGGTCACTTCCTGGCTGGTGCAGGAACCTTAGGATGCTCTGGGAAACTTGAAAAGAAAAGAATTCACCCAAATCTATAGGTACTGCAGGTGAAGTATTGTGGCAAGTTCTTAGCTTCCTGCCATTGAGAGGCACTTAAAAGCCCAATCTGAGATTCCTTATGAAAAGTTCCAGCAAAGCAAACTTTAAAAGGCGTGTCAACTGAAGAAGAACACAGAACCCCAAAGTTGTGAGTTATGTTTTATTTGGGGACGTTACTGAGGACAATAGCCCAGGAGACAGCCTCTCAGATAGCTCTAAGGATCTGTTCCAAAGAGGTGAGGGAGGAGCCGGGATATATAGGAGCTTTTGCTGAGAGGCAAAAACAAAGAAACCATGTAGTCGAACATCAAAAGATGACTGCTAATCACAAAAAACAGATATCTCAAATTAATGATTTTAGTGCTTTTCTATGTATGAGAAGATTCAAAGTATGGGCTCATTGAAATTATTCCTTTGATATGCATCTTAACTGTCTAGGGCCAGCATCCTGTTTTTCTCCATCCTGAATTCCCCTCAGGGCACACCATGGTGGGGGACAGGGGAGGGATGGCTGCGGTGGGTGATGCCTTGATGGTGGGCAGCGGTCATTGTTCACTGGAATGGCAGGCAGCATTCCCTTTCACGGGCCTATGTGGTCAATTACCATTCTTGCTGCACTTACGTAAATAATAAGACCAAATTTAATGAGATGACTTATTTTGCAAACAAAAATAATCATACTTTGATTATCTTTGACCAAAAGCGGGGTGGGGGGGGGTGACTACAGAGATAAATTTCATTTGTCAGTGGAAATCTGTAACCCATCCTTGTGGCTGATCAGATTCTAGTCCTGTTCATTGCCTTTGAGGCTTAATTATCTACCTGTGAACTGGACTGAATCCTGCCATTGTGCACGTTTTGTCATTCCTTACCAAATTCTCAGTTCTTTGAGTTTCCTTCAATATCAGGCTACAACACACCAAGTTAAATTTCCAATTTTCTCCCACCCTTCTGACTTGGTGTCACCAGAAACTAAAACTCGACCACCCAGATCCTTATTGGTGCACTAGGTTGCCTTGAAGTTGCCCTCTTTCTGAAGCCCTGCATGCTGAAGCTTGATGACTTGATATAAACCTCAAGAAATCATCACCACAACAGTCTGGGCTGTGTCTTCCAATTTCTGCTCTGGGAAATGATTATGACTGATGTCCATGCCATCACCAAAAAAACATCCAAACTGCAAACCAAGAAATCTGCCAGATTGTCACTGCCATCTTGACCCCACCATCTAAAGGTGTTCTGAGTCCAATTGAAACAGGAGGAAAGGGGCAGGGCACAACCTTTAAAAGAATGACGTAAACTGGTTAGAACCAACTAAGTCCAAGATGGCGGAAGATTCGATTTCCAGTAGACCTTGAGCCTCATTATATGCTCACTGTAATACATTAGCACAAGCTATATGACACATCTACAGTTACCATGACAGTTCCAAGGCTGACCATAAAAGGTCAAAAAGTGGGTGGTGGCCCAATTCCTAGAAATCCCCACCCCTTCCCCAAAACAGCTGGAATATTCCTCCCACTCATTAACCTATGAAATTACCCACCCCTATAAAAACTAACAACCCCATACCCTGGGGCCACTTCTGCCTTCTGAGATGGCCCACACTATGTCTGTGGAGTGTGTTTCTCTCTAAATAAATCCACTTCTTACCGTCACTTTGTCTCTCACTGAATTCTTTCTGCAATGAGACATCAAGAACCTGAGCTTTATTAAGTCCTGAGACCAGGTGTGATCTCAGTTAAAAGACCGTGGGTTCAAGTCCCAATCTGAGTTACATGGTTTCACAATGTTTAGAAATCTTGACTGGCTGCACCTTGGACTCAAAAACTGGGATTATAGCCTGCTCCCACCATTAATCTTTTGTTTTTCTTTTTGTTTCCATAGAAATACCCTTTGTTAAATGCCCTGGACTGGGAGACTCCTTCAACAAAATGTGGGGCAATGTGTTTAGATTTGGTTTTTTTCTTATTCATTTGATCTATGTCCTTTCCCTTTGTAGATCTCTTACCTCACAACTTCTAACCAGAGTCTTTTCTCCACAGTAATCAACCCAACTCCTTGTTTGTGAAATATGCCTACACAACGGGACAGTATCATTCCCCCATCCCCAACCCCTCATGCCTTTTGCATCTAATTTCCTGCCTCCCTTCTCTTCCATTTGTTCCATTTACTCTTTTGGCCCCTTTGCTGTTCCTGAAACCTGCCAGACACACCCCTGCCTCAGGGCCTTTGCCTTCGTGTTTTTGAACCCAAGTCCATGTGCCTGACCCACAGTGAGGCCAAACAAACCTAAACAGCAGAGTTTAGAGCAGAGAAAGGGTTATTGCAGGGCCAAGCAAGGAGAACAGGTGGCTTGTGCTCAAAAGACCCAAACTGCCTGATGGTTTTCAGGGAAGAGTTTTTAAAGACAACATTTGGGATAAGGGCTGCAGGGTGCATGACCTTCTTCTGATTGGTTAGTAGTGAGGTAACAGGGTGGTGCTGCAGGAATCTCAACCATCAGCCTTCTGGTTCTGACCAGTCCAGGTTGTCAGCACGTAGTCACCATCCTCTACATGGGTGGGGGCCTTAGTTCCTGCAGAACAACTCAAAGATATGTATCAGATAGTTATCCCTTGAGGCAGAACTAGGACTCTGTTTTATCATTGAACCATTGTTTCTTGACTGCTTTTCCTTTGTTTCTGCATTCCCTCACTTCCCTAATTAGTAACTGCTTAAATCTGCTCTTTGGAACTCAGGGAAGGCCTAGGAGACTAAAGCCTTTTCCTACAAACAAGAAACAGGGTGGGGAGGGTAGAAGGAGGGGCTTTGTAGCTGGGAGGGCGCTGCAGGGTCCTGCTCGGTTTCATTCCCTCTGCCCTGGATGCACTTTCCTGAGATCTCTGGGACTTTCTCCCTGACATTCTCCAGGTCTTTACTCAAATGCTCAAACATCACCTTAGTTTTCAAAAACGCTTCACTGACAGTCTTATATAAAATAGTCCTTGTGACAAGTTGGGTTTCCTGGAGGCAGACCCTGAGACAGAGTTTGGGGTGTAGGGGATCTGAGGGGGGCATCTTGGTGCCTACCACCCATCCCCCCACCCCTGTTGTAATGAAGTTCCATGAGGCCAGGGGCTTAGTCTCTAAGAATCACTGATATATCACCAGCACTTAGAATGCTGCCTGGTTCAGAATAGGGCTCATTGTTGGTTGAATGAATGAATGAATGAAATAAGGAAAGAAAGAAAGAAGGAAATTGGATTAGATTGGAGACTTGATTAAGACTATGCGTGAAATGATGCTTTAAAAATGTTCTCCAAATGGGGCTTCCCTGGTGGCGCAGTGGTTAAGAATCCACCTGCCAATGCAGGGGACACAGGTTTGATCCCTGGTCCAGGAAGATCCCACATGCCGCAGAGCAACTAAGCCCGTGCGCCACAACTACTGAGCCTGTGCTCTAGAGCCCATGAGCCACAGCTACTGAAGCCCACACACCTAGAGCCCAAGCTCCACAAGAGAAGACACCACAATGAGAAACCTGCACATCGCAACAAAGAGTAGCCTCTGCTCATTGCAACTAGAGAAAGCCACACGCAACAACAAAGACCCAGTGCAACCAAAAAATAAATAATAAAAAAAAATAACTTTATTTAAAAAAAAACTGTTCTCCAAACGAATAATAGAACTCCTTCAGTGTTTCATCATGAAAATGTCTTCATTAATTTCCCCACATCTGTTATCTCCTGGAACCATGTAATAACAAAATGATGGTATGTAACAACCAGAAAAGAAGCATTCTCTTCAGTCAGATTTTGTTTTGGACAGTGTCTTAGTCTGCTCAGGCTGCCATAACAAAATACCATAGATGGGTGTATTTAAACAACAGAAGTTTAATTTCTCATAGCTTTGGAGGCTGGAAGTCAGGGTTAAAGTGCTGGCTTATTCAGTTCCTGGTGAGAGCTTTCTTCCAGGCTTGCAGGCAACCGCCTGCTTGCTGCATCCTCACATGGCCTTTCTTCAGTGCATGCACATGGAGAAAGAAAGATCAATTTTTCTTCTTATAAGGCCACTAATCCCATCATGAGGGCCCCACCTTCATGACATCATCTAACTCTAATAATCTCCCAAAGGCCCCACCTCCAAATACCATCACATTAGGTGTTAGGGCCTCCAAGTATGAATTTGGTGGAGAAGGGGGACAAGCATTCTGTCCATAACAGACAGGCTGCATGGCAGAGGGACAGAGTACTGGACAGAGCACCTGAAGACCCAGATTTTTAGTGCCAGATCTGTTACTGAATGACTTTGACCTTGAACAAGTCACAGCTTTCTTGGATCTCAGTTTCTTCACCTAAAAGTAAGGGAGTTCAAAAAGATAACTTCCAGGATCTCTTCCAGCTATCATATTCAGTAGTCTCCTTCATTCAGGCCCTTGGACTGTACACTTATGTGATATTTTGCCTAGCTGCCTTTAGATACTTAACTAGAGAATAAAAATCCCCCGGGGCTATTTGAAGAATGTGTTTGGGTAACATACACCATGAGGAGCTGAAAGAGACAGTAAGGGGAAAACTGGACAGGCAGTGGCTGAAAGCAGGCGTCCGGGCAAAGGATGCATCTAAGAGACAACATGTCAGCAACAGGCCAGCTCCAAGGCTTGCCATCATCCCAGGGCAGTGGAACCAGATGAGCCCATCTAAAGCTATATCTGTGTGAAGTGTGACTGTGTCATCAGATGTACTGGGACCAGAAAAAGGGTATTGTTCTTTGCTTATTACCTGCGTTAATCTCTCCCAGATTCCTTCCTCTCACTGTAATCCCTACGAGAAGAGTTGTTGGTACAGAGTAAGCACTCAATCAGTGTTTATTAAATAAAAGTTATCAGGGTCGTGACAGAAGCAACATTTATACATTTGTTTTAGAAAGTAATCACTGCAAGAAACATATTATTTTCACATAGGAACCAGTAATCACATTCTATCTATCTCTATCTATCTACTATCTAGCCAGCTAGCTAGCTAGCTAGCTAGTATCTAAAGCAAAAGTTTTATGAAACAAATCTTGCTAGATAAATGTGTTCTGGCATTTTAATCTTCTGTTTCCTTTTGAAAAACATTCTGGCTCTGACCTACTCTACTCATTTAGCAACCTCCCAGGGAGGGCGGGAGGGCAGGGGGGAGGGAGTGGGCCCCCAGTGGTAGGTGTGATGGGGTCACCCCCAGCTGAAGGTGGAAACCCCAGGCTGGCAGAGCTCAATGGCACAATTCTCTTCCTACCCTCCTTCATCCTGACCTGAGTTCTGCCGGGAAGCTGAGCATTTTAACGAGGTTTCTTCATGGATTTGCCTTTAGGGAATGAATGTGCCAATCAGCAGACAGGAGTATCTGCCCCACTGATATTTCTATCAGTTAATTGATATCCTGTTTTAATTAATCATTTGATCTTAATTGGTATTCTATTATATACACCTCTCTCTTGTGACTTCAATTAGTGTGAGTCGGAAGCTCAGAAACTGTTCACTTCTGGATGCCCTGACAGTGTCATATTCTGCAAAGAAAGGACCCTAGACTGCACAGAGGGCAGCCAGTTCTGTGATGCTGTGAGGGCAGCCTATTACTTAGAGCAGTTTACATAGACAACAAAGATCTTTCTGGATACTGGCACTGACTTTATTGTGAAATCCTTTGTAAGCCTCTCTGTTTACCCAAATAAGAGTTTTATAGAGATGACAGGCTTAAAGTTTGTTTTACAAAATTCACTCAGAGTGCTTGTCCTTGGTGGGAGGAACAATTATGGGATCAC
Organism: Balaenoptera acutorostrata; assembly: GCF_949987535.1. NCBI lineage: Eukaryota > Metazoa > Chordata > Mammalia > Artiodactyla > Balaenopteridae > Balaenoptera > Balaenoptera acutorostrata. The sequence continues at coordinate 57,898,244 of NC_080076.1, forward strand.
TTTCAGCTTACTAATACATAACACACATAAGTCTCATGTCTTGGATCATGAGTCCTTGCCCTTGGGGGCTATAATAAATCCAACCCCCAGGGCAAGCTAGCCCTAAACAATATAGCCCCGTGTGCTATATTGGAAGGAAGGGGACAGGGCACAACCTTTAAAAGAATGGCATAGGGCTTCCCTGGTGGCGCAGTGGTTGAGAGTCTGCCTGCCAATGCAGGGGACATGGGTTCGAGCCCTGGTCTGGGAAGATCCCACATGCCACGGAGCAACTGGGCCCGTGAGCCACAACTACTGAGCCTGCGCGGCTGGAGCCTGTGCTCCGCAACAAGAGAGGCTGCGATAATGAGAGGCCCGCGCACCGCGATGAAGAGTGGCCCCCGCTCGCCGCAACTAGAGAAAGCCCTCGCACAGAAACGAAGACCCAACAAAGCCAAAAATAAATAAATTAATTAAAAAAAAAAAAAAAAGAATGGCCTAGCCATAGCACGTGACAAAAACTGGTTAAAACCAACTAGGTCCAGGATGGCGGAAGATTCGACTTCCAGTAGACCTTGAGCCTCATTATATGCTCACTGTAATACATTAGCTAAATGACATACCGACCAGTGCCATGACAGTTCTGAGGCTAACCATAAAAGGTCAAAAAGTGGGCAGTGGCCCAATTCCTGGAAATCCCTGCCCCTTCCCCAAAATAATTGGAATAATCTTCCCACTCATTAGCCTATGAAATTATCCAGCCCATAAAAACTAACCATGCCGTATTTTGGGGCCTCTTGCCTTCCAAGATGACCCACACTCCATCTGTGGAGTGTGTTTCTCGCTAAATAAATCCACTTCTTACCTATCACTTTGTCTCTCGCTGAATTCTTTCTGCAATGAGACATCAAGAACCTGAGCTTCATTAAGTCCTGAGACCAGGCGTGTGATCTCCTGGGGTTCAAGTCCCAGTCTGAGTTGCACAGTTTCACATGTGCTTATTTAAGACTGCACGGCAGTGCGATAGGGCTTTATGGGTTCAAAACGTGTGCAGGCTCACTTGTTTCTTGAGGAAGTTAGGAGGGGCGCCATTACAACGTGGCTCTGAAGGCTTACTCCACCCAAGGTCCCCTACTCAGTAAATGGAGGAATGAGGCTTTAAGTTCCAGCCTTCCTACCAGGGGGTCAGCTCTCTTTGTATGGTTTCACATTAACACTTGAATATGTTGGTCTTTTTCTCGAGGGTTCCCAACCTTTACGATGCCTGGCATGCTCTCGAATTTGTCCCAACGTGCTGAAGACCTGCTCCTAAGCCTACCCATCCTTCCAACCACGCATCTCCTATGGTCCACATGGAAAGAAAGAAATCTGCTGACTCAGCAGAATGTAAGCCGAGCTGCTTACACCTCCCACTCTCGAAACCGTTCTCTTGGCTCTTGTAGTTAGAGGGAGCCATTTGATCCAAAGAGTTACGTAGATCGAATATCTGCACGGACTTTAAATCAACACTTGATAAAGCAACAGAAGGAGTTCACCAGGAGTGAGCATGACCCACAGCCTACCGGAGAGTTAATACAAACACGCAAGACACCGTAAATAACACAGAGTTTGTTTTTTTGTTTTGTTTCTTTTTGGCCGTGCCATACGGCTTGTGGGATCTTAGTTCCCCGACCAGGCATTGAAACCGGGCCTTCGGCAGTGAGAGCACGGACTCCTAACCACTGGACCACCAGGGAATTCCCCAGAGTGAGTTCTTGTGCTAATTTCCAATTTCTGTTCACTAAAGTTAATCCAGGAGAGTTGTCTTTGTTATATGACAAAGTAGAACAAAGTATCCTCTGTCCTTTTAATTTTTCTTCTGTCATCAAGGTTCTGTTCAGCTACTTCTTTGTGTCTGTCTAGGAAAAATGCACTGTGTTTTCCTCTCCTCTCACACACAATACATCTGACTCCAGATGCGTGGGTTTTCACCCACGCCGACTGATTTCCTTGGCTCCAGCTGGGTATCCTACCATTCACTTCACTTCTTTTTTTTTTTTTTTAATTTATTTGTTTTATTTATTTTATTTCTGGCTGCATTGGGTCTTCGTTGCTGCACGCGGGCTTTTGCTAGTTGCGGCGAGCGGGGGCTTCTCATTGCGGTGGCTTCTCTTTGTTTTGGAGCACCGGCTCTAGGCGCTCGGGCTTCAGTAGTTGTGGCACGAGGGCTCAGTAGTTGTGGCTCGCCGCCTCTAGAGTGCAGGCTCAGTAGTTGTGGCGCACGGGCTTAGTTGCTCCGCGGCATGTGGGATCTTCCTGGACCAGGGCTCGAACCCGTGTCCCCTGAATTGGCAGGCAGATTCTTAACTACTGTGCCACCAGGGAAGCCCTCACTTCACTTCTGAATCTCAGTGGAGTTAGTCCAGGTCCCACAGGTTAAGGGCTCAGTCCCACAAGACTGCCCCCACCTCAGATGCTAATTGCAAGGAGTAGGTCTCCAGGTCCCCACAACTTCTGTCCAGCTTGGCTACAAATCAGAGGTTCCCATGACCCTCTCCTCCGGCTCAGTAACTTGCTACAGTAGCTCACAGAACCCAGGAAAACAATTTATTTACTACTGCTGATTTATGATAAAGGACATTTCGAAACATACAAATGAACAGCCAGATGGAGAGGTACACAGGGCAAGCTCTGGAAGGGTTCTGAGCCCAAGAGCTTCTATCCCCTTGGAGTTGGGGTGTGTCACCCTCCAGGCATGTAAGATGCATTCACTGACCTGGAAGCTCTCCCAACCCCATACTTAGGGGATTTTTATGGAGGCTTCATCACATAGGCATAACCTATCATGAACTCAATCTCCTGCCCCTTTCCCCTTCCAGGAGGATGGGAGGTGGGGCTGAAAGTTCCAAGCTTCTAATCTTGACTTGGTCTTTCTGGTGACCAGCCCCCATCTTGACACTATCCAGGAGCCCGTCAAGAGTTGCCTCCATATTGGCACAATATTGTAAATCAACTATACTGCAATTAAAAAAACAAAGAGTTGCCTCATTAGAACACAGGATGCTTCTATCACCCAGGAAATTCCAAGGGATTTAGGAGCTGTGTGTCAGGAACCCAGTCAAAGACCAAACATTAGGACAAAAGATGTTCTAGTGCTCTTATCATTTAGGAAATTATCAGGGTTTTAGGAGCTCTGTGCCAGGGACTGGGGGCAGAGACCAATATATGTTTTTTTCTATTATGTCATGATGTCCTACTGTCGACCGTTGAAAAATTGTTTCCTTATGTCCCTAATTGTCCATCTCTGTTTACAACTGCTCAAAGTGTAGGTTTTAAGTAGTTCATAAACTACTCCGGTGAAGCTTTTGTAGGATGCCTGCCTTCCTTCCTACTGCCTGGGAACTGGCTCTCAGTTTCCTGCCCTGCAGCTCTTGGCCTCTCTCCGAGGTCTCTCTCAGCCACCTCTGAGCTTTGCCCCAAAGTATAACAGGATGGACGTTTGTATAGTCTTCTTGATGTGGGGAGAATTGTCTAGACGGGGCCCAAGCAGTGAATGGCTTTCTCCACCATCAGTCCTGAGTGCCTAGTGTTTTCTCTGCACCCACGACTGGGGCCCGTTTTGCCAAAGTGAAGCGAGGAGTCCATTTACCCTCCGGCCCTGAGCCTCATGTACACAGCACCCCAGTCTTCTTCCTTCAGCCCCTGTCTGGACCAAAACTGGGTTACAGAGTGGGAAACCCAGGAATTTCATGTCGCCATCTCACAAGGAATCTCTTGGGACAGGACTCCTTTGGTGTGTGTTGCCGGCGATAATTCACATTTCTCTTGATTAGTGGAGGCTTCCAGGGGAGGGGAGTTTTGAGTGGAACTGAGAGGGGCCGTGAGGCTGTGCTCTGCCCGGGAGACATCCTGCCACACTCAGGTCAAACAGCCTGAAGAAATGCCAACAGATAGCTGCCAGGTTTGGGGTGAAATTAGTTTGAGAACTGTGTAAAGCACAAATCCAATTTATCTCACTTTTTTATTGAGTAATAATTCTAAATTATATCTATCCCTATAATTCTAAAGGTATCACTAAAGTGTGATTTGTTTTTGTTTCATTTTGTTTCTTCATTGGATTTTTATAAACAAAACAACAAAATAAAATAAAACAAAAACACTCTCTCACCAGACCACATGGTTCATTATTGGTGGCCAGAAAATTCCTATTAAGGAGGAAGACTCTTCTGCTTGGGATGATTTTTTTTTTTTTTTAATATTTGGTGCTTTTATATATATATATATATTTTTAATTAATTTGTTTATTTATTTATTTATGGCTGTGTTGGGTCTTCGTTTCTGTGCGAGGGCTTTCTCTAGTTGCGGCGAGCGGGGACCACTCTTCATCGCGGTGCGCGGGCCTCTCACTGTCGCGGCCTCTCTTGTTGCGGCACACAGGCTCCAGACACGCAGGCTCAGCAGTTGTGGCTCACGGGCCCAGTTGCTCCGCGGCATGTGGGATCGTCCCAGACCAGAGCTCGAACCCATGTCCCCTGCATTGGCAGGCAGATTCTCAACCACTGCGCCACCAGGGAAGCCCTGGGATGATTTTTAAACGTTCTGAAATGAATAATGATGATGGTTGCATAGCATTGTGAATGTATTGGGTTGGCCGAAAAGTTCTTTCGGGTTTTTCTGTATGCGTGTATGGAAAATCCCGAATGAACTTCTTGGCCAACCCAATATTTAATGCCACTGAATTGTGTCCTTAAATGTGGTTAAAATGATCTGTATAACTGAATCACTTTGCTATACACCTGAAACTAACACAACATTGTAAATCAACTATACTTCAATTTAAAAAAATAATGCAGAGAGATATAGCTAAAAAATGGTTAAAATGGTAAAATTTTATATGGATATTATGCAATTTAAAAAACAAATTTTTAAGGGAGAACCCCAAGGTAGGACAGAGATCTTCGAACTCTCTTTGAGCATCTAGAAGCCTTAGGAGATGGAAACAACTTAGTATAACAGAAAGAATCTGGTCTTTGGAGCCGCACAGACCTGGGCTCACAGAGAGGACCCACCCTCGCTGGCTGTGACCTTGAGCCAGCTATCAGTGTCCTTGGATCTCAGTTTCCTATAGTTAAGAAACAGATACTAACTACGCAGTAGGGTTTTTGCTAGGATTAAGTAAAATAAGTGTGGGATGTAGAATATACCAACTAAGTTACTCTTAACCCCTAGAGCTTTTTTTTGGTTGCGCGGCTTGTGGGATCTCAGTTCCCCGACCAGGGATTCAACCCAGTCCACAGCAACGAAAGCCTGGAATCATAACCATTAGGCCACCAGGGAACTCCCACCCCTAGAGCTTTTAAAATCTATTCATGCTTGGACTCGACCACCCTCTAAGGGCTTGAGAGTGATGCCTCCTGTTGTTCCAAGCAGGCATTCACACCAAGTATTAGTGTGAAGCTCCTTTCTTAATTTAGTGCTTCTGTGTTCTTGCTACTTTTTACTTATCTGCGTTGCACTTATCCTGATAGAGAAGCTTGCTGCTCCCATCTCTCCACACCTGCTGGCACTTAACAACACGCCGGTCTTTTATATTAGTGCTGTGGTCGTTGCCTTTTCAGATTTACTTGTTGTCAAATCCTCTCTTTGCCAATTTAGTGATAATATCATGGAGGCAAGAAAGGAAGGTGTAATCAGCTCTGCGGGAGAAGCAGGATACTCCTGCCTGGGAGTAGCCGCCCTGGACCACTCGCCCAGAATAGCTCGGGGTCTCCATACTTTGGAGTTGCCTGTTTCCCTGTGTTACCAAGGAACGCAAAGGGTACTTCCATCTCCCCTCCATCCTTCTTGTGACTTAGAAAAATTCCCAGATTTTTTAAAGCATTCTTCCCTGACGATAACAACTTATATTTTCCCATACAGAATGACCACTTTCTCTAAAACCTGCACTCCTTGAGGGTTATTAATTCATCCCTTTAGAAATCTTGTAGGTTAGGTGGAACAATTACAACCACGTAACAGATGGCTTCTCAAGAGAAGAAGAAACTGCCCAGGATGGAAGGCTGATCTACTGATTTGTTTAACAGATATTTACTGAGCGCTGTTCTGAGGGCTTGGCCTGTATTGACTGTGTGATCCTCATAGTAACAACATCAACCTCATTTTATAGATGTGAACATGAGTTACGGAGAGGTTAAGTCACTCACTGCATTTGGACACACAAGTAGCAGGTGGCAGAGCAGTCAGATGCTGGACCCACTGGCTTGTTACTACCCAGCCTCAGTGGGTGCCCAGCTGGGAATACCAGGGAGACAGCTGGAAGGGCCCCACCTCTCTCTACAGAAATGCACCGAATCCCAGCTGCTACATGAGAGAGAGACTGCCCTTTACCTCCTGCTCCCAAGTCCCAGAAGGAAAACAGAAAGTAAGTGCTTAATATAACTAAATAATGGGACCTTTGACTAAATACCACGCTAAAGAATGATATTCCACTAAAGGGCATGAAAACAGAATTTTAAAATAAGGAGGTAGAATGACTTTATCCCAATGATCTCATCCCCAAGGCGGAAGGACGGTGGAGAAAAAGAGATTGCCACTGCTTAGCTTATTAAACAGAGTTTCTAGAAAGCAGTATCTGATTACCACTTCCTCTAGTTGTCTTGGTAAGTGAATTCCTGCACAAAGGAAAAAGAGAGAAGGTCATCAAATCCAAATAACTTCAAACCAACTCCTAAAGCAAGCCTGGCAATAACTCTGCTGCCGGAAGCTGAGCCGGGCTCCAGGGAGAGGAGCTCAGCTGGGTACCGCCCAATGGGGGCTGCCAAGGGTCAGCCAATAGCAACACAGGACGTCCAGGGACATTTGCATGTAGGATAAACAATGAATAATGGTTTTTTTTTACAAGTACATCCTTGTTGTTTATCCATTTACATTTAACTCGGCGTTCTCTATTTTTTCTGGTAACTCTACTCCCAACACTAAAAGAAGCGTGCATGGTATAATTTCTCCTAGGTGCATTAGCCTTCCTGCCTCGGTATACCCCAGCAGAGCTAAACTTCTTTCACTAAAGAGGAAAACTGTAGTTGAAATGGTGTAGGGAATTTAAACATATCTGATAGAAATCAAATCAGGATACAAGAGGCGTAGAGTGGACTTTATTACGGTTAGTGTTCTTTCTCAGTAGGGGGGAAAAAAAACAAAAGTTGTGCAAAAAACTGCAGGTCTGGGAATGAAGAGAACCGGGGTTCTAAGGGCCCTACCCTCCAGTCAGCTCCCCTGATTCCCACGGCTTCTGTCCTTCCCCTCTAACTCAGATCCTGGAAGCGCTGAATTTCTTTCACTTGGTGGCAGGCGCTCACTTCGTGGAGGAGACTTGAGGAAGAGGAGTAGAGATGGGAGGATTTGTGCATGTTTGTGCGACTTGCAGGTCGGCAACAAACTATAGCTTAATATTTAAAAGTGCACGTTTATTTAATTAAAATAACCAGATATTTTAGCCATTATATCCATAATATAAGTGCCTGCTGTTTTTGTTAAAAATAAAAATTATACACGTCTGTCACCGAAGAGAGCTGAGAGAAATGCGAGTCAGTCTCGCCCTGCCTCTGGTTAGTTCCCAGTGGCAGGTGTTTTTCCCAGCGTCAGATTCTTCACGTTTGACACGCAAAGCTGGAGCAAAGCTGGAATGAAGATCTTCGAGGTCGCTTCCTGTTCTAGAACTCTTTGATGTGACAGTTCCTCAATGGGCTTTTGTTACCTGCAGGAATTTCGTAACTCAGAAGAGGGAATTAACATGGCTACTTAGCTAGTTTCAGCTAAGGGACAGAATAGCTCCAGCTTTACTACTGAATAATCACCATATAAAATGAAAAGGACTGAACCTTAGGCTTTAAAAAAAAAATCCATGTTAAATAATAGTGGCATTCATTCTCCTGCACTAGCTCAACTTGCCTGAGGAGCAGTTGTTAAAAGGCAGTCGCCTCCAGATCCTTGCTCACCAGCCTCCTTTTAAAAGAAAATTAACCCTTTTGAGTCCTCAAATAAGCACAGTCACATTCTAAGTGCGAAAGGAGTAAGAAACGATAATCATAAACTTTCCACCCCTAACTGTCTAAGCAGGTTTGGAGGATTCTGAAATTACTCCTTTGGGGGCCATTTCCCAGGTGTGAAAAGATTTGCACACAATTGCTGTGCTTACTTGATCACTATCAGTAATCACAGTGGGCCCCAAGCTTCCATCAAAAAAGTACTTAGACCTCCAACCGATGACTGTCGTTGGACAAGCGGTAATTCTCTTACCCATATTTATATTTTATATCTTGATTATTTAACTCTAAATATCAAGAAGGTCCATTAGTAGATGGCTGAAATTGGTAGAAATCCTGTAACTCCTGTTTATTTTGAACTATGAGTCTTTGTTGCTGCGCGCAGGCTTTCTCGAGTTGGGACGAACGGGGGCTACTCTTCGTCGTGGTGCGTGAGCTTCTCATTGCAGTAGCTTCTCTTGTTGTGGAGCAGGGCTCTAGGCACATGGGCTTCAGTAGTTGTGGCATGTGGGCTCAGTAGTTGTGGCTGGCGGGCTCTAGAGCGCAGGCTCGGTAGTTGTGGCGCACGGGCTTTGTTGCTCCGCGGCATGTGGGATCTTCCCGGACCAGGGCTCGAACCTATGTCCCCTGCATTGGCAGGCAGATTCCTAACCACTGTGCCACCAGGGAAGCCCCATAATGCCTATTTAAATGTGGCCAGGCAGGGACTTCCCTGGTGGTCCAGTGGTTAAGACTCTGCACTCCCAACGCAGAGGGCCCTGGGTTCAATCCCTGATCAGGGAACTAGATCCCGCATGCCGCAACTAAGATCCCTGTACACAGTAATGAAGATCCCATGTGGCGCAACTAAGACCCGGTGCAATCAAATAAATAAATAACTATTTTTTTTAAATGGCCAGGCATAGCCAAATACAGCTGAGTTGTGTATTCGAACTATTAGAGAATCTAAACTTAAAACTTTTGTTTCAAAATTCCAAATCTTAGAAAAGTATATATTTATGGAGGTATAGTTGGTTTACAACATTGTGTTAGTTTCAGGTATACAGCAAAGTGATTCAGATATATATATCTTTTTCAGATTCTCTTCCATTATAGGTTATTACAAAATGTTGAATATAGTTCCCTGTGCTATACAGTAGGACCTTGTTGTTTATCTATTTTATATATAGCAGTTTGTATCTGCTAATCCCAAACTCCTAATTTATCCCTCCCACCCCCTTTTCCTCTTGGTAACCGTAAGTTTGTTTTCTACATCTGTGAGTCTGTTTCTGTTTTGTAAATAATTTCATTTGTATCATTTTTTAAGATTCCACATATAAGTGATATCATATGGTATTTGTCTTTCTCTGTCTGACTTACTTCACTTAGTATGATAATCTCTAAGTCCATCCATGTTGCTGCAAATGGCAATATTTCATTCGTTTTTATGGATGAATAATATTCCATTGTATATATGTAACACTTCTTCTTTATCCATTCCGCTGCCCCTGCACACTTAGGTTGCTTCCACGTCTTGGCTGTTGTAAATGGCACTGCTGTGAACATTGGGGTGCATGTATCTTTTCCAATTAGAGTTTTCATCTGAAAATTATATTTTTAATAACACTTTTACGTTATTTATTTATTTATTTTGGCTGTGCCCTGCTCAGTTCCCTGACCAGGGATTGAACCTGGGCCACAGTGGTGAACACACAGAATCCTAACCACTAGACCATCAGGGAACTCCCTTAATAGGACTTTTAAAAGTTACTAAATAGCAAATGAAAGACTTCAAGTTAGAGAAACTGGATTACAGTGGCATTAATAATAATAAAAATATTATGATGATGATTATGTATTATAAAAAAGTTTGGGTCTTAAAGCATCCCTTTCTTCCAGTAACCTGACATATTTAACGATATGCTGTATTCCACTTGTCCTCATGACAATAAGACCTATGGATGGTGGAAACTATTATAAAGGAACAGAGAGACTTTGGGGTCACTCTAGCTACATAGCAGGGCTCAAAACGCCGGGGAAGAACTTCTTTCTCTATTTTCCTTATGAATCAATATGGATAACTAACCAAGATAAATTAGTTCCCAAAGCAGATCTAGGGTAGCTCTCTACCCAGCTTGAATTCAGCAAATAACTGCCAACTCTCCTATATTCTTTTCCAATTCTACCGTGCTTAACATCTGGCTTGGGATAAAAATATCGTTAAAGGGAGTAAGCTCAGCTCTTTCCCCGGGCACTCTGGGCGGAGAAACGCGTTCTTTGCCTTCCTTCATCTGTCGCCAGGTCTTCCTGTGGAGCCAGGTTTCTGTCTGACCATCCCCGGGTCCCGAGACCACTGCGGCAGTCCTAGCCCTCACCCAGTGTGCTGAGGGGCCCTCCCAGTGCGGGCACCGGCATCTTCCGGCAAAGGCACTCAGGCGTCTGTGACAAGGGGCCAGGCTACTGCAGAGGTTCCCTGCTCTGCCTGCTGCCCGAGTCTCCTAGGGCCACTGCCTCTGGTTAAAGGGTACACAAGAGTTACTGAGACCACTCCAAAAGGTCCTCGAGTGCCAGAGATTGGGTCCTGGATTTCCTCTGTGCAGTGCCCAGAGCTCAGCCCTTTGCCTCTCAGGCCAGAAACAGCAGAAAAATGGTGCCTTTTTGGTTCACTCGATGCAGCCACTTTTCAACACTTCTGTATCACGCAGGGTGTCTCCAAATTCTTCCTTGGCTCACCCTGGGGAAAATCAACCCTTTCCCCCTTTGCCTCTCCTTCCCTCCTTCTCTCCCTCTTTCCTCCCCGGCTTTCCCTTCTGAACTTTCTGTTTCTCTTTCTCTCCTTCTGCCCTGGCTAAACTTCACACGTCAGTCTCACTTCCCAAGCCTGGAGCCTGTCAGAAGACCCTTACCTGATTTTCTAGAGCAGCACTATGGAATAGAAATATAATGTGAGGCACGTGTATAATTTAAAATTTTCTAGTAGCTGCATTTAAAGAGAAGTAAAACGAAACAGGTGAAATTAATTTTAATAACATAATTTATTTAACCCAGTATATTCAAAATGGCATCATTTCAATATGTAATCAATATAAAAACAGAGGTATTTTACATTCTTTTTCTTTCTTTTTTTTTTAGTTCACCCTTTTATTTTATTTGTCATTTTTTGGCTGCAAGGGGCTTGCGGGATCTTAGTTCCCCCACCCGGGATTGAACCCATGCCCTCTGCAGTGGAAGCACAGAGTCTAACCACTGGATCACCAGGGAATTCCCTTTTACATCCTTTTTTTCTTATGAAGTTTTTGAAATCCCATGTATATTTCACACTTACAGCATATCCCGATTTGGACCTGCCACCTTTCAATGCCCACAAGCCCTCTGTGGTTGGTGGCTGCCATATTGGACAGTGCACGCATGGGGGCTAATGTGTCTGCCCCAGTGCTGCTGTGGCAGAGATTGATAATTACCTCCCAACATTCACTTTCCCCTTTTAGTTTAATATAGAACGCCAATTTGGGGGTTTTATTTCTCAGACTCCCCTGCAGTACAGTGTGGTCATGTAATCAAGTTCAGGCCAATGAGATACAATATCCAGTACCACTAAGAAGTCTCCTTATGGGGCAAAAGCATGTATTCTTTGTTAACTCTACCCATGTTGAACATCTGGCTTGAGATTTAAAAAAAAAAATCTTTAAAAAGCGAGGGTAAGCTCAGGTTTCCTCTGGAGCTCTGGGGTGGGGAGAAGGGCATTCTTGGCCTTCCTTCTGTTGTTATGAGCCTTGGAATGCCGTCATGGAGCTGTCATAGCCCTGGGCTGCAGGCCTGTGGACTCCTGTGTAAGAGAGAAATAAACTTCTGCCTTATTTCAGCTATTGATATTTTGAGCTCTTTCTGGGCCTAATCTTAACTGACGCACTTCTGTAAGGTGGTTTTAGCCGACAACAAAATCAGTCGCAGCAAGTAGCAGAAGGCTGGGAAAATCCTCTGTGGCAATGCCCTCCCCAGGGTCTTATCTTACTGTGGTCCCTCCTCCAGAGATGTTGGAAGTGTCTACACTCTCAAAGACCCTTTTGAGTCACTGAATAACTTCGAGAAGGGAGTGGTCTCATAGCTGGTTAACAGCCTCATTGAAAAAGAAACAGATTCACTGTATCTCCATCCCTTGAAATGACCTACTGCCCTGTGCCCCAGTGGGTGAGAAAATGTCAGTTACATAGAATAGAGTTTCAGACTATATTTCACTTTCTTTAAGATTTGAAGTTAAAAATTAAAATGTCCTTTTCCTGCTTCATCCCGTGAAACATCATGATGCGCAGAGCTGCGTCTGCTCTCTCATTCATAATGAAAAGGGTTCCCTCGATCCTTGAGAACATGTCTTTGAATGGGAAAGTGCCCTAAAGGCAATTCAGACCAAAAGAGAAGGAAGATGAGGCCAGGGGGCAGAGGTGCATGAAATGAGCTTGGGAGGACCCCTGAGTCACCTGGACAATGACCTTTGTGACCAGAAACCCTCCTCTGAGGGGCTGCATCCAAGCTTCACTTTCCATGGGACCAGTGGCTTCTTTCCCTGGCAAAAGAGCTAAAACTTACCAGGCTGCAGCAGGTGCTGGTTGGCTGGTGGTGACCATTAAGAGACCCCACCTTACATAACTGAAGAAAACATTGATAAAATTTTAAAAATACACTTACCTCAATCACTTTTGGGAAAAGGTCTGGCAGTTTCTTTATGAACAGCCTACATCTACCCTATGACCCAGCAAGTCCACTCCTAGGTATTTGCCCAAAAGAGTTGAAAACATATGTCCACAGAAAACCTTGTACAAGAATGTTTACAGCAGCTTTATTCATAATAGCCACAAACTGGAAACAGCCCGGTGTCCATCATGATGGGACTCGCTAAACTCTGGTATATTCATTCAGTGATTTCTACTAAGCAGTAAAAAGCAATGAATTACTGATACGATATGGATGCAACTCAAAGAAATCATGCACAGAGAAAGAAGACTTGCACAAGAGTTCATGCTGTATGGTTACTTTTATATGAAATTCTAGAACAGGCAAAACTAATGTTTGGTGGGAAAAAATTAGAAACAGCTTTCTGTGGTGGTTAGAGGCAAGAACTGACTGGGAAGGAGCAGGAGATGACATATATTCTGAATCTGTATTCTGTAATTCAGGTTTATGTATTTGCCAAACATTCAGTGGTGTGCTTAAGATTTGTTCACTTCATTGAAATGTTTTAATTGTGGTAAAATACACATAATATAAAATTTACCATTTTAATCATTTTTAAGCATCTGGTTCAGTGGCATTAAGTACATTCATGTTTTTGTGCAACCAGCACTACTCCCCGTCTCCAGAATTTTTTCATCATTCCAGACTGAAACTCTATACCAATTAATAATAACTCCCCATCACCCTCTCCCCCTAGTCCCTGGTAACCACTAATCCACTATTCTTTATGGACTTGACTATTCTATGTCTCTCATGTATGAGGAATCATACAATATTTGTCCTTTTGAGTATGGCTTATTTCACATAACAATGTTTTCAAGGTTCATCCATGTTGTGGCATGTGTCAGAAATTCATTTCTTTTTAAGGCTGAATAATATTTCATTGTATGTAAATACCACATTTTGTATATATATTTATTCAGTGCTGCTGTGAACATTGGTGTACAAATATCTGTTCAAGTTCCTGCTTTCAACTTTTTGGGTATATATCTAGAAGTGGAATTACTGGATCATACAGTAATTCTGTTTAATTTTTTGAGGAACCTTTTTTTTACAGCAACTACCATTTTACATTCCCACCAGCAATGCACAAGGGTTCCAATTTCTCCACATTACTAACACTTGTTATTTTCTGTTTGCCCTGTTTGTTTTTATAATAGCCATTCTAATAGGTGTGAAGTAGTATCTTATGGTTTTTATTTGCATTTCCCTAATGATTAGTGGTGTTGAGCATCTTTTCATGTGCTTATTGGCCATTTATATGTCTTTTTTGGAGCTCTCTTCATGTCCTTTGCTCAGTTTTTTGTTGTTGTTGAGTTGTAGGTATCCTGTATATAATCTAGATATAAATCTTTTATCAGAAATATGATTTGCAAGTGTTTTATCTTATTCTATGGGTTGCCTTTTTACTTTCTTGATAGTGTCCTTTGATACACAGAGTTTTTAATTTTGATGAAGTCCAATTTATGTTTTTTCTTTTGTTGCTTGAACTTTTGGTGTCATATCCAAGAAATCATTGTCAAATCCAGTTTCATGAAGATTTATCCCTATTTTTTTCCTCAGAGTGTTATACTTTTAGCTCTTAAATTTAGATCTTTGATGCATTTTGACTTTTTTTTTTTTTTTTTTTTTTGTATATGGTGTCGGATAAGGGTCCAACTTCATTCTTTTGCATGTGGATATCAGTGTGCCCAGAACCATTTGTTGAAAAACTATCCTTTCTTCACTGAATGGTTTTGGCACCCTTGTTAAAAATCATTTGACCATATATTTGAGGGTTTATGTCTGGGCTCTCTATTTTATTCCATTGGTCTGTATGCCATTACCACACTGTCCTGATAATTGTAGCTTTGTAGTAAGTTTTGAAATCAGAAAGTGGGATTCCTCTAACTTTGATCTTCTTTTCAAGATTGTTTTGGTTATTCAGGATCCCTTGCAACTCCATATCAATCTTAGGATGAACTTTTCTATTTTTTTCAAAAAATATTATTGATTTTGACAGGAATGGCATTGAATCTATAAATTGCTTTGGGTACTATTATCGTCTTAACAATATTAATCTTCCAATCCATGAACACAAGGTGTTTTTCCATTTTTCTGTTTTTTTCTTGAATTTGTTTCAGCAATAATTTGTAGTTTTTAGTTTTATAAGTCTTTTGCCTCTTTGGTTGAGTTTATTCCTGAGTATTTTATTGTTTTTGATGTTTTGATAAATGGAATTATTTCCTTAATTTCTTTTTTAGCTTGTCTATTATTAGTGTATAGAAATGCAACAGATTTTTGTGTGTTGATTTCATATCCTGCAACTTTACTGAATTTATTTATTAGTTCTAACAATATTTTTGTGGAATCTTTAGGGATTTCTACATATAAGGTCATATCATCTGTGAACAGAGATAATTTTACTTCTTCCTTTCCAATTGGAATGACTTTTATTTCTATTTCTTATCTAATTGTTCTGTCTAGGACTTCAAATATTATGTTAAGTAGAAATGGCAAAGGCAGCATCCTTGTCTTATTCCTGATTTGAGGGTATTCATTGAGAGTTTAACAAAAAAACCATAAAAATATTTTGAACTCTACTTAATGAAGTGTTTAGAGATGAAGTTACTGATGCTTGCAACTTACTTTGAAATTAGTCGAAACATAAAATGGACTGATGGATGGATAAATACGTAACAAAGCAAATATAGTAAAATGTCAACAGTAGAGTTCCAGGTGGTGGATATATGGGTGTTCATTGTGCAAGTCTTTCTCCTTTTCTCTAGTTTTGAAATTTTTCACAATAAAATGTGAGTCACATTTTAGAGATAAAGTTTTCCCACTTTTTACTGTGAAAAATTTACCTCTGAAATGTATGAATTAAAAAGTCAAGATGCTACTTCTATGAAAGTAGAACTTGAGTACTGTGACTACTTGCCCACCTAACAGCCATTGCTCTCCTTCTCTTTCTTCCTGACAAAGCCTGACTCCCAAGAAAGGCTGAAACTGCTGAGATAGCCTTCTAGCCTCAACTGCAGCTTGGAATGTCCATGGAATCCAGCTCTGGCCAATGAGATCTGAGAAGAATTCTGCCAGGGGTAGAGTCTCTTCTTCATAAGATTTTTTTCTGGAGTGAAAAAAAACAGAATCATAAACAAGACTCCCTCACCCCTCGGGCTTTGCTGTGCATTCTGCCTTTGACCTTGGTAATGGGAGGCCATGATACCTGGCACTTCAGCAGGCATCTTGAGACCATGAGGTTTTCTCTAACCTGGGGAGACAAGCCAACAGGATGATGGAATGAATCATGGAAAGAGCCTGGGTCCTCAAAGGCATCACTTAGTTGTTGAACCAAGCCTGCAACTTCCTACTTCCAGGTTCATGTTATGTGGAATAACTGAATACCTTTAATTAAAGTTGTTGATAGTTCAATATTTAATTTGCAACTAAACACATTCTAAAGGATACAACTTTAAAAAATATAGTAGCTAAGTTCATCTTAGTTTCTTAGATTAGAATAAACTAGTTTCCTGTCTAATGCAGAAACTCCTCCAAGAACTTGTCTGACAGGTAGTGTTAGAATCAGCTGCATAAACACTGCCAGGAAGAAAAAGATCGCTATTTCCTGGGCACTTACTGAACTCCTCTGATTGTTATAGGGCTCTTCTAATATGTTAAACCAAAATAAACCTCGTTACTACTTTCACCCTTGGATTCCTGGGAACAATCCACAACAAGCTACCTCCTTCACATTCCAAATATCTGAAAATGGCTCCTATATATTCCCTTTGTATCACTGCTTGAGGATATAACATTCTTAGTTTCTTTACCATTTCCTATAAGACATTGCTTTTTAAATATTTTGACATCCTGTTCACCCTCAAGTTTACACTACCTTTTTGTTTTTAAATAGACCCCAGATGAGTCTAGCTAGAACATAAGAGACTAAGGTTACTTAGCTTAATCTAAGAATGTTATCAAACATCTAAATCATGCTTTTGCTTCTGCAATCTGGCCAGTTCTCTTCTCTCCTGTATTCATGAAATAGGTACTTCTTAACCTAAATGCAATTTTTCTAGTTAAAATTCTTCTTATGGTTTTAAGTCATGTTCTAGCCCCTGCAGTCTTTGTGAACCTTGCTCTGTTATTCATCATATAAGCTATCCCTCCCAGATTTTTGACACCAGTTTATGAAATAAGCATGTCTGATAGCTCTTCACCAAATTTAACATTCAAATATAAAACAAGAACCCCAAGGTACATCACCAGAAATTTATCTCCTGTTTTTTTGTTGTTGTTGTTGTTGTTTTTGGTTTTTTTTTTGGCCGCACGGCTTGCAGGATCTTAGTTCCCCCACCAGGGATGGAACCCATGCCCCATGCAGTAGAACAGAGTCCTAGCCACTGGACCATCAGGAAATTCCCTATTTCCAGGTTGATGTAATCAATTAATATTCTTTGGGTCCTGTTGTTCAATCAGCTGAAATAGTATAGAGGGTCATTAGCTGAGCATAATTAATGCTGAAAACAACCACTTAAAGCAAAATCATCTGAAACAGAAAAAAAAAAACATTAAATCTTGAAAATAATGTTTTCTTGGAATTGATCTTAAAAAATAAAACCAAAAATTTTGCAAATGAATTTATTTTACTTCAGAGTTAACAAATTTTCAGTTATGACTGCAATCATGCATCAATTCTGAGAATGAAAAAAAGAACGGATCAATTCTGTTATTTTTTAGGAGTGGGTGGATTTTCTGACAAAACTGTATGATAGCAAGAGGTGACAGCCTTCGTTTTACTTTTGACATTCAGATGACAATCATAAAGACTTATTTCTGAAAAAATATTAGAAGGCTTTAATAATTTTCCGAAGGTCCTTACTTTCCCTTTTATATAAAAATAATTCACTTCTGTGGTCCTTTGATGTCTACATGAGTTTTTTTCTTCCTCAACTAGTCTGACTCTTCCAGATCCTCCATTGTTTTTTATTTTGGGTTTCATTCAAGCAATTCTGTGAAATCCTACTTCTTTGCAAGATTTATAATTCCAGTTTGCAATTGACTTGAATTCCTGCATATAAGATAGCTATTAACATGGATTCTGGATCCAGCTCATCCTGGTTGAAATCCTGCTCGTTCACTCACTAGACCTGGAGCCTCAATTTCCTCATCTGTAAAATGGATTCGTAATAATATTTGCCTTATAGAGTTTTAATGAGTATTGAGTGAGTTCATATAGGTAAAGCACATAAAACAGTGTCTGGCACATAGTAAGCATTCAATACCGTAGTACGTATTTTTATTCTTATATTGTACAAGAAAATCAGCCAGCCATCAACAGACAAAGAAATTGATGCCTTAGGCTGAGACAGATGCTGGTATAAAGTGATTTCATGAGCTGAATTGTGTCCCCCAGACTTCATATGTTGAAGTCCTAAACCCTTGTACCTCAGATTATGACTATCTTTGGAGCTAGGGGCTTTTTTTTTTTTTAATATTTACTTGCTTTTAAAAAAATTTTTATTGGCGTATAGTTGATTTACAATGTTGTGTTAGTTTCAGGTGTACAGCAAAGTGAATCAGTTATACATATACATATATCCACTTTTTTTTTTTTTTAAGATTCTTTTCCCATGTAGGCCATTACAGAGTATTGAGCAGAGTTCCCTGTGCTATACAGCAGGTTATTATTAGTTATCTATTTTATATACAGTAGTGTGTATATATCAATCTGGAGACAGAGGTTTTAAAAAGACCCTTCTGGGAAGTTAAAAAGAAGTCATTAGGGTGGAGTCTAATCTAATATGACTGGTGTCCTTATAAGAAGAGAAAATTAGGACACAGATACACGGAGAAAAGATCATGTGAAGACACGGGGAGAAGACAGCCAGCCTCCAGGCAAGGAAAGAGCCTCAGAAGAAACCAACTCTGTTGACACCTTGACCTTGTACTCCCAGCCTCCAGAGCTGTGAGAAAATACATTTCTGTTGTTCAGACACCCAGTCCGTGGTGTTTTGTTATGGGAGGCCTAGCAAACTTCCACAAGTGGAGAGAAATATCTGAGTGCGACTATCTTACTTTAAAAAGTCATTAGTGGGGGCTTCCCTGGTGGCACAGTGGTTGAGAATCTGCCTGCCAATGCAGGGGACACGGGTTCGAGCCCTGGTCTGGGAAGATCCCACATGCCGCGGAGCAACTAGACCCGTGAGCCACAACTACTGAGCCTGCGCGTCTGGAGCCTGTGCTCCGCAACAAGAGAGGCCGCGATAGTGAGAGGCCCGTGCACCGCGATGAAGAGTGGCCCCCACTTGCCGCAACTAGAGAAAGCCCTCGCACAGAAACGAAGACCCAACACAGCCACAAATTAAAAAAAAAAAAAAAAAAAAAAAAAGTCATTAGTTTTAAAAGGTTCATTAAGTATTTCTGTTATGGTCATTTTCCTTCCCTTGCGCCCTTTCACTGAGGTTTCATATGATGAATGCTGGAATCTGGAGCACCCTGGAATCACAATCCACATTTCTCTGTGGTCCACAAGGATGTCATGAGAGACTTCTGGCAAATGTTTTGCTAAAACAGCACTTCTGACTATGATTTCTTCTTATTCCTCTAGTCAAGTGCTACAGAATGGAAACAAGGTTGTTAGGGGCGAGCTCAGATTTCAGGGAATGCAGGAGAGGGCCTGGCCGTCACCACTTTCTTCAATAAACACACACAAAGCCCCTTTCATCATCCATTCTGGGGCTCTGCTGAGGCTCTGCATTAAACTTAACCAGTGTGCGGACCCCTAAGTCACCTTTCCTGTTGTGCTGGAAAATCTGGAACTCATTTGACCATCTCCAGTCTTTGCCATCTCTCCGTTCCCCTGACCCCTCCCTTTCGGATAGTCCTGTGATCACATCTGCAAGTTCTTTCAGGGCCCTGGGGTGTCATTTATCTAAACTAACAGTCCTGCCCTCATTGTAAGCAGCTAGATGCTCCCTTTGCGTCTGTCTTGGTTTGAAGATCGTTCTGCTTGAGAGAGAAGACAAAAGCGTTATCACTTGTGCTGTTTTATCATACACACTGCAGTTTTTTTCATTTACATTGATCATTTTTCTCTTTTGTCTTTCCTGGTTCTGTCAGTGCAAACTTTTATTCACTGTCACAAATATCCTTTATACTGCAAAAATCTCATTAAGTAGATATCAGTTTAACTCGAGATATACTATCCAGAGCTGCAATGATTCCCCTGCGGACTATAAGATCCATTGATATGATACAGTAATTTGTATTATTATAAATATACTCAGGAATTTCAAATGTAGTTCTATCTTTCCCCTACTCCTTTAAGTCTTGAACTAATCCGGAGTCTTTGTCATATATCACAAACAAAACTTTTAAAAATGTAAGTATTGGAAGTAATGAATGTCATGTACTAGGTCATACCATGTTGTTCATCATTAAATGATGCCAGTTTAGGAAGGTATGTACTTCTTTGCCTCCATGCATCTTGCACAGTGAACATGCTTCCACGCTGGTCTTACCTAGACCCCTTCCAATGGTCCATCTATCAGATCCCCTAGATATCAGAGGCGGCCTGCAAAACTGTACACATTGGCCCCCTCCAGGACCCAGCCAACGGAAAACCTGCACTGCCCACCTGAGCCCCAGCTCCTCGGGGGATAGAGTCCTGCTAGCTGGCACTGACGCTGAGGCCTCCTCTGCTACCTGAAGTGCCTCTCCCCTCAAATGGAAGAAGTTATGCATGTTCTCCAGTAAATTTTCCCATTTGGCTGTGGCGCCTCGGGCTCACTGCAAGGAAGGGGGGAATGTGGAGCAGGCTAAAAGGAGAGAGACCCGTTTGTCCCTGCTTCAACTTGAGGAGATTCATTGCTTTTTTGTATATTTGGCCTCCTCGTAAGATTTTGTTTCAAGAAGGCCTTCAAGATAGTTTGTAGTAATAGGCAGCTCTGGAGGCTGCTCACATCTGCCCCTACTAAAGTTTCCTAGGTTTAGCGAAAAAAAATACACGATATCCAATTACATTTGAATTTCAGACAAACAACAAAAAAATCTTTAGTATAAGTATATCCCACATATCGCATGGGGTATACTTACACAACAAAAACCCTTTTTAGTACAAGTGTGACCCATATATTGTACGGGACATACTCATATTACAGAATGATTGGTTGTTCATCTGAAATTCAAATTTAACTGTGCCCTGTAGTTTATCTGGCGGTCCAGGCCTACTCCCAATGAGCCGACAGTGTACAGACTGTATAACTGACCCCTCTGCGGATATTGGCCCTTTTGCCTTTAGCAGCAATTCTTCCCTCTTCAGACCTCAGTTCGTTGGGCTGTGTCCCTCAGGCCCAGCCTTTGTCGTACTCCACTCCCAACCGTCGCGTGAGGACAGCCCAGCTCCAGAACTCACTGACCCAGCTCACACTGAGGTTGATAATCAGAATGAAAGACTCCCTTGTAGGCTGACCAGTCAGGGCAGACTTTCACCTGTATTGATCACTAGAAATGACTACACATCAACACTTGCATTTCTCAGTTGGGGAACAAAACCGAAAGGGGTTTCCACCATAAATGGTCTTGGCCGAGACTGGTCTACAGCTGGTTGGCGTTAGGGGTTGGCGGGTGGTGAGGGCTGGTAAAATACCTGAGGTGGGAGTGGCCTCAGGTTGAGGGAAGAAGGGAATGTGTTCTGCCATAGTTGTGGATGAAAGGATCTAAAAAGTGGCCTGAAGAAGAATGTTGTCTAAGATACCAAAGACCTTGTGCTTCTAATAGTTGTCATCTTTTCTTGGCACAGGGTGACAGAAAGAGCAAGGGGAGTCAGAGTCAGGGCTTAGAGTTACCCCAGTATCTGCTGAGCCAGGTACGTAACCTCTCTGACCTTCCTCTCCCACGTGATAGGATGCTTGTGCCTGTCTTGCTGGGTTTTTGTGGGAATTAAATGAAATACCACTTAAAGTTGGGTTTCTGTCCATTTCCTTCTCCCCTTTCCAAAATTAAATTATTTTCTCTGCTCTAAACAAAACAAAACAAAAGTGATTATGGTTTGGAGAGAATAAAGTGAGGAGAAAAAAAAATCTAGAAATATTAACATGAAAGAAAATTATATAATTTAATTTGAAAATATTCCGGTTAGGCAGGAAAACATGGGGAGATTTCTGTTTAAAGACAGAACACACACATTCACTGCTTCTCCTTCCAGAAACACCACCAAAATTATGGCCAAGGGACAAACGAAAGCCATGAACCAGCAGAACAAAGAGAACAGGAGGGAAGATGACAGCAACATTTTGGAAGGCAGAAAGCAGAAGACAGAGTGGTGAACTGACTTAGCCCTCCATAGAAAGATGCCTGCTTTTCTGGAAAGAGCACCAGACAGCTGGGAAAGCGGCAGCACTGGTCTAAGTAAAGGAGAGCAGGGGGACAGAAGCATCACATCCTGAAAAATAAGAGTTATTATTCTGAGATGGTGACCAGAATAGAGGCCTGAGTCCAAGTCTTTTAACCTCTCTGCACTCAGTTTCCTCACCTATAAAATATAAATTATGGACCCTAATGTCCTGGATTGATTGCAAGGAATAAATATGGCCAGGTGTGTGTAAAGGTTTTGTAAATTTAAAACACCATAGAAATGTAAGGAATTTATTAAGTGCATGAGGCAAAATGCAGCATAAGAAAACTAGCTACCAATAAACAGCTGGCCCTTTGATCTTGTTTGCAGCCCCTCAGAAAACTTGAACCTAAAATCACTGCCATGCAGAGATGCCAGACCTAGTCCTTATGGAAAATAAAACATTGCTTCCTCTCACAGGGCACTAAGCTACTCCTATGAATATTCGTGGAGTTTGAAGCCAAGCTAGCGTTTCATGGTGTGTGCTGGGTACATGCCCAGAGTGTGCTGTCAGATGTGTCCTGAGGTGCCTCCTAGGCCATCTTGCCTAAATAACACACAAAAATGGCCAAGTCTGGGGTATAGTTAACAACATTGTATGAATTTCAATTGTCTGATTTTGATAATACACTATGGTCACGTAAGATGTTACCACTGGGGGAAGCTGGGTGAAGGGTACCCAGGAATTCACTGCACTATTTTTGTGACATCTTGTGAGTTTAAAATTAATTTTTTAAAAAAAGTTTAAAGATAAAAGTATCCAGACCCAACTAATGCCCCAAATGAAAGAGAACCCAAACGACATCTGGAATGTTAGAGGGGTGTGAATCCTACAAGAACACTGGATTGTACTGCAAGGAATTGCAGTATCAACACCCTTACAGGCTACTTATTCTTGCAAAGAAGGAATGGTCTTTCACCAGAGCCTTTTTCCCCCAACCATTTGCTCAGTATCTCCCCTCAAACTACTATTTTATGTCTGCCATTAAGAAAAATTACCAGGTACATTCATCTACCTTGAAGAAGGAAATGAGTAGCGTCATTTTGCTTACTTTCCAATAACAAAGTAGGAAATCAGAAGTCCCTGGGTAATGTGAAAAAAAAAAAAACAACTTTATTTTACTTAAGAGATGCCAAGGAACTTCCCTGGTGGTCCAGTGGTTAAGACTGCACCTTCCAATGCAGGGGGTGCAGGTTTGATCCTTGGTCGGAGAACTAAGATCCCACATGCCCTGCAGCCAAAAAACCAAAACGTAAGACAGAAGCAATATGGTAACAAATTCAATAAAGACTTAAAAAAAAAGAGAGAGATGCCAAGACTCCTTGTGCCCCTGGGCATGGTGGGTGGAGGAGTTTCCTGCATGCAAAGTCACTAATGCAAGATGCATTAGCCCTTAGCTTTAGAAGTTTCACATTTCTTGGCACCAAAGGGTCATGAATAATCCTCTCCACTCCCCTTGACTATTGGAGGCCTTTCAAAATATTTCTTAGCCCTCATCCCTCCTGTACTTTGATCTTGTCAGGGAGAATGCAAGACATCAAGTTGTTTATACCCTAGACTAGCTTCAGTGTGTCTCCAATGTCAGTGTACAGTAGAATCACCTGTAAAAATACAGATTCTCAGGTCATACTCCCAGAAATAATGACTCCATAGACGTGGGCTGGAGCAAATTTTCTCCAATATTGACAATTGACAATATTGACTATAGGTCACACTGTGAAAATCACTGGCAGAGGGTAGGTACTTGCCTATAAAAGATAAAGAAAATGGCTGATTATATACAAGATTGAATTAAAAGACAATATGAAAATCAAAGGGTTTGACATGAGCATTGAATCGTTAAGAAATGAGAATGTGACCATGGTTCATTGACTCACATTTTAGATTTAATATTCCTTGCAGTAATTAATCATTTAAGATAAAAAATTTTGAATGGCTCAGTTATTTTCACTTGTGAGATAGGGCATCAGTTTTGTTATTTCAATCAGCCTAATTGAGACAAAATGAAGAATTCCTTAGTGGGTTTTTTTCCCCCTTAGTGGGAAGTATTTGCATCTAAAGTGCACAGATTGAGTTCCTTTTAAAGTATCAACGAGTAGAAGAATAGAAATGGGTTAATGTACAGACTTGCTTAGTCCACATAGGTTGTGATTATTAAGGCAAATTCAAGGAGCAAAATTGCATTTTAAAGCATTTTTTTTTTTTATTGCTCCAACCCAGTTTATATTTCCCTTCCTGAACAGCATTCATCTTAGTATCTCATTTACCTTCCAACTTGGCCATTTATCAGTTTTGCAAGCACAAGACTTTTATCCTCAGCAGGACTGTGAGTTCTGGGCAGAGCAGAATCATACCATTCTCTCACATGCTTTGCATAGAGTAACTGTTCAATAAATATTTGTTGTTTGAATCCATGAATAAATAAATGTAGATGAGCAGTCAGTCAAACCACCTTCACCAAATAAAACAGCTTGGAAGTGGAAGGAATGTATCCTAGAAAGAGCACTGAATTTAGAATCAGCCGAACCAGTCTCTGCTTCCTCCATCTGTAATCTGTGATCCAATAGAAGTATAATCCCTATCAAATTACCAATGACATTTTTCTTAGAACTAGAGCAAAAAAATTTTTAATTTGTATGGAAACACGCTAGAAATATAGTGCAAGTTACTAACACAGGCTGCCTATGTAATTTAAAAATTTTAATAGCTCTACTTTTAAAAGTAAAAATAAACAGGTAAAATAAATTTTAATATATTTTACCTTACCCAATGTGTCTAAAATATCATTCATCATATAATCAATATCAACTATTACTGATATATTTTACGTTCTTTTTTTTTCTTATTGGTTTTGAATCTGACGTGTATTTTACACCTGTAGCACATCTCAGTTTGGACCTGCCACTGTTCAAGTGCTCGTGGGGCTGGTCACCATCGTGGTGGAGAACACAGCTCCAGAGGCCTGTTAACTATGAATAAGCCTTGATTTCCTAATTGGGAAAATTGGAATAGTACCCCCGTCATACGGCCTCTGTGAGGATTAACTGAAACAATGGGGTGTGAAGATGTATGGTGGCGTGTAACACAAAGGCTAATTTCTTGCTATGCTACACATCCACTGAGCAGAGTGGGGATTCTTTTTTTTAAGATTTTTTTTTTAAATTGAAGGATAGTTGATTTACAATGTTGTGTTAGTTTCAGGTGTATAGCAAGGTGATTCAGTTTTATATATATATATAAATATATATATAATACATGTATGTTCTTTTTCAGATTCTTTTCCATTATAGGTTATTACAAGATATTCAATATAGTTCCCTGTGCTATACAGTAGGTCCTTGTTGTTTACCTATTTTATACATAGTAGTGTGCATCTGTTAATCCCAAACTCATAATTTATTCTTCCCTCCACCTTTCCCCTTTGGTAACCCTAAGTTTGTTTTCCATCTCTGTGAGTCTGTTTCCGTTTTTTAACAGAAGTTTAGGGACTTCCCTGGTGGTCCAGTGGTTAAGATTCCGTGCTCCCCATGCAGGGGGCCCGGGTTCAATCCCTGGTCAAGGAACTAGATCTCTCATGCTGCAACTAAAGAGCCTGTATGCCACAACTAAAGATCCTGCATGTGGCAACAAAGATCCCATGTGCCACAACTAAGACCTGGTGCAGCCAAAAAAAAAAAAAAGTTGAGTTCATTTGTATCATTTTTTTTAGATTCCACATATAAGTGATATCATATGGTATTTGTCTTTGTCTGGCTTACTTCACTTAGTATGATAATCTCTAGGTCCACCCATGTTTCTGCAAATGGCATTATTTCATTCTTTTTCATGGATGAGTAATATTCCATCATATATGAGTAATATTCCATTATATATATATATATACATATACACACACATACCACATGTTTATCCATTCATCTGTTGATGGACACTTCGGTTGCTTCCCTGCCTTGGCTATAGTGCAGCTATGAACATTGGGGTGTGTGTATCTTTTTGAATTATGGTTTCCTCCAGATATGCCCAGGAGTGGGTTTGCTGGATCATATGGTAACTCTATTTTTAGTTTTTTAAGGAACCTCCTTACTGTTTTTCATAGTGGTTACACCTATTTACATTCAGGGTGGGGATTCTTAAAATTTCTATTATGTCCTTTTACATTTGGGGGGGGGGGCAAAGTAGGTTATGTAGCCCCACCTAAACTTTAGTGGGAGTGAAGAATTGCAATCCTACTGTGCATCTGATAGGTGGAGAGCAGGAAATACTTGATGAACATCATGAAGGACTAAATCAGAACAACTACTCTAATAAGCATTTTTACTAACTTTCTTAAGAACTCAGTTCTGTAGTCCATTCTACCCACCAGAGATAGCATTTTAAGCGGGGTTTTCTCCCATGTTTGTGTAGGGGGCTAAGGGCGGGAGAACCACATCAGACACCTGAGGGTCTTAATACTGTTGTGCCTTTGCAAATGCTGATCCTACCTGGAACAGTCCTCATGGGTCCAGAGTCAAGTCAAATGCAACTTGCTTTGCTGGTTCTGTAGATCGATCTCTCCCAGGTGCAGGCACTGTTCACTGCTGGGATACTGCAGTGAACAAGCAGATCAAATTGCTGCCCTCATGGACCTCACTTTCCTGATTTCCTCTACAGAATGAGGTCCTTCCCTCCTAAGTGGCTCACTTTTATTAAGCCGACTGCAGGACAGCCACTTGTTGTGATGTCTGATAAAAGAAATGTTCACATATTGAGATACAGGGAAGTCATTCTGGCTTACGCATGAGTTAACTTGAATTTTATGCTAACTAAAATAGCCTGTGGCCTATCATACGTACATTGTACATCTGCTTTAATTATTTAAGAAAAGGGCACATTGATCAGAAGTCAAGAATGTCCATGTTAAAAATAAAGATTAAATGCCCCTCTTCCTGGGACACCAATGCCGGTACCCCTTTGATGATAAGACTCCATTCGCAGGTGCCAAGGCCATGCTGACTTGCTGTGTATGTGCCGGTCTGTTCTTTTTTTGTAACACTGAAGAAATGTAACCCTGAATTGTTTAATGTTCCTTTTTCTGCCAAGACATAAAACTGTGCTGAAAACCCTGCTTCTCTGGAGCTGCTTCTCAGCATAATCTGGGAAGACAGCTTCCGGGCTAGCCCTTAGTTTGGCTCAAATAAAACTGTTTTATAGTCCTATTATAGATAGTTTATTTATCGTTTTCATTGACACGTCCCTCTCCCTCTCTTCCGTGGAGCACTCTCAGAGTTACTCATCTTTAGCACTAGCCTCTTTCCATGCACAGAGCTTGAAAAGTCAGCCTCTGGGGGCTTCCCTGGTGGCGCAGTAGTTGGGAATCTGCCTGCCAATGCAGGGGACACGGGTTCGAGCCCTGGTCTGGGAAGATCCCACATGCCACGGAGCAACTGGGCCCGTGAGCCACAATTACTGAGCCTGCGCGTCTGGAGCCTGTGCTCCGCAACAAGAGAGGCCGCGATGGTGAGAGGCCCGTGCACCGCGATGAAGAGTGGTCCCCACTTGCCACAACAAGAGAAAGCCCTCGCACAGAAACGAAGACCCAACACAGTCATAAATAAATAAATAAATAAATAAAAGAACGTGAATTTCTTAAAAAAAAAAAAAAAGTCAGCCTCTGAAACAAAACTTCCTAAGTCAACTCATAAGTTTGGTGTAAGAGCAACTCCCCTGGGAGGAGCCTGCTGATCGGTAGCCCCTGAATCAAGGGCTGATGACCAGGATATATTATAAAATAGATACATGATTGATAGAAACGGGGCTGCAGAGTGAGCGCTGAGAACCACACACACGTGAGAAAGCCATTGCATCTGACAGGCTTAGAGATGCAGAACGTAGGGTGGAACAGGTTTGTCGTCTGTGAAATGGGAGTGATACCTACCTGTTGGGCTGTGGGAACTAAATGAGAGAATCTTTGGAAAGGACGGCGCCTGGTACTGGTGAAACCCTGGGCTAAATCCACTTCACCTGTCTTCACTATTCAAGGTCCCCCAAGCGGCATGTAGCCTAAACAATGTTCGCCCGAGTTGTTTTCCAGGAACTTGGAGTCAGCTGCGTCTACTTCACGTTGAGCCGGCTAAGACTGGATAGGACCACCGAACCTCCAACTGGGCTTGCGCGCGTGTCTGCACGGTGACCTTTTGAACGTGCAGCCGCCTGTATACTCCTTACGCATGCGCAGAACGACAATTACCTTACCTTTTCCCCTTCATGTTTCCCCGTGCTCCCCGTGCCCGCGACTGCCCTGCTGCTTTATTCTTTCTCCCATAAATACCCCAGCCCCTCGCCTTCAGGGAGGCAGATCTGGGATTTGTTCTTCCATCTCCTCGTTTGGCTGCTTTGGGAATAAATCCTCTCTCTGCTGTAAACTTCGACATCTCAGCGTTTTGGCTGCTGAGCGTTGGGCAAGATGAACCTGGTTCAGTAACAGTGGTAAGAACTCAATATATTATATTATTATTGAAAATTTTTTTCAGTAGTTATAAATAATGATTATTATTGGTTTTGGCAACCACCTTCTACCCTATGTGTTGACAGCTCACTTGGCTGAAGGTACTTAGGCTACTTGGAACTGGGTTTCTATGCTGTTCTGGTCACCAAACTGGGAGAGAGTGAATCTGAGGATGTTGGCATTTGGGGAAAAGAAAAAAAGGCACTCTGGTGACATTGTCAGGGTCATGATGTCCAGATTTGTCTGAAGTTGGAGACATCTTCGACGTCCAAATTCCAGGAAGCTTTTTTTGGACAAACTACTTTGAGCTGGGTTTTAATCCACATAGCAGAGTCACTGCCAACAGCATGCTGTCCGGAGCTCAGTGTGCCCAAAGCAAAGAGCCTGCCTAGCTGTCCATATCCAGGTATTTTCTTTATCCCTCAAAGCCTCCTTGGGGACACAGCAACTGAACTCCTCTTTTACGGGGCTTTCCTGTTGCTGCCCGAGCCCTCGATTTGCACCTGGAAAGACTCTCCCTGTGCGGCCTGTTCCTGCATCTCAGACGGTCCATCATGAAGCAGAGGTGCTATGTGAGTGGTGGCCTTGATCCTAGGATGCTCTCCCTCTGGATCAGAGGTTACCCCCCTGTGTTTCAGCCTGCCTGCTGTGGGCGCATGGTGATGACTCCCTTCCAAGCAGGGGGCTGTGTTGTACACCAGACATTTATCATAAAATTTCCCTTTTTAGAACACCACCTTATTATATCCGGACGTCTCCAAATGATTAACAGAATATTTATTCTTCTAACTGTAACTTCTTTAATGAGAGAGTGGTGGGGCATTTTTTGGAATAAAACACATAGGCATGGAGTTTTCTCTGAGCTGAGTTCACAAAGGCTGTCGGATTTGAAGATTTATGCTTGCTAGATAAATACTCCTTAAAGTGAGTATAGACTTCTGATCATTCTTTTACCAAGGAGAAAATTGGACCCAGAGATCTGAAGGGCCCTGTTTAAGTTCACAAGAGTTTACTTACATTAAGTGTTTCCCTGGACACTGTCATGGGAGCTGTAACTTCCTTCTGCCCTGCATCTCTGTCTTTGAAGGAACCGCCTCTCTTTACTCAGTGCCCCTGAGGTGACCCCAGGAGGGGGAGGTACTACAGTCAGGGTACACCACCCACCAGTAAGGGTGATTATAAAGGGGGACCATGAAGCAGGACCTACTGATTTCACAAGACCGCGTCATACCACTAAACTGAAGTTGGTTTAGCCTTAGATCAATTAGGTTTTTATGTTCGTTTCTAGTACCTGCACTATATTCATGCTTCCAATTTAAATTTTAGTGACTATTTCTAGGATTACTTATGATGATTTAGGAAACAGGATCTGTTTACTTCAGAGGTTTGATTCTCTCAAACTGAAAATGCTGTGTTCAGAATTCTGAGAGATGGGGCCAGGGGTTGTTTACAATAGGGAGTGTAGAATTTGGAGGGGGGAGGGATGCTGCAACTTTCTATATCTTAATTGTGGCGGTGGTTACCATGGTATGCCTTTGTCAAAACTCACAGAACTGAATACTGAAAATGGTGAATTTTATGGTCTGTCAATTATACCTTGAAGAGGATCAAAATATGCCACTTTGGCATAAGGATGATTTTTAGCTAAAGACTTTGAGAATCAACAGATGCAGGAAGAGTTCTTGCCCTTCCCTTATCTGCCTAGAAGCAGGGCATAAATTTCCCTTTGTGAAGGTGTCTTCCTCCCCTCCACCAGAAAGAGAAGAGGGGCTCTTATCACTGTAGATGAGAAGTTGGCACTGTGATGAGTCTGCATAAACATACCTTACTGAAAATAACCTTTATCTTCCATTATTTCCCCCATATAGTTGCTAGTTACTTGTCCGTGATTTATCACCCCTTGAAGCCCAAACCCTCTTCTCCTTCTTAAAAGGGTGTATAAGTTCTGAGTCTAATCACTTACTTGAATTTCACTGCCTTTCTGTGCATGTGAATATTAAATTGTTTGCCTTTTCTCCTGTTAATCTGCCTTTTGTTGGTTTAATTCACAAGTCCCTGCTTACTGAACCTAAAAGGGTAGAAGAAAAGTTTTTCCTTCCCGATGAGCTCAATAAAAAAAATTAAAGATAAATCCCCCCCCAACTCTGAGAAATTTTGTGTAATACTAATAATTGGGGGTAAAGGGGAAAAAAATCACAAATCAGCATGCTCAGTTTGATCCTACAATGGACATCTGTGATTTGGATTTTCCCAAAACCCCCTTTCCCTCTGGGAGTCTGCCTCTCCCTGAGTCTGTCAGAGATGATGCCTCTCTCTCTCTGATCAAAGGGACCCTGACTGAGCTGATAATAGTAACCCCATCCCGCTGGTAACATACCTGGAGAAGACATGTGACTCAAACAGGGCCAAGGAGAGTTCATGCCTACATTTATAAATAGACAGTGGAAGAAAGAGGTCTTTTTTTCTGTTCTCGGTACCATTCCCTACCATTTTATTTTATTTTATTTTTTAATGGTTTATTTATTTATTTAGGCCACGCCAGCAGGCATGCAGGATCTTAGTTCCCCAGCGAGGGATGGAACCCGTGCCCCCTGCAGTGGAAGCACAGAGTCCTGACCACTGGACTACCAGGGGAGTCCCCACCATTTGATTTTAAAACAGAAGCACAAAACCGGTTTCTGCTACCATTCCTCTCTTATGCTGAGGGGAGCCATCCCGAACTAAGCTAAGAATTACTGTGCCAGCGGTAGGCTTTGCCCACCCTCAACCTTTGCCCACCTCTGCTAAACTCTGGTCTTACACTCCCAACAAGAATCTGTGAGAGTTCTAGTGGCTCCACCTCCTCACCAACACTTGGTATCATCAGAACCAAAATTTGTGCCAATTCCACCAGCATAAAATAGAATCTTCGGTTTTTAAATTTGTGTTTTTCTGGTTACCTTGAGGCTGAACATATTTTCATACATTTATCAGCCATGTAGGTTTCCTCATCTGTGAATCTTTA
Source organism: Balaenoptera acutorostrata (assembly GCF_949987535.1). Taxonomy (NCBI): domain Eukaryota; kingdom Metazoa; phylum Chordata; class Mammalia; order Artiodactyla; family Balaenopteridae; genus Balaenoptera; species Balaenoptera acutorostrata. Next base: position 57,929,819 of record NC_080076.1, read on the forward strand.
CTCATGTCTTTTGCTTATTTTTCTGTGGATTATTTGTCTTTTTCTCAATCACTCATGTAGGTTTCCTCATCTGTGAATCTTTACTCATGTCTTTTGCTTATTTTTCTGTGGATTATTTGTCTTTTTCTCATTAATTTCTGAGATTTTTTTTTTCAATATATTCTGTGTACTGATTCTTTGTAAGCTAAATATATGGATCTGATGTTATCCCATTTTGGGCTTGTTTTGTTTTATTTTTTTAAGAAAACATACATTAAATATTTTTTAAAATATCCTTTTGTTGAAAAGAAGTTTTTAAAATTTTAATGAAATCAAATGTATCACTCTTTTCCTTTATGGTTTATGATTTTTATATCTCAAGTAAGAAATTCTTCTCTATTTTGTTCAACAATTTAATAATTTTAGGGGGAGCGGGATAAATTGGAAGATTGGGATTGACATATACACACTACTACATATAAAATAAATTATTTATTTACAATAGCCAAGACATGGAAGCAACCTAAATGTCCATCAACAGATGAATGAAGATGTGAGACATACACACACACACACACACACACACACACACACACACACATACATACACAATGGAATATTACTCAGCCATAGAAAAAAGTGAAATAATGCCATGTACAGCAACATGGAGGGACCTAGAGATTATCATAGTAAGTGAAGTCAGAGAAAGACAGATATCATATGATATCACTTACATGTGGAATCTAAAAAAATGATACAAATGAACTTATTTACAAAACAGAAACAGACTCACAGACTTAGAAAACAAACTACTTATGGTTACCAAAGAGGAATGGTTGGGGGGAGAGATAAATTAGGAGTTTGGGATTAATATATACACACTACTATATGTAAAATAGATAAACAACAAGGACCTATTGTATAGCACAAAGAGCTCTACTCAATACTCTGTAATGACCTATATGGGAAAAGAATCTAAAAAAGAGTGGATATATGTATATGTATAACTGATTCAGTTTGCTGAATAGCAGAAACTAACACAACATTGTAAATCAACTATACCTAATAAAATTTTTTTTTTAATTTAAATTTTGCCTTTTTACATTTAGGTTTAGTTCACTTGGAATTCACTTTTTGTATATGGTATGAGGTAGGGACTTGTTTTGGTTTGCTTTTTTAAATTTCCACATGGATAACCAACTGTCTTAAAAATATTTATTTAAAAAGTCCATATCCAAAAAAAAAAAGCAAATAAGGACTTCCCTGGTGGTCCAGTGGTTAAGGCTCCATGCTTCCACTGCAAGGGGCACGGGTTGGATCCCTTGTTGGGGAACTAAGATCCTGCATGCCTTGTAGTGCAGCCAAAAAAAAAGTCCATATCCTGTTGAAGGAGCCTTCGTGATATTTATCTGTACTGTCACCTCTATCATAATTAAGGTCCCTAATATGTAGGTTCTTTATATGTAATATTTTATATATATATATAAAGATAGTTGCATTAATATATATTCTTAGTTGAATCCTAATCTATATAGAATTTGGCATCAGGGAATGGAGTGTGGCAGGCCGCAGACCTGATTGTGGAATTCGGTGAGCTGGGGGGTAGGCCGGAAAGTACTGGGGGCCCCAGTGTCCTGGGCTGGGAAGGTGGCCTTCCTTGGCACAAGGGAGCAGGACTGTTGGTTAAACTGAGGCCTGTTGTATATGGGGACTGGAGCATTTGTGACATTAGTAGGAAAATCTCAAGCTGTTGCATACATCTTTAGCCTTCAGAAAAGAGCTACAGTAAAGACACACATTTAGCTGAAGGAGGATCATCTGAAAGAAAAGAGAGAAGAAGTCACAGAGTTTTCCTTACAGATGTCCTTTCTGCCTGCAGAAGGAAATCCAAAATTGTTGCATATCTGGTTGTCTGAAGCCTGCCAGAATTTGAAAAGCCAAATTATCTGTCAGACTAAAGGGAGGACCCTGGAGGAGTTATCGGAAGATAAAGCTGGATCCCAGGAGCCAGCCATCTTCCCATCCCCACAGCTCCCCTCCCATAGAGAATGACTGCGCTCACTGTGAAAACTCAATTCCAGTGCAGCCTGGGAGCATGGACCACATTTTTGACATCTTCCCACCCAAGATTATCATATTAGTTTCCTATTGCTGCTGTAAAAAATTGTCACAAATTTAGTGGCTTAAAACCACACAAAAAGGGGCTTCCCTGGTGGCTCAGTGGTTAAGAATCCGCCTGCCAATGCAGGGGACACGGGTTCCAGCCCTGGTCTGGGAAGATCCCACATGCCATGGAGCAACTATGCCTGTGCGCCACAGCTACCGAGCCTGTGCTCTAGAGCCCACGAGCCACAACTACGGAGCCCGTGCGCCTAGAGCCCGTGCTCTGCAATGAGAAGCCCGCACGCTGCAACGAAGAGTAGCCCCCGCTCGCCACAACTAGAGAAAGCCTGCGCGCAGCAACAAAGACCCAACGCAGCCAAAAATAAATAAAAATAAAATAAATTAATTAAATTTATTAAAACACACACACACACACACACACACACACACAAATTAATTATCTTTTATTCTGGAGGTCAGAAGTCCAAAATGGGTCTTGCTGGGCTAGAATCAAGAGGTTGGCAGGGCTGCATTCCATTGTGGAGGCTCTAGGGGAGAATGTTTCCTTACCTTTTCCAGCGTCTAGAGGCTGCCCCTATTCCTTGGCTAATGGCGCCTCTTCCATCCTCAAAGCCAGCAATGGCAGGTCAAATATTTCTCACAATGTGTCCCCCTGACACTGTCTCTTCTGGCTTCTAATTTTAAGAACCTTTATGATGACATTGGGCCCATCTGAACAACCCAGGATAATCCCCCCATTTTAAAGTCACCTGATTAGCCGCTTTAATTCCCTGTTGTCATGTCACCTAACATCTCACAGTTTCTGTGGATAGGATGTGGACATCTTTGGGAAGTTGGTATTCTGCCTACCACAGTTATTCTGTTGAATTTTTTTAATTGCTTCATGACACTCCTGTAAGGAGTGCATGCATCATCATTTATTTAAAATTTCCCTTTCAATAAACCTTTTTTTTTTTTTTTTTTGGTTGGAATCATTTTTTTCATATTTAAACAGAAAAAGTGAGCACTGACTTTTTTTTCCTCTTTTTAGACACACACACGTCTGTCAGCCAAAACATGCAGAGGAAATGAGCTCCTGCTCTGTCCTCCACAGTCCCCATCTGTGATTGAAGCTGTTGCCGACCCTCCCTCCGTCCTTTCCAACATGCGCAGAAATTCACAGCACAGCTGTAATGCATTTTATCTCGTGTGCACGTCCCGCCCCAACATCCCCATTCTTAAACACCAAACAGCCGTTAATGGTCAGGGGCACATCCTTCCCGATGGCATCAGTTCCTGCCCCACGATGGGATAGTGAGGAGATCTTCCGGCAGGAGTAATTTAGTGAAAGGGGTGGGATGGCCAGAGCTGGAGTAACCGTCTGCATTGCTGCACTCTGGTATCAGAGTGAAGACAGAAGAAATACGTCAGCACAGCATGGAGGGCACAGTTGCAAGTGAGGAGTCTCGCCACGAGACAATGTGGGGAGAATTCTCCCCACCAGGTTGGTATAGATCAATGTGCCAAAGTTTAAAAAAAAAAAGAAAAAAAAATTGAAAAATTTCCACTAATCAGCAGTTCAAATACTACTGAATTTTCAAACTTCTCCCACCAAGACAGGTCAAACATAGCAGTAACAATCTAGATCTTTCCAGGAAGTGAAGGTAGAGCCCCGGGCATTCCTCCCGACAGCCTTGAATTAGGCCCTAGAAGTATCTGCCGTTGCTGCAGCTGCAACTTCTCAAAGACGACCGGAAGCACCAGGATCATGAGGGAAGTGGTTCCAATCCACAAGGCTGCCCTGGAAAACCTGTACATCTTTTGAGCCACGAAGAGGGAGAGATCAAAAGTAGCTCCAGCCGCGGACCGGACCCTCTCCGGGAACGTCTCCCTCAGACCCCACAGCCTCTCCGACAGAGTCTCATCTAACTCCTTGTCGTCTTCCTCCTCCAGCTCGTCCTCGGGCTTTTCGGCATCGCCTTTCGGAAGCAATTCTTCCGGGGACGGGGCACCCCAGGACCAGCGGCGGCGGCCTCAATAAACTTTTTAGGTTTCTTTTCCTTTAATAAATGATACTACAACAAATACCTTTATAAATATAGTTTTATATTTTGGACTTCTCTTTGGGATTGTTTGAATAAATTATGAGACTGTTATGACTTTTAACACCCATACCTATATTATTTGCTGAAATAACTGTGCTAATTTCATATTCCTATATAATATGAGAATATCACTTCAGTAAACCTTTATTGACACTGGCTTTTAGCATTTAACATAGTTTTCATTTTTATTTATTATTTCTTTTTTAAAATTTATTTATTTATTTATTTATTTATGGCTGTGTTGGGTCTTCGTTTCTGTGCGAGGGCTTTCTCTAGTTGCGGCAAGTGGGGGCCACTCTTCATCGCGGTGCACGGGCCTCTCACTATCGCGGCCTCTCTTGTTGCGGAGCACAGGCTCCAGACGCGCAGGCTCAGCAATTGTGGCTAAAGGGCCTAGTTGCTCCACGGTATGTGGGATCTTCCCAGACCAGGGCTCGAACCCGTGTCCCCTGCATTGGCAGGCAGATTCTCAACCACTGCGCCACCAGGGAAGCCCCTATTTCTTAATATATTAAAACAATATGTTATTGGCTGAACAATTTTCCATATTTTAAGTTTTAGGATGGGAAGGATTTGGGGCTTTCTTAAGCACTTCTGCATCTGCAGCACCTAGCATGGTGCCTAGCACTGCAGTAAGTCCTCAGTAAATAATTGTGGAGTGAATGAGTAGCAGCACAGGGTGGAGTGGTTAAGAGCTTTCAGGTCATACAAATCTGGTTCATGTTTCCAAGTGCTTTATACATAGTGATTTATTTAATCTTCACAACAATCCTATAAGGTAGGTACAATACTATTATTGGCATAGTCCCCATTTTTCTAATAGGGAAACTAAGGCACAGAAATGTTAAGTTATTCTCCCAAGGCCACACAGCAAGTAAATGACAGATCAGGATTTAAGCCCAGGTTCTAAACTCTAGTTTCAGTAGCAATGTTCTTAACACTGCACAGCTGCATGGATATACTAGTGTCTATCGCGTAGGATTATTTTGATGATTAAGTAATACAAATAAAGTGCTTCTTTGCCAAAACAGTGCTTGACATATAATCAAGCACAATAAGTTTTTGCTCTTTTGTTATTCATATTACTGTTATTATTATTATAATTATATTTTGTAGATAGTCTATATCATTTGTCCATTTATATTATATTAGTTTCTATTATATTAGTATAATATATATTCCAATATATTATTTCCATTATATATTATATCCATTATATTAGTTTCAAAAAGCCTTTATTTTTTATGTGGGTTTATATAATAAAAAGTTATTTCTATTTAAGATTTCCATATATATATGTGTGTGTATATATATATATATATATATGTATGTATGTATAGTTTTGTTCTCACTAAAAGATGGGATGCTATGAACCTCGACTCTTGTCTCTGCTCTATGTAGACTGTAATAACATACAATCCAAAACAGACCTGAACAGGCAAAGGCCACAGTTTACAGCCAGATCTTCTTCATTGCATAACAATGTGAATGCACTTAATGCCACTGAATTATACACCTAAATATGGTTAAAGTAGTAAATTTCATGTTTATTTTACCACAGTAAAACAAAAGCATACCTTTCCAAGCTTAAGTGGACCATAAAAGAGCAGGATTATAGATTCATAAGCATCTCTGGCAGAAACAAATTTTCTAAAAAGCTTAAAAAGTTTTCGTAGTGAAAAGATTCCCTGTGTATCCAGCAGTGGTGTCGATAAAGTAGAATCTTCTCTTGAAAATGGTTTATTTTTTCCTAATTTCTCCACGCATTAAGAAATCAATACCTCCCCAACCCCCTAAAAAGGACAAATGTAAAGTGGGTACATGGGCCATTTTCTGAAATTTATGATTAAATGTTTAAGTAGTCAGACCATTAAAATAATTACAAGAGTTTGTACAATTGCTCTCATGACTCAGCACTTACGGATTTCTCATGCATTGCCTACAGTTCAGTCACTATGTTAGATGGACAACATACTGTAACAGAAATAATTGTCTCATGTGTCAGTCAATGAATCATTCAATTAAGTAAACAGTTACATAACCAATCCCAGTAGCGGTCACTGCCATTCACTGAAAAATCATATAATATTGATTTAGAAGAAAACTTTAAGATCATAAACTAAGATTATTCATTCGGAATACAAATTATTTTTTAACACTTCCTCTGTACCTCATCGCTTTTGATCATCTATTTAAAACCTGTGGACCAGTATTTTATGTTATACAGACTACTTTAAGGACAACAGATGGCTGTTAAAAGCATATTAACAATTTTAAGAGTCTATTTGAGCAAAAATCCAGTGAATCAGGCAGCACCAAACTGGAATTGTTAGGAGCGCTCCATGGACAGGAGCTGGGGGGCAAGACTTTTACAGAGAGGATGGGAAGCAAAGCAAGGAAATTACTGGTTGGCTACAGCTTTCGGTTGCCTTATTTGGGAAAGCTATTTTGGTTGTTTGTGATTGGCTATCCTTAGGTTTCGATTTCTTAACCTTGAGGTATTTCAAGCTTAGGTTTTGGTTTGCTTACTGGACTTCTGAGGCATTAAAGCCACCTTGAGCTACTGGCCTCACTATTTTATTAATTTAACATGGATGATGATAATCTTTTAAAATACCAATTGTCAGAAATTGTTTCTATAACTAACAACAATAAAGTAATTGATATTGGTTGGGAAAAGTAAATCGTGGGATAAATTACCAGAATTCTCCACACTATCTAGGGGTACTTTTTAAAAAAAAACAAAACATAAAAATGCTGTATATTAAAACACAGTAATTAAATACTATTCCCAGTAAAAGGAACCAGGGGTCGCTGGCCGATTTCAGGTTTGGGGCAGGGAAAGCACAGGGTGGGCCTGAATCATCTTCATCTTACTGTTTCAGAAAGTAAGAAAGTGTTAAAAAAAAAAATGCTTGGGTGTTACGGAACCAAACTTGGGCAGGCTTGCCCACTGCCCCGCGAAGCCAATTTATTGACACTGGGTTGTGGTGAAGGAAAGTACAGCATTTGTTTGCAGGGCACCAAGCAAGGAGTACGAGCAGCTCATGCTCAATGGACCTGAACTCCCTGATGGTTTTCAGGGAAAGGTTTTTAAAGGCAACATTTAGGGTAAGGGCTGCAAGGGGCGTACCTTTCTTCTGATTGGTTGGTGGTGAGGTAACTGGGTGATGTGTCAGGAATCTCAGTCATCAGCCTTCTGCTTCCAACCAGTCTGGGGTCTATGTGCTTGAGTTCAGCTTGTAGTCACCAACCTCCACCTGGGTGGGGGGGGGGCTTAGTTCCTTAAACACACCTTAAAGATGTGTGTTTGATTGTTGTGTATGCCCCTTGAGAAGGAACTAGGACTCTGTTTTATTGCTCAACTGTTGTCATTACTTTTCTTGTTTAACTGCTTTTCCTTTGTTTCTGCATTCCCTCACTTCCCTAATTAGTAACAGGTTGAGTCTGATCTTTGGAACTGAGGAAGGCCTAGGAGACTAAAGCTTTTTTCCACAAACAAGAAATGAGGAGGGGCTTTTGTACCTGGGAGGGCTCCACAGTTTTGGATAGAGAGGTTAATCATAAACTCGGCAGGGGAACTTGGTTTTAGGGGGGACAAATCAAAAAGCATAGGCATCTCCTAAAAGAGGCTTCTACTGGCCAAGTTGGGATAGTTTGAACATCTAAAAAATAAGGATGGCCACGGATTAAAGCAAATTGAATTGAAACAGAATCTAGGAGTCTAGGATCCTCCAACAAAAAGTGGTAGTGGGAGAGGCTTTTATTTACAGATGAATCCCAGCTCCAAAATAAAAGGAGTGATTGATTTAAAAATCATCATTACTTCAACAATTTAATGACTGATTCAAACAGGTATGAACAATGGATGCTAAAACCACAGGTGAAAACTGCTGGGAACAAGATTTACACTATATCCAAGTATCACCACCCCCAGATTGTTTATTAATTAATTGCAAAGGGGAAATGGAGCCCTCTGACACCCACCTTAGCCAGATGGTCAAACATGACATCCTGATGTTCAGACCAACTACATTACACACCTGCTGATACAATGCACTGAGAAGGACACAAGGATGCTCAGACCTAAGTGAGTAGTATGAATTTTACTCTAATACATTTGAAACAACAGGCCTGGACTCCTTACATGTATCTTAAAAGGGGTGGGGGAGGCAGTAAACTGAGATCAAAGGAGACTAAAGCTACATAACAATTAAGTGCAATATACACACGCACACACACACACAAATGCAATACACAATTCTAGATTGGCTCCTGGATTGAAAAAAAAAAAAAAGAAAGGACTTCCCTGGTGGTCCAGTGGTTAAGACTCTGGGGTTCCACTGCAGGGGTGCGTGGGTGTGATCCCTGATCTGGAACTAAGATCCTGCATACTGGAGGTGTGGCAAAAAAAAAAAAAAAAAAGAAAGAAAAAGAAAACAAGAAAAACACCTATGAACAGCATTTTGGGACAGCTGGGGAAATTTGATTATTGGCTGTGAAGGGTACCAGAATATGCCACCCCAAAAGATACCTATTTTGGCATATGGATTATTTTAAGCTAATGAAGATGCAGGAAAAACTCTATAAAAGAGCGTGAGTTTTCCTTTTGTAAAGAAATGGAAATTCCATTTGTGAAGATGTCTTGCTTTCCCAGTACCAGGAAGAAGAAGTCTCTTCCAGTTGTTATCCAAAGAGAAGGCACTTACTTAAATCTGCATAATAAACCTTACTATACAGTCCATATTTACCATACTTTTCTTGGTCACCTTCTCATAACTTGCCTCCCCTGCTGAAAGGCCCAAAGCCCCTTTTCCTTTGTTTAGCCTAAGGTGATATACAAACCCAAGTTCTAAACATGCCTTTGGATTACTCGTGGCTGCCATGTGTACATGCCTGATGCACATGTTAATAAACCTCTGTTTGTTTTTCTCTTGTTGATCTGCCTTTGGCCAGTCTAATAACAAGCCAGTCCCTCCAACCTGGAGAACCTAAGATGGGTAGAGGAAAAGTTTTTTTTCCCTCTCCTTATAGCTCTTATTTTTAATATTTTGATAATAAGTGAATATTAGATAATATACCAATGTTAAATTTCCTGAATAAGATCATGGTATTGTGGTTATGTGAAAAAGGTCCTTTTGCTTAGGAGTTAGTGATTAAGTAGTTAGGAATATAGTGTAATGATGTCTGCAAGGGTACTTTCAAATGATTCAGAGAGAGGAAGATAGAGAGAAAGTAAAAGTGCCCAATGTTAGGGATTTGTGAATCAAGGGAATGGGTACATTGAAGTTCTTTGGGCTATTCTTTTAACTTTTCTGTAGACTTGAAAGTTTTCAAAATAAAAAGTTGGGGAAAATTGCATTAACAAAACTCCACTAAAGGGTCCTTACCATCCTTTCATTTATTCATGTCTTTGCTTGTTATTATCTAGTCTTGTAGGAGTCTGTATTCAGACTCATAACTTATTTCCTCGTACTTTAATCACTAGGTATGTTGGACCACGTGAAATAGATAATTAATACAGTTAGATTCTTCCTACCTGAAGATCATCCTTTTGGTAAAAGGCAATGGAAAAGGAATCATCTAAGTGCCACACTTTAGGTTTTCTAAGGAAGTTGTTTACCAGTAAAGAGCAAACATTCCACCTGGGGTCGTCATTTCATGTGGTTGGATGGCGAATGGGAAGATGAAGTTGGCGTCATGGAATTTAAGGCTGGGAGCAATCTGAAGGGTTATGAGTCTGTCATGACTTTTGTTGCTCTTACGTGCCTCAAATACCTGCAACAATCAGTGAGTGAGGGGACGGTGGGAGGCTGTGTGGCCCTTAAGACACACGAGCTACCTGGAAGGACAGAGGTAGCACACGGAGCAGGGGGTTGGGGGGAGCTCCTTGATGAATATCCTTCTGTCCTTGCAGTGGACAGTTCTGGGGTGAGTTATCTGTACATGGCTGCTCCCAGACTTTCCAGCAGGATTGAAGTCCAGCTCCCCAGAGCACTGAACGGTTTGAAAATGCAATTGTCCCCCTATTTCACTCTTTTCAGTACCTCCCGCTACTGGGATCACTTCCCCAAACAAACGGTCTGCATCCAAGCACATTTCTCAGGCTCTGCTTGAAGATACCCACCTTCTACAGACCTTACTTGGTGCCTGGGAGCCACGACCCTCTCAGTTTCGACAGAGAGAATCATCTCACTCCTTACGGACATCCTGCTCTGCATGATTAGGAGCAAACCCTTCTCAGCTAAGGCAGTGAAACTCCATCATGAGCTTCCCGTGTTGTAAGTGTTACCCGAACACAGGGTTCGCCTCTTGGTGGGTGTCAAGCCAAAGACACAAACAAGCCAAAGAGCAGAAGGAAGGATTCATTACCTGCAGTGAGTAAGGAGAACACCGGGGACCTTCCCCAAAGCAGTGTCTCCCTGACCAGCAAAATTGGAGAAGTTTTTAATAAGAGTACATGCATATTCATGAAGGGGCTTGGGCAGTTCCGTGCATGTTTGTGAAGGGGTCTGAGCAGAGGAGAATTCAGCATAGAATTGGGACAAAGGTCAAGAGAGTCCAAGCTTTAGTTGATGGAAATCGGAGGGTCAACATCATCATTTCCATCCTCCACCTGGGAGGGGGCCTTAGATCCTGCAGAACAACTCAAAGATATGTGTCAGATTGTTATGTATATCTCTTGAGGAGGAACTAGGATTCTGCTTTATTGCTGAACTATTGTTTCTTTTTTTTTTTTTTAATTAATTAATTTATTTATTTAGTTTTGGCTGTGTTGGGTCTTCGTTTCTGTGCGAGGGCTCTCTCTAGTTGTGGCAAGCGGGGGCCACTCTTCATCGCAGTGCGCGGGCCTCTCACTATTGTGGCCTCTCTTGTTGCGGAGCACAGGCTCCAGACGCGCAGGCTCAGCAATTGTGGCTCACGGGCCCAGCTGCTCCGCGGCACGCGGGGTCCTCCCAGACCAGGGCTCGAACCCGTGTCCCCTGCATTGGCAGGCAGATTCTCAACCACTGCGCCACCAGGGAAGCCCTTGTTTCTTTTTTTTTTTTTAATTTTATTTATTTATTTATTTATTTATTTATTTATGGCTACGTTGGGTCTTCGTTGCTGTGCACGGGCTTTCTCTAGTTGTGGCATGTGGTCTTCTCATTGCGGTGGCTTCTCTTGTTGTGGAGCACGGGCTCTAGGTGCACGGGCTTTAGTAGTTGTGGCTCTCAGGCTCATTAGTTGTGGCTCGTGGGCTCTAGAGCGCAGGCTCAGTAATTGTGGCACACGGGCTTAGTTGCTCCGCGGCATGTGGGATCTTCCTGGACCAGGGGTTGAACCCGTGTCCCCTGCATTGACAGGCGGATTCTTAACCACTGCTCCACCAGGGAAGTCCCTGAACTATTGTTTCTTGACTGCTTTTTCTTTGTTCCTGCATTTCCTTACTTCCCTTAAGATCATTAATTACTGAGACCTGTTCAAGGGCAAGCCTTGTGGCTGGGCTTAGATCTAAAAATGGCTTAGGCCCAGAATGGCTTCTCTTCTGTCAAGAAAGCCATGCCTGGTTCTCTTTCTCCAGGGATCTCCTACCCTGTCTGCTTACATAAATATTTGTGGCTCTCTGTTGTCTGTCGATGGCTCCTCTCCCGTCCTTTTGTCCTTGCTAGTTGCAGTCTTTTCATTCCTGTATTGTTATTTTAGCTGGAAGCACTGAAATATACAATAACCAAACATTTAAAACTCACAGATGGGCTCAGTAGCAGGATGAGGATGACAGTGAACTTGAAGATAGAACAAAAGAAATGGCCAATCTGAAGAGAGAAAATAGACTAAAACAAAAACCAGAGCTTCAGGTGTCAGTGGGACTATCATAAAGATGAAACATTTGCCATTTTTTTGCATCTTTTGAAACATTCATATGATATTTCTCCTCTCTGCGTTGTTGTTAATGTGGTGAATTACATTGATTCACCTTTTGAGTGCTAGACCATTCTTGCATATCGTGGTGATGATATATTAGCCTTTTTGTTTATTGTTGGATTCTATTTGCTAATGTTTTAAGAATGACTTTTGCACCTCTGTTCATGGAGATATTGAAGGAAAGATATGTAATGTAAAAATATTTAACAATAATCTGGATTTGGTATAGTAGCAAAGACCGAGACCGAGGAACACTTGGCCTAAGAAAGTCATTAGTCTGCTGTGCCTCTTACCTTGCTTGAATGGGCGCGGGGCATTGAGGAGAGCCTTTGGTTTTATCATTTAGAGAAATGCAGATTTGTTCAAATAGCCTAAAGGTTATCAGTAGTAGAATTTAAAAATATATGAAACAAAATAACTCTAGAAAGGTCACTGTATCTGTTACAATGAAGAATGTAAATAGGTCAAACTTCCTCTGAAAAGACAAAGATTCTCAGACTGAATCAGACACAATATCCGACTCCAACTTGATGGGATTTCTAGAGACACCCTGAAAAATAAGCTGCAGAAAAGAGTAAAGGTAAAATAATTGATAGTGTCTTTTTTTCCCTAGTTTTCTGACGCTAGGTATGTTGAATTTTATTCAGTGCCTTCCAGCACACACTGCTTTTAAAAGACTCACCAGACTTATTAATATTCTTAAATGATAAACTGAGGCATATTAAACATTTTAAGAGTTTATTTGAGCAAAAATCAATTCAAATCAAACTGCTCCAAACAAGAAATGGTTAGGACTGCTCCACCGACAGGAACTCGGGGAAAGACATATAGAGAAAGTGTGGAAGCAAAGAAAAGAAATTATTGATAGGCTGTAGCTTAAAGCCCAGCTGGCTCTTTGTGATGGATTGCCCTTAGGTTTCAATTTTGTAACCTAGAGGAATTTATAAGCCTGGGTTTTGGTTTGCTTACACAGGGCTCTGCGGCATTAGAGCTACCTCTGTCTAATGGCCTCTTTGTTTAATTAATTTCACTATAATATTAAAGTAATTAATTTTCTAATATTGAATGATCCTAAAAAGTTTCTGATATAAACACTAAAAGAAAATACCAGCCAAATATTTATCAGGCAGCCCTAAACAACAACAACAACAAAATATATAAAGAAAGGATAATAATAATAATACCATACAAAGTAGAGATTGAGATACAAATGGCTATTTTACTTTATATTTTGCTTATTTCTTCTTTTTTTTTTTTTGGTTGGCTGCATTGGGTCTTCATTGCTGCACGTGGGCTTTCTCTAGTTGCGGCGAGCGGGGGCTACACTGTTGTGGTGCGCAGGCTTCTTATTGTGGTGGCTTCTCTTGTTGTGGAGCACGGGCTCTAGGCTCACGGGCTTCAGTAGTTGTGGCATGCAGGCTCAGTAGTTGGGGTGCACGGGCTTAGCTGCTCTGTGGCATGTGGGATCTTTCTGGACCAGGGCTCGAACCCATGTCCCCTGCATTGGCAGGTGGATTCTTAACTGCTGCACCACCAGGGAAGTCCTTGCTTATTTCTTTATCTTTAAAAAATAGAAATAATCCATGGACAGGGTTGGGAAGCAGAGATAATACAGAATGTTATAAAATTAAAAGTTTAATTTTGCCTTTGCTCCAGTTATGAACATATTTCTACTCCTGAAAGGAAACCCACTGTCATTTATATTAATAAAGGTTACAATTCATGTTCCTATAAACTGTGAATAAGATGTCCAAATATAAAAACCAAAAATGAAATTAATAGATATAATATTGGTAACATAGGATATTTTAATACACTGTTCTCAGCCTTTCACAAATCACACAGGCAACAAATAAGCTAGACTATGGAGGCTAGAATAGTAAAAGTAACAACGTTATCTTAATAGCGGCATATCAAATGTTATACCTTTCACATAGATAATATGCTTTTTTCCATTGTCAACAGAATTTATTATTAGACAACAAAGAAAATATAAAATTTAAGAGCAAAAATTATATAGAGCACATTCTCTGAGCACAGTGCTCTAACACAAAAAATTAGTAATGAAATTTTAAATTTGAAATAATCAAAATACTTGGAATTTTAAGTAAAAATGTATTTATACATGAAGATGCAGAACTATCCAGATTCTAGAATCAATTTCCTTCAAGTGTTTTTTTCACATAGATAGACCCATACGCATGAAACAGGAGGGAAGGGGGCAGGGCACCTTTAAAAGAATGACATAGCCATAGGACATGACAAAAACTGGTTAGAACCAACTAGGTCCAAGATGGTGGAAGATTTGACTTCCAGTGGACCTTGAGACTCAGTACACACTCATTGTAATACATTAGCATAAGCTAAGTGACACACCCACCAGCACCATGACAGTTCTGAGGCCAACCATCAAAGATCAAAAAGTGGGCAGTGGCCCAATTCCTAGAAATCTCTGCCCCTCCCCCAAAATAGTTAGAACAATCTTCCCGCTTATTAGCCTGTGAAATTACCCAGCCCATAAAGACTAACCACCCCATATTTCAGGACTTCTTGCCTTCTGAGATGGCCCACACTGTCTGTGGAGTGTGTTTCTCTCTAAATAAATCCACTTCTTACCTATCACTTTGTCTCTCACTGAATTCTTTCTGCAATGAGACATTAAGAACCTGAGCTTCATTAAGTCCTGAGCCCAGGTGTGATCTCAGTTAAAAGACCATGGGTTCAAGTCCCAGTCTGAGGTCCAAGGATTCACACACACACACACAAAATATGAATTGAACCTTAGTTTTACAATGATACAAGAAAAACATCAATTTTTGTCTTGTGAAGAAAAGCACATACATTTTGTTGTTAACCTCAATGAAATTATAAAACTTAAATGAGCTTGCTACTCATAGAAGAAAGTGATATTTTTCTAGAATGGTTTTGTTTTTTTGCTCATCTTTACCATCATGACCACTGAAATCAATAAAAGAAATGAAATAGCAAGCATTTTGCTTACTTACACACATATGCCAGATAATTTGCCAACTACAAAGAAATAGAAGATATGGGAGAACCAATGAACAGAGAAACCTGCCAAGATATGGCTGAATTAAATCATACTTTGCCAACATAAGAATATTATTAGGACATCATGGTCTGGAATAGAGAATTAGCAGGGGTTCTGTTTGATTTTGAGTAGACATCTCTTATCTACTCTTGAGTCCCGTCAATTGTAGCTTTATCTTCTGTTTCAAATGGTACATGGGTATTACTGATTGACAGTCAATCAAGTGAGGATTTGATCTTTCTCCATGATAAAACCTGTTGCTTGGAGTCAGCTTTTCACTAACTGCTGTGCCTCTTAATCTTACACTGCAGCACAGAAACACCCTGCCCTGAGGACTTCATATTAATATGATTGTTGTTTTAGTCTACACTCATTTCTCTGAAATTTCACCCATCGGGGTTAATTCCAGAGTCTCCTGGGTTGTAACTTTCACAAATGAAACACCTGAAGAAATGAAGTCCTTTCCATGAGTCACAGACTAATGAGGTCGAATGGTGGGACCAGTCTGGGGTTTCCTTCTTCCTTGGTTTTTTTTTTGTCTATTTATGCCTTCTCCAATTTTCCCCATGACTAGTCTAGTTAGCATTTATTCCGTTTTATAGGAAAGATTTTGTTTTAGTTCTTGTGTTCCAAGGACTGGTTAGAGTTACTGATATTTAACAAGTCTTCTAATTCATGAATTTGTTTTGTTGCCAGTCTTTCTTTCTACTTTCTTTAGAATGTTGTTGTCATTCTTTTAAAAACTTGTTTAGTATTTGCTTATTGAATTCTTCTTTTCCCTTGATAAGGAATGAAGACATTGGGGGTCAGGAATTTTTCTCTCGGTATAACCTTAACTTTGCCTGTTGTGTTTCGATCTGTATTACCATTATCATCATCTTATTCTTTTGTACTAGTCATCATAAAACTTCCAAGTTATGAAGGTTTGTTTTGCCTCCTCACTTTTATTGCTGATTTTTCTCTTTTATTACACATTTTATTGCATTGCTGTCAGAGAAAAGTAGATTATACTCTCTTCTTAGGGGATATTTTTGAGGTATACTTTGTGGTGAAATATTTACAGTAAATTACGGTAATTGTTAGTGTTGGCAAAGAAGGTGTGTTCAGGATATGAATTTCAAAATATATCCAGGTTTATAAATTGTTACAAATTTTCTCTATTTGATGTTTTTCATATTGCCAAAGTAATACTTGCTAGATTAAGTATGACAATACAGTAAAGATGTCTAATGCCAGGCCCATTGGGTCCTTACCCCTCTCCCCAAACTGCTATTAAGAGCAAGGAAAGGATCCTTCCATTTTTTTCACAAGTAATCTTTAACACATGCATACTTATCCTTTTAAATTATGTTATTTTATCCTCTTTTCTCAGTTTTTCTTAATACTACCTGAGAAAAGTATTAATTTTTCAGTGTTTATATTTTTGTTGCTTCTGTTTCTTGAAGTTTGTGCTTCATATATTTTAATGCTTTACTTGGTGTGTAAAGTTTCGTGACATTTATGCATTAATTGTGTATAAATACCTTTATTACTACGTGAACCTCTTTGTCCAATTTACTTCTTTTGCCTTAAATATCTTACCATTACTTGCTTTCTATTGAATTGACTGGCTACAATTTTGTTCTTTTATTTTTATTCTTTCTGAAGTCTTTTATCTTCAGTGTGTCTCTTGTGCATATGTTAGGCTTTATATTTTCACCTAATCAGTCATATATATATATGTGTATATATATATGTATAGGCAAAAATAAATAAATAAATAAATAAAATAAAAATTTTATTTTTATTAAAAGTAAATAAATAAATAAAAACCTAACCAAAAGTATAAAATGGAAATATAAGTTGCCTTCTGAATTATTCCTACCCTTAGTCCCACTTTCCGGAAGTAATTTAAGATTTTCTGTGTTTTGTTTTTTTGGTGGTTACAATTAGCACTTTAAATTCTATTGCTGTGTCCTGATTTCTCCCATTAAGGCCGAGGGCTTTACACTTGACCTCTCATGTCCTCTTCCCTCTTCAGCTCTCAGTATTTTAAACTATAGTAATCTTTTGCATGATCAGTATTAAACATACATGGGATGGGCTGAGCCGCATCCAGCAAGGCCTCCCCGAGGCCACGTTATCCACCTGCCGGTGATGCCCCTTCAGGCTGTTGACTGAAAGGCCACCTTCGCTCGGCCTTTCCCTGTGGCCTGTGCTTCTCACGGGGTGGCCGCTGAGTTCCAAGAATTTCAAGGGGAAGACAGGAAAGCCGCCAGTCCTCTCAGAGGCGAGGCTGGAGCTGGCGTGACGTCAGTCCCTCTTCAGCGTGTTGGAGACTCTTGTTGACTCTGACCTAAGAGCTTTTCAAGAGCATCCTGGGAACAATCTCGTACATCTGATATTCTGGGCTGTGGTATTAACCCCTTTTCTGTCCCTGCAAACTTGTCCACTATCTTCCATGATTACTTCAAATTTTGTGGGCCATGGACCCTTGGGAGTGGGGCAGGGAACATATCTCTTTAGTCTGCCATCATGAACCAGCTCCAAATCTTTTGCTTTTTTTGGCGTGTTCTGGATTTTAAAAAATCTCAGTCTGTTATTGCCAAATCATTATTATATATTCATTGTGTAAAATAATAATATTTCTTTCTGAAGCCATAATAATCAACATTATCAGAAGCAATAGGTACCACAGTGGTAATGATTAATTTTGCCTAGCAGAATACAATGTTTATGGCTAATCTATCACTATCCCAGCTTCTCCACTTATAAATTCTAAATTTGATTCTTCTTTCAGACACAGCATTATTCTTCCAAGTGGATTTTTCAGGAAGATTTTATTAATGCTAAAATCATAAAGTTCTTACATATTGAAGAATGTGTTTCTCATGCCTTTACATTTGAAAGATATCCTGGCTAGGGAAGGAATTCTGATTCATACTCTTCTCAACATTGCTGCATTATCTTGCTCATCTGGTGTAGCTGTGGATAGGAGTTTAAGGCCTGCCTGATATATATCATTTTTCTGTAAAGGTGACAAGTCTCTTTTGCCTAGATGCTTGTAAAACATTTTTCATCCTTGAAATTCAATTACTTCGTCAGGATATGTCTTGATCTTAGTGGAACTCATCACTTTTTTCCTTGATTTCTTTGAACCTGAAGATTTAAGATCATTTCTTTCAGGAAAATCTCCTTTTATTAACTCTTGGAAAAATTTTGTTTCTTTCTTTTTTTTTTCAAACTTCTCTTCTCTATAATCACCTATTATGTGTGTGTTGAATCTTCCCTGTTTCTTTACACATCCATAACTCAGATGTTAGCTAAGGTGTCTTGGCCCTTTGAAGATCTAAATAACTGGTTTAGTCCCCAGCCAATTCCAGGACCTATAAAAGACCAAAGACCCCACAATACCAACCAAATCTCATGTCTCTGTTTCCCTCTGTATGCTCAGAGATAGAAAACTATGAGCATACAAAACTACATACCTTTTTTTAAAAAATTGATTTTCCCAAAAAATCAATAGTGATTTTTAGTTGAATTAAGATTTGAAAATATTTGAGGAGGGGTTATATCACAGGGGTGTGGCCTGTCATCTCCCTCATTCTCTCTCTGCAGCTCCTCCCACTTCTCCTCATCCCATCCATCCTGGATGGCTGCCCCAGGACCAAATTCTTCTCCTGACTTTTTGCACAGTAACTTCCCTCTTTCTTGAAAACCTTCTTACCAACTTGTCAAGCCTGGAGATGGGAGTGTGGTGGGCGTGGGGACATTAGAAGTCATTTTCTACTCTTACAATCTGTTCAGCTGAACAAAGGCTTTAGTCACAGGTGCATTCAGGGGTTCAAATGATGTCATCAAGATCATATTTCCCACTCTTCCTCTCAGGTTATGTTTGTCTCTGCTTTTTGTTTTCGCTTTTGTTTTCCTTTTGTATGTGGCCCAATTCTCTTCTGATGCAACTATGCTCATTGGATGTGGCAGGAAATACAGCTACTGGTAGCCCCAATCCTATGGATAACCCTCAAACTCATGGTACAAGAATGAGACACTCTCTCTTTCCCAACATTTCATGTACCAGATCTCTTGGAAGAAATATGATTGGACTTGCTTGGGTCAGTGCCCAGTTGCATTGTGCAGACATGGCTGGGGTGTCATGATTGGATGGGGTGGATGGTGTACCCAGCCCCGTAGCCAGTCCCTTGGGAATCCTCTGGGCTCTGTGAAGACCGATTCCCCTGTGTAAAGAGGAGTTTTGTGTTGAGGAGACAAAAAAAAGCGACAGATGTCCTCCACACCTCATACGCTTTGGTATGGAAATGTGCCCCTGCCATGCTCCCTTTCTCTCCCGTGGCTCATCCTGACTTTCGTTAAGGATCACTTCCTGGGCCTTTCAGAACCTTTTCACTTAAATATCAATATTTACCTCCTATTAAAGGTTTGGGGAACTAACATCAGCCTGTGTTTTCTTCTCTTTCGTGATTGTTTTTTGTCTCCCCAGTAGATTACAGGAGGAAGTTACTTTTATGAACAGTCTTTTGTTTGTTTGTGTTTGCTTGCCTGTGAGATGTGGATACTGAAGAGCAAGTGAGAAGTAATAAGAAAAGGGAAGAAGATGCAGAGAAACGGTCTCATAAATCCCAGCCTTTCAAAGGGAAGTCGTAGTTGCCAAGGTGATTCCACACACAGGGGGCTCAGTGAGTCACACGGAGGCCAGTCCTGACAAGGCACTTGTGATGAAAATGCTCCAGCATCTAGGTATCTGAGTGGTGCTAGAGTCAAAGAAAAATCCTGCTCTGAAGCTATGTACTGAAAGCAGTTTACATTTATTGAGCATTAAGATTTGTCAGGCACTGGGCTAAGTACTGAGTGTAAACATGGGTGATTAAAACAGACTGTTTCTTAAGAGTGTAAAATCTAGCACTTGTGTTGTATAAGTCTTTACTTCCTCCATGGGCTTCATTATAAGTGATGATTTTAGAAGATTTTACTGTATTGATTTCCATCTAAAAAATACTTTTACTGTAATAAGAGCTACCATTGGAAGAGGTCCTATTATGTTACATACACTTTATATACACTATCTCTAATCCTCCCCAAGACCCTGTGAGGTAAGTATGATTATCTCCAATTTACAGATGAAAACACGGAGGTCTAAAGGGGTTAAGTAAATTCCTCAGGGTCAAGGGGCACAGCCAGGTTTGGAACTCAAATCTCCAGTCTATATCTCCCACTGTGCTTCCTCCCTTAAGGCTTTTCTCTGCATCTTCTCATCTTTGCCTCCCTCGGGTAACTGCTTTCTGCTCACACAGTTTCTCAGTTTGACCCAGTGGTCCTTCCCCACTGGCCCACACCATTGTCTCTGGCCTGCCCTGGGGTCGGTGTCCACCCCTGGGCCAGTCAGTTGTGACCGGTGCAGGAGGGCTCATGGGGTTCACATAATGCCCCCTGAAGTTGGCCTCCACTGCAGTGGCCTTCAGAGGCAGAAGTCCCCTTAGAATAGGGTTCGAGCATCAGTGAAGATGACTAGCCTTAAACACAGTGAAGGGTAGCAAAATGCGGCACCCCAAAATATGCCACTTTGGCACAAGGATATTCTGAGCTGAAGATAGCTGAGAAGAAGCAGACACAAGGAAAGCCCTCCGCCCTCCCACATTTGCCAAAAAGCAGGTCATAACTTTTTAAAGGTGTCTCCCCTCCCCCTCTCTACCAGGAAGCACAGAAATTAATTACCAGAGACAACTGACAACAGACCCTATCAGCCCTGAGTTGGCACTGAGGAATTGATGTAACAAACTTTGCTAACTAGCCCTTGTCTTCCTTGTTTGTTTGTTTTGCGGGATCTTAGTTACCCAACCAGGGATTGAACCCACGTCCCCTGCAGTGGCAGTGTGGAGTCTTAACCACTGGACCACTAGGGAAGTCCCAGGCCTTGTCTTCCTTAGTTTCCCCATATATTTGCCTCCCCACACCTGGCCATCCCTAGAAGCTCAGTTGTGTTCCTTTGTCTTGTCACTTTTCTACAAAATTATTATTCTTTTGTTAAGATGCTATACAAGCCCAAGTTTGAACCGCCTGCTTTGAGTTACTCATCAGTGGCTGCTTCCCTGTGTACATACCCACATGCATTAAATGAGATTCTGTTTGTGTCTCTTGTTAATCTGTCTTGTTTGTCTGATTCGCAGGCCCCAAGATGAACCTAAGATGCATAGAGGAAAAACATTTTTCCCTCCCCTCCAGCAGACACACCTGAATGGTATGCTTTTATTAATTTATTAACCAATATGACTTTATTGAATTTTGTGTCATAGTTGGCAGGGAATCACCCAGAGTCATCCCATACAGACGAGAGGGCTAGCCAACCTCTGAATTAGATGCAGTATTGAAAAATGACACCCCAAATGTCAAAAGAAAAGGTTAAGCAACCATAGTACATAAGTAGTAATATTGTATAATCATCAAGAGTTATGTTTTCAAAAGAATTTAATAACATGGGGAAATGCCCAAAATATACTATGTGAAAGAAAAAGCAGTATAAAAATTCTAAACACATCGTATATTAAAGGAACGTAATGTGCACTTTTAGATGATGAGAAGGAAATATGAAGTTAAAACTGAAGAGAAAGAGAAAAGATGTGCAGTGTTGTCCTGGAAAGTGCCAATCAAAGGAGTTCTAGAAACAAAAAAGGAAGGGAAAAAAAAAATGCTTCTCTGCATCTGTGTTGGGGAAGAGGGTTTCAGACCAGGGGGCAGACGATCCCAGAGCAGACAAACACATCATAGGTTCTTACATTCTGGTAAAAAATATTAGATAACAGAGTTAGCTCTCCTTGTTGGGCTCCTACAAAGCCAACTTAGGATTCGGAAGCTTCAGCAAAGGGAAGGTGATGCCCTCCCAAGTGTGTCTGTCTTCTTCAGAACAGGCCCCCGTCTTGCTGGAATACTAGGCTGCTGTCTGGTTTACAAAGCAGCCCCTGTCTGGACAAAGTGAGACAGTTACCTCATTCACCTCCAAGTTCAGCAGGGAAGCTCTGCAACTTCAGAGCAGAGAAAGCAAACCCTAAATGTGATCACCTGGGTGCAGCAAAAAGAAGCCAAACAGGTTCAGCCTGAAACTGCCCGCCTACCTTTCCCACTTCCTCACCCCAGAGAGCTCTGAGATCATTCAACTACAGGACCAGCTCTTTGTATTTGTAGCTGACATCTGGCCCAAAGTAAACGCTCATGTCTCGGGATCTCATACAGCACAGAGGTTGCCTCAAAGACACCTCGCCTCGGACTGTCTGTCCCTGACAGGCACACCCACATATATTCGAGGTTACGGAGGTAGATTCTTGTGGATAAGGAAGGAATAAATTTCATAAACAGAAACTGGGAAACCATTGGTTAGATGCAACCAGGGAAGAAAGCAGACCACAAGCTGGATATGAGTCAACAAAGCAACAGAACACACACACACACACACACACACACACACACACACACACACCCCATTTGAGAATGTTCAATGAAAGCATTGTTTGTAAGACAATTCTACCTCTTTCTTTGGTCCCCTCTAGTGAAGACACAAGTGCAATACTGTTGTAAAGAGAGCCACAATGACAGCATGAAATCTGGAAAACAAACTATGAGGAAAGAGTGAATAACAGCGAAGATGTTTTATTGAAGTGCAGCAGTAATCAATAAATACCCAAGGGCTGACACTTAAAGAAATAGTGAGGAAGAGTGAGAAGGGAAGGATTATGGGGGTTAGTTCACACCATTCCTTAGCAGAAGCTCAAGTACAATCATCAAACTCAACTGTTTCAGTTAAGCATTCTGAACTTAAGTAGATGAGAAAAGTCTCTTCAAATCTGGGATACACTCCATCAGTGGGCTATCCAGATATAATAGTGGTTCAACCCTGTTGTGTTATGACATTTCCTACATACCCTTCTAAGGGCCTACATTAGTAGCTTACTTCATCCTCACAGAAACACTCTGAAATGGGAGCTCTTACAGCCTCATCTTACAGATGGGAAAGTGAGACACAGACAAGTTAAGTACCTTGGCCAAGGCCTTACTGCTAGTAAGTGTCAGTGGACAGTTGTGAACCCAGGAAACCTGACTGCTACCCAGGAGGCTCCAATATTCCCGCCACAGACTCACCTCTAGAGCTCACTCCTTGGCCTTCCCTTTTTGAGTTTATAATAGTACCTCCATCTGCCCAGGAGCTTGGCATAATACCTTTGAATATTATAAATGATTCTGCATTCAAAAGTGTCCCTTTCTTCCTTCTAGCTTCCAACCAGCTTCCAGAAACATCTCAGAATCCTTAAAAAAGTTTCCACAATTATGTCTGCTCATCAGAAGAATCTCTTAGAATGGATTAAGATTTAGTCATTAGAACGATGTGCGTGCATAAACAATTTTGTAAGTATTTACTTTTTTACAAATGTTCTCATTTCCTGGGAAATCCTGAAAGCATGTCAAGGCTAGTACTATTCTCCCCATCCTAAAGGTGAGATAAGTAAAGTTCTGAGAGTTCAGGTGACTTGTCCAAGGAACGTAGTTAACATGTGACAACCAGGACTAGAAACCATGTTCATGTGGTCCCCCACGTGATGGAGCCTCTGGAGGCCAGGGAAGTCCCTGTTCTTTGCGATCTCTCCCATCACTCATGTGGCAATTCGTAACCCATAATAGGTCTTCAGTAGATAGTGTTGAAAGCTTTTGGTAGCAGGAAGAATTTTCAAGGGCTTGTGTAAAACTGGAACAGTGTCTGCGTTCGGCAGAGAAGCTTGAATGAGACCTTTCAGTTTGTTCCAGGAGGGACCTTTCCTGAGTCCTTTCTGTCCCTTGTTCTCAGGGAAGCCTAGCAGTTGAGCAATTCACCTGCACGGGTTTCAGACCAGGATGGGACGGTAGGTGCTGTTTAATACTGCAATGCTGCTGTTATTGCGCCTTTCAGTAATGTAACAGTGGAGGGTCTTTGTTTCAAGCAGAGAGCTGGGTTGTTTTTTCAATCCTCAGGGGATTTGTGCTCCTTTACCTAAAGGTGGTGGAGGTGAGGCAGTAGAAAAGGAGGAACTGAGCCCCAACAAGATGGCGGTACGGTAGGCTGGGGGTAGAGAACAGATGGCCCAAGGGGACCTCAACTGAAGGGGTGTGGCCAGTGGATGCCACTTACAGTGATGACAGATAATGCAGCCTTTTCTGCAGAACAGTTCCCTTGTGTTAGTTTCAGACCTTGGGCAAGTCTGTTAAACACAGCAGCCTTGCCTACATCCTTTGGGAAATAAGAGAAAGGGCTCTGCACGTGGTGTAAGAGGGGAAGAGATGAGGGAGAAGCAGCTGTGTAGAGAAATGCTTATGAAACAGCCGGAGGTGAATGACAGAGGAGCCTGAAGCGTGGGGGGGAGAAAGGTGAGACGACACCCAGGACGGAAGTGCGGACATTGGACGAGCACCCATCCCCCACCCCAGGGCTCCCCAGCAATGGTTGTGGGGGGAGCTCGGACCTGCCGCCAAGCAGGGTGGGCGCTGCAGCTGCTTATGTAGGTTGTAAGTAGAAGCGTTCCTTCCCCGTCACACGCACGCCTAAGCACACACATGTGAGCACACTGGAAAGCCGGAGGGCCTGGGGAGGTGTCGGGTTACTTTTGTCGAATGAATGAACTTCCATATGTCCTGAATCTTAGAAGACTAACGTGGAAAACCAGAAAATGATACAGCCTCGCACTAAAACTGTCTCTGTGGAAGATGGGGGGCCGGTGATCCACAGTAAGTTAAGGGAAATGAAACCACAGAAGTAACAGAACTGCAACTATGAGAAAAGTGATTTATGCAAGCCACATGTAAATGTGTGCCTTTTTGCAAATCTGACTTTGTCCCTCTTGATGATTTTAGACACTTAAAAGGGGCCTGGTGCTGTATAGCCTAGATAGATCTCTGTTCCAGCCAGAATTCAGATTCTGTTGACATACATTTTTATAAAGAATACAGTAGGGATCTTAGTCATCCAAAACAGCCTTTCATTATTTGCATTTGTGAAATAGTCCTAATTATATCTTTGATATAACCTACTGTCTATTAAAAGAAATAAAACATTAGTACACAGTACCTCTAGTCTTAATGAGCATCTAGATGTTTCTGGAAGAACCATCAGCAATGAAACAATAATAATGTAAATATTTAAGTGACAATAATGAGATTTGGCATTAAGATGAGCTCCACATTTATTTTAGTCATTGTTACACTTCGGAGTCTACAAAAAAAGCAGTCCTCTGAAGGTAATCTTTACATTCTAAAAATACCTAGTTTTCAACACAGTGCATTTTTTTTTTACATTTATTTTTATTTTATTTTATTTATTTATTTTTGGCTGTGTTGGGTGTTCGTTGCTGCACGCGGGCTTTCTCTAGTTGCGGCGAGCAGGGGCTATTCTTCGTTGC
This sequence comes from Balaenoptera acutorostrata, assembly GCF_949987535.1. Lineage (NCBI taxonomy): Eukaryota > Metazoa > Chordata > Mammalia > Artiodactyla > Balaenopteridae > Balaenoptera > Balaenoptera acutorostrata. Next base: position 57,955,375 of record NC_080076.1, read on the forward strand.
AGTGCGTGGGCTTCTCATTGCAGTGGCTTCTCTTGTTGCGGAGCACAGGCTCTAGGCACACGGGTTTCAGTAGTTGTTGTGCGTGGGCTTCAGTAGTTGTGGCTCACGGGCCACAGTGCATTATTTAATACCCTGAAATTGCTTTTGGAGGAATGAATGTAGTTCCATTACTTCTAATGTGATAATGATAACTCCTGGGAGTATTGTAATGTGTGAAAAAATTTAGCGCAAATAAAAATCATCCATTGAAGTAAAATATTTCAATCATATGATTTTAATATAGCTTCAAGATTTTAAAAATCAGGTTGCATTTGAAAGGAATTTTACCATCTTTTTAGGATACTGCATAGGTATTTGTGTAAGCTAATTCAGAGAATTTTTCACTAACAATACCTTCATTCATCAGGAAGTGGTTGAAATAGAGCCCTTGTAGAGAAGGAAACCCAATTAAGATGGTGTTATGGGTTGAACTGTGTTACCCCAAAAAAGATATGTTGAAGTCTTAACTCCCAGGGCCTCAGAAAGTGACCTTATTTGGAAATAGGGTCATTGAAAATATAACTAGTTAAGATGAGATCATACTGTGCAAGGGGGCCCTAATCCATTATGACTGATATCCTTACAAGAAGACAGCATCTGAAGACACACACACACACACACACACACACCCCACCACCATGTGACCACAGACGCAGAGACTGGAGTGTTGCAATGCAAGCCAAGGAGCCCCAGGGCTTTCCCATGACACCAGGAACGAAGAAAAGGCGTGGAACAGATTCTCCCCTGGAGCCTTCGAGAGCACATGGCCCTGTGACACCCTGTGTTCCTGACAGCTAGCCTCCAGAATGGAGACAATGACATTCTGTGGGTTTAAGCCACCCAGCTGTGGACTGTTGCCGCAGCCCTAGGAGACAGATGGGAGTGGATGCCCCCCCGCTGTCTTGTGGGGTGACGAAGGGCAAAGGGCACAGACTTGGGGGTTCAGCCTAAGTGGAAATTAACCGGTTTCCTCAGCATTAGATAGAAATAAGATCTTCACAAGATTGTTGGGGGCATTAATTATTAAATATAGGAAAGTTACGAGGCACATAGTAGGCTCTCAAGAAAGCCTAATTTGCATCTCTTACATATGAGCATATTTAAGTGGTCCATTAATATTCAGTCCTTTGGATGTTATTGTTTACATGCTTTTTCCATTGTACTTGAATTAAGATCTGTTTCTTTTCAATAATTTAAAAAAAAGACTTCTTTGAGAACTGTCGATTTCTAGAGACCTGCATGTTCAGTCACACTTTTGGCAGTAATGATAAAAAAAGGAATTTTTCATAATTAATGGAAAATAGACAACTTCTAATATATGCTGTACAGTTTTGTTCAGCCATAGAAACTCTAGTGCCCTCACTGCAGTTCAAAGAACACTTAGGGGGGCTTCCCTGGTGGCACAGTGGTTAAGAGTCCACCTGCCAATGCAGGGGACACAGGTTCGAGCCCTGGTCCGGGAGGATCCCACATGCCGCAGAGCAACTGGGCCCGTGCGCTACAACTACTGAGCCTGTGCTCTAGGGCCTGCGAGCCACAAGTACTGAAGCCCGCGCGCCTAAAGCCCGTGCTCTGCAACAAGAGAAGCCACTGCAATGAGAAGCCCACTCGCTGCAACTAGAGAAAGCCTGCTCGCAGCAACGAAGACCCAACACAGCCAAAATAAATAAATAAATAAATAATAAATTAAAAAAAAAAAAAAAAAAGAATGCTTAGAAAAGGCAGTATCCCACATGGTAGATGTGGTGGGTGAAAATTCCTAGGCAAATACAATGGTTGTTCATCTAATTATAGCTTTTTTTTTTAAACCAAGCCATGCGGCATGTGGGATCTTAGTTCCCCAACCAGGGATCGAACCCACGCCCCCTGCAGTGGAAGCACAGAGTCCTAACCACTGGCCCACCAGGGAAGTCCCCTAAGTATATCTTGAATATGCTAAAAAAAAAGTTTGTTTGAGAAATAGAAAGATGGTGTTGTTTCAGAGAGTATGAAATGTGAATTACCCAACCTAATGACTCGGTTTCCAAGTCTGAATGATATATGTCTTATTAAAAGGGCATGAGGGCTTCCCTGGTGGCGCAGTGGTTGAGAATCTGCCTGCCAATGCAGGGGACGCGGGTTCGAGCCCTGGTCTGGGAAGATCCCACATGCCACAGAGCAACTCGGCCCGTGAGCCACAATTACTGAGCCTGCGCGTCTGGAGCCTGTGCTCGGCAACGAGAGGCCGCGATAGTGAGAGGCCCGCGCACCGCGATGAAGAGTGGCCCCCGCTTGCCACAACTAGAGAAAGCCCTCGCACAGAAACGAAGACCCAACACAGCCATACATACATACATACATACATACATAAAAAGAATGTAAGCAGACAAGAATAGCATTAAAAAAATAAAAAATAAATTTAAAAAAATTTTAAAAAAAAGGGCATGAAACTTCTGGTTCAAGATGACGGAAAGACATATTGATGTGATCTGCTTCCTGAGACCCCATTGAAATGATAGTAAAGAAATAAAAAGGAATAATCAAGGACCAATCAAGAGATGAGGAAGGGGCCATCAGTGATCTGATTCTCAATAAATTTCTGGAAGACAGAGAAGGAAGTGGTAACTAGAGAAACACGGAGTGGGGGCAACCCCAGCCTGAAGGATGGGAGGAGAAGCCACATCTGAGAAGGAGTGTGGCGATACGCCCCAGCAAGATGAAGGAATAAACCAGAGAAAAGACAATGGCAGCCGGGAAAGAGTGGTCTCAAATGAGGTAAACAATTAGGGGAGTTTCAGCCAGCAAGCAACAGATGCTCAGAAGACGTTATCTGGAGAAAAAAGGGAAGAGGTTGTGTATTCTTAAATCTCACCCTAACTTTGAGATTTTAGGGTAATATAAAGAGGCCCTCAATGCAAAAGTAAAAAGAAAGAAAGCCACTTAAAAAGTCACCTTATTCATTACGATGATTTGGCTGCGAACAACAGGAAAACCAATTCACTGTGGCCTAAAGAATAAGAAATTTGTTATCTGACACAACAAGGGCTCTACAAGCAGGGAAGCTTCCGGGTTGACTTAATTCCGTGGTTCTGGGTCTTCATCAAGCATATAGGGTCTTTCCATCTTTCTCTCTGCCGTCTTTACCTTGTAAGCTTTGTCTAAAGGCTGGCTCCTCTGCTCTTTCAGGGTTCACATCCAACACGACACAACCCTGAAGAGGATACTATGTCTCTCTTGGAGAGAGGAAAACTGTTCCCAGAAGCCCTCTGCAGGCATCCCCTCCTCATTGGCTTAAACTGTGTTATGTGCACCTTTAAACAATTGCTGGAAAGGAGAATGGAACCAGAGACTGTTAATTGCTCCCAGATATCCACTCTCTTCTTTCTTCCTTTCTGTAGAGAACTCCTCTGAATTTTATCTGGAAATATAATCACCAAGCTAGAAACCACTTGGGTGTAGCCATGTGGCTAAGTCCTGGCCATTAGGATGTGACTGGGGATGATGTGGGCCATTTCTGCATTATTCCTTTATTTATTTATTTTTTTAATTTTTAATTTTTATTTTTTGGCTGTGTCAGGTCTTAGCTGCAGCATGCGGGTTCTTCGTTGCGGCGCGTGGGCTCCAGAGCGCGTGGGCTCCAGAGCGCGTGGGCTCTATAGTTTGTGGCACACGGGCTCTCTAGTTGAGGCATGCGGGCTCAGTAGTTGTGGTGCACAGTCTTAGTTGCCCCGAAGCATGTGGGATCTTAGTTCCCTGACCAGGGATCAAACCCACATCCTCTGCATTGGGGGGTGGATTCTTAACCGCTGGACCACCAGGGAAGTCCCTGCATTATTCCTTTAAAAGTGTGCTCTCTGGGACTTCCCTGGTGGTGCAGTGGTTAAGACTCCGCACTCCCAACGCAGGGGAACCAGGTTCTATCCCTGGTCAGGGAACTAGATCCTGCATGCCGCAACTAAGAGCCCGCATTCCACAACTAAAGATCCCACATGCCGCAATGAAGATCCCGAGTGCGGCAACTGAGACCCAGGGCAGCCAAATAAATAAATAAATATTTAAAAAAAAAAAAAAAGAAGGAGAAGAAGCGTGCTCTCCACCGTCTCAGGTCCTCCCCTCTGCAGGCATGAAGGTTTGGTGGTACTGAGTCAGCTTCAAACATGAAGATGAGGGCAATTACTTAGGGGGTGACGAAAACAGGTAGAACAAACCTGGCACCCAAGACATTCTTGTGAAGCTGAGCTGCACTACCCTCTTCTGCTCCTACTAGTTTTGCATTTTGCATGACAGAGAGATAAACTTCTGTCCATTTATTTTGATCACTATTAAAGCAGCCAGAGCAATATCCTAATTACTGCAGTGGCCATGCTTCACTTAGACCAATGGTTCTCTAAGTATGGTCCCCATAACGGCAGAATCAGCATCACCTAGCAGCTTGTCGGAAAGGCAGATTTTGGGGCCTCATCCCAGACATAATGAGTCAGAATACCTGTGAATGTAGTCTGGTCTAACAAGCCTTCCAGGGACTTCCCTGGTGGCTCAGTGTTTAAGACTCTGCGCTCCCAATGCAGGGAGCTCGGGTTCAGTCCCTGGTCGGGGAACTAGGATCCCACATGCCGCGCAGCCAAAAAAAAAACAAAAAAACAAACAAGCCTTCTGAAACCCTGCAACCCAGATTGGGACTTGAACCCACGGTCTTTTAACTGAGATCACACCTGGTCTCAAGACTTAATGAAGCTCAGGTTCTTGATGTCTCACTGCAGAAAGAATTCAGTGAGAGACAAAGTGATAGGTAAGAAGTGGATTTATTTAGAGAGAAACACACTCCACAGACAGTGTGGGCCATCTCAGAAGGCTAGAGTGGCCCCAGAGTATGGGGTTGTCAGTTTTTATAGGGGTGGGTAATTTCATAGGCTAATGAGTGGGAGGAGTATTCCAGCTATTTTGGGGAAGGGGTGGGGATTTCCAGGAATTGGGCCACCGCCCACTTTTTGACCCTTAGGGTCCACCTTGGAACTGTCATGGCGCCTGTGGGTGTGTCATTTAGCTTGCTGATGTGTTACAACGAGTGTATCCTGCGGCTCAAGGTCTAGTAGAAGTCGACTTGTCCACCATCTTGGACCTGTTTGGTTCTAATCAGTTTATGTCGTGTCCTCGGGCTATGTCGTTCTTTTAAGGTTGTGCCCTGCCCCCTTCCTGTCTCACTTCCAGGCCATTCTGATAACATACCCAAGTGTGAGGAACACTGAGTAGCCCATGCTGGATCCACTCTATCTGGCTGAAGGTGAAGCTGGCCTCCTTTGGAAATTTATGGCCACATAGAGGAGGAACCCTTTTCCCCCTGATGGCTCATTGACCAGCACACCTGCCTCTCCCACACCCGCCCTTCACTTCTCAGGTATCAAGAGAACAGCAATTTGGTTCCTTTACAATAGTTCCATTTCTTCCCATTTGTACAGGTATATTTCAGTGTAAACATTCCATTCATTCAAAGTTCATCGTCTCATTAGGGCTGATTAAAATCTTTATCTACTTGAGTGGTCTTTAGATAAAATACTCTGAAATTTTCCTTCTCTCCCTGGATCTAGGGGAATAGGTGGGGCTTATCCTGGATGGCTTTGAGATGAAAGGGGCTTGGAGGGCGCTGTGCCCAGGCCTGCCCTGGCCTCAGGGCCGTGTCCCACATCTGCTGGGTGAAGTGGCTGCTGGAGGAATGAATGGCTACTCCTGCAGTCACCCCCTGAGTCCGTGCCACACACCGCCCCCCAGGCCTTCCCCCCCCCAAGCCTCTGCTGTCAGGTCCTTTGGTCCCTGTCCCCTTTATCCTCGCACGGTCCCGTGGTTCTCAAGCCGGCCACCTCTGTGTCTCCCTGATCCTTGAGACCTGCCTGGGGGAGCTTCTGGGTCTGGTGTTACTCCCTGGGAACCAAGAGCAGCCTGGGAAACATCCACTCTCCTCCGCCCCCGCCCCAGCGTGCGACCTCATCCCAGCCCAGAAAGAGGAATGAACCCGCCTGGCCGCCCACTCCCTTACCTCCGGCTCCGCGCTGGTCTCGGCAGCGGCCTTAGGAAGAAGGGCAGGCTTTCCCCTCCTCTTCCTGCCCTGAAGACCATCCCCCTTCATCACATCCTCTTTCTTCCAGAGGGGACTCCTGCCCTTGCCCCGGGGTAGAAAGGCTTTAGGAAATAGAAACCAGCTTCTTGTAAGGAAACACAGCCAGGAATCCTTCAAAAACATCTTATCTGTTTACAAGGGGGAAAGAAGTCTCTAGGACAACGATTTGCCTCAGCTGGGAAAGGCCAGGCCTGGAGGAAGAGACCGGCCTTCATGGATGAAGCCAGGGTCCAGCTTGCGGCCTGGGCTCGCCCTGCCCCTGTCCGCAGGTGGGAGGAGCCCCGGGCCTGGAGGACCCAGGTAGGAGAGGGGCGTGGCTTCATCCTACGCGCTCTGCATCCCCAGCACCCGGCTTGGATCTGGCTCATTAGATTCTCAGAATGTTGTATTGAGCGGAATGGACTCATTCAGGCCTTTGCCACTGACTCACTCTTCGACCTTGGCAAGCTTCCTTGCCCAAGTCTCAGTTTTTCCCTCTATAAAGTAGAGCTGATAACGAATAAAACCTACCTCACGAGGATTCTTCGAGTGTGAAAAAGAGAATGTATCGAATGTCCCTTGGTGAACTCAGAAATGTAGGGGGTAAAAGATTTCTAGTTATTCAGTACCCCCAGGTATTAACACTTCAGTGACTAAAAAGGAATGTTCATTGTCTCATTGGCATGATTTTAGAGTAGAAAAAATAAGAATTTTTTTTTTCATGGAATCAGTGAAACTATTTTCATGTTGAAAGAGGCAAATGTAGCCAATGAACATTTTATTCTTCTTGACCTGGCTCTTGTGCAATCAAGTTTACTAATTGTTGACCTAAAGTCATCTTGTTTGCCACTCGTTCTTCCCAAGAGATTAGTTTAGAATCATTAGGTAAAGTTCTCAATTCCAATTCTCAAACTGGAATTGAGATTTGATTGGAATTTTGTTAAACCTGACATCTTTATTTATTTATTTTTGGCTTTAAAATATATATATATATTTAAATTTTTTATACAATTTGTAAAGGTTATTGTCTTTAAAAAATATTTTTAATGAAGTATAGTTGATTTACAATGTTTCAGGTATACAGAAAAGTGATTCAGTTTTATATATATATATATATATATATATATATATATACGCACACACACACACACACACACACATTCTTCAGATTCCTTTCCATTATAGGTTATTACAAGATATTGAATATAGTTCCCTACACCGTACAGTATGTCCTTGTTGTTTATCTATTTTATATATAGTAGTCTGTACCTGTTAATCCCAAATTCCAAATTTTATCCCTCCCCCTGCTTTCCCCTTTGGTAACCATAAGTTTGTTTTCTATGTCTGTGAGTCTATTTCTGTTTTGTAAATGAGTTCATTTGTATCATTTTTTTTTAGTTTCCATATATAAGTGATATCCTACAGTATTTGTCTTTCTCTGTCTGATTTATTTCACCTAGCATAACACCCTCCAAGTCCATCCATGTTGCTGCAAATGGCAAAATTTCATTCTTTTTTATGGCTGAGTAGTATTCCATTTTGTATATATACCACATCTTCTTTATCCTTTCATCTGTTGATGGACACTTAGGTTGTTTCCATATCTTGGCAATTATAAATAGTGCTGCTATGAACATTGGGGTGCATGTTATCTTTTCGAATTCGTGTTTTTGTTTTTTTCAGATATATACCCAAGAGTGGAATTGCTGGGTCATATGGTAATTCTATTTTTAGTTTTTTGAGAAATCTTCATACTGTTTTCCACAGTGGCTGCACCAATTTACATTCCCACCAACAATGTACAAGAGTTCCCTTTTTTCCACATCCTCGCCAATATTTGTTATTTGTGGGGTTTTTTTGATGATAGCCATTCTGATAGGTGATATCTCATTGTGGTTTTGATTTGCATTTTCCTGATGATTACTGACGTTGAGCATCTTTTCATGTGCCTGTTGGACAGATTTATCTGCATTTCCTCTTTGGAAAAGTGAAACCTGACATCTTTGTAGTACTGAGACTTTCCATTCAGGAAGATGGTTGTTTCATTAACTTATTCAAGTTATTATTTTTCTTTGAGTGCATTTTGGAGTTTTCTTCATAGAGTTTAGTAAATATATTTTTTTACTAAGATTATTCTTAAGAATTTTATGAGGGTTTTTTTCCTACTATAAATGAGATTTCTTTTCATCATATTTTAGCTGTTTATAGGTGCTTTACAAGAAAGTTACTGATTTTTAAAAATTTGTCCTCTAACTGCTACAATAAAAATAAGTGGTACAATTGTAGCAGTATTGATCAGTCTCCAAATGGCAGTCACTGTGCTGTGTGTTTATGTATTTTCCCATTGACTCTTCATAATAACCCTGTAAATTAATTATCATTATTATCCTAATTTAAAGATGAAAAAACTGAAGCTCAGAGAGATTAATTGCCGAAGGTCACACAGTTCATTACTGAGCACTTTAATTCTCTCACATTTTCTAGATGCACTATCAAATCATTTATACAAAATGATAATTTTATCTACTCCTTTCCTTCTATTTTTGTTTCATGCTACACTGAACTGGTCAAAATTATAGTAAAACGTTAAATAACAACTGTCATCTCTTAAATGTTCCTGAACCCTCATACCCTCAGTGTGCAAGAGTATGTGGTGCTGTAATCAACTAACAATAATGCCTTCTCCTTTACCACCTCCCCTAAATTTCCAGGCTTTGTAGCCAGCCTTCAGCTCTAAGTCTAGCCCCAGTTGGATGGGTGATTCTGTTAACCCTGGATCTTACCTGGTACTTCCTTATGATGCTGCTTCCAGTGATGCCTCTTGACTCTAACAATGAAGTTTTAAAAAGAGGTGCCTCACCTCTGTGTCCTCTTTAGGCCTCAGGACCCCATCCTATTGAAGCTCACGGTTTCCTTTTACCAACACACCACATTGAAGTCTCTCCCAAATTCCCTTTAAAATATCTTTGAAAACAAAGAAAATGAGGAATTGGCAAATGTTTTTGTTAATTAAAACCCCACAATACCTAATGTCAGAAAGGCTGGAGAAGGTGATAGTCTTCTGCACTACACTTCTATATGCTTTCTAAAGGGCAGTTTGAAAATGCATATTAAAAAACATAGAATTTTGCATATTCCCTGACCCAGAAGTCTCACTTGTTGGAATTTATCCTAAGTAAGTCATCATGGACAAACACAAATATATTTTTTTAAGTTATTTATTTCAATGTTATTTATGATGGTTAAAAATTTGTAGCAATTTAGATGTCCAACAATGGGCAGTTTGTTAAATAAATTATACTACATCCAAAAGAATATTTCATAATATGGCAAAGTTCATAATATACACTGTTACGTGAAATACTGTATCACAACTCAAAATATAGAGTATAATCCCGTTTTTGTTATAGATAGATATATCCATTTCTATATAAGTATGTGACTATAAATCTCTTTCTGTCTGTCAGTATAGAAATCACAGAAAACAAATATATATCCTCAAATATCCACCTCTTGATGGTGTAATTATGAAGAAATATGGTGTGTTTCTTCTTTTTGCTCATTGTTTTCTGAATTTTCTATAGTCGACATACACTTTATTACATTTATTTTTTTTATATTTATTTATTTATTTATTTATTTTTGGCTGTGTTGGGTCTTAGTTGCAACACGCAGGATCTTCATTGCGGCTCTGGCTTCTCTGTAGTTGTGGCGCGCAGACTCCAGAGCACATGAGCTCTGTAGTTTGTGGCAGATGGGCTCTCTAGTTGAGGTGCGCAGGCTCAGTAGTTGCGGCTCGGGGGCTTAGTTGCCCCACAGCATGTGGGATCTTAGTTCCCCGATCAGGGATCGAACCTGCGTCCCCTGCATTGGGAGGCGGACTCTTTACCACTGGACCACCAGGGAAGTCCCTACACTTTATTATATTTAAAATGGGAAAAAAGTTATTCTTAACAGCTTTTTGTTATTTAGGTTATAGGCAAAGAGACACCAGATATAGGGCTCCAATAAGATAGAAGGTTTTTTTTAATTTCCCCAAACTGTCTAGAGGTGAATGGTCCAGTGTTACAATGAAGCTGTACTCCAGGACGTTATTTAGGGATCTTGATTTCTTCTGTCTCCTGCTGCTACTATCTAGGTTGTTGTCCTTTTCACATGGAAGTTGGCTCACTTCCACATCCACATTCTAGCCCATAGGAGAGTCCGGACCAAGTAGATTTGTCTTTAAGGGGATGACTTGGAAGTTAAACGCTTCATTTTCACTCATCATGGGCTTCAGTCTAGTCACGTGACCACACCAGTCTGCAGAGCAGGCTGTGATCTATAATTCCCAGCTCTCAGCCATATATCTATATTCAGCTAAAATTTAGAGTGAAGGGATTCTTGCTAAAAGGAAGAAGGAGGAGTGAATAGTGCGGATCAATTCATAGACTCTTTTTTTTTTTTTTAAGATTTTTTAAAAAGATTATTAGCACCTTTAATTATTATTTATTTTATTTTGGCTGTGTTGGGTCTTCGTTTCTGTGCGAGGGCTTCCTCTAGTTGCGGCAAGTGGGGGCCACTGTTCATCGCGGTGCGCGGGCCTCTCACTGTCATGGCCTCTCTTGTTGCGGAGCACAGGCTCCAGACGCGCAGGCTCAGTAGTTGTGGCTCACGGGCCTAGTTGCTCCGCTGCATGTGGGATCTTCCCAGACCAGGGCTCGAACCCCTGTCCCCTGCATTAGCAGGCAGATTCTCAACCACTGCACCACCAGGGAAGCCCCAATTCATAGACTCTTTCCCCAGGTATTATAAAGCTACAATAGTTAAAATACCATGATCCAGGTACAAGAATAAATAAATAGTGGAGTAGACTAGGAAAAACAAAAACTGCCTCAAATTCATATAAGATTTAAGCATGTAAAAAAGGGTAGCTTTTCAAATTCGGGTAGGTGAAAAAGTGAATTATTCAGTCAGTGATGTTGAGAACTGGATAACCATTTGGAAAAAAAAAAAGTCAGATTAAATAACAAAACATATTCCAGATGTCTTAAAGACTGAAACGTCTATAGGGAAATATCGATGAAAATGGCCGCTAGACTGTAACTTCTGCTTTAGTTGGTTCCCCATTCCACAGATCTCTGTACCTTATTGAGCTTAATTATATCTTCATTGACCTTCAACCAGAACCGCAAACCATATACCACATGCAGAGGGCTGTATTTATATTAGGTCAGGAGAGTACTTTCAATTTTGTTTGTTTGTTTGTTTTTTGTATCCTTTGTTATGAAGTGGTTTTCTTTATGTTGATCTTATGTGTTGCTAAGTACGACAGTGATCCAAGTAATGTCTTCTAATTCCCATCCTGGACTACCTAGGTGTGTATCTGATTGTATTTGCTGCAAAAAAATAACCTGACTAAAAAATGGGCAAATGACTTGAACAGACATTTCTCTAAAGGTGATATACAAATGGCCAACAAACATATGAAAAGATGCTCAACATCACTAATCATTAGAGAAATGCAAATCAAAATCATGATGAGATATCACATTACACCATATTCTACCTGTTGATTGTAAGGTGGTTACTATTTTAAAAAAAATACAGAAATAAAAGTTTTGGCAAGGGTGTGGAGAAATTAGAACCTTTGTGCATTGTTTAGTGGGACTGTAAAATGGTGTAGCTGCTATAGGAAACAGCACAGTGGTTCCTCAAAAAGTAATAAAAACAGGAATGCCATATGATCCAGCAATCCCATTTCTGAGACAAATACTGTATGATTCCACTTACATAAGTCATCTAAAGTAGTCAAATTCATAGAAACAGGAAGTAGAATGGTGGTTGCCAGGGGCTGGGAGGAGAGGTAAATGGAGAGTTGCTGTTTAATGGGTACAGAGTTTCAGTTTTGCAAGATGAAAAGAGGTCTAGAGATTGTTTGCACAACAGTGTTACTATACTTCCACTGAACTGTACACTTAAAATGGTTAAGGTGGTAAATTTTATGTTATATGGTTTTTTGCCACAGTTAAAAGTGAAAAAAAAAAAAAATAATTATATATATATATATATATATATATATGTCTTATTACAGTGTTGGTGCTTTCAGAATCAGAGATAGGGATTTCTTATACCTGAGCTGGTAGCCACCAGCAACATGGTAGCCACCAGCCACAGGTAGCTATGGAGCACTTGAAATGTGATTAGTCCTAATTGAGATGTGCTATAATTAAAAAAAAATACGGGACTTCTCTGGTGGCGCAGTGGTTAAGAATCTGCCTGCCAGGGCTTCCCTGGTGGCGCAGTGGTTGAGAATCTGCCTGCTAATGCAGGGGACACGGGTTCAAACCCTGGTCTGGGAAGATCCCACATGCCGCGGAGCAACTAGGCCCGTGAGCCACAACTACTGAGCCTGCGAGTCTGGAGCCTGTGCCCCGCAACGGGAGGGGCCGCGATAGTGAAAGGCCCGCGCACCGCGATGAAGAGTGGCCCCCGCTTGCCGCAATTGGAGAAAGCCCTCGCACAAAACGAAGACCCAACACAGCCAAATAAATAAATAAATAAATAAATAAATAAATAAAGTAGCTATTAATTAAAAAAAAAAAAAAAAAAAAAGAATCTGCCTGCCAATGCAGGGGACAAGGGTTTGGGCCCTGGTCCAGGAAGATCCCACATGTCGCGGAGCAACTAAGCCCGTGTGTCACAACTACTGAGCCTGCGCTCTAGAGCCTGTGAGCCACAACTACTGAAGCCCGCGTGCCACAACTACTGAAGCCTGCGCACCTAGAGCCCGTACTCTGCAACAAGAGAAGCCACCGCAGTGAGAAGCCCGCACCCCACAACAAAGAGTAGCCCCCACTCGCTGCAACTAGAAAAAGCCTGCATGCGGCAACAAAGACCCAACACAGACAAAAATAAATTAATTAATTAATTAATTTTAAAAAAACGTTAAAACAAACAAACAAAAAAATACACACTGGGGTTCGAAGACCTAGTGCAAAAAGTTTTTAATATCTAATTTATGTTGATTACATGTTGAATGATAATATGTTAGACATATTAGGTTAAGTAAAATATATTATTAAAATTAATATATCACCTGTTTCTTTTCACTTTTACTTTTTTTGAGAGGGCCACTAAATTTGGCAGAGATTTTGGAATTATCAGACCAGAAATTTAAAATAACTATGAATAATATGTTAGGAGATCTAATGCAGAAAATGGGCAACATGCAAAAACAGGTAATATAAGCAGGGAGATGGAAACTCTGAGAAAGAATCAAAAGGAAATGCTAGAAATCAAAAGCACTGGGACTTCCCTGGTGGTGCAGTGGTTAAGAATCCACCTGCCAATTTAGGGGACACGGGTTCGAGCCCTGGTCCGGGAAGATCCCACATGCTGCGGAGCAACTTGTGAGCCCACACGCTGCAACTACCAAAGCCCACACGCCTAGAGCCTGCACTCTGCAACAAGAGAAGCCACCGCAATGAGAAGCCCACGCACCACAACGAAGAGTAGCCCCCACTCACTGCAACTAGAGAAAGCCCATGCACAGCAATGAAGACCCATTGCAGCCAAAAATAAATTAATTAATTTAAAAAAAAAGGAATCAAATGCACTGTGGCAGAAATGAGGAATGCTTTTGATGGGCTCATCAGTGGACTAGACATAGTGAAAAAAGAATCAATGAGTTTGAAGATATGAGTAGAAAATTCGCAAGCTAAAAAACAAAGAGAAGAAAAGAATGAAAAAGATGCAACAGGGACTTCCTGGTGGGCCAGTGGTTAAGACTCTGTGCTTGCACTGTAGGGGGCACAAGTTCGATCCCTGGTCAGGGAACTAAGTTCCCACATGCTGGGTGGTGTGGCCACAAAAAACAAAAAAAAAAGGTTGCAACAGAAAATCCAAGGACTGTGGGACAGTGACAGAAAGTGTGACATATGAGTGTTTGGAATACCTGAAGAAGAAGAGAGAGAGAGAAGAACAAAAGAAATATTTGAAACAATAATGGCTGAGAATTTTCCAAAATTAATCAGATTAAAATTAATGACCAAGCCACAGATTCAGGAAACTCAGAGAATACCACCCAGCATAAATAACAAAAGTATACACCTGGGCATATCATATTCAAACTGCAGAAAATCTGAGACAAGGAGAAAATCCTGAAAGAAGCCAGAGAGGGCGGAAAAACTCACCTTATCTATAGAGGAACAAGAATAAGAATTATATCGTCCTTTTCTTCAGACACCATGCAAGCAAAAGAAGAATGGAGTAAAATATTTACAGCACTGAAGGAAAAATCAGCAACCTAGAATTATGTATCTAGCAAAATTATCCTTCAAAAGCAAAGGAGAAATAAAGACTTTTTCAAACAAGGAAACACTGAGGGAATTTGTCTCCAGTAGACCTGTCTTGTAAGAAATGTTGAAAGAAGTTCTTCAGAGAGAAGGAAAATGATATAGGTCAGAAACTCAGATCTACATAATGAAAGAGAGTTTGTGAAATGAAGCATTGAGAAGTGAAGGTAAAATAAAATCTTTTATTTTTCTTATTCTTAGCAGATTTAACAGTTAACCATTAGTTTAAAGTAATAGTAGCAACAATATATTAGATGATTATAGCTTATAGATAAGTGAAGTGCATGACAGCAATGTTGTAAGAGATGGGAGGGAGGTATTGGAACTATTCTGTTACACAGTACCTGTACTACCCATGAAATGGTATAATGTTATTTGAAAGGAGACTTAGATTAGTCGTCAAAGTATATTACAAACTGTAGGACAATGAATAAAAATTTTTTAAAGAAGTATAATTGATATACAAAGAAAGGAAAGAGGGACTTCCCCAGTGGTCCAGTGGTAAAGAATCCGCCTTCCAATGCAGGGGATGCAGGTTCGATCCCTGGTCAGGGAACTAAGATCCCACAAGCTGCGGGGCAACTAAGCCCGTGCGCCACAACTACAGGGCCCACGTGCCACAACTAGAGAGAAGCCCATGCACTGCAAAAAAGATCCCGGTGCCACAACTAAGACCCAACACAGCCAAAAATAAATAAAATAAATAAATAAATAAATAAATAAAATATTTTAATAACTCCCTTGTCCTATTTAAAAAAAGAAAAAAATAAAGGAAAGAAAATTGAATCATACAAAATGCTCAGTTAAAACCAGAGAGAGACTTCCCTGGTGGTCCAGTGGTTAAAACTCCTTGCTTCCAATGCAGGGGTCACAGGTTCAATCCCTGGTCAGGGAACTAAGATCCCACATGCCACACTGCGTGGTAGAAAAAAAAATCGGAGAAGGCAGGAAAAGAGTGGACAACAAGAAACAAAGAAGGACAGCAATGAACCAAAAACAGTTATAAATATGGTCGATACTAATCCAACCATATCAATAATTACTTTAAATGTGAATGGTCTAAATATACCAATTAAAAAACAGAGACTATAAGAATGGATAAAATAATGACCCAACTATATGTTGTCTATAGGAAATCTGATGTAAATATAAAGACACAGATCAAAAGTAAAGGGATGGAGGGACTTCCCTGGTGACTCAGTGGTTAAGAATCTGCCTGCCAATGCAGGGGACATGGGTTTGAGCCCTGGTCTGGGAAGATCCCACATGCCGCGGAGCAACTAAGCGCATGAGCCAGAACTACTGAGCCCA
Organism: Balaenoptera acutorostrata; assembly: GCF_949987535.1. Classification (NCBI taxonomy): domain Eukaryota; kingdom Metazoa; phylum Chordata; class Mammalia; order Artiodactyla; family Balaenopteridae; genus Balaenoptera; species Balaenoptera acutorostrata. The sequence continues at coordinate 57,971,131 of NC_080076.1, forward strand.
TGTGCCACAACTACTGAAGCCCACGTGCCTAGAGCCCATGCTGCACAACAAGAGAAGCCACCACAATGAGAAGCCCATGCACCACAACAAAAAGTAGCCCCTGCTCACCGCAACTAGAGAAAGCCCACGCACAGCAACAAAGACCCAACGCAGCCAAAAATAAATATTAATTAATTAATTAATAATTTTTTTAAAAAAGTAAAGGGATGGAGACAGATAAACCATGCTACACTGACTAAAAGAAAGCTGCAGTAGCTAAATTAGTTTAGATAAACTATCTCCTGCACTATCTTGGAATATAGTGCTTATGCCAATCAGGTCCATAGCTCTAGGAGAGGTGTTTGAGAAAAGTTGGAATGTTTATGTATGTTGGCTTCTTTTTTCTGCCTTTAGCTAAGTTCTATGAGAGAGATGAGTCCAGGCAAGAGTTAGCACGGTGGAACGGAATACATTTCCACTAAGGAGGTTTTGGAAAGTCTTTTTCTTGAGCGCTCTTTACCAGACAATGGGAGCCAGATAGATTAATAAAGTTTGGTTCCTTTCCAACCCGAGCCTGTTACTTCACATGGCCTTGGGGTATCCATCACAATATTTCACATGTGGGTTTGTGCCATGTGCCAGCCAGTGAGTAAAAGAGGAGATTCCTCAGGCTTAAGAACTTTTTCCAGACAAGATATATGGCTGCAGTTACAAAGGAACCTTTAGACCAAGGAACTAAATAGAAGGAAATATACCAGAAACATATTAAGAATCCTTCAAGAACCTGTAATTCTTTAACCCCCTCATGCAATCCTCAGGGTCCTCACAACTGAATCTATATGACAGCATACTTATCAATACCACTTCAGATGTAGTTATGGAGGATAATTGATGGAAGAACCTCCCAGAGGCAAAGCCAAAGGCCACAGATGATAATGAATGAACAGGGAAATTCCTTGGCAGAGCCAGCGTCCAGTGGAGAAACACACTTTGTTGCCAGGTTAGGGAGCCTCTAATCTCAGTGGGCGTTAACGTCATCGCAGTGGTCCAGTGACTGCTGTTTCCCTCCCTTTCTTTCCTTTTCTGAAAGAGCGTTTTTATGATCCTGTTCCTCATTTACCACTATGTTTCTGGTGGGCGGAGGTTGGGAGGACAGATGACTTGTTTTTCAGAAGATGCACGTGAGAGTCACAGGTGGTCCTGATGAGGGGAATGCATATCACTCAGAGGTCCTAAACTTTGAAATGAATGCAGCAGCCAGGTGGAACATTGTGTTGCCTCACTCGAACGGGGAAAAGTGTGTTTTATATCTAGGAAGAAGGATGAGCAGAAATATGTGAGTGATCAAGGGGTGCACTGTAGCTGAGGCTGCCAGTTGCCTCTCTGAATGCATTCTTCCCTCTTCTGCTAGCAATAGAATTACCTGAATTTTAGATCAGCCCATGGCCATTCAGCCAAAGGCTGTATTTCTCAGCCTCCTTAGCATCCGGGTTGGACCATGCAACTTGGTATTAGCTAATGGGATGTGAGAAGAAATCATATGTACCAAATATTCTTGGGTTATTAAAAGAAACAGACATGCCTCGCCTTGTTCCTTTCTCCTTTCTCAGTGGCCAAGAGGTTGATAGGTAGTAAGATCTAAAGCAGCCTTCTTAGGTTACAAGGGAGTAGCCATGGTGGAGCAATAAAATAGAAAGGGTCTGGGTCCCCCAAATCTCAGAGCTGCCATATTGGCCCTGGAGTGCTTATGTTCAGTCTGTGACACAGAGAGAAATAAAGTTCTTTCATGTTGATTCGGGTCTTTGTTAGAGCAACTCAAGCTTATAATCTAATTAATATAGGCTTAGGATCAAGTGTCACATCTCATTGTATTGTAACTATTTTTCTTAATTATGCTTCTTTTTATTATAAGTAGCTAATTAGTGATAATAAGAAGAGTATCGTCAAATAATAACATGTAGCAAGTCTCGACTGTAATCCAAGGGCTGGAAGTTCAGGCAAGCCTTGCAGGAGCTAGCATAGGAATTAGAAGAGCCATCAGGAACTGAGGTTAGTCTCATCTCTGCTTCTGCAAACTGGTTTTCTCTACTTTAGTTGGTATATGACCAAATATGATAAAATGGACCCCAAGCTTACATCATTTCCTAACAGAGACAGAGTGGGACATCAGTTCTAATTTCAGAGTTCCCAGGATAGGGAATCTGGCCCAGCTTTGGCTAGGGTCCAGTTAATTCTATCAACCCACAGACTGGTATTGGAGGAGAAAGTTCCCAGAAAAGGCTGCTATCCCCTTTATAGATAGCCTATGGGTCATTTAATGTCTGATTAATTTACATGTCTATCCCCCATATTATACTTTGTTGCTAAGGCCGTGGAGAAACAGGAACTCCTATTCATTGCTGGTAGATAGGCAAATTGGTACAACCATTGTGAAGTGGAGTTTGGAACATCTAACAAAACCACACACGTGTTTGTTTTTGACATAGCACTTGCACTTCTAGGAAGCTGTCCCAGGAAACACATTCAGCAATATGAAAATACGTATGCACGAGATTGTTCATTGCAACATTGTTTGTAATTGCAGTCTAAATGTCCAAACATGAAGAGAGTAATTGAAGGATGGTATTATCCATACAGTGGAATACTATGAAACTATAAAATAACAATAATAAGGATGATCTCTATAAACTGATATGGAATAATTTCCAGAATATATTAAGTGAAAAAAAGGAAAATACAAAAATCTATCTATGGTAGCGGTTCTCAAAATGTGGTCCACACACACCTAGGGGTCCCTGAGACACTTTCAGGTGGTCCATGAGATCGAAACTATTTTCCTAATAATATGAAGCCATTTATTTGCCTTTTTTCAGAGAGGTGACATTGACACTGATGGTGCAAAAGCAATGGAGGTAAAACTGCAGGGGCCACCACAAATCAAGGCTGTGGCACGTACTGTTTAGTGACACACACTCTTGGTTTAAAAAAAAAAAAAGAGGGCTTCCCTGGTGGCGCAGTGGTTAAGAATCTGTCTCCAATGCAGGGGACACGGGTTCGAGCCCTGGTCTGGGAAGATCCCGCATGCCGCAGAGCAACTAAGCCCGTGAGCTACAGCTACTGAGCCTGCGCGTCTGGAGCCTGTGCTCCGCAACAAGAGAGGCCGCGATAGTGAGAGGCCCGCGCACCACGATGAAGAGTGGCCCCCGCTCTCCGCAACTAGAGAAAGCCCTCGCACAGAAACGAAGACCCAACACAGCCAAAAAAAAAAAAAAAAGACAGTTTCCCTTAAGAATATTCTTGAAGCAGCTGTAAAAATTAGTAATGTTATCAAACTTGACCTGAGTACATGTCTTTTTAATATTCTGTGTGACTAAATGGGAGATACCCATGAAGTACTTCTGCTGTTTGAGTTACAAGCTGAAGTAGCCAGTTTTTAATGGAACACCATTTTTACTTCAAAGAACAGCTGATTGACAAACTTGTTATTCAGACATGGGTATTTGACAGTTTTTTTCTCAAATATGAGTGAGGTGAGCCTATCTCTTCAAGCAAAACAATTGATAGTATATGTTGTCAGTGACCCGAAGGACTGACACTTCTCTGCGTGAGCCTTCCACTCAGTATTGATTTTGGAATCACGCTAACGTTTTGCGTACCAAAAAAGTCATCGTTATCATAATACTGATAAAATCAAAAGAATGTGGGGCAACCATAGAAGGGAATATAAATTTAAAAAATAAACCTAAATGTATTTCAAAAGAATTACAGTCACACTGGAGAGGACAGAAGGAAGAGCTGACTCAAGTAACTTTTGTAGAAATCTTTTTTATTAATAAATTAATTAATTTATTTATTTACTTTTGGCTGCGTTGGGTCTTCGTTGCTGCGTGCGGGCTTTCTGTAGTTGCAGCGAGCAGGGGCTACTCTTCGTTGTGGTGTGTGGGCTTCTCATTGCGGTGGCTTCTCTTGTTGCGGAGCACAGGCTCTAGGCGTGCGGGCTTCAACAGTTGTGGCACGTGGGCTCAGTAGTTGTGGCTTGCGGGCTCTAGAGCGCAGACTTGGTAGCTGTGGCACACGGGCATAGTTGCTCCACGGCACGTGGGATCTTCCCAGACCAGGGCTCGAATCCGTGTCCCTTGCACTGGCAGGCGGATTCTCAACCACTGTGCCACCAGGGAAGCATTCAAGTAACTTTTGAACATGGTATTTTGACCTTATAACCTCAGATTAAAGAAAAAAAACAAAGGAATATTGAATTATAAGTCGTGCCATGTAGAGGCACGGCTGGTATATTCTACAACTGAACAAGTAGTCACTATCTTGGGAGTAATGGGAAACAGGTTTCTTACTGTCAGAGAAGAGTTACAACCATGAAAAATAGGAAGACTGAAATAAAGCCTGTGGTATTGGATTGAAATCAGAGGTATTAGTGTGAATTCATGGTTTTCAACTGGATATTGTGTGTGTGTGTGTGTGTGTGTTCTACCTGTGTCTACTGAGAGGACCTAGAAGCAATGACACTCTAGTAGTAATATGCACATTGCACATTTAGAGCCCAGATCTTGGTGTCTATATATCCTTCTTCACTGAAAGTAACTAGGGCTTCTTGGAAAAATGATAGAGTCCAGGGTTAGGCAGGGAAAGCCAATATGAGCCTGGAACATTTTGTTGTACCAGAAAATAAGAAAGTCCTCAAAGAATGCAGTAACAGTATTTCAAAGGCATCCTCTCTAATTTATTTATTTAAATAAGTATTTCAATATGTCTGCACTTCTTCACTTGAGGGATTTTTGAGAGGCTGCAATTATTAACAAATGTGAGAAATATTGGAAAGAGAAATACTATACAACATCCGTATCTCTTTTGCAGCTACTCTGCAAGTCATAAAATATCAAATTGGCCCATTCATAATGAGGAGCTAAGGCCATATACAACATCGCTATTAAGTAATCATTTATCAACCAGATGATGAGTGCACAATTGATACAATTAAATTTTATGATGTTTAAAAAAAATAGTAACCAGTTACAACCCACTGAATAACATACTCCACAAATAATAATAACTCCACAAATCCATACTGATGTAAATAAACAAGCAAAGAAAGAAATGGGGAAAGAAAAGCTCTTCCATACAGTAGAATGCCAACAAATAAATGTAAGAGAAATGATGGTGTTAGAAATCACCAGTTGATAAATATGATAGTAATATTCGATTCAAGCTAGAATCATAATGGATTATAAAACTAGAGGGTGAAAGTTACGAATAGGACATCGACCTTTCTTTATTAATTACAAAGGGAAAAATAATACCTTTATTGTGGAGAAGCCCAGCAGACACAACCTTAACAGAGTGATCAAATGTAACATTCACTTGTAAGGGAACATGTGAACATTGAAATCATTTGCCACCTAATATGATGCACTGAGAAGGGACTGATGTCACTGTTGTGATCTATCTGTCAAAAATGCACAGCCTCAATCTAATGGAAGAAGCTGGAGACAATGCCAAAGTGAGGGTCATTCTGTAGAATAACAGGGGTTTACTCTTCCAAAATGCCAAGGTCGTGAATGATAAAGAGACTGTTCCAGATTAAAGGAGACTAAAGAGATAAACTGACTAAATACAATGTGTGCCCCTAGATCAGATCTTAGTCTAGACATTTTTGCTTTCTTCTGAAGGAAATTTTTGCTTGCTTATGAAGAACATTATTTGACAACTAGCAAAATATGAATCTGGTTCGAATATTGGGTAATAGCATTCTATCAACGTTAGTTTCCTAATTTTGATAATTGTATGATGTAAGAGGCTGTCCTCATTCTTAGGAAATACACACTGAAGTATTTAGGGCTCAAGGGGCAATATATCTGCAACTTGGAAAAAAGGGTATATGTGAGAAATGCTTGTGTATGTGTGTAAAATAATGAACCAAATCTGGGGAATCTGGGTAGTAAAGAGTATATGGGATTTCTTTATACTATTCTGACCACTTTTTTGGTAAGGCTGAAATTATATTAAAATTAAAAGTTCCAAAACAAAGGTAAATGAGAAAGTAATGAAATTCTGACACATGTTGTAACAGGGGGGACCTTGAAGACATCATGCTGAGTGAAATAGGCCAAACTCAAAAGGACAAATATTGTATGATTCAACTTATATTAGGGACCTAGAATGGTCAGATGCATAGAGACAGGAAGTAGAATAGAGGTTACCAGGGGCTGAGGAGAGGGGAGAGAGTGTTAGTGTTTAATGGGAACAGAGTTTCAGTTTGGGAAGATTAAAAGGTTCTGGAATTGGATGGTGGTGATGGTTGCACAACAATGCAAATGTACTTAATGTCAATGAACCATGCACTTAAAAATGGCTAAAATGGTAAATTTCATGTTATATATATTTTACTGCACATACAAAAAAAATAAAAATAAAAAAATGAGGGTTGGCAGCCCCAGATTTAAATGCTTCAACCCCACATCAGCTCGACTTCCCCAGAACTGATTCTGCAGTTTCATTCTGCAAAAACAGTTAAGGAACAGCCTCCTTTCCATCAGAGATCTGGTAATATACTGCCAATCAAGGTGAGAAACAGCCTATTTAAAAAATAGTTATGAGCAGGCCCAGGAGGCACTTCATAACCACGGTAATTAGCCAACCGCCTGTTTGCAGGCTGACACCTCCCAAGGATGCTTGGAGAAGCTGAGAAATCTAGCCTTTTGCAAGCCTTTCACACCCTTTGACCTCTGCAGTGTGAACAGGAAAAATAAAGCCACGTAACACAGCTGACTTATGCAGTCAAAATTCTGGCTCGGGCTTCCCTGGTGGCGCAGTGGTTGAGAATCTGCCTGCTAATGCAGGGGACACGGGTTCGAGCCCTGGTCTGGGAAGATCCCACATGCCACGGAGCAGCTGGGCCCGTGAGCCACAGTTGCTGAGCCTGCGCGTCTGGAGCCTGTGCCCCGCAGCGGGAGGGGCCGCGATAGAGAAAGGCCCGCGCACCGCGATGAAGAGCGGTCCCCGCACCGCGATGAAGAGTGGCCCCCGCTTGCCACAACTGGAGAAAGCCCTCGCACGAACCGAAGACCCAACACAGCCAAAAATAAATAAAAATAAAATAAATAAATAAATAAATAAAAAGAAAATCCTTTAAAAAAAAAAATTCTGGCTCCAGCCTGGCCTGAAGTGGTTCGCATTATCTAGGTTACTCATTATCTTTTTACAGTATAAACGATGGTAAAGTGTTTTCTATATTTTAAGTGTTTGTAATAAATAGGCTATCAGATAGGCTCAGTAAATTTTATTTTTAGAAACTTAAACTGCCAAGTGAAAAAAATCATTCCCATTCTCACAGGCACAATGAAATTTTGGGCCTTTAATCTTTTAAAACCGTATTAAGCAGGCTGTTTGCCTCTAACTCATTCTAGAGAAAACGGCAAACTTCATCTCCCTGAAGTATGGCCGAATAGTCATCATTTCCTGCAGAATAAGGCCTGACCCCACCTCAGGCTGGTAATTTGACCTCAATATACATTTTTTATTAGTATGTTTTTTGTTTTTTGTGGAGTTTTTTGGCCACACCATGCGGCATGTGGGATCGTAGTTCCCTGACCAGGGATCGAACCTGCACCCCCTGCAGTGGAAGCACAGAGTCTTAACCACTGGACCGCCAGGGAAGTCCCTCGATATATCCATACTTTTTGAGGTTTACCTTCCATGACTCCCTTCTGTATCTGCCAAATCAGACCACCAAACCGTAGAAAAAATCTCCCAAAGTATAGTTGCTGGATCAAAGAATACACCCCTTTTCTAGACTGTAGATGTACTTTGGTGAGTTGCTCTGTCACTGGCTTTGAGCAACAGGCCTCCGTTTCCTCAAATCCTTGCAAACTCTGCTTCCTCCAGTTTTTGAAATGCCCTGAACTACTTATCTTTTCTCGTACTTTGTCCCCCTGGGCACATTCACCTATTGTTCTTTGCTTACTTATTTTATTTTCACACCAACCAGCTTAAAAACTTGACACATAGCACTCAAGAATCACTGCCAATATTTGTCAAATGCATAATATCACTCTTTCAGTTCACATGTAGAACCTGTAATTGTATCTATACTCTGGTGCCAAGGATAGGCAGCTTTTTTTTAAAACTTAAAAAATAGACGTATTGCTTTTTATGCTGATTAAAAGTAAGGGAATCCAAGCTCATTGCAGAAAATTTGCAAGAGAATGGGGAAGCAAAATCCCACCAACTCAGGCACAGGCATTGACATTTAAGGCTACAAACTGTCAAATTTTGCAATAGACAAAGCTGAATCCTGGAAGAGAAGCAAACAAATTTAGTTTAGTTTAGTTTTGTTTTATTTCTGTGGACATTCAAATAAGGTCTGGAGTGGATGTAGGTTAGAGTGTAGATCTCGAGACCCCCAGGTAAAAGGAAGTAAACCTTCAATTTCATTATCCCGGAAGTAAGAGTATAAACTCTTTTTGCATGTCTTGCAAACCTTCTCAGCTGTACTTCTTGAGAACAATTGATAACTGGGACGTCTGCTCTGTGAGAGGGGGCGGTGCCCCTGGAGGTGAGGCATTCTAATCCCACAGCTAATCAATGAGGAATGAGTGTAAACTTCCCACTCCAGTATTTTCAGTTTGTTTGTTTGTTTCCAGCTTAGACCGCCCATTACCAGATAAGGATTCCTTAACGGTTAACTTACTCAAATCTTCTTAACACAACTTGACGTCCAACAAACAAAATTTACGTTATTTTTTTCCTAGACTAAAGTTGATTTTTCATTTTCTGAGCAGAAATGATTTGACGGCAGTTTGCAAAATAATAAGAGAAGAATTTGGGGGGTAGGTGAGGGAGAGGAAACTTTGTCTAAACAGCATCCTTAGTTTGAAAAATAGGTAGGTTACTTTGTGAATTGGATTTCAAAGCTCCATGGAGGGGCTTATATTTTAGACTGGGGTGATGATGTCTCAAGAATTCTTGGAGGCTCAAAAAAATGACAGAAGGCAAAGCACTGTGGTTACAGAACGTTTGGAAAATGTACTTTTCAAGCAGACAAATAAGTGACAAATGACTAATCAAATAGAAGTTTGTGTAGGTATGGGTTTATTCTTTCCCATAAAAAAGCTGGTAGGATGAACATATTTTATTAGATGAAGGCAAAGTATACCTAACTCAAGAAATCTAGACACCATTTTGGGGAATAGTTGGTTTGTTTAGTTTTAACAACTAAATGGGATTCTTGTGAAGTATAAAATATTTAGGATTAGTCACAGATTTGTGATTTCCAATGAGGGATAATGTGTCCAAGAATTATGAGAGAGAGAGAGACAGAAAGAGAGGGAGAGAGGAAGGAAAGAAGGAAGGCAGGGAGGAAGAGGAGAGAGGGAGGGAGGGAGGGAAAGCATTCAGATAAGCTATTGATGATTCTACTTTTTTCAAACCTAATGGTCAGAATATTATGTTTTAAAACTTAAATAAGGCCTGTTTGTGTTTTAATGTTACCATTTGGCTGTTCTGGCTGAAAACAACTCCATACTAGATGTATCAAATCTTTCTAGACTTTACTCCCCCATCTTCCTATTCCTCTGTCTGTCTCTGTCTCTGTCTCTGTCTCTCTCTGTCTCTCTCTCTCTCTCTCTCTCTCACACACACACACACACACACACACAAGAAGGAAATAATTTGCCTTAAAGTCATTTGTAGCCATGAATTTTTAAAGTAATGTTTTTCTTTGTCAGTAAAGTAGAACAATATTTCTAGAGACCTCAAAGTGAGATACTGATTTGGTGAACATGCTTCCTGAACCAAGGGGGAAAAAAAAAAAAACAGGGCAATTGTCTGACAAGTTCAAATGGGAGAAACTGATATAAATGCTTGAGGGTAGAACTGTGCAAAAGAGAAAATGTACCTCAGTTATTGGTCTGACAGAGGCTAGTAGAACTAAAAGCTTTAAAGCCCCATCTAAAGATAAAATGTAATTGTTCTCTCTGGCAAGAAGAAAATGCTTAACCACAGGAAAAGAAATAGCTAGAAAGGAAAATACAATAGGGCATAATTCTGGGACTTCTTAGCTCCTTTAGTAAATAAACCATCTAGCCTAGGGAGGAAGGTGTTACTGCCAGGCAAGCAGAGCATTAACTATGAGAGCTTATCCAGAAGGGACAGGACATCTGGGATTTGCTTCAAAATAATATAGGAGAGAAGGAAGTATGTGAGGGTATAGATGAAGCAAGAGTGGCCATGAGTTGATAATTGTTGAAGCTGGGTGATGAATATTTGGGGATTTATTACACTAGGATCTCCACTATTAGATATATTTACATTTTTACATCAAAAAAAGTGAAAAAAACAAAAACAAAGACATTCTAGGCAGGACAAAGCCCTTGTTTGTGAGGTCACCTGGCTATTTTTAAGGTTTTTTTAAAAAATAAAATGTATTCAAGACTAGTGGATATGTGTATGAATTGCTGCCAAGCACAAGCGGAAGGGGAGAGACAAATATGGACTGATTTAGAAATTTATTTTGCCCCCGCTAATCTACTCTGTAAGTGTGTTGCTGAGGAGAGCTTCCAAAATGGGTTGGAGAAATAAAATAAAATATACCTAAGTTTTAAAGATAAAGTTTATCCAAGTAGCTTGGAAGTGAATATGTTTTCCTCCCTTTTAAGGTAATATGGAATAATCGTTTTGGCTTTTGCATGACATCCTGTGGAGGCCTGATAAAACACTTTAGGAAGCAGATTGTCCCCTAGTAAGAACACACCAATAGAAGAGAAAGCCTTTCCTTAAATGTTGTGTGCCTTTCGGGGGGTATGCGGACTCCATCCATAAATCGACATCGACTTTTATTCATTCATTCTGAGGAAAGTATCTTGCTCTCTTTTTACATATTATAATGCTTGGCCCAATTTTCTGTAAAAATTACCTGCATCAGGATTAACCTTTCCAGTTTTGCAGATTTGGCAATCCAATTCAAATGGTTTGACAGCCTTTGATACTTCCTGTAAATAGCAGTGAATAATGAACTCCCAGGGTGTCACTGGGGGTTATTCACACTTGCTAATGATTAACCACCCCTGGCTCCTGAACTGTAGAACCAGACTTCAAGGCCCCAAATATAGCTCATCCCATTTTAGACCCCTGCTCAGGTTTTTATATGAGTTTTGAAAATCCCTTCTAACTCAAACCAGAATGAAACCTAAGTGTCCAATAAATGGGGATTGGTACATAAATTATATCCATAGTTACAATGAACTATTATTTAGTCATCAAAAATGATGATAGTAAACCTGCCTTGTAAGAATCGTTAAAAGAAGTTCTCTGGAGAGAAGGAAACTAAGCCAGAAACTCAGATCTACGTTAAAAAAAAGGAAGAGCTGGGAAGAAGGAATAAGTGAAGGTAAAATAAAATGATGATGACCAGTCTAGACTGGGCACCTGCCTTCTCCAACTCCAGCTCATATTCTTCCTCTGTCTCTGTCTGTCTCTCTCTCATTTCTCAGACTTGTACAAAAAAGTATAAGATAAAAAAAACCCCTCCTTGCCATGCATCTCATTCCTTTCTACCCTTCTCTTCCTCCAAAGGTAGACATTGTTAATGTTTCCTTGAGTATCGTTCCAAAAAATATAGGCATAAAACATTTTACGCAAAAGGGCAATACTAGGGACTTCCCTGGTGGCGCAGTGGTTAAGACTCTGAGCTCCCGATGCAGGGGGCCAGGGTTCAATCCCTGGTCAGGGAACTAGATCCCACATGCAGGCCGCAACTAAGAGTTCGCATGACACAACTAAGGAGCCAGAGAGCCGCAACTAAGACCCAGAGCAACCAAATAAATAATTTTTTTAAAAGGGGGTAATACTAAAATGTTCTTCGCCTTGCTTAAAAACAACGTACCACGGAATTCCCTGGCAGTCCAGTGGTTAGGACTCTAAGCTCTCACTGCCGAGGGCCCAGGTTTAATTCCCTGTGGGGGAACTAAGATCCCACAAGCCTCACAGTGCTCCCAAAAACCCCCCAAGAAACAAAAACAAAAAAGCTTATCAACATATATTAGTAATCTCTCTATATCAGCTCAGTCTGATTTACTTTGTTGCTGTAATGACTGCAAAATAAAGTTTTCATGGTGGCTTTTTTTTTTTTTTCATGTTTCTGTTTATTTGGATTTCTTTTTCTTTTTTTTTGAACTGCTTATCTATAGACTTTGCCCAACTTTACTTTTTAAAAACAGGGTTTTTTTCCTCTGATTTGTATCAGCTCTCCGTAAGTTCGGTAAATAGGTCTTGTGCCTGACATGTGCCGCCAGTTATTTTTTCCCAGTGTTTTTGCTTTTGAAAATTTTATGATTTTTTTCCTCAGACACAAGTTTTTTTGTTTGTTTGTTTTTTTAAAGGAATTCCTTTATTTTTATTATTTATTTATTTATTTTTGGCTGTGTTGGGTCTTCGTTTCTGTGCGAGGGCTTTCTCTAGTTGCGGTGAGTGGGGGCCACTCTTCATCGCGGTGCGCGGGCCTCTCACTATCGCGGCCTCTCTTGTTGCGGAGCACAGGCTCCAGATGCGCAGGCTCAGTAGTTGTGGCTCACGGGCCTAGTTGCTCCGCGGCATGTGGGATCTTCCCAGACCAGGGCTCGAACCCGTGTCCCCTGCATTGGCAGGCAGATTCTCAACCACTGCGCCACCAGGGAAGCCCCATACACAAGTTTTTTTAAAAATACAAAATGCTTATACCCATGGATCTCTTTTACTGGGTCTCAATTTTGTGTCCTGGTTAGAAAGGCCCCTCCACTCCACGATCATATTCATGCCTCCTTCCAGAACAAGTGGTCTCAACCTCAGCACGACTGACCCTCCAGACAGGATGAGTTTTCTGGGGAGGTCTGTCCTGTGTGTGGTAAAACAGCAGCGTCCCTGGCCTCTATCCACTAGATGCCAGTAGCATGCCCTCCTCTCCAGCTGTGATCACCAAAAATGTCCCCAGGCATTGTCAAATGTCCCCTGGGAGGCAAAGTTGCCACATACATCCTGCCTGGAGAACCACTGTTCTAGAACATACAGGGGTGCATTTTTAATTAACATGTCAATCTCTAACATTTCAGTCTTTGATTCAGATGAGTTTTATTTTTGTTAAAGGAGTGAGATAGAGATCCAGCTTGATTTTTAACTAAAAGTAGTCAATTGTACCAATTCAATTTACCCCTGATCTGAAAAGTCACCTTTGCCAAAATCTAAATGTCCATATCATATTCTAAACTCTCATTGTTCTTTGTTTCCTCTTTATTTATTCTCAGTACAGAACACTTACATTTTAATTATTATTAACTTCAAAATACACTTTAATATCTAAAGGGGTTTCCCCTGCCCTCCTCCCATTCCCCAACACTTCTTTCAGAATTTCCCAGGCTATTGTGTGGTTGTTTAATTTTGATGAAGTGTAGCAATTTAAAAACAAATATCCTGTTGGAATTTTAATAGAAATTGCTTTGAATTTAAAGATCGATTTGGGGAAGATAAACATCTTTATGCTTTCACTATTGAATCTTGCAAGAAAGGATAAATTATATCTTTTATTTTACTTAAGTCTTCCTTTATGTCCCTCGGTAGGGTTTTAAAGTTTTCTTCATAAAACTTGCACATATTTCTTGTTAATTTTATTCCTAGATATTTCATCGTTTTATTGCTGTTATAAATGGGTCCTCTACAGCTTTGAGACGAGGTAATGGTGATAAATGGAAACATATGAGTGGATTAACCCTTTGATGGAAAGAGGAGAAAGGGAATCAGTTAAAAACTGGTACAGTATTCTGAAGGTCTTACTTTTACCCCATAAATATGGTACTATTCCAAACTATATTTTTTTTTTCTTTTTTTTAAAATCAGGACACATCACCCCCCCGCCTTCATTATTGGCCCATCTAACCTTGTTCCTTTAATTCTCTGTCAAATGATTTTAGGCTAATACAAAAACAGGCTGGTTCTCACCATTTTAAAAAGGGAAGAAAGGGAATTCCCTGGTGGTCCAGTGGTTAGGACTCCCTGCTTCCACTGCTGAGGGCCCAGGTTCAATCCCTGGTCAGGCAGCTAAGATCCTGGAAGCAGAGCAGCCAAAAGAAAAAAAAAAAGAAGAAAAAAAGAACAGGAAAAACAATGAACACAGTAGAAAACTTGACGAAAGTTATGAATAGGTGAAAAGAAGAAATAAATGCACAAAAAACACAAGAACGTGCTCTCACCTTCTCAAACCAAGACATGCAAACCTTATAAAAATTAGGTGTCATGTATTTGCCTAGGAGATTGACAAATATGAAATTGATTGATAATATGCAGTGTTAGCAAGGGTGTAGAGAAAGAGGTTTTAAATATGTAAGATGATTTGGAGGGCAATTTGGCAACATCTGTGAAAATTTTGAATGCACAGCCCTTTGACTCAGCTAGTCTACCTTCCAGGGACTCCTACAAATATACTCACACAAGCCCCCAAAAATCTGCATACAAGCTGACATTCTGCTGAGACACACTGGTTTAGTTTGCCCTCGTTTACAATCCAAAGGAGCTCCTGGCCTTGGTTGGTGCCTATGTTTTATCAATTGTTGAATATTTTAACTATAATTGCACTTTCTTTTTGTGCTTAGTTACAAATTAGACACTATTTAAATGCTCAGCACTAAACATAAATGAAAAAAGCAAGCTGCAGAATATCATTATTGTTTGGATCATGGACCAGCGGTCAGAATGGCGGGACAAATGATTGAACTGCCCTTCTTCGTCTGTCAGATGGGGATAATAATAAGGCGTGCTTCTTAGGATGTTTTCAGGAATAAAGATTAAAATATGTGAAGTATTTAACGCTGCCTGGCATGTTATTTACAATAACGGATTGTATTCTCATTAATGATTCTTACAGTCTCATTTTCATGCATTATTTTGTTTGAGAAATATTTATTGGGTCCCTTTATGGTTGAGGCCTTGTGCCAAGTGCAGGAATATTTAACAATGAGCACACATTTTATTGGGGGGCGGTCAAAGGACAATGAACACACTAACAGTCAAATGAGCAAAATAATTAAAACTTGCAGTGTTATGGGGCTTCCCTGGCCATCCAGTGGTTAAGAATCCGCCTTCCAATGCAGGGGACGTGGGTTCGATCCCTAGTCGGGGAGCTAAGATCCCCCATGCCACAGGGCAAGTAAGCCCTCATGCCGCAACTACAGAGCCCGCGCACCACAACTAGAGAGAAGCCTGCACGCCACAGTGAACAGCCCGCCCACAGCAACTAAGAGCCTGCGCAGCCAAAAAAAAAAAAATTGTGGGGCTATGGAAGAAAGAAATAAAGGGTTGAGCGAGACCTGTGGTTCTCTACCAGAGGTGTCCCCCTACCCCAATTTCTGTCCCCTCTGGAGGACATTGGTAATGTCTGGAGATGTTTGTCACAACTTGGGGGGAGGGTGTTACCAGCCAGTATTGGTTAGCCCCCAGGGATGCTGGTAAACATCCTACAATGCGCAGGACAGCCCCCCACAACCGAGAATTATCCAGCCCCAAACAGGACTGCGGTTGAGAACCCCTGAGCTAGATGGTGGCAGCAAAGGTAACTAAATTTAGGTCAAGTGGTCACAGAAGACTCCTCTGAGAAGATGATATTTAGGCCAAATTCTGACTGGTGAGAAAAAGCCAGATAGGCAGCAAATGCTATGGGGCCATCCCAGGCAAAGGGGACTTGAAAACAGCAAATAACAATGAAAACCCCCTTACATTTGAGTGTAGTATACATATGCACATATGGAGAGTGAAGGGGTCAGTTAAGAGGTCTTTCCTATTTCACTATGTATACTTCTTTCTTGCTTGGATTTTTGAGAACAGTCTACTTTCCACCCCACCCCGCCCCTTTTTTTGTAATTAAAAAATGAGGAAAGAAAAAAAGCACAAAAAGCAGGCAGGTTGGAAGAGAGCCTCTGGTAAAACTCCAGGTAGATTTCAGAGAAGAGACAGGTTTTAGAGCAACCTCCATGTATCCAGGTGGCCCTGGTGTCGTAATCTGTGGTCAGTCTCTGCCCTATACTGCCTTCCACATCCACCAGACCCTCCACAGATGATGCCGGAGAACACTTGATTTACAGCCAGGTAATTTATGTCCAGTACATGGTTTTATACCTTTTAGCTTTGTTATATTTGGATGTGTTATCTTGACTTTAGGAAAAAAATAATAACTAGCTTACTAGTTTGAGTATTAAATGAGGTCATTTAAATTGTTTCATAAACTGTAAAACACAGTACAGATCATGATGTTGAGAATAGAGAGGTTAGAGGCTGTGCTCAACAATTATCTTTCTGCTTTGTCCTGTTGAGTTCAAATTCCCTCTAGGGAAAGAAAAAGAAAAAGGCCTGGGCTACACAGGGAAAAAAGGGCTGGGAAGGGAAATGCAGGCCAGGAGAAAAGTGATTACAAACAAAAGTAGTAGCACAAGTTACATTATTCATGTAACTAAGGGGAGGAGAGTCATGTTGATGGGACAGATAAAAATCACCACAAGATGGTTGTAGCCCAGCCCCAGGCCCTTGAAAAGACAATGGTTGGCTTCTCCTTAAGCAGCCTAGGACCCCCTGACCTGAGATGTCAAGAGATGATTATAGAACGCTTGTGCAGTGCTTGGAGCCCCGCAGTCTGCATATTTTATAAAAATATCTGTTCCCCAGAGAGGAGAAGCAAAAGGGATCCAGTGACTGTGAGTCATCATTCCTCCGTGTAAGACAGTGCCGCGTGGAATCAGACTTTATCAACGGTCACTGAGATGAAGGAAATAAATAGTCTCCAATCACTTGATGGACCAGGTATCAAAATAATAATAACTGCAAGTATTGATACACTTTTCTGGCTTATGTGCCTTTCCAAGTTTCTTTTTGAGTTTTTGCTTTTGAAGGGTTTGCAGCTGTGAAAAGTAACTTAACTCTGTGTCTTTTCTTGGCCTTGAGGCAGCCTGGGAAGATAAGACACCAAATGGAACTGTGTGCCTGGAGGGAAAAAATAATGGTGTAAAACGATGATCAAGTACCAAACACTTTCTCACTTTTCATTCATACAATTTTCCAATATAATTAATAACATCCATATGAATTCAGCAAATAATACATAGTAAATGTGAATCCACATTGTTTCCCCCCAAGCACCCGGGAAGAATCTTAAAGGACACTGGATCAGTTTCACCGAGAGGCCCTACCTGGGACATTTAGGGACTCACAGAGCCAGAACTGAAACTTGTTTTTCCACCTTGAGAAAAGCAAATAAACAAAAATATCCTAAGCAATTGCTGGTTTTTCAAGCCCACTCTTTCGGGTTGTTTTCCTGGCCTGTGTTACGCAGACTCCAGGCACTTTCTTCCCAGAATGCACCAACAATCCAAAGCTTCAAACAAGTTTGGGACGGGCCTTGGGGATGTGGGAGGGAGGACATCGACCCGGGGGAGGGGGCCCGTGTTCCTCTCGGGAGCATCTCGCCAGCTTTAATAACTGCTTCGGTGTGACTCGCTCGAGCCAAAGGTGAGCATTGCCCGGATCAAGCCGGACCTCCAGCGAGAGAGTTGAAAGTTCGACTCTGTCCTCCAGGCCATTTGAAAAGAGGCTTTTAATTCTCGGCGCCCCTTCCCCTTCTCCGGTAAAGTTTGTTTTCTAGCTATAAACTCCCTGCAACCCTCGGTTTCCATCTCGGTTGCTTGAGAATCGCAATAATCAGCCAAGTTCATTAGACGAAGGAAAAGATACCTTTGTGTACATAATGAGAGCCACCGCGTGGCCGCGGAGAACCACGCGGAAGAAGGAAACAGTTTTGTCTCGCGCTGGTGCAAACGGCCAGGGGGAGGGTTAAGCCGACCCGAAGGCGGGTTTCGTGGACCGGCTTCGAAAGCGGCCGAGGCAGCCGAAGCGGCTTTCGAAGTTAGCAAACAAAGCGTCTCCCCAGTAACCGCCCGGCTCCAGACAAGGCTCCTGCCACTCCGACCGCTGAGGCGCAGCGCCGGCGCTCCGGCTCCTCCTCCTGCGTCCCTCCTCCCCCTTCTCCCGGTCCCCAACGGATGTGAGCCACCAATCCCAGCAACAAACAACCCTTCAAACGCGGGAGCGGAGCGGCCCTCTAACGGGCCCCTCCCCGCCCCACATCTGTCCTGCGCGCGGGCGCAGCCGCTGATTCATCTGCAGCCAGGCCGGGAAGGAACTGCGCACCGGCAAGTTGCAGGGGAGCCCTTCCAGGCTGGTGGTTTCCCCCAGGACCATGTTACCCCCTTGGCCGTTTTAGATGTGTGTTCTCTTAGGTGCCGAGCCGTCGGTACACCACAGGAAAAAAAAAAAAAAAATCGTAAGGTCGCTCCCTTCTTAGAGTGACGCTGTTTTCCTTGTTTATTCATTTTAAGTCCTGTAATTGGAAAAAACCACCCAAGCTTTGTAAACTCTGGCCTTACTCACTCTCGGGGCGGGGGTGTCTTTTTTTTGGGAGGGTGAGTGGGTGGGAGGCTGGCTTTAATTTTCAGTGTAATCCTAAAACAGAGGCTCCAAAATCTAGTTAGTCATCGTTTGGCTGCCTTATTCCTCCTTGGGTTGAACCTTATTTCCACGGAGCTTCTGCCGGGTTCTTCACAGAGATTACAAAACAAAAACAGCACAGAGCAGAAACTGGAGGCAGACTCGGAAGCTGACGTCTCTATTAGGCTAAATTATTTACGTTTGGGTTTTTTTTTTTTTAAGTGATGGGGAAAGTCTTAGTGTGGCATGTGACAGTTCGTTTACTTCAAAACAACGAAGGGGACAAACACGCGAAAACTACACGCAGAGGAGAAGGCGGGGAGGGGGCACGCGTTTCTTGAAATGAGCCTAAAGCATCTGGTCTTTTTAAAAGGTAATTTCATCTAGGAACTCCTACTGGAGTCCTCCTCTCAACCAAAATAAAGCAACAGGAACATGTATTTACTTAATGGTTAGTTTCTGTTTGAAGTACCGGGGGTGCGGGGGTGGGGAGAAAAGGGTCCCCTACCAGGATATAAGTCCTAAAAGTAGACTCTGTTTACCGAAACAGATGAGCGCCCCCGGGGTGGTAGCCCCCTTCCCATAAAGGCGGCACAGCTGCCGGGGTCCGGGGGTGCGGATGTCAGGCTGAGTCTCGGCGGGGCGGGCGCGCGTCCGGGCCGTCCCCAGGCAGAGACTTTTAAAGAGCATGTGAGTATGACAAGTGTCTGTCCGCAACATGTTAGATTTCGAAACTGCCTTGCCATCCAGTCCGGAACTCGCAGCTTTAGCCGGGGGAAACAGACTTTCGCCCGGGGTGTCTGTGTCTCATCCTCCCCCCCCGCCCCCCACTGTTGCTGTGGAGGAAGAGCCCCCGGAGGAGAAGGGTGCGCCGCGCCGCGCCCGCGTGTCAATGGCAGCCGCGCATTCTGGAAGAAGTTGGTTCTTGTCCCGAATACTTTTCCTACGGAGCCCCGCCCCTTGAACCAGCAGCCGCTGTCTTCTCCTGCGGCCAGAGCGGGGACGGTGGAGTTGGGGCAGCTGTCAAAAACGAAAGGGGAGCCTTTTCTTCCCTGGGGTGGAGGAGGGGGAGGAGGAGAAGGCCTCTTTTCCATCTGTTGCAATTTCCTAACCAAACGCACCCTCGCCAGCCCCGGGAAGAAAGGCCTAAAGTAGAAACTCGGGGCGCTCGGCTGGTGTCGCCGCCGCCGAGCCGGGGATGCAGGCGGCGTGCGCGCAGTGGGGAGCAGCGATCGCGTTTCTGGGCTCGGCCGCCCCCACGAGGGACGGGTGACAGCGGCCCGGGGACGCGGGGTGAGGCGACGCGGCCGCGGCGCTCGGTGCCGTCCTCCGCGGCTGGAAGGTGCGGGGGAGGGGCGGAGGAGCGGCGGGGCGGGCGGGGGACGGGGCGGGCGGCTGGGGGCGGAGGCAGGACCTCCTGTACCTTCCCTCCTCGCCTCGCTCTCTCTGACAGCGCCGAGGTGCGCCGAGCAGGAGCGGGGAACAAAGGAGCGGAGTGGGGAGGGGAGCGAGTTGGGCGAGGGAGAGCCCCCGGCCGGCTGCCAGAAGATCCCGGCAGGAGGAAGCCCAAGTGTCACTTGAATTCCACCCAAGGAGCGGGAGCCTGGGATCCGAGCGCCTTGTTTAGCAATAACGGCTGGAGCGCGTCCTACAAGTTACGGGAGAGTCGGCCGGGAAGGAGGACAATCGCTCGGCCCCTCCGCCCTCGCTCCTAGCCCCTCGAGACCCCAGCGTCGCCTCGCGCTGGAAGGGGAGCTCCAGAATGAAAAGCAAGAAAGGTAAGGCTCGCGGGCTGCGCGCGCCGTGGACGCGAGTACCAGGGAAACGTGCGTGAGGGGCGGCGCTGGGCTCGGGGCGAGAGTGACTTGGTGGACTTTTCCGCCCCGGGGCTCGCAGGCCCGAGTGGCGGCCGTTCTCTTTGTTGAGGCTGCGTCTGAAATGGCAGTTGTTGTTTTCCTTCTAGACACAACACGAGGGGCTGTTGTGGGGAGACGGGCCTCTCCATGCTGCTGGCACGTTGTCAAGAAACACGCTCGCCTTGTTTGTGCGCCTCCAAGTTTCATTGTCTCCGCCGACACCCCACGCTCGCCGCGTGGCTTCTTGCTGTTTCTCGCGGGCGGGGAAGTGGGGTTCGGGTCGGGGGCACCCCTGCCCCGCTTTTCCCCGTCGGGACCCTGGGCGGCCCGGCCGGCGGAGCCGCGGCTCCTTTGTCTCAAAGTTGGGCTCCTGGGCCCCCGCTCACTCCCGGCTGGGCCGGGCACGTCTTCTCCAGGGATGGGGCGTTTACACCTTCGGAGGAAGGCGACTCTGGACCCCAGGTCGCCCTCGGGTGTCGGTCCCTTTGGAAAGCTAGACTTTTCAGAATTCCCAGCCTCTACAAGTTTTCCCACGATGTATCTGGGGCAAGAGGAAGAGTTAGGACTGATGGCAAGCGGCGTGCAGTCAGAATGAGTTCAAGTGTGACATGCAAAGAGTGAGTCTGTCATTGTTTCCACGAAGCGTTCTGGAAGCTTTATAACTAAAACTTGCCGTCAGTCTGGTTTAAAAACAAAATACACAGAAAGAAAAAGGAAAAAAAAAGACCACCACGAAAGATCAAAGAATGTTAACTCCCTTTTGAAGTTAAGTTTTCAGTCCCTAGCAGGGAGGTACCCCCGAATGTTCCGTCGTGGGCCGGAGTTGGCTTTTCTGTTGTGATTTATGTCGAGTGGTTCAAAACAAGTTAATCGCTCGGGGAAGCCAGCGCGGGCGGGGTGGGGGGAGGGGTGACTACTGCGCATGCCCAGCTGCGGCCAGAGTTTCTCCAGCTCCACATTCTTTCAGACTCGTCGAGCGAATACGGTTAAAACAGACTCCCGTTAGAGTGGGGCAGCCTCGAAGCCGAGAGGGTTCCCTCGGCCACATTTTCACCTTGGACTTCTGTTCGTTTGATCCTAGGCTGATGCCTTTGAAACACGCGGAGCTCCCCACCTCCCGCTTTGCGGGCGGGAGTCAAAGTAAACGTCCACCCCGGGGCCTTGGTAGTTGTAGTGGAACTAACTCCCCGCGGACCCTGAAGGGCGAGAGCGGGGGCTCAGAGGTTTGGACGTTTAACTGGGCTCGGCGAGAAAAGGCGCGCGGGGAGTGCCCGGGGGCGCCCAGGGAGACCAGGTCAACTCGTGGAAGGCTTGACAGGTCCAGATTGTCCCTGGGAGGCGTTCTCTCCCTCCTGGTGAACTGACTGGAACAAGTTGGGTTGTTTTTGACGGGTGCGTCTTGTGATCCGAGACCAGAGCTGGGCTTGCGCCGGGGCGGGCTCCCCCCATTGTTCGGGCTCTGGCGGGGAAGGCAGTGATGATCCTCCCTGACCACCCGCAAGGCTCTGGGGTATAACCCCCCCCCCCCCGCTGTTGTACCAGTGCCCCACCGTCCTTCCCGGCTCCCCTCTCTCGGCGCCCTCCCCCTACCCCAGCCAGGGGAAGGGGCAGGAACCCGCCGGTCCCTGGGGAATCTTCGGGGCGCGCTGCCCCGGGGCGCGAGGTACTGCTACCGCGCCGACTCATGGAAACAATGAAAGGTGACGTGTTGGAGGGGAAACTTCGCGACTGGTTCGGAGCCCTTGCGGGGGAGCGGAGACTGCCGAGGTTGCCCGGGTTTCTTTCCCTTTTTAGGTTTTCCTGGCAAATCCTCTGCGGGTGGGCAGGCCCCTGAGGAGGTTGAGATTCACGGCCCCGTTTTCAGTTTCTTCTTGTAATCTGAAACTCCAAGGCCTGGGTTTGCTCTCACTCGTGCGGTCGGAGGGGCGACTTCAGCGGGGGCCGAGGAGTTGGCGGAACAAAAGCTCCCGGGCCGGCCGGGCCGGGCTCCTCCCTCGGCGAGTCCCTCTAGGTCCTGCCCGCCCCCGCCCCGGCCTCCAGCCACCTGGGGGCCCCGCGCCCAGTGGCCTCCGCTAGGGCTCCGGAAGAGATCTGGCCCGCCTGGCTCGCCGAGTTGGACTGTCCGTTTTATAAAAGTCCGTGAAAATCTTTAAAAGTTTTGTTGAAAACAAAAGCACTTAAAAACTCAATCGCGGAGCCGGGGATTTGGTAAGCCTGGTTTGTGACAATAGTGTCTCGTCTTAGAAAACTGAGAATGCCCAAAAGACCTCCCCGAAAGATTTTCAAACAAGCAGAAGAATTGTTGAGGAGAATCCCCTAAGTCTCTTTGCTCTCGGTTTCTGACGATGTGGGATTCTTGCTTCAGACTAATGCGGCTGGGTTCATCCCAGCGCTCCTTGGATTTAGTGCCTGGGGGGTTAAGTACGTTTCCCGTCGCTTCTCCTGAGATGTTCTAATCAGGAAACCTGTTAGGTTAGGTTTGCTTTTTCCTATTTATACCCTTAAGCGTTGCCTTCGGTTATTCTTATTCCCAGATCCTTTTGTAGCCTCTTCCAGATTTTTTTTTTTTTTAAGAGTTCAACTTCACAACCACTGTCTCTCTGGCCCTCCCCCGGGCTCTGCCCCTCCCCCTGTTACTATTCGGGGGAAAAAATGCTTTTTAGGGCTGTGGGATTCATAGGCCATCTTGTGGCTTTCTAAACAAATTTCCTTGTATGTGGATGGAGTAAAAGAGGCTTGTGATCCCCCCGCCCCGCCCCCCCGCCCCCGACCACCACATTTTTTAAAGTGTGAGCAGAGTAAGACGTTTGGAAACAAGTCGTAACCGGGAAAGTGTTCCAAAGCTCTGTTACAATAGGAAATGAGTAACTTGGAAAAGTCTTCTTGTTTTTCCAAGTTGAGCCACAATCCGGAGGGAGAGTTTTAATGAAAACAGTCCTGACAGCAGCAAACGTGGTTTGCTGTAGTGAAATATCAGCTGGCACAGCCAAGGAACTGAAGTCTTAACTTCCTGTTCCGTCAGCTTTTGTGCACATATTGGAAATATTTGTTAAGAGGTCCGGAGGCCTGGCCGCTCTTTTATTTAAATGAACTGAGAACAGAGTAAAGTCGCTGCAGTTTGGTGTTGCTTAACTGAAACCTGCTTTTGTGTCACTAACCTGTTTTGAAAGATCAGGCTTCTTGTCAAACTAAGTAAGCAGATCAAAGGACAGGCTTTAGGGGTTTTTTGTTTGTTTCAAACTATTTGTGATTATCAATTTACAGTTGGGAATTCACTGTTCAGTGAGCAGACTTTCACACTGTTTCTAAAACGTTAAAAAGGGGAGGTGGGGTTAATAGCCTAGAGAAAAAGTTCTGGCTTTTCAGACTTTTTGAAGAGTTTAAACAAATTGCTTTATTCACATTTGCTTTAGTCTTTCAGTTACTTGACACGTTTTTAAAAGTTAAGATTTCTTTATCAGAGCAAATGTAAAACAGGAACATTTATAATTTCTTAAGGTTTTTTTGTTAATAATTCTTCACCCAAGTTTCAACACAGGTTTTAAAAGTTTCTCATCTTCTCAACAGTGAAAGCACTTTCAGTTTTAAATGTGCCTCCTTTTTTTTTAAGCAGTTTAATGAAATCTGGGTAGAGAAACATCAGATACACAGCTGTGGTTAAAATTTAGGATTGCTGGGCCTTTTATTGATGGCTGTTTGTTAATTAAGCCTTGAGCCAAAGTGAATTTGCAAGATCATCCTACTCTTTTGTTAGAACTTGCTTTACTTTGTCTTTGGAAGGTTCTGCCTTTTCTGTGGACACTCCCTCCAGCATCTTCTGCCCCCTGCAGTCCAAAACTGAAAATGTGTCACCAAGAAGAGTTAGACTCAACTGAGGAGCTAGCTCATCAACAAATCTTTGAATGAGTAGCTTTTTGAGTCTCATTGTGTTAAAATGCTTTGAAAGGATGAGGTTTGGGAAAAGTTCCTTTAAGATATGTTGAATGGTTTATCACTCTGAGGAATATTCTGTTTTTATTTCCTATCAAGGTAAACCACTTGAGCTTGTGTCAACAAAGTTAAGAATGCCTACCTTTAAATGTCATGCTACTTTAATTTCCTTTATATAGAAATACTGGTTTTTCAAGCATACTATAGTTTTGTAATTTATTTATGTTTAAAAAATTCTAAATTGTCTTCAAAAACGAGAATATACGTCTTTAGTCAGAGTAGCCTTTTGTAGTTTTGAAACGGGGAAGGGTTAAAGTTCAAAATTATCTTTAAATGTCTAAAAGGGCCAAGTCTGAAGTTTTGTAGAACCCAGTCTATGTGTGATTTAAATATTCCCTATGGGTGTGACTTTTTTAAAATTTCTGGTAGGATTAAAGCGCTTGTAAACAAAAGAGTTTCCTCTGGGGGTTGCATATTCAGTTTTCTTTGTCATGTAACGATTTAAAGCTGATCTCTGCTTATTGATATGTAGTATCCTGGGTTCGGATTAAACTGGCAGTTGAAATTTACGGAAGTTTTAAAATTTATTCACTACTAGGCATCTTTTGACCTCTTACATTAAGTACTAAAAATTGAAAAATATTTTTATGCAGTGAAACTGAAAACTTCGGTGGTTGTTTGTATTTAGTAAAAAGTGACTAGTACTGTCCATTAAAAGTAGGTGTCTAGTTTTGAATAAATGGAGGTAGCAATGAAAAGGAAAAGAAAAGGAATTGGCAGAAAATTCTGCCATGCATTTTATCCTTAGAATACTAACTGGGTTACAAGTGTAATTTTCTTTGCTTATATCAGTGGAAAAAATCTTCCCTTTTATTTCAAAACCTTCAGTGGAAGAGGGAGGAAGAACAGTGTTTCAAAGGTACACTAGTTTACCCGTTGGATTGTTTTTCCTAGTTAGCAATGACCTCACGGAGAAGGTTGTCAGACACATCCCATCTGCTTATGACACCTTTCCTGTTTCACACGTGGCAAGCTATTCGCTTTAGGTGCAGCTTTGTCTCACTTGCTGGATTAGACATTTCTGAGCATCATTCAAAAGGAATGTGAGATGTTAAATCCTATAGGAAAGTGGGTACGAAAGGGAATCTGCCAGTGGGCTGGGAATCTAGAATATGCTGCTAGTCGAATTACTGTTGAGATTTCGCATGAGCTCTGGTGCTTCAGGACGGAAAACACCGGTTCTTCGCTTGTTTGGCTCTCAGGAGTCGAGAAAACACAGTTGTGCTGAGTGGTCAAAAGAGAGGTGAGCTTTGCTGATAAAAGTGTCTGACGGCTGGCCTCTGTCCTCTCCTAGGTGTTGTTGCCGCGTCTGGCAGTGAGACCGAGGAAGATGACAGCATGGACAGCCCCCTGGACCTCTCCTCTTCTGCGGGCTCAGGCAAGAGAAGGCGGAGGGGCAACCTGCCCAAGGAGTCCGTTCAGATTCTCCGCGATTGGCTGTATGAACACCGATACAATGCCTACCCCTCAGAGCAAGAAAAAGCGTTACTGTCCCAACAAACACACCTCTCAACACTACAGGTAAGGGAAAGGAATGCCAGCTGTATTCCCTGGGGGTGTGGTGGGTTTTTTTCCCCAAAGTCGCTTTACAGCATTCCTGTATAGCAAGCCTTTAAGTACCTCCCCACTCAAAAAAAAAAAAAAGGGGGGGGGCATATCTTTTTCTTGTAAACTTTATAGTGCTAACAGCTAATAACTGGCTATATAGAGAAACAGAAACACTTGACAGTTATCTGTCAAAAAGCATTTCCTTTAATGCCTAAAAGAGCCTTCCTTTATGCAACAAACATAAGAAGGAGGTTAAATCTTATTCTATTGCCCAGGAAACTGGTTTGATATTTAAACAAGTTCAGACTTCAGTGAGGTAATTCATGTTCTGTCTGTTGACATAGTCATTTGAACTGGGAAAAATCAGTAACTGGGAGGAGTGGCTCTTTTCATACAGGAAAGGTTTTCCTGTAGTTGATTAACTTAAATGCTGGGGCGGTAGATAACAGGTTAATATGGGGAGAGTTAAAAGGTAAAATTCCCTCTCTAAAATCATTTTCAGACGTTTGAGAATGTGTACCTTTCTTTTCCTTCCTCCTGAAAAGGTTTAAGGATGATGAGAGACCAAAAAGGGGATTTGTATTAGGAAAAGAGGAAGTTTATGACAGGAAACACCTCTCTTTTCTTGGCCGGGCTCAAATACCTCTAAATAACTTTGTAGGTCCCGATAAGCCTTTTCATGCCTCCGTTAATGCAAAGAGAGAGAGCGGTAAGGCGCCCCCAAGAAGGCTCTCGGGCGCATTGGCGGAGCATTAAAGCGTTTAAAACATCCCCGTGTGATTTCAGGTCTGTAACTGGTTTATCAACGCCCGGCGCAGGCTCCTCCCCGACATGCTGAGAAAGGATGGCAAAGATCCAAATCAGTTCACAATTTCCCGCCGAGGGGCCAAGATATCTGAAGCCAGCTCTGTGGAGTCAGCGACAGGCATCAAAAACTTCATGCCGGCTCTAGAGGAGAGCCCTTTTCACTCCTGTACAGCTGGATCCACCCCAGCCCTAGGGAGGCCACTGTCTCCTAAGCCATCATCCCCAGGATCCATTTTGGCTCGTCCATCCGTTATCTGTCATACCACTGTGACTGCACTGAAAGATGTGCCTTTCTCTCTCTGCCAGTCAGTTGGTGTGGGACAAAACACAGATATACAGCAGATGGCAGCCAGCAGCTTTACAGACACCTCCCTCATGTACCCAGAGGACACGTGTAAATCTGGACCAAGTGCACACACACAGAGTGGTCTTTTCAACACTCCTCCCCCTACTCCACCGGACCTCAACCAAGATTTTAGTGGATTTCAGCTTCTGGTAGATGTTGCACTCAAACGGGCTGCAGAAATGGAGCTTCAGGCAAAACTTATGGCTTAACCCCTTTTTTCAAGCAAAACAGTTCTCAGAAATGTTATGATTGCTGGGATGATGGCAAGAGATGAATTGCATTATTTTATATATTTTTTTATTAATATTTGCACATGGGATTGCTAAAATGAAGCTTCCTGTTACTGAGATGTTGTCAATGGAATACAGTCATTCCAAGAACTATAAACTCAAAGCTACTGTAGAAACAAAGGGTTTTCTTTTTTAAATGTTTCTTGGTAGGTTATTCATAATGTGAGGTGGTTCCCAAGATCATGTGATTTTTTTTTTTTTCTCCCCCTTTTTTGTTGGTGTCTTTTTCAGACTGTGCAATACTTAGAGAACCTATAGCATCTTCTCATTCCCATGTGGAACAGGATGCCCATACTGTCTAATTAATAAATTTTCAATTTTTTTTTTCAAACAAGTATGAATCTAGTTGATTGATGCATTTTTTTCGTGACGTAATAAAGTATTTTCTTTAAAAAGTACTGTAATGCAGAGTATTTTGTTGAGGGAGGCGCTTCTTAAAAATGAGTAGGAATATAGCACCCCAATGAGCAGGAAGTTGGGGGTAGGGTGGAGTGTGAGTTAGGGGGGTGTCACCAGCTCTTTGAAGAACTGTGGACAAGCCAGTCTGTATAAACAGGATGTGTGATAATTTACTCTTGATAGGAGGCATAGCAGGCCCTTAAATCTTTACTTAAAACTGTAAATTGGAATGAATCGTTTCCATCGGTGTTTAGCTAACCACTAAATCCCTTGGTGACCTGGTCTGCGTATTTTAAGACATGACCCACGTTGAAAAGGAAGATCTCAAAGCACCTGATCATGGCTCAAGTTTTCAGAAGTAAACAACAACCCAAGCAGTTCTTAGTATTGCCTCTTGCATGTTACCGTCTAAAATAATTTTTGTTCAGTGGTCCAGTTAGGTAAGGCCTTTACATTTAAAAGCATCTTTTAAAACATTGTCTAAAGTGGTTAAAGCAGTGGGGTTCTGTCTCCCATGGGACTGTTAGTTTATTAGGTTTCTTTCCTAAGGTCACAGTTTGTGAAAAGTGGTACCATACACAAGTGGAGTTTGTTGGGACAGGCAATCCTTTATGAAGCCAGGATGGCTAGAAGGGAATTAGTGGTGTTCCTTTCACTTACATGGTTGAGCAGATTTGTCACATGCCACAAAACCATTCTTTGTAGTCATGCTTAGTATGAGGTTTCTTTGTTATTATAGTCATGTTCTTTCCAGCCCTGCCCCAGCTATGAATTGTCTAAGTTTGAGGGAGCATTAGAGCTTCAGTATTGTTTAAGAATGTAGGAAAATTCTTCCAAACTTAAGTTTGTCTAATTTTGAAATTCTGTTTAGAAAGTGCCTACTGTAGAAAGAGCTAAACTCAAAAGACTTTTCTTAAGTGAAAGAGAAAAACTGATGAGGACAACCAGGAGTTGGAAGAAAAAACAAGGGAGGAGAAGGTGGTGCCTCTAGCCTGTGAGGGGGGCAACTTTGAAGGACTCATCAGCCTCCAGTGGGCTAGCCCCACCTCAGAGTTGCAGAAATAGACAAAACCAAAAATGAAATAATGTATATAAAAGGAGCAAAGTAAACAAATAAAAATGAAAAATCAAAGGGGATTAAGAATCATTACCTGCTTTAATAGCTAGATCAAATGCCGAAATCCTTTGAGTACAGATAAGGGAGACCAGCAAATCCTGAAAGGCTTCCCTTGATAAGACATTTCATTTCATTAATCATACTGGGGGTGGGGGGAGAGGGGAGAAAGCAGTCATGTGAGTGATTTAAAAGAAAAATGTCAAGGGTCAAATGAAACCCAAACATTAAAAAAAAAATCACCCCAAATGGATCCAGGTTGATAAATAACTGGTGTGTAACAAATGTAATCGGAAAGGTACATGTAAAAAAGTGTTTATTCAAACTGGAGCCAAATAGAAATAATTGTTATGCTTAATATTTGCATGAAATATCTTTTTTCATTTGTTTACTTTTAACTTGTGGTGTTTTAAAATTTATTTATTTTTGGCTGCATTGCGTCTTCATTGCTGCGCACGGGCTTTCTCTAGTTGTGGCAAGTGGGGGCTACTCTTCGTTGGGGCTTCTTATTGCGGTGGCTTCTCGTTGCACAGCATGGGCTCTAGGCACACGGGCTTCAGTAGTTGTGGCTCATGGGCTCAGTAGTTGTGGCTCGCAGGCTCTAGAGTGCAGGCTCAGTAGTTGTGGTGCACGGGCTTAGTTGCTCCATGGCATGTGGGATCTTCCTGGACCAAGGCTTGAACCTGTGTCCCCTGCACTGGCAGGTGGATTCTTAACCACTGTGCCACCAGGGAAGCCCTAACTTAATTTGTGTTTAAAGTTCATCTCTTTAAGATAACATGTAGTTGGGTCATGCTTTTTTAACTGGCCTAACAATCTCTGCCTTTTACTTGGTGTGTTTAGTTGGTTTATATTTAATATAACTACTGATATGTTTGGATTCAGTTTACCATTTGGATTTTTTCCTCCCTCTGTTCCTCTTTTCTTGCCTTTTTTTGGGTTAGTTGAATATTTTTAATATTTTGTTGTAATTTTTCTATTGGCTTTCAAACTATATTGTTTTTAATGGTTGTTCTAGGGGATTACAGTGTACATCTTTAATTTATCACAGTCAACTTAGAATTAATATTATACAACCTCATACAAAATATAGAAACTTGGAACAGTATGGTTCCATTTACTCTTCTTTTTTTGTTGTTTTTCATATATAATAGCTATACCTGATAAATCCAACAGTATAATGTTATAATTTTTGTTTGAAACAGGCATGTGTCTTTTTTAAAAATTAAGAGAAAAGAGAATGTATACAGGCATACATTGGAGATATTATGGGTTTGGTTCCAAACCACCACAATGAAGTGAATATCACAAAGTGAGTCACACAAATTTTTTGGTTCCCACTCCATATAGAAGTTATGTTTACATTATACTGTAGTCTATTAAATGTGCAATAAAAAAATGTACATACCTTAATTTTAAAATCCTTTATTTGATAAAAAGTACTAACCATCATCTCAGCCTTCAGCAAGTCATAATCTTTTTGCAATACTTAATAACATCAAAGATCACTGAGGGAATGCCCTGGCGGTCCAGTGGTTAGGACTCTGGGCTTTCACTGCCGAAGGTGTGGTTTTGATCCCTGGTTGGGGAACTAAGATCCCACAAGCCACACAGCGTGGCAAAAAAAGAAAAAAGAAAAAAAAGAAAACTCACTGATTACAGATCACTGTAACAAATAGAATAAAAATGAAACAGTTTGAAATACGGCGAGAATTACCAAAATGTGGCACAGACATGAAGTGAACAAATGCTGTGGCACCAATAGACTTGACACAGTTGCCACAAACCTTCAATCTGTAAAAAACAACATCTGCAAAGCACAATAAAGCAGAGTGCAATAAAACAAGGTATGCCTGTATATAGTCTTTTTTTTTAATATAAATTTATTTATTTATGGCTGCATTGAGTCTTCATTGCTGTGCGTGAGCTTTCTCTAGTTGAGGTGAGTGGGCTACTCTTCATTGCTGTGCGCGGGCTTCTCATTGTGGTGGCCTCTCTTATTGCAGGGCATGGGCTGTAGGCGCACGGGCTTCAGTAGTTGTGGCACACAGGCTTAGTTGCTCCGCGGCATGTGGGATCTTCCTGGACCAGAGCTCGAACCTGTGTCCCCTGCATTGGCAGGCAGATTCTTCACCCCTGTGCCACCAGGGAAGTCCCTATAGCCTTTTATATTTGCTAAATATCTACCATTTCTGATGTTCTTCATTCTTTGTGAGTCTGAATGACATGTCATTTCTCTTCAGCTTGAATTTTCTTGAGAATTGTGGAGGCCTGCTGGTGACTAATAATCTATTTTTGTTCACTGAAAATGACTTTTATTTTACTTTCATCTTTGAAGGATAGTTTCGCTAAAGATAGAATTCTGGGTTGTTTTTTTCCATCACTTGAAAGGCATTTATTGTCTGGCTTCCATTGTTTCTGAAGAGACATCAGTTGTCACTTGTATCGTTGTTCTCTTGTATGTAATGTCTTTCTCTGGCTCTTTCATCTTTGTATTTCAGCAGTTTGGCTATGATGTGCCTAGGTATAATTGTAGTTATCCTGCTTGGGGTTTGTTGAGCTTGGATCTGTAGGTTTATGTTTTGTTTTGTTTGTTACCAAATTTGGGAAATATTGGCCATTATTTCTTCAAAAATTTTTTCTCTTTTCTCCTCTCCTTCTAGAACTCCAGTAGATCTCTAGAACTCCAGTACATTATCTGAGATTATCATGTTTTTCTTTCATCTTTTTTTAAAATAAATTATTTATTTTATATATTTACTTTTGGCTGCATTGGATCTTTGTTGCTGCACATGGGCTTTCTCTAGTTGGGGTGAGCAGGGGCTACTCTTTGTTGTGGTGCACGGGCTTCTCATTGAAGTGGCTTCTCTTGTTGCGGAGCACGGACTCTAGGCACATGGGCTTCAGTAGTTGTGGCACACGGGCTCAGTAGTTGTGGCTCGCGGGCTCTAGAGCGCAGTCTTAGTAGTTGTGGTGGACGGGCTTAGTGGCTCCGCAGCATGTGGGATCTTCCTGGACCAGGGCTCGAACCCGTGTCCCCTGCACTGGCAGGTGGATTCTTAACCACTGTGCCACCAGGGAAGTCCCTTTTCTTTAATCTTGCTTCTCTCTAATCTTCAGATTGGATCGTTTGTATTAATTTTTAATTCACCAACTCTTCCACTGTCTCTAAAGTGCTGTTGAGGCCATCCAGTGAATTTTGACATCAGTATTTGTCACATGTAGAATTCCCAATTAGTCCTTTTTTTATCATTGCTATTTCTCTGCTGAGATTCCCCGTCAGTCTATTAAATAAGAGTATGTTTTCCTATAAGTTATTTATAATAGCTTCCTTAAAGTTTTTGACTGCATTTTGCTTCAGTAGGAGTCACGTATTGATGCTTTTTCCTTGTCTGATGATGTTTTACTATACAGTGGACGTTATGGATGATACATTAATAAGGACTCTGGATTCTGCTACATTCCTCTGAAGAGTCTTAATTTGTGTTCTGGCAGCCAGTCATTTGGCTGGACTGAAACCGCAGTCTCCTTCTCGCCTGTAGTAGGTAGTAGCTCAGATCTCTGATGAGTTCTTTCAGCTTCCAGCTGCTGCCTTTCAGTGGACTCACTGGGGTTCAGAGTTTGAGGTTTGCTCCTTCTGCTGTTCCTTCCTTTCCAGGATTCCTCTCCTAACTTCATCTGCACTACCAACCCCAACTCTGTCCTTGATATCTCAAGCCATTAAGGCTGCAGCTCTCTGCCACCCTTAGTCTTCTGAAGAATGAGGTGTGCCCTCAGGTATCAAGGTACAAACTTGCACGTCTTACCCCCTCGAAGTTCCCTTCTTTTGAAAGTGGATGACTGACCCCTCTAGTTACTTTTAAACTCTGAATCAGGAGTTCTCAAACTTATCTGCACATTGGAATCACCTGGAAAGCGTTAAAAACAACTGTGGCTTGGATTTAGGAATTTTTTTAAAGATCCCCTGGTGATTCTAATACATAAACAAACTTGGGAACCACTGCCCTAAACTATTCTTTAGTCACTGTGTCTCTTCGTAAGTAGAACACTGGGAGTTGACAATTTATTCTCTTTGCAGACCTAGAAAAATTTGCTTTTGTAGTCTTTTGGGGCATTTGACAGTTTTTGTAAAAGAAATGCAATTTACTGTAGAATTATCACCCAGGTCAGCTTAACCAATGAGAGTTTAATTTGGCACTGAGCTCATACTGTGGTATACCTATAGCCCATACAATATGTAAAACCAAGACACTAACAAATAGACCTAACACTGCAGGAAGGTAAACGTGGGTTTGGATCTAACCAAAAAATAAAGTTTATATCTGGAACCTGGCCAGAGAGTAAAAAGCAGTATTCAGAGATCAAGGTTTAAACAAGTCTCAGTGAGAGGAGAATGTGTCAAGTCTTGACCTCTCACTAAAAACAGACTGCCATCTGAGATGGGTTTTATGATTCAGAGACTGAAAGCAGAAAATAGTCAACAGATACCTTGTGGCTGAAGAAAAGGAGTAACTTAAGGTTGACGGTCACAAGAGGACAGCTGACAAATAAGGGCAGCATGATAAAGCGATGGAGACCACAACTACAAGGATTTCACCAAATGTCAAGGAAACAGTTCTTGAATGAAATGTTTTATAGACACTGGAGAATGTACAAACTCTGAAGCACTGAGTCAGTGACTTACAAATGGAATCAAATCCCATGATAGGAATGTACTCAGACTTGCAGAGAACAGACATTTAAGTAACAGCATAGAGATACGGAAAATGAAACAACAGAGGGGTTTTTCTAGAAGGTAAATTTTTATCCTAAGAAGCCTTGCCAACTTGGTTTTCTTGTTTTTTTTAATATTCCAAACTTGTCTTTATAAATAAATTACTGAAACTTGAACATGGTCACATTTGATTGGATCACTCAAATTTACGATCTTAGGACAAATTCAGCTTTTCTATCTTGCCTCAAATTATTGCTAATATATATATATTTAATACACTAAAGCCGTGTATTCTTTTTTTTTTTAAGTAACTTTTTAAAAAAAAATATTTATTTATTTTTGGCTGTGTTGGGTCTTCGTTTCTGTGCGAGGGCTTTCTCTAGTTGCGGCGAGTGGGGGCCACTCTTCATCGCGGTGCGCGGGCCTCTCACTATCGCGGCCTCTCTTGTTGCGGAGCACAGGCTCCAGACGCACAGGCTCAGTAGTTGTGGCTCACGGGCCTAGTTGCTCCGCGACATGTGGGATCTTCCCAGACCAGGGCTCGAACCCGTGTCCCCTGCATTGGCAGGCAGATTCTCAACCACTGCGCCACCAGGGAAACCAAGGCATGTATTCTTTTCGTATAAATTTTAGTATGAGGATAGGGCTTTTAGAGACTGTAAATAGATTGAAATACAGTAAAAGATAGTCTTTTTAACTTTTCACCCTTTAAATAAAATTTTGTTACCTTTTGGCTTGTTACCTAATCTGATCACTAATGTTTTGTTGCTTTAAAGTTCTTTCTAGGGAATTCCCTGGCAGTCCAGTGGTTAGGATTCCGTGCTCTCACTGCCGAGGGCCTGGGTTCAATCCCTGGTGGGGGAACTAAGATCCCACAAGCCGTGCTGTGTGGCAAAAAAATAATAATAATAAAAAAAGTAAAAAGTTATTTCCAGTGATTTTTGTTTTGGAATTTGATTTATTCAAATGAGTTTGTGAAATGCCTATGTGTATATTTACGTTAGCTAACTTTTCTTTTCCTCCAGCCTATTCGTACAGTCAATCTCCACCATCTGGAACATCACGTACTTTAAATTCTCTCATCAACGGTCCTTCCAATTGTAACATGGTTTTCTGGTAGCATCTGTAAGTCCAGTACTGAAATGAAAAATGTTAGAGTGATTTGGAAAAGAAAAGCTATAATATTTATTGAAGACTTTATTATTTGTTATATTATTATTACAACAGTTCTTGAACACTTTGGGTGCATATCTCATTTACTCCTCACAACCCGGATGAGAGATGTTATTCCCATTGTGTAGCTGAGGAAACTGAGACTCATCTGAGCTCAGCTTGTGTGTGGGTACCAGCCGTAATAGAGCCACGTTCCCTGCGAGATTCTGCAAGTTCACTTTCCACATACTATGCCTGAAATGAAACAACTTGGAACCGTCCCACTTTTATCAGACTGTTCAGTAAAGATTTGATGGTCGCTTTGGCAGATGATCATATGCAAGTTTTCTCTTTCAAGTACCTCCACTTATTTTTCTGCTATCAAACTCCCCCTTCCCTCCACCACTCCATTTCCTTTTGGCCATGGAGACTTGCAGAATGTGACACATCCTCTTGGTTTCCTAAACCTTATGATGAGCCAGGGCCTGGAATAATGAACTCTCCAAGGCCAAGAAATCTGTTTTGTAGTTTCTCTGTGCTAAGTCTTAACACTTAATATACTATTCAATGCATTTCATTTCCCTAAGTATTGGCTTTCTGAGCCTGTGACCTTGGCCTACTACCTTTTTTAGTATGTTTCTGTTTTTTATTTTGATTGAGAATTTTTAGACTTGTTCTAGTGGCTATAGTTACTCTGTGCTGCTCCTTTCAATTTCCTCTGTACAAAAAAAATATGTCTTTTAAGCAATATTTCCCCAAATAGAGATGAAGGAACTGCTCTGGGACAGAGGTACAGCTTCATCGAATAACACGCTAAGTTTTTTCTTTTTCTTTTTTTCTCTTTTTGGCCACACTGCACAGCTTGTGGGATTTTAGTTCTCAGACCAGGGATTGAACCTGGGCCCTCAGCAGTGAGAGCTCAGAGTTCTAACCACTGGACCGCCAGGGAATTCCTAACACTTGAAGTTTTAAAGGCAAGTAAAGATTTATGGCAGTGCCTTTCCACCCCTCTCCTCCAAACCCCCAAACATCCACCTTTTGTGAAACCAGAGCCAGAGGTGTTAAATGGTATACACCCGGGGCAAAGATCAGCTTTAAAATAAATAAATACCTCTATGGGAAGAAACAAAAGCAGAGCATTATTTTCCCTTCAGAGACCTAAGACACAGCAAGAATAAACTTAGCCTGTGTAAGTTTTCTAAAAGGATTGTCACCTCCAAGCTTGACTAAAAGATTAATTTATTTGGTGAGGTGTATTGCTATTCGCAGGCAGGTGCTGCCCTGATTCGCCAACTCCCTGTTAATCTGAACCTGCAGAGGCGCCTTTGATCACTCTCTCAGAGCCTCACGGGCTTCCCCAGTTGGCTTGGGAAACATCAAAAGAACTGTAAAGCAGACCCTAATCTCAGCCTTCCTGTTTCTCCATCTCCCTACTGGGTTCACACAACAGCATGTTTTCTTCAGTTAAAGGGCATTTTCCATGATAATACTTGGTGTCACAATGTTAAATGGACAGGTTGGGGGCGAGGGCGTCCAGGGGTGTCCCTCTTTGTAACTCAAATCTCTGCCAATGGAGGATTAGGGCTCTTAGGCTCACTTACAAGGACATTTATGCAGGTACCTAAATTAATGTCTGCTGGCCTGATGCTGAGTAACCAGGAGAAACAGTTCAGTGTAGAGGAACTCTTATCAGTACAGCAGCTATTAAGTGCTATATATTCTGTCCATCACAATGGCACTCAAATAACAGGTGTGGGTGAGGGTAATATGGACTCCGTCAATGGACTGGAAATTCTGTGTTACAAACATACAGCACGTTCCTTACCAAGACACATTTATATTCAAGGGTGATAGGTTAGATTACATCCAGTCTTTTTAAAATTTTTAATTAAATTCTACAGTCAATTACAAGTCAACACTAGTCCTTAAGGCTTTATTTCCCTTTCAAGGCCCATGCAATTTTGGCCTCCAGGATTTTATACATCTGTATTTGGATTTTCAAAAATGCTTTAGGGAGTTCCCTGGTGGCCTAGTGGTTAGGATTCTGGGCTTTCAGTGCCGCGGCCCAGATTCAGTCCCGGATCAGGGAACTGAGATACTACAAGCCTGAGATCCCACAAGCCACGCAGCCCAGTCAAAGAAAAAGAAAAAGAAAAAGCTTTATTTTTTACATTGCTTCGGGAGGTATTTTAGAACTGGGGGCACAGGTGAAAGAGATTTGAATTTACGTAGCCTCAAGCAAGTTTTTTGTCATCTCTAAGCCTGGCTACTTCTTCTCTAAATTTGGTGAAAATAAAACCTAAATCTCAACGTTGTTGAGATGATTAAATGAAGAAACGAGGGGAAAACGCTTTAAAAGTTTTAGAGCAAAACAGATTGATCTACAAATGTTGTTGCATCTTAGACAGACTGAATCTACCTCCACACACCCACCATTACCTGGCCAGGTGCAGAGTCCTGCCTGACACAGCCAGCCTGGCAGTTTCCTAATCCAGTTTCAGCCTTTGATCTTGTCCTGCCAGGCTTGGCCCCGCCAGTTCTTCCTGCCTCCAGCCTGTCTTCACAACGGCAGCAGTTCAGGTCCCCGACCCCTAATGCTGTGCCTGCTGCCTTCTCTCTGAGGCTGTTCTACAAAACAGGGGTATGAGGGCTTCAGAAACGGGTTGTACGTTGGAGAGAGTGGTGGCCGTTATGCTGAAGACTAGGTAATCATCATCTCTCTCAAACTAGCTGTTTGAAGTTTTACCACTGGCGTCATTCCTGCAAAGTTCAAAATAACACTGGTTCTTAGTTACTAAAGGGCTGACCATCCAGAGCCTCTGACTTGCTTTCTCCTGCTCCCTCTGGGCTCACTTAAGAGGAATCCTCTGAAGAGATCTCATTGTGCCTTTTGTGATATTTTTTTCCCCATTCTTCTGAAAGATGCTAAATTTATTATGACAGAAAAAATTTTTTCATTTCTTCTTGGAGGGCTCTTTGGGGATTATTTAGATAAGAAAACTGGGTTTGTCTCTTAACCTTTTCAAGTTACTTGTCCAAGCCTCAGTTTCTTCATCTGTCTGTTTTATACTCCAGAGACTATTTATCACACATCACAGTCTTTTAACCAGAAACAGGAACTGGCTGAAGAGAATCTCACGTGTCCATTCTTGGATGTTTTGCCTTTGCTTCCTTCCCTCATTACTCAAGGAAAATTTCTCTCCTTCAACTCTCCTCTTCCTTCACTCTTTGCCCTCCTTTTTTTCTTTCTTTATCCCTTTTTAAATCCCTTTACCAGTTTATTGTGAAGGAGATTATAAAGGATACAGTAGCCAGATGAAGAGGTACATTGGGTGAGGTTCGGAAGGGTCCCCAGCACAGGAGCTTCTGTCTCCATGGAACTGGGTACTCCACCCTCCCTGCACGTGAATGCTTTCGTGAACCCAGAAGCTTCCTGCCTTCTGTGGTTTTGATATACACTCAGCCCTCTGAATCTGCAGATGTGAACCCGGATACGGAGGGCCAACTGTATTCACTGTATTACGGCCAGTTTATATGAGGGACTTGAGCATCCACGGGGCCCTGAAACCAACCCCCCAGGGAAACTGAGGGGTGACTGCGATACCGTGGGTAATCATTAGTTAAATCCGTTTCACCTGTAACCTGCCTTCACTGATCAAGGTCCTTTTAAATGTTGCTGCAGAAACCTTGCTTGTCTTCTAAGCAGCTCGGGAGCCTAAACAGTAAGATGTTTTCCAAGAACCTGGATCAGCTGTGTCTAGTCGGAGCAGAGCTGGTTAAGACTGGATAGGGAAAGAAGGAGAAAGAGTAGATGTAGGTATATGTGGCTGATTCATTTTGCTGTGCACCTGAAACTGACACAACATTGTAGATCAACTATACTCCAATAAAAATTGCAAGAAAAAAGACAATGGGACCACTGACCCTCCATCTGGGCATGCTCTAGTGTGTGCTCGGTAACCTTTTGACGTCAGAGGGCCGACAACCCCACCCTCAGATCGTGCCAAGCGCCTTCGCTTTTGAAAGTACACAGGCGGCGGCTGAGTTGCGCCTGCGCAGAACGAGGATGAAGCACCTGTTTCCCATCACCTTTCTCCGCGATCCCCACGCCTGGGACGTCAACTCATCCCATAAATACCCCAGGCCCTCAGCCTTCTGGGAGGTGATTTTGAGACTTCCTTCTCCTGTTTCTGCGTTAGGCTGTCTTATGCGTAAACCCTCTCTGCTGCAGAGCTTGGTGTCTTAGTGTTTGGCTCGCTGCGCGTAGGGCAGAACAAACCTGGTTCAGTAAAAACTTTATAACTGAAGCTGCCGCCTGATGAAGAAGGAAGAGCGTTGAGCTTTACTTCAGAAGAACTAAGAGTGATACTAGGCCAGGGTGACCGTAACTTCTCCAGGTTGGTTTTCTCACCAGTAAAGCTAAAGGGTTGGGTTAAATCTACCTCTTCAGCCTCTGAAAGCTCTAACTTTCTAAGGACATAAATACTAATACATATAGATCTGATAACTGTAGGTTGTTTGAAAGTCCCTTAAAATCGTATCATCATAAACTTAAGTAAAATGTTTACTGTGTGACAGAATGCAAGTAAAAAGTTTAATATAGGGGTCTGCAAATGATGAAATGACTACTTTCTCTGGGCAAAACTATCAAAAGGATGACTAAACTTTAGGGACGACGCTTCTGTCCAGGGAAGAGAAGAGTCTGTGTTAAAATTTTGGAGGGAATTCCCTGGCAGTCCAATGGTTAGGACTCTGCACTTCCACTGCAGGGGGCAAGGGTTCCATCCCTGGTCGGGGAACTAAGATCCCACAAGCCGTGTGGCATGGCCACACCCACAGATACACAAATTGGAGAGTCCCAAGTGTTTTGCTTCAGGTAGAAGGAATGGGAATTGATGAAGAGGATGCAGGGTGGGGGGAGGGGACAGGGAAGGGGGGGAAGACGAGGTGTTTCCACAAGAAGGAGACGGAGGCGGGAGAGGGGGACCCGTGGCCTTGTGGCTGCGGAGTGCCAGCTGGTCCTGCCAGGACCAGGTGTGTTGGCCTTCACTGGAGACAGAACAGGGGAGCAGCTTAAGGGCCCCTGAGATTTCTTGAGGACAGAGCTCCAAGAAAACCTGGAGTTGATTAGGAAAATGACTGCAATTGTAAACTTAGAAATCAGACGGGCATTTAGAAACTGGATAGGAAAGAACCTTATGACTCCAAGGAATAAAAATGTGTAGTCTCTGAAGTCAAGATGTAGTGCGTTTAGAACTGAGCAGTCTTTTCAGAGTAGCTGGGCACCTGCATGCTTAACACCGAGGACATCTGAAGAATGGTTTTAAGTGTCATTTGAGGGAGCCACAGCTATGCAAGGCTGATACTTTTTGCGCTCGGAGAACCTTTGTGTTCAGGACTCTGCTGGCCAAAGGGGAGAGGGGCAGGGTGGGTGGTGGGAAGAGAGCCCTGGGAAGCTTTTGAAATAGCACCCAGCTTCTCGATTCTGGCTGCTTCAGAATGTCTCAGCAGGAGGCTTTCAAATACAGGTGTCTAGGCTCCATAATTCAAATTCAGGGCTGGCTCTGTAATTTGCAGGGCCTGGTGCAAAATGCACATGTGGGACCACTTCAAAAAACAGGAGAAAAGTACCATTAAAGGTACTAAAATGTAAAGCTTTCTCCTTTCTGTCAACTTGTCATGGTGTTTTCTATTATTTATTGTTTTCAGGAAAGAAAAACTACCATTTTAAATTAATAGCATGAATTTTTTTTTTAATTAATTTATTTTTATTTTTGGCTGTGTTGGGTCTTCGTTTCTGTGCGAGGGCTTTCTCTAGTTGCGGCGAGCGGGGGCCGCTCTTCATCGCGGTGCGCGGGCCTCTCACTATCGCGGCCTCTCTTGTTGCGGAGCACAGGCTCCAGACGCGCAGGCTCAGTAGTTGTGGCTCACGGGCCCAGTTGCTCCGCGGCATGTGGGATCTTCCCAGACCAGGGCTCGAACCCACGTCCCCTGCATTAGCAGGCAGATTCTCAACCACTGTGCCACCAGGGAAGCCCCAATAGCATGAATTTTTACCATCCATCTTTATATTGTGCAATGCCAGTTTTAAATATAACAGCATGTAACACATACAAAATCACCCAAATTACACACTTTCTATTTCGTAGCTTGTTCCTACATGTACGTTTTGTTCTTACTAGAACAGTGGAAACAGTACACAAAAGTAAATTCTTGTTTACTTGTTCTTTCACTTAATATGCTCACATCCTACCAACGTTCTCCAACATTCTCTCAGCTCACAGAGTACAGAGGGGCTGGAGGGAGGAGGAACCATGGATTGCCCTTTATTTCCCTTTCCTTTTTTGTCATCCTTGTGGGTATAAGTAGTTGGCTAATACAGGGAAGTCATGAGAGCAGGAAAGAATATGATGGAGTTCCTTGTTTGTTCATGTTTCTTAGAATGTCACTGCTTTCTTTCTGCTTCGAATGGAAAGGATGGCTGCTTGGCGCCGTCAGCTCCTCTGATGATTCGGGTGTAGGTCTAGCACCTTAGCTGGCGCCCACTTTGAGTCTCGCCGATCCCCCAGGCATCATGGGTCCATTGGAGTCCTGTGCTCATGGGCGTGTGGACCGCGATGTGAGGATGGGGCAGCCGGGAATAGCTGCAGACACACACACACACACACACTCACACACACACACACACACGATGCCTATCCCCTCCACTCATGCACACCCACCCACCACCGTCCCATTGGTCTTCACTGACAAAACACAGATTGGAAGGTACGATGATCAGGATTTGTAAAGGGTTATAGCAGAGTGTTAAACCAAGCACAGGACCCTTCTGAGCCTGGAGCCCTGTGGGACTTCAGGTTATGCGCCCCTGAATGGCCCTGGCTCTGCTTCAGTATTTCCCACCCCAGACTTGACTTCTTGCTGGTCAATGATCCAGGTTCCATGCCGAGGGCCTCTGAAACGAAGGGAAAGTGAGGACCAGCCAGGCCCCATCGGTGTGGCTAAAGGTCTGGGTGAAGAGGCAGAAGGGAAAGGAACACTGGGTTGCCCTTTCTGTCCCTATTGTCACTGTAAGCGTACATTAAAGTGTTCACACAACGAAGCCGCAGGCCAGCACGGGAGAAACGACCAACGGGGCCAACATCGTGTAATCCTAAGCATTGGAGCCACGTGGGGCCACCTGTGGCTTTCGCGAAGGATATGTCCTTCCTCCAACCCTGAATTTGGCCTTCAGCCCTTGGAAGCCAAAGGGCCGTGACAGAAGCCAGGCTGAGACCAGGGGCTCCTCTGTCAGACCCCAAATAGGAACCCGTGTTCTTTGGGGGGGGAAGCTAGCACTCAACTGTCGTCTACAATCAACCTAACTGGATCAGTCTTGGGAATTCCCTGGCACTTCCGGGACCGGGTTCGACCCCTGGTTGGGGAACTAAGATCCCACAAGCCAGGCAGTATGGTCCCCACCACACCCCACACCCCAAAAAAAGAAAATAAAAACAAATAAACCAAACTGGATTAATCCTAACCCGACACCGCCCCTCCCCCCAGAAGGTTGGTGAGGAACACTCAATCTATCCCTGCCGTCAAAGCTGGCGTGTACTTTACCCTATATTCAGACCCCCCATTTAGACTAGGTGGCATCCAAACTAGTTTTTCCACAACCTTTTCTGGAAAGGGAAATTTAAGATAGAAGAGTAGTTCAGAAAAGTGGTACCGTCAGGAGAAGGTTGCCTGAGTCTGTTAATGCGTTGCTTTCGTGGAGTGAGAACAGTCAAATGGCTTGGTAGGGCCCTACTTCCCAGTCCTTTCTCGCCACCACAGACATGGAAAGCGGTCACACTTGTACAGTGTATGTGGCAGCTCAAGGCCGGAGGGCCCTGCCTGGGAAAACCCAGCTGCCCCCGCCTTGCTCTCAGCAGACCTTAACCCCATCACTCCGCAGGCCCAGGTGCCCTGCAAGGGAAGCTCTGCAGTGGTAACCTTTGTTAGTTCCACTAGGGGAACTGCGTGATTTAGGGAAAGG
Organism: Balaenoptera acutorostrata; assembly: GCF_949987535.1. Lineage (NCBI taxonomy): Eukaryota > Metazoa > Chordata > Mammalia > Artiodactyla > Balaenopteridae > Balaenoptera > Balaenoptera acutorostrata. Next base: position 58,013,850 of record NC_080076.1, read on the forward strand.
TGATACTACCCCTGGCTCAGAGGTGACCACAGGACTCTGCTAAGGCAGTTGGTGCATCAATGTTGTTGTAAAACATGCTCTGCAAAAACAAAGTCTTGAAAAAATAACTATCTGAAAAATGAAATGGAGAAAATCCTAAAACATGGTTCTGAATGTTGCTGGGGATCATCACTCTCAAAGCTAATGCCATTTCCAGAAAACACACATACTGGCTCAGTTTCCACATCTATGGAATGAAGGGAATAAGACTGAATGATCTCCAATGTACCTTCTATGTCAAAATTCAGGGATTAAAAAATGTAAACAAACATTAAACTCTAATTAGAGACAGGGATGCTGAAGTATTCAGATGTAAATGTCTGAAACTTACTTTGAAATGCATAAAAAAAAGAGAGATGGCTGGCTGGGAGAGGGATGAGTAATGGATAGACGGGTGATACCGCCGGTCCAGGAAGATGTTAATGGTAGGAGCTGGGCAGTGGGTATATGTGGGGATGACCACTGTCAAAGTCTTTCAATTTGGCTGCAAGTTTGAGATTATACACTGAGAAATGTTAGAGGGTAAAATGAGTGCTTTGGCATCCAGTCTTCATGACTAATGCAGAAAAAATGAACAACAACACGAAGTAACCTGTCCAACTGGTTAAAAACCTGTTAGATTTAATAGCTAATCTAAGATGTTGTAACTAAACCAATTTCAAGCCTTTGTGCAAGAAACAAAAATTCAAAACTTCTGCTATTGCAAAAATGTTACGGTACCAATTATTGAGTGCTAACCATGTGCCAGGATTCTGCTGAAGGTTTCCTATGAAATGTCATCCCACTGAATCCTCACAACAGTCAATGAAGTAGGTAAAATACGTATCGTCCTATGTCTTTGACAGACAATAAAACTGAGGCTGGATGAGCTTATCTAAGGCCGTGGAGCTGGGACCTGACAGAGCTGGGATTCGAGTTCTGAGCTGAATGATCTCCCAGACAGGACAGCTCTTAAGCGGTATTGGATTCTGCTCCGCCTGCTGCTTCAATCTTACGGACATTTAGTCATGAACTCGACAGGAAAGTTAGGGTTATACACACACAGTATATGAGTCAATCCCGGCGGGCCTCTAGGCACACAGTCGATGGGTACAAAGCTATAGTTGAAATCCAGTTCAGCCACGTGTCATGGGCTTGGCTGTGAACTTGCCCAAGACACCTGAGATTTCGCACCTCAGTGTCTTCATGTGTGAATGGAGGCGGATTTCGGGTGGATTGCTCCACAGAGCACTTAGTAACATTTAGGCTTCATGGACAAGTTTGCTTTTTGCTCTGTGATATTTCTCTCATCCTGTGAATTCTCAGTGTGCCGGCTCTGAGGTACTGGGGTGTGTCCCCCTTTTTGTGTAACCTCAAACTCCAAATCTTTCTGCTTCCTGTGTGCAGTCATCTGTCATCTTAAAAAAAAAAAAAATCTTTCCCAAAACACTGTAGCTCCCTTCTCACCCTATGGGGGGAGTTTAGCATCCACCCCTGCCCCTGCCCAATATTTCCGAGAGTATCAGGGGGCAGGCTTACGTTTTCATCGGCATATTTTACTCTGAATTAACGATTTTACCTTACTTGCCTCCTGCAGTAAATATGCTCACTCCATCCTGAGTTGCCCCAGGCCCTTTTGACTTTAATTCCTCTATATTTAACCTAACAGGAAAACACAAACAACTGCAACAACTTTTTTTTTTTAATAATTTTAAATCTTTATTTATTTATTTATTTATTTTTGGCTGTGTTGGGTCTTCGTTTCTGTGGGAGGGCTTTCTCTAGTTGGGGCGAGCGGGGGCCTCTCACTGTCGCGGCCTCTCCTGTTGCGGAGCACAGGCTCCAGACGTGCAGGCTCAGTAGTTGTGGCTCACGGGCTTAGTTGCTCCGTGGCATGTGGGATCTTCCCAGACCAGGGCTCGACCCCGTGTCCCCCGCATTGGCAGGCAGATTCTCAACCACTGCGCCACCAGGGAAGCCCTGCAACAACTTTTTATAGAAGAAATGAGAATAGTGAGGAATTATTAACAGAAGAGGTGAGAAATAACTTCAACTGTCATTCATCCATTCGACTAATATTGATTGAGTGCCTCTTATACGCCAGGCATTGTTCTGGTGCTGGAAATATCAAAATGGTTAAAACAGACCAGAAGAGAAAAATCCCTACCCTCCTCAGGTTTACTTTCTAGTTGGGAGAAGGGAAGAGGACCTTTTATTTATGTATTTTGTTGATTGTCTATTGTACGTTGGATGGTGAGAAGAGGTGGAGAAAAACAAGGAGGGAAGAGAGAGAGGTGCCTGCAGGTCGGGTGGATGTGGGAGTGTGCGATTTTAAATAGGGTGATAGGAAAGGACCCACTTAGGAGGATACCTGGGAGGACAGAGGAACCAATGCTGTGGAAATCTGCAGGCAGGATGCTCCAGTCAGACACAGACACTTCCGTCACTGCAAAGACTCTGTGAGTGCTGGGCTGAGAGCTTGAAGTGTCGAGTATCATGATGAACTCCTGGATTTTACATATTTGATGCGTTTTAATCCATTGCAGTTATTTTCTTATTGATGCTCAAATTGTCCCATTTGTGGCCAGGGAGAGACACTTCAATATTTTGCCTGAGGGAGGGAGGGAGGTGAGCAAGGTGGGGAGCTACGGAAAGTCAGTGCAGTGAAGCTGGTCCCAGGTGCTCCATGGAGGAGGGATGGCTGAAGGATGCACTCAGAATCCTGCCGGACCTTTTTTTTTTTTAATTAATTAATTTAATTTATTTATTTTGGCTGCCCCTGGTCTTAGTTGCGGCATGTGGGCTCTTTGTTGCGGCATGCATGCGGGATCTAGTTCCCCAACCAGGGATCGAACCCGGGCCCCCTGCATTGGGAGCGTGGAGTCTTACCCACTGGACCACCAGGGAAGTCCCCTGCCAGACCCTAAGAACCATATCATGCTGTGAGATTTGTGTGTGTGTGGGTGTGGGTGTGTGTATAGAAAAGGGACTGAGTCTGAGGCCAATTCAACATGATACAGAATATAAACATCATGTAGCAGGAACCCAAAGACCTAAAAAGACCACAGATGTTAAGCTCTTACCTGAGAATTAGTAGAAATCCTGGGGGCAGTTACTTGGGACTTCCCCAGGTAGGGGTTGGAATGGGGAGGAGGGAAAACAGAAAAGATAACTCAAAATAATTGAGTTTCCAGGGCTATGGAAAGCCCACACGATCTCTGATATTTCTATATACATAACGTCTGCATGACCAACAGGCTTGAGAGCTCTTTTAAAAGTAGGGAGGATGACTCTGGAAGTCAGTTAGGTTTGCAAATTATCATCTGTAGAAAAACCTGCATAGATTTCTGGGTGAGGGAGGAGCGAGGAGCAGGAATTTGATGAAGTGGAGAACAGTATGCTTTGGAACAAAGTATGAGGCACTTAGTCTGACAAAGGACTTTTTTTTTTTTTTTTCTGATTTGTATATCCATCGATATCACATCTAAATACAAAATCTCTAACATCTAAATTGTTGGGCTTCCCTGGTGGCGCACTGGTTGAGAATCTGCCTGCCAATGCAGGGGACACGGGTTCGAGCCCTGGTCTGGGACGATCCCACATGCCGCGGAGCAACTAGGCCCGTGAGCCACAATTACTGAGCCTGCGCGTCTGGAGCCTGTGCTCCGCAACAAGAGAGGCCGCGATAATGAGAGGCCCACGCACCGCGATGAAGAATGGCCCCCACTTGCCACAACTAGAGAAAGCCCTTGCACAGAAATGAAGACCCAACATAGCCATAAATAAATAAATAAATAAACAAAAATTAAAAACATCTAAATTGTCCTGGAAGGTTCAGTATCTGTGGTTTCATCCTTATAGTTCAAATCTCTTTCTTATATAAAATATCCAGAGAGAGTCTAAAATGTGACTGTACAGGAAGTTCATTGTAGTGAAGGTTGATTAACATAAGGAGTCTGATCACAGACCAAAGCTTGAGGATATTTTTGTGACACAAACTGGCACTGTCTTTTTGTTGTGTAGGATATGAACTCTCAGGCTTTAAGCCCCTGCGGGAGAATAGCACTGACTACTATGTAAATAATTGAGTACACATGACCAATATTCTCGAGATTCTGGAGTTATTCAAGAGCAGGAAAGTGGCTGCTATAGACTGAATATTTGTGTTGACCACCAATTCTTATGCTGAAGCCTAATTGCCAATGTATTTGGAGGTGGAGTCTTTGGGGGGGTTGATTAGATCATGAGGGTGGGGCCCTCGTGAATGGGATCAGTGCCCTTACAAAAGAGACCCCAGAGAGCTCCCTTAGCCATCTATGAACTAGGGAGCAGACCCTCACCAGACACCAAATCTACCGGAGCATTGATCTTCAACTTGCCAGCATCCAGAACTGTGAGAAACAAATGTTGCTTAAGCCACCCAGTCTATGGTATTTTTGTTATAATAGTCTCAATGAACTAAAATTGTGATAGATGAGAAAACTGTCATCTTAAGTGATTCCTTACAATATGTGATTGTCTGTGCTAGGTGACGGTGGAAAACTCTCAGGTGTGTAGTAATTGATTCATCTTTTATTGCAAAGTATATTTTGGAAAATAAACTGATGCAAGGTAGTCACTTCATATAAATACTCTGTATGATGTTGAACTTTCTGGGTTCTAATTCTCAGAATGAGAGCCAGACTGACAGAGATGTTTAACCTCAATGGGAAGCCTCACGCTCATCAGACATGCTCACTTATGCCCCAGACTAAGTCCCCTTAGATACAAATGGAGAAATTGTGCTCCACTAGCAAGTGGGTCATAAGATTCCTAGTCATGATTTAGGTAACGATAGAATTTGTATGTGTGCATAGCACACGAATTCTTATCTGTCCTTGCCTTGGCGTATGAGTTAAAGTACAACCCCCGCGAAGCACCTGTCATTCTAGCTATACCTATGTACTTTGGCGATTGACCCCTACGTCACTGCTCCGTCTCTCCTCCGTGCCTTTGATCAACCCATTCCTTTTGCTTAAGATGCCTCTACAGTGGAGGTTCTCAACCTTGGCTGCACCCAAACACAGATGCCTTTGGCCCTTCCTGCCTCCCCCATCCTGATGTAATTGATTTGCTGTGCAGATTTCTTCCCAGGTTGAAAGCTGCTGCGGGACGTGCCTGTGGACTCTGGCAGTAGACTCCCCTGGTGAATTTGTTAGAAACGCAAATTGGCTCTCAGAGCAGACCTACCGAGTCAGAATCTGCTTGTGGGTGGTGGGGGGAGGCCTAAATAAATTCAACTTCAAAGCCATCTTTTCAGGTCTGGGGCTGAACTATTAACCAGACCTTCAGACCCTAACTGCTGCGTGAAGTCCTCTATGTGCATCCCGACACGGAGGAAGAATCTACTGTCCTGACGTGTGTTAAAAGGCACAGGACTGTTTGCCTAAGTGCAGCTGAAACTGCCCTCCGGGTCACAGCACAGATACCAGTGTTGGGTGGTGACAGCCCCAAGGGACAGCAGTGTCTTCCCGCTGAGACTGCTGGGCTGAAAGGGTTGCAGCCTTTAGCGTGACAAAGGGATGTGTTTGGGAAACGAAGATTTCCTGCTCATAGACAAATAGGTCTCAACAGTCACACGCTCTGATGTAGGCCTGTCTGAACAGGAAAAGGAGGACCTCTTATTTGTCAGGAGGTCTGCTTGAAAAGAAAAGAGGGGGGGAAAAAGAAAAAAAAGACCCACTGAAATATTGCTTACTTCCTAGAAGGAAGGACACATTCTTGGATTGAACTCAAAGGATGTCGGGCTCAACAAGGATGTCAGTTAACTCTGTCTTATTCTGGGGCTGTTTGTTTGCCAAGAACCAAAAAATCACTCAAACCACTTAAAAGGGGGATGGTTTTAAAGACACAGTCGTCATACTTCGTTCTACGTGGTCACTTGTCAGCGCTGTGATTTGCGAGGCGGTTGTGCTCACACGTTAGGTTTGCAAAATCAGTTTTGTAGCTCTTTGAGCATAGAAGGGGGATTTAAAAACTTTTGGTGTCTCCAAACTGAATGAAAACAGACTGTAAAAAAACGCTGACTGCTTTGCCCTGACTATCAGGAAGCTTAGAAAGAAACTTAGGATTCACAACTCAGGACCCTGGGAGTTTGGTGAATTTACTTATCTAGCAATTTTCTTTTTCTTATTTCTTTTAATTTTAAAACTGTTCAGTGTTTTATGATTTAATTCTGTAAATCACCTTAAAGCCTTTTTAGATGTGGAGTTTTACTTTTTTTTTGGTTGTGCCAGGCCTTAGTTGTGGCTCTCAGGCTCCTTAGTTGCGGCATGCATGTGGGATCTAGTTCCCTGACCAGTGACTGAACCCCCGTCCCCTGCATTGGAAGGCAGATTCTTAACCACTGCGCCACCAGGGAAGTCCCTGGAGTTCTACTTTTTAAAAAACTAATAATTAAAAAACAGAACTACCATGCATAGGCACTGGTGTCCCGGTATAAACCTACTGACCATCAAAGTGTTTCCGCTCTGCTCCTGTCCTGGATCGAGTCCCAGGGTTAGCCTAGACTCTGCTGCAGGAACCCGTTGGGATCTTAGGCTGCCATCTAAGTAAGGGCTGTGCAAATAAACCCAGTTCCTGGAGGAGTTCACACCTTGGGGCTGATGTTTCATTAAATCTGCCTCCACATTTCTAGCGACTATTTTCCTTCCTTGTTGAAAGTCAACTGGAAGGTGCCTGCATTTGTGGTTGCTGTTTTAAGCATGCCTCTGAATTTACTTTATGAATGCTTTATTTCCTTGTTTGCAAAGGTAGGTGCTAAAACTCATACCTGCTTGGTGAAGTGAAAATCAAGGCAGCCCTTTTGGAAAGCCAATTGGCAACATTTAAAAACAAAAGTGCACGTCCATTTGTCTACGACTATAACCCTTAGATACACTTCCAGGTGTACTGAAGATACATTGTAAAACGATTTTCACTGCAGATTTTGTTTGTCATAGCAAGTGGTGGAAACAGCCTAATAGTCCATCAGTAGGGGGACTAACAATGTTTTATGGTTCATTCATAAACTGGAATGCTATGGAGCCATTAAAGAGAATGGGTGGGTCAGAATGTTCTGAAATGGAGCATTCATTACTAAATGAAAAAGCAAACAGTAGAGGAATGTGTGTAGTATGCTTCCAGTCTGTGGGAAAAGGAAAAATATATACTTGAATGTGTATAGAAAAATTTTGGGAGGGTATACAGTAAAGTGCTCAAAGATGTTGAATATTGCAGAAAAGAACTGGAGTGAAAGGAGGCTTATTTTCATTATATACACGCTTATTCTGTTTGAAATTTTCATATGGGTACATTTTTCACCAGAAAAAAAAAAGAAAAAGATGCATTGCTTTGTCTTGCACAAAAGTCTCGCACGTACAAAGCATCTAGAGTTAGATGGATTCAAATACTAGCTCTGTCACTTACCTGTGACCTCGAGGTGCTGCCTAATTTACTTGTAGTGACTATCTCACGGGGCTGCTGTTACAGAATGCATATCGAACAGTATTCTCTTAGTAAACGTAAATGTGTAATAATGATGATGCTAGTGGACATTTATTGAATGCTTACCATGTGCAAGGCACTGTATTAAGAACTTTACATATATTAATTCATTTAATCCTTAAACCAACCCTATGAAACAAGTACTATTTTCATCCTAATTGTACAGATGGAGAAACTGAGGCACGGAGAGGCTAAGTACCTTGCCTGAGAAGACACAGCTAGTAAATGGTAGTGCAAAGGATTCAAACCCAGGCAGTCTGGCTCCGTAGCCCAAGCTTTTCCCCACTTACCCAACGGCCCTGTCCCTGCTGGGCAGACAGGTCTACTCGGGGCAGCATGAGGCTGATGAGAGGGTCGGTCCAGTTTCTAAGAGAAATGCTGAGAATATCTGTAAATGTCTTATAAGCTTATGGCAAGGCTTTCTGACCAACCCCATGTCAGAATGTTACAATCAAGGTGACACGTGGGTGTTTCCGCTGGAGTGTGCGGGGACTTTTCCCTCTGCCTCTGTTTTCTCCCAGCTGGATCCTCTCTGCCTGTGAATCTGGAGTCCCTGACAGGAATCCTGCTGGGAAATCTTTACGGCATGATGAAGCCAACAGGGATCCCGGGGTGTAGAAGGGGTGGAGAGACCTGTCTTTTCTGTGTCTATTATCTAATGAACACATTTTAATACTCGGAGTGGTGGAGGACCTGCCCTCTTTCACGAGGATCATTCAGGTGATGCAGTTCCGTCAGAATGACTGTCTCTGGGGACGGTATACCAACTTTCCCAGTGTGGTCAAGACCTCGTATTTCTGTAGGTCAGCATTACCTTAATATTTAACTCAGGTTCTCTCGGTTGAATATTTAACCTAACTGTAATGTGTTGCCTTTGCTAGAAGAACAGCTGGTCTTTGGCCTCCTCAAAATCTGTCTTTAAATGAAGTGCCCTTGAGAACAAATACATGAAGAATTCAGCCACTGACAGGTGGCTTAGGTCCCCATTAGTAGGGTGTTTTTCTTTCCTTGTGTCCAGGATTACTCAGAGTTATCTGAATAACTATTCCTCACTTCACCACTATTTCCAAAGTGCTTAACAGGCATGCTCAGTCAGTTTGGAAATCCCTATTGTCCTGTGCCAGCATCTCTCCTCTGTTCCAATTTTCCAAACTACTGATCAATTTTTCACTCTCTCTGTAAGACTGCTTGCTTTCTTTATGATGTCATTTTGAACAACCTGCTAGTCAAGGGATCTTTGGGGCATCGACTCAAGATGGAAACAGACACCAGCTCCTTGGAAAGGATTCCCTTTCAGACATTCCAGACTCATTACCTTGCTTGATTAATGTAAGAAACAAGTCAGGAGCCCTTGAGTTGCTCTTTCAAGTTTGTCCAATTCAACGTTAGAAGTACCAGGCTCACTCCGAACCCCCAGGTCCTGCTCCTGGCCAGGGGCCAGGCTGCAGAGAAGAAAACTGTCAACTCCCACCGGCAAAGGCAGTGAAGGCAGCGAGGGTCTCTTCCCTCCAAAGGACTCTAAGAGTAAATTATTTTTTTTTTTTTTAATTGAGGATCTTGAATCAGATGCGTATGTTTGATTGATTGATTGATTGATTGATTTTGACTGTGTTGGGTCTTCGTTTCTGTGCGAGGGCTTTCTCCAGTTGTGGCAAGCGGGGGCCACTCTTCATCGCGATGCGCGGGCCTCTCACCGTCGCGGCCTCTCTCGTTGCGGAGCACAGGCTCCAGACGCGCAGGCTCAGCAGTTGTGGCTCACGGGCCCAGCCGCTCTGCGGCATGTGGGATCTTCCCAGGCCAGGGCTCGAACCCGTGTCCCCTGCATTAGCAGGCAGATTCTCAACCACTGCGCCACCTGGGAAGCCCTAAGAGTAAATTATTTAAACTCCTTCTCACCTTTGTTTAAGATCTGCCTCTTCTCACACTTGGGAATTACCAACAGACATTGTATTGGCTGAGGTTGCAAAGTACATTAGGTCTTATTCTAGAAAGGAAATGAAGTGAGGAAGCTGGTGTTTTAAAGAATGTCACTTATAGAAGTAAACATTTTCTATAGCAAGAGATTATTCCCTAAGACTAAAACCCCTCTAAAATGTACCCCCCCATTTTTTTTTCAGTGAATAGAATATTTTAATCTTCAGAGATGTTTCTTCCAATGTACTTTATGGGGACATCCACAGTATTATCTAACTCCCTAGATGTTTCTCTTCATTTTTTCATAATAGAAATTGCTAGTAGGCATTGGACTTGAATGTCCTAGAAAGGAGGAAGGACTCATCAACTGATCATTATGGGTGTAGATCTCAGAAGGCTAGCTATGCAGGAATGTTTTCTGTTTGCAGAGCATTGGTCTTCAGAGGTAGTGAAAGCACCAGGATTTAAGACTACAAAACCTGTAATTGTTTATAACCTCCTCATACTAGACTCAGTAGAAAGAATGCATTTTCCCTCTTTATATCACAAGAGAAAACTAACACTCTATTTGCCTTCCCCTTCCTCCTTTCCAAAGTGAAAAAGAGAGTTTTTCTTTTCTTTTCTTCCTTTGGCTGCGTTGGGTCTTCATTGCTGCAGGCGGGCTTTCTCTAGTTGCCGCGAGCGGGGGCTACTCTTTGTTGCAGTGCGCAGGCTTTTCATTGCGGTGGCTTCTCTTGTTGCAGAGCACGGGCTCTAGGCACGCAGTCTTCAGTAGTTGTGGCACTCAGGCTCAGTAGTTGTGGCTCGTGGGCTCTAGAGCGCAGGCTCAGTAGTTGTGGTGCACGGGCTAAGTTGCTCCACGGCATGTGGGATCTTCCTGGACCAGGGATCGATCCGGTGTCCCTTGCATTGGCAGGTGAATTCTTAACCACTGTGCCAGCAGGGAAGTCCCAAGGAGAGTTTTTCTATGGAAGAATCTCTTTATTGAGATCTCTATAGAAGCTCCCTCGTGACACTGATTTACCTATCGAGTAATCTGGAAAGAGGACATTAGCATCTACTTCTCCCTGAAGGCAGTCTAGAAGTGTGAAGCAGAAGAATGGCATTTTTTTCATCTGTTCTAGTGAAAACATTTGATGAATAGCAACAGTTCAGTCAGCTACATGGCCGACTTTGACTTCTGGTGTTTATTAAAGTGTTTTCTTGTTTTCCGCCATATTCTCTAAATTCAGGGTTGTGCTCATTTGCATAGAGGACATATCATAATAATCCATTGACTCTTGCACTGGGGCTTCCCATCCCTGTGGTTTTCTGATGATTCCTCCCTGGGCCAGCAGGAAGCCCACATAGGGAAGAGCACACTATTTCCTCTCTCTGCTTCAGGGGAAATGAGTGACTTGCAGAGGAATTTAAGACCTATTCTGTAAACTTACATTAGTAAATGCGTTAGGACCAGAGAGGGTTTTCAGGCTGGGCCACTAGTTTCTGTTTGCAAAAGGAGTTAATCTGATCTTAGTTTAGTAGCTGAAAGTTAAACAGCCTATTGAACAAACCCCAGGTGGATTTCGGTACCCTTTGGTAACAGTGGCATTCGAGAATGAACACATTCAGACAGTAGGATTTGCCATATGTCATTTATTTAAACCAAAATCAGTTTATATTTTCAAGGGGGTGGATTTCAAAGATACAAAAAGAAATTCAAACCATTTTGTTCGATATCTATAAAAAATGAAGTTACATTTTGCTGTGGGTGGGGCGGGAGTGTACCCTGTAACATGGGAAATTGCTTCACTGAAATTCAAATTTCTGTGTGCAAAAACTAACTCATTTTGTTTTAGGATTGGCTGAAATGTTTAAGGAGCCCCGATGAAATATAAGAATTAATTTGCTAAAAGTCAAGAAGTATAATCACAGTTCAGACTACGTGAACGGTCAGGGCATGAGCCAAAGTAACGAGATCTTTGCAACCTCGCCTGCGTCCGGCCACTTGATCATTGCTCTTTGGAAGCACTTTCAAAAGTACATTGTGTTATTTTGGTGACTGGCACAGGTCTTGCTTATGTATAAAAATCGGACAAAGTGGCTTATCTGCTTAACAGTTTCCAAGTTTGTTGCATATAGATGGATGGCTTTGCCCAAGAACTTGGTGGGAGGAAGTACTGTGGACACAGGTCTCAGGGTTGTGGCATTTTCAGATCAGTGTAAGCCCACTTTATAAAGTGTTCTAATTTACTTTTTTGTTGTTGTTTTTGGTGAGTCTGTATTTTTGTGTATAAAGTAAGGCTTACAAATATGACCTAGATGAAAACCAGGGGAAATTGACAGTGGCAATTACCAATTCTAAATGTGAGAAGAATGATAAAGACCTCACTGAAGACAAAGCTGAACGCAGGCTTGGAGTTTGGACTCAAATCTGTCACTTAATAATTGTGTCACGCTGGGCGAGTGACCGAACCTCAGGGAGAAGTTTTTTAGTACTGTGAGGATGAAATGAAAACCACAGTGCATCATTCTGATTTTCCCTACCCCAGAGAACCGTGTAGGAAACAAAACTGATGAAATGTTTTCAAAGAAATCCACGTGGGTAAAAAATCTATGCAGATTTGAACATGTTTGAGAAGCTAATAACATCTTTCATAAAACATACAGCTCCTGACCTGAAACTTTCAGATGCGTGTAATCATCACAATAAAAGGACTTTTAGTTCTTGGTACTTAAAGCCCTTCCATAGGGTGCAAGGCCTACCCCCCAGCTCACGGGGACTAGTACACGTGTTGTTACAATGAAAGTCACAATGATATGCTTCTTAACTGCTTAATTATTCACCCCCCCCAAAGACAATTACTTATATTTTAGAAGAAGTAGGACTCTGTAGTGAAAACACACAGACCTGAAAGCAGTGCATTAAGTATTTTATTAATTTCTTTTTACATTATGGGAAACATTCATCTATTTACAATTTTTTTTTTGTCCACACACAATCTAGGTAGATAAGCCTATGAAATTCCAATTCATAAAGCCATAAAAATGTTCCCCACCCCTCCATCTGAAGGCTTTCAAATGAATCTTTTTTTTTTTCCAAACCAAAATAATTTTTAAAAATTACATTTGGGAATTCAGATATGCTAGTGATTTACATTCCAGTTATTTAAAATATGCATCTAGACATGTTTTAAAAAAGAAATGGTAAATTCACAAGGATAAGGCTTAAATTAAAGTGGTAATGCACAGTAAAACATTAAGGAAACATCTATAAATAACAGAAATATAGTACAAATAAATTAGTTCTATTTACCATTTCAAATATTAAAAATCTTTAATCCATTTCTTCATCTCTCTTTACAAAAAGGTTATGTGAGTTGTATGGAAACATCTGCAAAAAATATAATAAATACTTAATTTCTTTTAACGTTTTTTGATGTGGGAGACAAACTTCTTTTGTAATCCCCCCCTCCCCGAGAAAATGCCCAAACACCTTTATACCAAAGTTAAACAAAATAAGTAATTTTTCAGGGTACATACATTTTCCAATATGAACTAAAAAACATTTCTACAAATTACATCAGAAGAACAATGTAACAAAGGTTATGGTCATGGATGTCAGCTTAAGGGGGCAAGTGATTAACAGGCAGCTTTATGTGGGATCGTGTCTTAACATCAATAATTAGCCTTTTATAAAGTGTTTGTACAATTGGTGTTTTCAAGGAAGGCAAAGGTCATGGTGCCTGGAGGCCTTCGGCTAAAAGATTTAAAATTCTTACCAAAAATAGCTTATGAATATACAAATACCATTCACATAGACAAGATAAATAGGCCATCTCTTGTCTCTCTTTAAAATATCCTGGGCTAAACCAGTTTCCAAAGAAAATATTGTAGGATGATCTTGAATCGTATTAGAAATCTATTTCTTAATCCAAATCTTATCTCTACCTCAGGGCACAGAGCTGTGGATGGGGACACCTGGTCTTCAAATGGATGTGGCTTCCTTCACGTTAATCTGTGAGTTCCGAGTCACCGTCAGGATTGAATGAGACCATAGGCTACCCAAGGTGGCAGTTGGCCTTACTTGATGCAAACTTTGTGTGACCTTCCTTGGCTGCTACAGAGTAAAGAAAAGGTGTATTCTTTTTAAAACCAGCAAAACTTGAAGCTCAAATTCTCTGTCTGCTCCAATTTTATAAAGCACTCAAAGGTGCTCTGTTCACTCTAGTTAAAAGTTGGTTGGTTGGTTTTTAAATGTTAGTAGCCCTTGTCTTGTAAACCACAGCAGTAAACATTTGTGCCCTGTTTATAAAGATAGCTCAAAGCATCAATGGCTCTGAGAGGTAGCGAATTCTCTAGTGGTTTTAGAATATGTCCATGAAAATAGTTGTTGCCAGAACCCATCACCTCTCTTAATTTCTTAAATAAAATTAAATTAGCACCTGGCTATGAGAGTGTATTTTTTTTTTTTTAAAGCGTCTCTGGTGCAAGAGTATTTGATGTATGTTTTTAAAAGTCTTCCATTACTCAATGGTAATTTCTAACGCTTTAGGGAGCTGGATAAAACGCCGGTGACCATTTAAGATCACCTCATTCTAAGTGCTTAAACTGCTACGGGTAAGGGCATTTAAAGGTAACTTGAGCTGGATGCAAAGGTCATACTGGCCATCCATCAGGACTAAAAATGGAAATCAACATTCTCTGCCAAAAGCCTGGGTTTCTTTCAGTGTTTAGGAATCATGACACTGTCCCCCTCTATGTGGCTGCTGAACCTCGCAGGTCAAATTTCTTCTCTCTCTACCTGGGACCTCAAGACAAGTGGCCGCTCTTTGGAATGAGGCAGCATGTCTAGTGGGACGGAAAGCTTATTTTACCGGTTTGACACGGGACAAAATCCTTATTCGGGGGTGTGTTAGGACTCTCTGGAGCAGTGAGAAAAGACTGATGGAGACAGACGTCTGCCATATGAACTACTGGGTTAAAAGAGACGGATGTGTAGCATTCCAAGGGGATGCTAGGAAAATCCCAACTTTTCGCAGAAAGCAGCCCGGCTGCCATGTACAGCACTCCGTAAGCAGAGATGTACTTAGCTCTGTGTAATTAGGTAGGCCCCCAGGATGGACACTAACAAATTAATAGAACCAACACTTTCCCCTAAAGACCCCACCACCACCATCACAACAATATAATATACATAGTACGAGAAAAGCTGATAAAACACTTCAGGTCTAACTTTTCTTAAGAATAGGACAAAAGAAAAAATCCCTTATGTAGTCTTTTAAACTAGCAGTGCTTCCTTTGCCTTGCCTTGCCTGTCTTCATTTTATTGCCTTTCAGAATAGATGGATATCCCTGAAAGATCGGATTGACAATCTTCTGCTGATTGAGACATCTGAAGCAGTGACTGATGACACAAGAGTGAGGCAGTTTGTGCAGCTGTGAGCGACGCAGGTACCCCCGGCACCCGCAGGGTTTGCTTCTCTTTCCCCCACTCCGCATCCTGGTCCCCCGCCCCCCAGCCCCTCTGCGTCCCCTCTCGGTGTGTCACTTCCCGACTCCGGTGACAGGGTGTGTGATTTCTGAGGTTGGAAATCAAGCGTTCCATCTGCTTGCCCAAATAGGAAGCGTGTCGGGGAAATCAGGGGGATCGGAGCCCTAGTTTCCTAGTTTCTTTTCGGGTGGAAGTCCACGAGGTCCCGAGGGGACCCCCCCCCCCCCCCGCCCCGGGATCCTGGATTTCTGAGATACCCTATGGTTCGATATTGCTGGAATCTAGGGACAGACAAGCTCGAGAGAACGGAGGATGGCGGGTGACCTAGAGGGGCCGCGTCTACACGGGTGGGCGGGCCAAGAAGGCGAAGGGCGGGCGCCGGGGAGGAGGCGGGCGGGGGCGCGGCGGCCGGGGGCCTCAGAGCCGGGTCTGCGCCTCGGGGATGTAGATCTCGATGCTCTCGGCGCTCTCGGTGGCCGAGTTCTGGCGGACGGACGCGGCGCGCTTGGCGGCCATCAGGCGCTTGCGGGCCTCCTGGCGCTGCGAGCTCTCCAGCGAGCGCTCCCGGATCAGCGGCGCGGGGCCCTTCGCCGGCTTCTTGGGCACTGGAGGAGGGGCCCTTCGCTCCTGATCAAAGCAGAAGGTTCAGGACATTACACAGCTTCTCAGGACAAGCTTGGGAAAAACTGGGATAGGTCAGTAGTTAGCACACTTTTTTTTTTTTTTTAAAGCCTAAGGGTGGTTAGGTTAGTTCTGATCTGCACACTGTATATACATATATTTACATGTATAGATATGTATATATATTTTTCTTCATTATTCTGGCTTGCGTATTCAAAAGATGCAGGGGGAAAAATATACCGGTAAGTTTAAGGCCAAGGGTAAAGCTGGATGGCAGAACTAGGTCTCTCCAAGGGAAGGATGTGGGTATTTAAAATGCCCCCCGCCTGCTGAAAGGCTGCGGCTCCCAGCACATTTACTGCGGTTTTTCTCTGGAGGCTCCAGACTGTTCCGGGTGCCAGAGATGGGAAAGGGTGGCAGCGGGCGCGTCTTAGAACTCTGCATCCCCCCCTAAGGAGGGAGGCGGCGGGTGCGAGCTCGGTTCAGAGTTTAAAAGCCTCCCCCCACCTCTCCTCGGGCCCACCCAAACCTAAACAACCAAACGAGGAAGAAGATTGTAAGCCTGCGTTCGTTTAGCTTTGCTGATGCCACAGTGAGTTACACGCGTTTGCACATCACACACAAACACACAGCAATGTACTGGGCAGGGTCACCCTGGAGGGAGGACTTGGACAGTTCCTTACCCACGGGGGTAGTGCAGTCAGCTCCTAAAACATCCTGCTGGACCGTCACGCCTTAGGGACCTCGGGGCGACTGTGGCGGCCCAGAAGGCAATTCCATCACAGGGACAGACACTGTGTCATGAAAACTGAACACAAGACTGAAAGAGTTCATGCCCCTAGCAGCAGCAAACTAGAAAACGGGTGGCTATTTTTAAATGCCGCTGCAAAAACAAAAGCCGTTCATCCCTTGGGCCGGAAAAAGAAGTACGGTGGGAAAGAAGGGAACCTAAACCACAAAGGATTTTTAGGAAAAAGATGGTGAGTTTTCAGGCTGCAAAAAGGTCCACGTGAATCTGATGATTTCATTTTTTAATAAAATACCTTAAATTCTCATAAAACTAAATGTGAGAAGTATCTTAAATTAGGGATTCCATGATTCTCCAAAGGGCGTTCTCTGTGTTCCTCCTTCCTTGCCTGGGTGAAGCGCCTAGTTAATTTATTGCACTGGAGTTGCCCGCCGGCTGTTTAAGGTGGAGTCTTGTGTGGATAAAAAAGGGAAGCACAGGGTGCAAACCATATTCCACCAACTCTGATTGTCTTGTTCATCGTTCCCCTTCCAGTTCATGGGGTGATGCAAAGCTCTGATCACAGACAACGTGCATGAAGATTTAGAAATCAAGTTAACTAATGATTTACTGTGTCACTAGGTTACATATATCAATTCTTAGCTTCGCTCCTTTTGGACGTTTAAAATCTTCATTGCTGGGTAACTCAGTAGATATTTTTGCAAGTATGAATGTTGGAAACTTTTTAGTCGTATTTTCCTTTCCTTGCACATTTTATTTTTTTAACTATAATTTTTAAAAATCCATGAGTGAGAAATTAGATGGATCAGCTCTAGAAACTCAAGTTACCAGTATGTGTGTACATCTGTAGTGTTTTCTTAAAATCAGACCAATTTAAAAGCTTATTTAGCAGACAGTTTTAAACCCAGATTAAAGAAAACTAGATTGAGTGCAAATGTTTGACTCCCTCAGCGAGAGGCCACACAGACATTAATGGTACTTTGATGCTTCGCACCAAAACCCCACAGGTGGATGGTGACAGAATTAGAGATGAGCGACAGTGACGAGAGCGGTGGCCCCTTTGATTATGCACTGGCTGTTGGCACTGGATTTCTCCTGGGAATCCATGGACTCCAAGAACCCTGGTATTATAATGGGCAGCAGCAGAATGGATTGGACTGCTGCTCGCTCTCTGATAGGTGAAGGGATCAGAAAAGGGCATCACAAGTATAGCTGTGCCTAATATTTAGAAGTTGAATCTCTCAGAGACATCTGACCTCAGGCCATAGGAAAGCAAAGGGTTAAAAAAGTCATGCATGCCTGGCCAGCCTAGGGAGGTGGACATTGGATACCTGGGCAAGCCTGGTGGACCCGCCATAATCAAATGTGAAAATTGCCATTTATTAATTCAAGTAAAAGAATTTGAGTCTTTATTTCTAAGCTCTTGCATGAGGAACCCAGTGAGCAATATTCCCCAAGGCAAATCAACCAATAGTAAAACTCTTTAAAAAATCCCAACATTTATGATTACTGTGAAACTTTACGGTGTGTATATTTTTAGACTTGAACAACAGTGGTTTCTTTATTACTATATTTATGAAATGATTATCAAAGTCGGTTAGTTTGCAGGGCTTCCTATTTTCTCGGAAACACATTCTAGGGGTGTAAGGAAGTTGAACTCTTGCTGTATGTAATCATGCACTGAAGATGTCATTTATTTTAGTTTAAAAAGCAAAATGGAGGCAGTTCCTTCCAGTGACTAAAATGGTTTAACTTAAAGTTTAATTAACAAAAAAAAGCCACATTCCCATTTTCCAATTCACAAAGACAGGTTTTTCTTTAAAAATATGCCTGAAACATATTACAGATAATATCCCAAATGATTACTATGTAAACATTGTCATTACAATGAAATTAATATGATATCAGCTCCATTTCACATTGTAAACAGCAAGACTGAAAGCAGAAGCCTATTTAGACTGTCCAGTGTTTGTGCAGGTTTTTAAATGAACCATACAAAATCTACATTGTTCTACCTTCTTGTCAAGAGGATCCATCTGTTTCCAATTATTGGCCTTTAACTGATGAAGTTCATCAAATTTCATACTAATATTTTCTATGGACAACTGCAGCATGTCCCAGAACCCCGCCAAATCCTGGGAGGTGGGCCTTGGATGAGCATTGGGATTCTGTACAAGAGAAAGAAAAACATTCACGCTTTAGAGGTGATGATCTAGTACAATAAGCACAGGACCAAGGTGGCATTTTCAAATATTTCAAATAACGCAAGGAGGATGAGTTCCTTTTGGTTTTCAGATAGGAGAGAAAAGTGAGGCTATAGGTGGCCCTTTTATTTATTTATTTTATATTTTATATGTATATATGTCTTATATACATATTCACCTTTATTAAGGACTAATTGACAAATAAACTGCAAAATATTTAGAGTGTACAACTTGATGATTTGATATATACACACATTGTGAAAGGACTCCCCCATTGAGTTAAGTAACACATCATCACCACATGTATTTATCTTTTTGTGTGTGTGAGAACATTTATGTTCTACTCTCTTGGCGAAGCCCAGTTATATAATACACTGCTATCAACTATAGTCACCATGTTCTCATTAGATCTTCAGACCTTATTCATTTTATAGCTGAAAATCTGTGCCATGTTACCAACCTCTCCCTATTTCCCCCACACCCAAGCCCCTGGCAACCACGTTTATACTCTCTCTTTCTGAGTTTGGTTTTTAAAAAAGATTCCACTGCAAATTATAAGTTTATACACTCATCTTGTACACATTTGAGTCAGTGATTCTCAATGTCAAAGTAAAATTCTTCTTTTGTTAATATAACATCCATCAGTACGCCATGGCAGGGAGTCTAAACATTTGAAAAATCCCAGAATGTATGATCTATGACAAGATGCATTTAAAGCTATATTTAAATGAAAATACCTTCTTGCAAAAAAAAAAAAAATACAGTGTATTGGTACTAGAGTCAGTATTCAACTCCATGCCATCCAATATACTCAGAGAACATATAAGGAATCTAAAGTAAGATTCATTTTAATACTCATGTTGAGTGAAAATACTAGGGCAAACAAGTGATAAGTAAGAAAAGAACTGGATTTTCAAAGTACTGTGTGTTTAACAATTAAGATATCTCTAATGTAGGAAGTCATTTTATCATATAAGTACTTGGACAAAATCATTTGGAAACGAATTAGTTTTAAATTGACCATAACGTAACACGGCAAATGTGAGAACACTTGTCTATACATACACATAGATGTCTGTAGTGACCCATTTGCTAGATAATATTAAACATTCTTTGGTTTGTGGATTGACTTTCTTTGCCCGCATTCACATATCCCTGACAAGTACTAGAAAGTATGAACCACTCATTTATATGGTCTGAGACAGAAAAAACACAACTAAAGACTGAAGGTGTTGTGTTCATCACTGGTTACTACCTGAAACAGTAGCTAAAGGCATTCATGGGCAGATGGGTGGGACTCCCATTTGCCAAAAGTTTCTAGCAGGGGTCCGTTTTGGTTACCTCTGGGAATCCGGGCAATTGGAAAAACTGTGAGGTCTCATGCCATATAATAACTGGAGGCCAGTTCGTACTTTTAAAACCAACCCTATGAAAATATCATCAGAATTTCAGGAAGCGCAAGGTTGGTGACCATCAAAGTTAATAAGTTGGAAAGAACGTTTTAGCCCTTTCATGGACTAGCATTATTGGTCTGGCTTCAAAATAAATACAAGTAAAGAATATATTTATAAACTTACACTTTAAAAACTACCCATAGATCATTGGAATAAGTAAGTTCTAAAATTTGCAAGTATTTGGGTCAGTGTTAAACTCTAATGACATCTGAATTAACAAGAGGGTTTCTCTGTAGTACTTTGATTTAGTAAACTAAAAAGAAAGTTTCTTAATATCTAGGTTCAGAATAGACAGATAATAGCTTTGACAAAGAACTTGTCAAATGGAGTTTTATGATCTCGCAATATATTTCTTTATCTTATTGGTAACTAAAAGCTAAATTGCTCATACTTTGAAGTTCACCAAAGTCTTTTAGGTCACAAGCCCTGTTGGTTAAACTGTTTTAGTGCATCAGTGGATGAAATGATAGAGGTTGTTTAACTCTGTAACACGGGCAATTTGTTCCTTTCCCACCAAGACTCTCTTTGCTGCCACATCGTCCACAGGATGGATGGGGAAGCAGAGAGAAAGAGCCTGGGTGCTCAGCCAGTCTCCGAATCAGAGGCTCCTGTGACACCCCAGCACAGAAGGAGGTGCACAACCCACTTCAGTCTGAACCAGGCCACTTGGAGGTCAGAGGTGGTAGAGGTTGAGAAGGATAAGGAGGGCCAGGTCCCTGGGTTGAGTTTTGTTGCAATGCATTTATTCTATGCCTGAGAGTCAAGTCGGAGACAAGGTGCAAGTGTTTTCAGGTGTCCTCCTCAGAGTAAGAACCCAAGCAAGGAGAGCTGGGCCTGGTTGTGACCAATCTCCGTGCTGCTTTTATGCAGCTTTGTAGACCTAAGTGATGCCATCACCAGGCCACCGTGCTTCCTGCTGCAGAGGAGATGGAGCTGAGCGATCAGGGGGAGGAGGGGACTCACATCCTGGGGGGGATTTACAGGGACCGAAGTCGAACACACTGGGATTTGCACCTTGGCTCTGCCTCTTACCATGCAGCCCTAGCAAGTCACTGAGCTCTTCCAGGCCCATTTTCCTCAACTGTAAAACCGTCATAAAAATAATGTCACCATATACTCCAGACCGTTGCTTTGAGGACTTAACCAGATCATAAACTTAAAAGCTCTGAGGACACGGTGCGCTTCTCCTCCTCCTTCTATAATTCTTTTCAAAGGTGTGCTGTGTTTGCCCTGTAGTGTGTACTTATTGGTCTCCACCTGTGTCTTCTGGCCAGTTTGAGAAATATGGCTTTATATGAACTTTTTTACATTTAAAGAGCAAAGAGTCATATTAATTAAGATCTGTGACACATCCGCAAGTTTACAGATTAGCAGGAATTCTGTACCTTGCACGTAGTGAAGCTCAATAAGATATTGGCTGAATCACTTATCAATACATCTACTAATATATATTAGCTCATAATTCAGAATAGAATTTCTGAGAAGGTGAAAGAAGGGTCAGGTAATTTTTGCTGAGGGAGGAGAAAACAAACTATAGATGTCAGGGGTGGGGGTGAGGAGGAAGGAAAGGATAGCCCCAAGGGGAGGGTTCAAAAAGAAAAGCCTGGTAAAGAGGGACAGAGAGCACCAACTTTTGCAGGCTTTAGATCTGCTCTTGGTTGAGCCCTGTCTAGATAAATTCCATTCAGCCTGTATTTGTCCTTGTTAACAAGATGTGGTTAGAACTCTAAAATCATAGTTTGGGTCAATCAGATTGCAAATGATTCGTGTTTTTAACCTTCCAGGGGATAAACGAGTTGCTTTTCATTTTCTTTATTTAGATCCAACTTGATCATTAATTGACCAATAAAAGCTATTTTTGTGGAATGACACTTGTAGAGATGGTAGCATTTAAAAAAAAAATTCTGTGAGGAAGCTCTTGCCCTTGTATTTTGCTGGTAATTTTTTTAAAATGTTGATGCTAGTATTGGTTTTCTCTCTTTATTCTGGTTTATTTTGTTTCTGTATGTCCAAGAAGGATGAATGACTCATTGGTCTCAGGGAGATCAAATCTATACTTTATGACACCTTCCACTTCTGATTCTTGAATTAAAACAGAGAACTCTGATAAGAAAATAGGCCCTGATGGCTATTTCAGAAAGAAACTCATTATCGAAAATGATTTTTTTGCTGTAATATTATTTTTTACATATCAGTCTGCTCCATAGTTTGGTAAGAATAATGAAATCAGAAGGCCAGGAAAATGGAAAGTCTTCAGTTACCGGAAAAAAAAAGGCCGGGGGGGGGGGGTGCGGTGGAATGGAGTTTTAACTTGATTGGATTCTTTCTTCAAAGATTACTTAAGTATAACATAAATATTTTTAAGAAAAGCAGGAAATATATGATTCATCAGAAAACTCTCTATTCCAGGTAAGAGAGTCCGATGGGCTCTGACTCGGTTCTACTTTAGTTGGACCGGTCTTGACAACAGGTTCTTCTCGTGGTACTAGCAGGGAAAATGGTAGTGATGGGTAAGGGTACCTACCAGGTTTTCTTCACACAGTTCTCTGAACTGGTAGAATTTCTGGGCCATAAGAAGTTGGGCACTGCCAACTGCGGTTCGGATTTTCCCTAGAACTGAAAAAAGCAAACAGACAAGAAGTTTACACGTGATGTCTCATTGCTGAGACTTAGTCTGGTAAAGCAAAGAGGAAGTTATGCTGTAGTAATTAGGGAAAACGATATGCACCCCGCACGCGCGCACACGCACACAGCCCGGTCGTGGCCGTTGCTCTGCGGTCCATGGAACAGACGGTCCTGGGTTAAAGCAGAAAACCAACCTGGAGAAAACCACATGCTCATCATGCATCTTTCTTAGGAATAACGGAGTTTTCCATCACAGCCCTGGATGTTACCAGCAAAGGAGGCAAATAGTTCTGCTTTTTTTTTTTCCTTTTACTGCAAGGATGAATTTCAAGTGTTTACCAGTACAGTTATGGATTTATTTGTGTCAACAGTCATGGTCTGCTAGCTTGTTTTTCTAATCCGAGTCCAAACACAAGAAAAGCAGCCCTAACTTGGAGCGGGGAATCTCGTGGCACTCACCATATCCCATCCATAGCCTTCATTATTTTTCCGGAGTTCAGCCACTGGTACTGTCAGGAAAGAGCCATGGCCAGTTGCAAGATTGTCTAAGGAGTGAACATTGTCAGCCCGTTGCCTAGGGGACGCCAGCACCGCCCCTGCTTTTCCACTCCACGGACCAACGTTATTGCTCATAGAGGTTTAATTCCCTGTGCACTGTGCTGAAAGTCCTCCCCGTTGCAAGCTACTTCTTGCCTCCGGTGCAGTCGAAGGGGAGAACCTTTCAGCGGACGGGCGAGCTGAGCAGAAAGGAGCCTCGGCCCCAGCATCCCGGGCATCCCGAGCTCCGCGTTATCCCAGAGGCGCTCCCTACGCCGGTGGGGTCCCGGCAGCTGCGCGGCTGAGCCCGGCCACCCGGCACTGGGTACCGCGCAGGAAGGAAGGGGAGACAGCGCCCACAGAGAAAGCCAGAGCGGGGGAGCCTCCGAGGGGGGGCTTGCCCGCTTGGAGATCTTCACAGGGAGAGATTTTATGGGACTGAAGCAATGTTTTTGCTGCTGTAGTTTTGTTCTGAATTTACCGAGCCTGAGACTCGGAGTGGAATTAGATCTCCCTTTCCTGACCTCATTCCCCACAAAGACTGAGAAGACAATGAAAAGCAACTTCATTTTGGGGTTTGTAGTCATCTGCTCCTCTGTTGAAGGCTGCCAGGCTGGATAACGATTTCGGCTGCCCACCCACTGGGCACTACCCAAATATTTCAGCCTTCCTGCACATGTGACCAGGGCATCTCTGAACTCTAGAAGTCACCAGTCACACCAGAGCTGAAGTGCAGAGATTACCTCCCCAGGGATAGCGGGGGTCCCCTCTTGAGAGCCACCAGGCAGCAATTTTTCAGGCCTAGGAGTTGACTTTTTTTCAATCTGCTTGTAAAATCTTTTGGGATGATTACCTTTTCCTCTTTAACAGATCAATCACTTGTGTGAGGTCTCCCTCCTTTTCTCAACACCCCAAAGCAGAAAAGACAGCACGGGGCACCACAGAAGTTAAGAGTACTGGCCCTGACTGGCCAAGGATCCTTGCTGGAACACTTCCTAGCCAATGCCCTGGACAAGTCACCTAATCTCTGTTTTCTTATATGTAAAATGGGGCTAAGGGTACCTACTTACTGGCAGGGTTGTTGTGAAGGTTAAAAGCGGCAATGTGTGTGAATTGCTTAGGACTGGATCTGATTATACAGCAAGTGCTCAATAAATGTTTATTACTGAGGACCAGGACTCCACACTTCCTCTGTGGGTGTGCGACTGTGGGCCCCACACTTGCTCTGCCCAGAAGAGAAGAGGGGAAAAAAAAAAAACAACAAAAAAACCAAAGTCTGGATTATTCACAGGCAACCAGTACCCTTGGTTGTCTGGGACAGGTATGTGCTTTGGAGGACCTGTCCCAGATCAGTGAGAGACAGATCGGAAGGGGCACTTCCTAAGTGAACACACGGCTTTAGGCAAACTCTGAGGTTGCTGGAGACCTCTCTGAATGATCTTGCTGAAGGGCAGGACTGTGACACCAGCAAATCTCAGAATGATTCCTGAAAGCTTAGAACTAGAACCCAGGTCTCCAATCGGCTGCCTGGGATTGCACAGCTCCTGGGGACTGTGAGAGAAACTTGAGGTATCCGGATACACCTCAACAGTTTGAGCTAATGGTTCTCAATGACACCCAGATACCTGAGCTCTGTAATGGACCGCATAACAAGATGAGCTGAATAAGACAGTGATTCTCAAATGAGGGGAAAGCCCTGCTCCAAACAGTCATTTGGGCAACACCCAACCATGTAGGTAGGGGCTAACTCGGATGTCTTCTTGGAAGTTAAGCAAGGGACCTCTTCACTCAGCATGGTCTGGTGAGAGCAAAAACACCGGGAATGGAGTTGGGGCCCTTCTGTTTTTCAGGTTTTTACCATCACGTTCCTTGAATGGAAATTCTCTGCTGGCTCCAGGATTACTTGCATTTCTAGTGTCCGAGAGATGACCTTTCCTAGGCCCAGGGTGGGGAGATGAGGATTTGTCTCCATGAACCAGGAGGGCTTGGGACAAGCAGACGATTACCCCTACTTCCTTGCCCTCCACGCTTACTTTTCCAGAGAACTAAAAACTCACTTTGATCTTAAGAAAGCTCTAATAAAGTTTTTTTTAGTTTAGTTTTTCCATTAGACACTCACTTGGTGGGTGAAATAACTCTTTTCTTCTGAAGGTAAAATTCATATTTGTTACATAGGCTTTGAGGAAGTAAAAAAACAAAGTAAATGGTAAACTCCAATGGAGGTAAAAAGTAGAAAAATAAAAAAAGGCTGAAGGTTGGTAAAGAAATGAGATAAAGGGCTTCCCTGGTGGTGCAGTGGTTAAGTGCCGATTCGGGTTCGAGCCATGGTCCAGGAAGATCCCACATGCTGCAGAAAAACTAAGCCCGCAGAAAAACTAAGCCCGTGCGCCACAACTACTGAGCCTGTGCTCTAGAGCCCGCGAGCCACAGCTACTGAGCCCATGTGCTGCAACTACTGAAGCCCGCACGCCTAGAGCCCCTGCTCCGCAACAAGAGAAGCCACCGCAATGAGAAGCCCGCGTGCTGCAAGGAAGAGTAGCCCCCGCTCGCCGCAACTAGAGAAAGCCCACGCGCAGCAACGAAGACCCAACTCAGCCAAAAATAAATAAATAAATAAATAAATAAATAAATAAATAAATTAATTAATTAAAAAAAGAAAAAGAAATGAGATTAAGAAGAAAGAAGAATCTGAATGTCATTTTGAAACTACTCTAAAATGTTCCATACCAGCCTTCAGCAGGGTGGAAAGAAAAGTACTCTCAGGGATGCTAGGAAAAGAAGGATAAGGGAGCAAGAGTAAATGAGATATTCAGGCTGCCCCTGTGGGCCTTTCCTATGCATATAACAGCCCAACCTGGTGAAAGAAAGTTCCAGAAGAGGCCTAGGTACAGGACATCTTCCCAAGGTGTTAGCCTTGCATCTCACTATTTTACTGTACGTGGTGGCAATTAACTTCGCAGGGGCTGGGTTGGCCCTCAAAGCCAAAGCCAAAAAAGTCAAAGGAGCCTGAAAGGACTTGTGGGGTCTACACAAAAGCTGGTGCAGGGACAGTCCCTGTGGGTTCTGGGAATTCATTGATTTACTCAGCAAATATTGAATAAGGGCATACGGTGTGCCAGGCTGTGCTGCACGGATGTGACACGGTGATGAGGACAAAGTCTTGCCCTTGTGGATTCCATTCTGGTGAGGGGACGTGGGGGAGATGGACGTCAGAAATACAAACATAGCTATACATGTTTGGGATCTGCTAGATCACTTGGATTGGGATAGATGGGACAAAGTATGATTGCGCCAAAGGACAGTGAATTCTTTAAATGGCGATCAGAGAACTTTCAGTTCTCTTGGTCTCCTTAAAAAAGGAAAATAAGCAAAGAACAACAACAACAAAAGTGGTTTGTGTTGGTATCAGTTGCAATATGAAATTGGCTCTGGACTAAACTGTTATAGTAATCATCATTTGAAAATGTCACTGTTTTTTATTTTGGAAAAAAGTTAAAATACATGAAAGTACAGAAAGGGCAAGAGAGCAAACATCCATGGATGTGCTCTCCCTCAAAGGATCGAATGTTAATTTTTTTCAAATTTGCTTCTGAACTTCTTCTTCTTTCTTTTTTTCCCGTCTCTCCCTCTCCAGTGAAAGGAAGGCCTATGGATAAAGTATTTGTTCTCTACTTCTGTCCCCTTTACCTCCCTCCCTAAAGGAAACCACTAGACCAGACAACCAACATCCCAGTCCCACCCCTGAGTTTATGAAGGTGTCTCCTTTGGTCCTAGAAAGGTGACAGCTAAGGGCCTTCTTGAGAGCAAAGGAGAGTGTTAGATTGGGGTGACCCCTGTAGCACAGCTGAGACCCCACGGCCTAGAATGGGCAGTTTAAGGCTCTGCCCATCCAGGAGGAAGATGTGCCTCTGGGGTTTCCTTTAGTTGCTTTTTTCTCACACTCTGGTCCACACAGTCTTTCCAGATTGTTCCATCCAAATGTAGTTAATAGTTTTTACCATCCATTTCCCTTAGGGCCCATTCCCTGCCTCTTCCAGAATAATAATCTCTGCTGTATCACCCCAGGCATGCCATTTAACCATGATTTATTCCATCTATTTGTGTCACATGTAATCACAGAATAGGCCTTGTCTTGCTTTGCCGCTCTTTGCATGTAGGGAAGCCTGGTTTCCCTGCATGCCTATAAGAACCCTGATGGTGAATTTTTTAGGTTCCTTCCTCCCTTTCCTTTCCTCCCAGCTCCTGTGTTAGTCTATCCCCCAGTGGGACTACAGAACAACAACCCCAAACGCTGTTGAACTAAATTCCTTCTATGTAAGAAGTGGGCATCTCTTTATTAGCTCCCCCACTTATAAGCCTAGAGACCTCTCATCCCACGATGAATGGGTGGCTCTGGGGGATCATAGCAGAGAGGACAGGCCTGGGTTAGTTCACCACACAAAGCCAGGAAGATCGGAAAAGCCATCACTGTTCGGTTTTTGCAAAAACCTGCCTATTTATATTACTATTACCTTGTATTTCAAAGCACTTTCTTTTGCCCTACCCAAGTACGTGGGGAGTTTCTTGCCTTTTGGGAGGTCTGATGTCTTCTGCCAGCGTTCAGTGGGTGTTCTGTAGGAGCAGTTCCACGTGTAGATGTATTTGTAACGTATCTGTGGGAAGGAAGGTGATCTCCGCGTCTTACTCTTCCGCCATCTTGCCCAGACCCCTCAAAGCACTTTCACACGCACATCTAATGTGATCCTCACAGGACCCCGTGGGGCAGGGCCAATGTCATCATTTTAGTTGAGAAAAGCTGGGCTCAAAGTATGACGTGCCTTCCCTGGGGCCCTGGTCCAGCTGTGCCCCTTTCCCTCAACACTTACTGAGAACTGGTTCTGAATCTACTCAACTGAAGGCCTCTGAGGGTGATTTCTTTCCTTTATCCACACTTTCTAGCCACGACCAGTGGAGAGAAGGGGGGCAGCTGTAACCAGTTAGTGGGGGAATTTGCAGAAGTTCGGCAAGTCTGATCCCTGTCCTACATCAGGGCAGGAGGGCAAAGCACGTCTACCGAAAATGATTGTCGCACAAAGAAATCTCAGTCATGAAAAGAATGCAGGAACCAGGGATCACTTGAAAGAGATGGCGGGTGTAAGGTTCAAGTTTTGGTTTTTCTTTGAAAGACTATGCATCGTAATGAGAAGCAGAGAAAGACAAAATAGTCTTTTATGAAAACTACAATTTAAAATTTCCTCGCTACATTCAATCAAAAACACAGACATCTAGAAAAGAGCACATCCCCTCCTTCCCACTGACCCCCACAGGGTACCATTTTTATTTGGGGAACAAGGAGGTGGTATAAAAGGCACAGGAGTGAAGGGAATGAACAGTTTCTCTCAAGTGTTCAGTGGTAGCCGAGTAAAACAAAGGCCATCTCCTCTGGGGACGCGTCTGACTTTTTGCTGAGTCAAAACCTTTATTTTATATCCGTAGGCCTAGCTCCCTATCTCTGCCATCATGATCTGTGTGGTTGAATCTGTTTGTCACAAGACTTTCAGGATCAAGGGATTCCTGGCCATGAAACAAAAGCAGAATCATCCCCTTCCCCAGTGGATTTGGATAAAAACGTAATAAAATCTGGTCCAGCTCCAATCGGAGACACTGGATGAGACTGAGCTGGGTCTACAAGGACCCGCATGGGAGATGACGCACATATTTATACTGTATCAAAGGCACCAGCATCTTACCATGTCAAGCTGAAAACATCCCCACTATCTAGACAGTTGGAGGTGTTTTATTGGGAAAATGATTTTTTTCTTTGTTTCTACGTTTCTGCGTGAGTAGGTTGGTTCAGGAATAAATATGTGCGACACTTTGTTTGAGAAAAATATCCTTAAGCATAACTAACATACGCATTGAATGTTCCAGTAAGGGTTAGGCCTCTAGAGCTGACAAGCCAGAAGCACTGGTTGCTTTGACTGCTTCCATTTCTTACAGACTATGTCGGCTCCACCATCAGCATGTTAGGCCTCCGAAACAGAGCAGAACAGACATATTTTTTTATATCTTCAACCTGGACACTACCTATCAATACAAAGGAGTCCGTCTGGCTGTCCCACCAGTGGTGAAGCTTCTACAGTGGGCAGGCTGGGTGGAACACGTCCCAGGCCCTGCTGCCTACACCTAATTCACCTGGTCTGCTTCCTTTCCTAACTTCCTCTCTGTGTAACATACAAGGAAGAGACTAGGCACTGGAGTCAGAAATACCACTTATCAGCTGCGGATCTTGGGAGAATTTATTGTACTCTCAGACTCTGTTTTCTTTGTCTGTCAAGCGATCATAATACTATCTTCATAGGATTGCTGATTATTTAATGAAATCGTATATGAAAATTGTTAGGATGTAGCAGGAATTGTAACTCCCATATCCTATCGACATTCTTTAGCTCTTGGTCATTCACCTGGGAAACTAAAAGGTGACATGATCCCAAACAGGGAATTATTTCTCCTGCTAATCTTCACACTCCGTCGTCTCTCCCCAACAGTGTGAGCTGACTGAATGTCCTCTTTTTTTGGTGGCTTTCATGCAGGCAGACTTAGACAAGCGTCAATGCGTGGGTGAATCATGCCTTTGGTCTGTGTGCATAAGGAATCCACAACAATTCTTCAGGGCCCCAGATTTTCGTGCCTATCTGTAGAGTCTGGCATAGCTCCCCACCTAACAGAGCTAGAACAGTGGCCAACTGGCTGCTGGATGACAGAGACACACGGAGAAAACAGGACCTTAACCAAGGCTGGACGCCTAGACCATCCTGCCGGAGCCTGTGCAGAAAACAGACTCGTTGCAAAATCAAGGGTCAGACCCTCCCCGGGAGCCACAGATGCTCCAGCAAAACAAAGTCCATCTTCAGGTGCAGAGTAGGCCAGACACATCTGGCCTGGAGGTCGCTGGGCCCACCCGATGCTCTGTGAGCTGTGTTTTGCCGTGTGGTTTAGAGCCATTCAAACCCATGGGCTCCAAACTCAGCCCGTCTCTTGCAGCCGTTCATTAGTCCTTCAAGATGGTCTTGGTCACCTCCCTCCCTGACCCTCCTTTTCTGACTCTCATTCACTCACAACTAGACCCCTGCTACCTCATCTTCAACCATAACTTTGCCTCCTATGAGATGAAGTAAACAGGGGATCAGGCATGAACACTCTCAGTGTTCTGCCCTCTCCTGACACTTGCCCCCCACGCAGTTCCCTAAAGCTCTAATGAGTGATGGGCGAGCAGTGACGTGGCCGGCATCAGAGACGTCAGGTGCCTGGAGTTACTGCCATTGCTTCCTAACGGAATCAGCCCACGACCGATAACTGCCTCCGTCCTAAAGAGCTCTCTACGCCCACCCTTCCCATCTACCTGTGTCCTTGGCCCGACTCCCTCCTGGCTGCTCGGAGAACCTACTCCCTCTCTGCCACCTCTGCCCTTCTCTGCAGCCTTACTTGAGAGGGCTGCCAGCATTCTCAAGTCTCTCCCATTCTAAGGGGAAAATCCTCCCCCATCTCGTGATCCCCTCTAACTAAAATAAAATTCCTCTTCTCCCCTGTTATGGGCTGAATTGTGTCCTCCCCAGATTCATCTGTTGAAGTCCTGACCTCCAGGACCTCCAACCATGACTGTATTTGGACCAGGGCCTTTACATCGGTAATTAAGTTAAAGCGAGGTCATTAGGGTGAGTCCTCACCCAACATAACTGGTGTCCTTATAAGACGATGGGATCAGGATGTAGATACACACAGAGGGAAGACCAAGCCAAGGGGAGAGGCCTAGGGACAAACGGGCACCTTGAGCTCAGCCTTCTAGCCTACAAAGCTGTGAGAAAAGAAAGTTCTGTTGCTGAGGCCATGGGTGGTACTTTGTTATGGCAGCCGGAGCTTACCAACACATTCCCTTAAACGCTGGATTCTCCAAAGGGCAGACTCCTTTGCTCTCTCTACATCCTCAGCTCCCAGTGGTCCCCTCTCCCTGCGGTCTGGCTCTCCCCTCCCCTGCCCCCTCCTGGACCTCTGCATTTGGCACAAAGGAATCTCAGCCCCCTGGGCGCCCACAGTGCTCTCTGGCCCTGACCTCGTTTTCCTCTTCTTCCCTCCACCTCGAGAATGTTGAACACAAAACTCGGTCCTGAGCCCCCTTCCCTCAGTCCCCTCGAGTGATCCCATCCATGCTCCTGGGTTCAGCTATTCTGTAAAATAGGTTTATTTTGCTCAAATTTGTAACTCTGGTGTATACCAACCCTTCGTGCAGCACGTCTGAGCAACCGCTGGACACCTCTTGTCTCCCCACATCCACGTTCCTCTCAGGAGTCCCTGGTTGCTTACGATTAGGGCTACAAGCCTCTATCACTCCTTCCACAGCATGAATGTTCTCCCTCCATTGCCAATTGGGAGGTTTGGTCCTATTAACTGGAGGGTCTTCTTATCTCATATAATTCTCACGCTTAAAACTTTTCCATGCTCCCCTATCATCCCTGGGATAAGCGGGAAACTCCCTTCAATGGCCCACCTGTCCAGCCTCACCTCTGCCCACTCCCTCAGTGCCCTGGGCCCTCAGTTTCCCAAATCCAAAAGCTGGTCTCTCCGCAGTGCCTTTGCTCAGGCTAAACACTGAGCTGGGGTGCCTCCTGCCTTGGCTCCCACACTGGCCCCGCCCCACACGGGCCCCGCCCCCACACTGGCCCCGCCCCCTGTGCGCAGGTGTGCATCCTCCAGAAAGGCCTATCCCCTTTCACCTCTCCCTCGCTTTGCTCCTCAAATTCCCGTGCACAGCTCTGTCTCTGCCCTCTCCGCATTCTTTCCAGCACCATCTATTTATATGTCTGACTTTATAAGCAGGCATGGCATAGACTGTGCTGATGTAACTCGCAATTATCCTGTTGGAAGAAGTTTCGAAGTGAACTGACTCATCAATAAACTCTATGTTAACCAGAAAAATTAATTAACGGCAAGATTCCAGGCCTAAGATTCTGCTTCTTTAAGGTTTTACCATGCCTAGCACCACTTTTTCCTTACAGTCTTGACTGATTAATTAGCTAAGAGAGTCTTGGTGGGGCTATTCTTCCTCTTGGTTTTCTGTTTATAATACTAGTTGTGCTTACTCAGGCTGGAAGAATCAAGCCATTTGGGAAAAGTTGAACGAGTTTGTGGGTGAATTAAACCTCCTTATCCTCAACTTTTGACTTTTTACTCACCTGGCCTCCCTCCCCCCACCCCGGGAGAATGTCGTAGACTTTAGGAATGAGGAGGAAAAAGGAATTTTTAAAAAAGTGGATCCACCCACTTACTCCAAAGTCATGTGGATTTGTCAGACCAAATCTGTGTGATTTCAAGTCGGGATTATCCAAGTGGAGACATTTTTATTCACGAGTTTGTCCTCGTGGAAAAGAATTTCTCCAACCAACTGCCCAGCTGCTTCTCAAATACATTTGTGATCCAGAGCTGTTGTCAATAAAAAGGTCTCCACAGAAAACATGGATCTGTTTCACTCCTGGCTGACAAGGGCTGCTCTGAATGTAACAAGAGCACTTTTTTTTCTCCCCTTAAAGGAGCCAAAACTTAAATGAACAAAGAATGATGAATTTATGAATTTATTAAAAGCTAATGAATAAAGAATAGAATTCTCCAGTAGAAATTATCCCATGGACTAAAACCAGAGCTTCCACGGGGCTAAACCATGGGGGAAATATTATTTTGTTTGTGAAGAGCAAGTTTTCAAAAATTCAGCTAATTTTTTCCCCCCAGTCCCTACTCCAGGAGTCTCACTCATAAAAGATGGTTATGCTTCGATCCACATCTCCATTTACATCAGCCATGAAATAGTAACAGCATGTACATCACATAGATAAATACAGTTTTTGAGCCTTTGAAAGCTGAATGAGATGAAATGAGTTAACATTTCCCTTGGGAATATGGAAGGACTGAATACTGCATTTGAAGGCCATTGCAATGATCTTTCACTGAAATTGTTGGTTATTGTTAGAGAAAGCGATCGGGGACCATGCTCCATGAGTCAGGCCCTCTCTCTGCAATCTCTGCCTCTCTGCAACGCAGAAGTGTCTGGAATACTGGGAACAGCACTGGCCCAGGGACCTGGAGAGCTGCTTCCGGGCATCCTGCCTTCCCTCTGCCCATCTTCACCTCTCCACACCTCCGCGCCCCTCAGCCTCAGACCACTCCCAGTGAAACACACCCACAGAAGGGATGCTCGGAAATGACCTTCCAGCACCAACACCTTTCTCCTTGTGCCCAGTGCTGTGCAAAGCAAAATGCAGCCAGCGTTCTAGAAGGTTAAACATAAGGCACATTGCACACAGTTTTCTTTTCATTCCTGCCACTTCCTGGTCACTAATTTCAGGTTGGCCAGACCTTAAAAAAGAGACTATGCAGTGTATGTGCATGTGTGTGTGTGTGCGCGCGTGTGTGTCTTGGGGCATGGGGGTGGGGAGGGACCTTATTTTTAAAATAAATTTTATTTATTTATGTATATATGTATGTATGTATGTATTGGCTGCGTCGGGTCTTCCTTGCTGCACGCGGGCTTTCTCTAGTTGCGGCGAGCGGGGGCTACTCTTTGTTGTGGTGTGCAGGCTTCTCATTGCAGTGACTTCTCTTGTTGCGGAGCACGCGCTCTAGGCGTGCAGGCTTCAGTAGTTGTGGCTCGTGGGCTCTAGAGCACAGGCTCAGTAGTTGTGGCGCACGGGCTTAGTTGCTCCGCGGCATGTGGGATCTTCCCGGACCAGGGCTCGAACCCGTGTCTCCTGCATTGGCAGGTGGATTCTTAACCACTGCGCCACCAGGGAAGCCCGGGAGGGACCTTTTGAGGGTCATTGCAAAAGAAAGATGAGAATAAAACAGGAAGGAGCTAGGATGCACCCACCTTGCCCCGCTTAGAAGCACACAAGGCTTGAGGCAACTGAGCTGAGGAAATCACAGAGCGCTCGTCGGCCTGCCACCCGCCCACCCACCAGTCCTCAGGCTGCAGAGACCCTGGGCAGAGCCAGCCTGGGCATTGGCACCCATCAACGGTCGCAGCAATGACTGTGCACAGCTTCCCATAACTCAACCTGAAACCGGGCAAACCCCATTTCGGGTTTTGTTACCAGCCCCATGTTCGCTGCCAAGGCTCCCAGGCCTTCTGGGGGACTCAAGGCCAAGTTTCACTAACCGGGATGCTATTACCGAGCAAAATTAAAGTGGAATTAATCTGCCTCCATCCCGCACACGCTTTGGGTTTATCAGTTCGTTTCAGATAAAGCCTGAAAATTCCACAAATAAGTTGTCCACAATTCAGGAGGCACTGCTAGATTTCCAAGCACAATCAACCAGTATTTCATCCTGGGGCCACTGAAACCTGAGCCTGTGTTTCGAGCCGTCAGTGCTGGACCGCATTCCTGGTGGGAGCCCTGCGCTCCATCTGGGCGTTTCGTCCCAGTCAGATAATACCAGACGGATCTCTGTAACAGGCAGGCCCCGGCCAACAGCACCGAGCCATCTCCCCGAGACAGCTGTTTCACACAAGGCCCCATTGTCTGAGACAAGCTCGGATCGGTTTACTTCGAGAGCTGCGGGAACGTTCTGTCAGCTGCCGCGGCCGCGAGGAAACCTCGCTCACTGCAGATTTCCCTTCTGTTATCGAGCCAAAAACCTACCATCGACTGTTAGGGAGCAAGGTTTCACCCAAGAACTAAAGTCCTCTCACTGCTTTTATTTTAGCAGGGAAAACAATAGACCCACACACCCAAAGAATTTATAGATGCACTTTTGGAAAGCTGGCTGGAGGTGACCGGGTGACTGTGAGTGCTTGTTTCCTCTCTGTGCTTCCTGGAGCACTTTGTCCAGTTTGGGGGAAAGCAATGTTTTCCAGTCCTGGAAGGCCACAAACAAGATCCCTAGGAAGCAGCAGTCAGAATCAGGATGATTGCAGCATAAAATAAGTGATCACTGAATAACTCCTGAAGGCTGGATGGCTTTTTTTGTTTTTCTTCAACTCTGTGATAGAGAAAGGTGATCGCAGCCACCCCGTGCCCCAGGTCTGGACCTCAGGTTCCCATGTAGCAGATGAGTTCTCTTCCTAACTTCTCGCCCCACCCCTGCCAGTGGACATGTTGTATTTTGAACTCAGGAAGATATTTAACAAAATACCTTACATTCTTATAAGCATGATGAATAACTCTGGACGTGAAGATAGCAAGCCTGACCCGTCTACCTTCAGCTGCTGCAGACTTTTTTGGGGGGGCAGTGGGGGTGGATATTTTTGCGTGTGTGGTAAAATGTACGTAAGATCTACCATTTTAACCATTTTTAAGTGGGCCGTTCAGAGGCATTAAGCACAGTCACCAAACGTTTAAAAATATTGAATATTTGGAATAATTCCGGGGCCCCATGAAATAAATTAAGCAGGTGTGGTTAGACTCATTCCTTTCTTCCACCCTATCCTGCTATCTTTCCCTACCGAGGATGAAGACCAGCTCTCCTGGGAGGGATCTGTCACCGAGCCACCGTCGTCATGTACCCTGAAGAGAGACCTTCCTATCTAGGACCCAAAGGACACATAAGGTGGCCGGACCAAGAGACAGATCTGCGTTTGACCCATTTATCAAAGCTATTTTTCTGAGTGTACACAGATTTTTTTTTTTTTTTTTAAGCTGGTTACTCAGACATTGGCTATGCCTGCCAAACGGGATTGGTCCCTCTTCCTTACCACCCGCTCCGGCCCCCCTTATAAAAAAAGCGAAGGTTAAATGAGAGAATTAGTAAAAACAAAGGCCCTCTGCAACCCCAGGCCCGCTTATCAGAACAGGACTGCGGTTGCCAAGGAAGCAGGGACAGATATGTATGCAGAGCTTTAGAGCAGCCAAGCACACACGAAGTATCATTATCTTGTCAAATGTTATTCGTGTTGTATCTATTCCATCAGGCGCTTCTGTGTTCTGTGACCTTGGACGAGAGACTGCCAGAGAGCTGTTCTGAGGGCAAATAAAACAACACCTGTCAAAGCCTATAGCCCACGGCCCAGGGGATTGTGAGGACAAGACGGGTGTTCGTTCACGGGTTTATGTTCTCCCTTCCTCCCGGCTTTCTGGTCAGATCCTCACTGATTTCCATTTGCCTCATTTGAAATTGGCGACTCTTTGACCGGGCATGTGTGTGTACCTCTGCGCTGTTTAGAATTCTGGAATGCTAGTGGGTGGAAGCTTCTGTTTTGTACCATCCAGGGCATGAAAGATAGAGAAAGCTTTCAAGTGCTTCTGGGATGGAATCGTGCCCCAAGAGCTGGAAGGGACACACGGGTTCATCTAGCCCATGCAGCTGACCGACACACAAGTCCTTTCTAGCCTTTCTGTGGCAGGTGCTCATGTCCCTGCCAAATCCCCGTTCTGATCAGCAGGGCTCCCTACCTCGCAAGGGACCGCCCCTTCCAGCTTTTGGCAACAATAGCGGGTGAGCTACCTGTTGAATATTTTGTAACTACTTAGGAAGAAAGGTTTTGCCAAGGAAAATACTTTTGTAAAACAGTATTTCCAAGATAGTCCCAGGACTCAAATACATATTCACTAATCCCCTACTCTGTGCCAAGAACCGTCAGAGGGGCAGCGGATGTGAAGATGAATGAGACAAGAGTAATTTCTGTCCTCAGACCTCACTTTTCAGTGGAGGAGAGAGATACATAGATTATCATCAAATAAAGTTGGAAATACCTGCTAGACAAATGTGCAGGCTATTACAGAAGCACCAGGGAGGCACACCCAATTCAGCCTGAAGGGATGCATTCTGCAAAGACTTCTAGAAGGTGAGGCCCAAGCTGAGACTTGAAGGAAGAGCCATTTTTGTAGGTTAGATAGGCTTACACAAATAGATGTTTCTAATCTGAATCAGTTTTGTACATTTAAAAAACCATGTAGGAAAGGCATTTACCTCTGATCTTTGTGTTAGCTGTTTGATCTAAAGTTATAAAATTGTATTTAAAAAAATTAGTAAGTTGGACTTTTCACTATAGACCATTGGCTTTCAAACTGTATTCTAGGAATCCTGGGATTTTTTTTGGTGGCAGGGAGGGTTTCTAGGGACCTCTGTCCAGAGAGTGGTAGAGGCTGAGCAGATAGGACTCCAGGCCCTCACCAAAGAGCTTCACCGTTCTTCCTATTATATTTATTGGTGTTGTATGTAATGTTTTTTTTTTTAACTTAGAAAAAAGGGGCTCTGATATTGAAATACGTTTCAGACTACAGAGGGAGACTCACTCCCCAGTGCAGCGGGTCTCATTGCATACTTGTCATCTAAGATTAATTTACTCAGTTGAATACTTTAAGCAAAGCACCAAAAATACTCCCACCCTAAGTTATCTTTGTCTGTTCTGCAGTCATGACCTTCACACCCCCCTACCGCCCTCAGGCAGCAACCTCGTAAAACAGAGGCAGACCTGAGAAAATTTATCACTACTCTAAAGACAACGTCCTTAAGAAGACGGCTTATTCATGGTGGGACAGCGGCACCTTTGTGTACAAAGACAGCAAATTATTATTAGAACAAATCTTGTTATAACAAAATACCTTCATATGGAATAGGTTTATAAGTCCTATTTATAAATCAATATTTCAAATAACATCTGAAGTAAAATTCTGGAGCAGTGAATGAATGAGCAGTTCCTTCATGTGCAAGATACAAATATGCTTCTCTTTCATCTCAAACACAGGATGAGAACCTGATTTTCTTTTTTTTTTTTTTTTTTTTTTTTTTTTTTTTTTTTTAAAGGAAGGAATTTCTTTTTTTTTTTTTTTTTTTTTTTTTTTTTTTAATGAGGATCTTGAATCAGATGCGTATGTTTGATTGATTGATTGATTTTGGCTGTGTTGGGTCTTCGTTTCTGTGCGAGGGCTTTCTCCAGTTGTGGCAAGCGGGGGCCACTCTTCATCGCGCTGCGCGGGCCTCTCTCGTTGCGGAGCACAGGCTCCAGACGCGCAGGCTCAGCAGTTGTGGCTCACGGGCCCAGCCGCTCTGCGGCATGTGGGATCTTCCCAGGCCAGGGCTCGAACCCGTGTCCCCTGCATTAGCAGGCAGATTCTCAACCACTGCGCCACCAGGGAAGCCCCGAGAACCTGATTTTCTAACAAGATTTTCACCTTTCAAATATATGTGCTTGTATCAAAATACATTGACTTGTTTTCATAGCTCCTTAAGTGTTAAGGAAGATTTTTCTAAATATTTATACAATGACTATCCTCATGCATCATTATAAAGCTGGGTTGAGAGAAGTAGATCTAGTCTCAGATGGGAGGAAAGCATCAGATTAAAAGAAAACACCAGATGAGCAGCTTCCCCAGGTCTTATTGGAAGCCAAGCAGGGAAGCTAGAACAAGTTCGAATCAATGCATTGAATGAACTAAAATCTGCAAGACAGCTTGCCCTGTTGAGCTGTGCACCCGAGGCCATTGCTCCTTAGACATGGGCATTTTTCCCAGGAAAAGCTACTAGTCTTCGGGTATACCCACGGGGAAAGGAGAATAAGAAGATGCAACTGCTAAGAATTTCTTACTGGAACCTTCCCCCGCCCACTGCTGCCGGGCTGTGCTTCTTCACACCCCTGTCACCTAGGCACAGAGCATATTCTCCCTGTGGATCCACACCTGGGTGAGCCTGCAGTGGCACCAACGGTTGGGTCAAGTGTCAAGGAGGTTTACTTTTCCACTGCTAAGTTGTTTACACTCGTAACATGCAAGAACAAAAGGAACGTTACAGAAACTCATTGAAGGATTTTCTAACCTGCTCAGAAAGGCAACAAATAAGTTAGTCAGCGAGGGGATAGGGGTCAGGAGCAAGAAAAAGCAGAGAAGAGCTGTGAGCAAGACACAGAGCGGAAATCCCACAACCTGCAAACTGTCATTTACCAGTCTCCATTCTCACAAAAGTACTTCCTTTACGGAAAACTCGCTGCTCCCTGACACGATTAGTTTGGTTCACTTAGTAAGTCAACTGAACATGATTTACAGAAAGCTCTCGATCTAATTATTAAGAAATTATTATCGTTTTTGTTAGGGATGATAATGCACGATGGTTATGTACATATACATAAAGTCCTTATCAGAGATACGTAGTGAAGTGACGGGATGCGTTGGATTTTCTTTAAGGTCCTCTGGCAAAAATGATGACAAGGGGGGGAAGATGAGACCAGCCAGTAGTTGAGCTGGGTGATGGGAATATGGGGGTTCATTACAGTAAACTCTCTACTTTTGCAAGTGTTTATAAATGTTCACAATAAAAAGTTAAATGATTTTTAAAATAGGTCTAAAAACACATCACGATAATACTCTTCCAGGTGGTTCCCACACAAAAATGAAGGCAGGCTTTCATGCCTACCACTGAATTTCTCTGATTCAAACATATCATCGGTTGGAAGATCCACCATTCATTTAATAATCGTTTTTCGGAGGGAAATAAACACGCAACAGTGAAATACACACTGATTATAAATTCTATTCCAATTTCAAAATTGTTGTTAATGTGCAACCGGACTGCAGTAATCTGGCAACTTCTTTGTCAACTGTTAATAGGAATCGTTGGGGCTTCCCTGGTGGCGCAGTGGTTGAGAGTCTGCCTGCCAATGCAGGGGACATGGGTTCGAGCCCTGGTCTGGGAAGATCCCACATGCCGCAGAACAACTAGGCCCGTGAGCCACAACTGCTGAGCCTGCGCGTCTGGAGCCTGTGCTCCGCAACAAGAGAGGCCGCGATGGTGAGGGGCCCGCGCACCGCGATGAAGAGTGGCCCCCGCTCGCCGCAACTAGAGAAAGCCCTTGCACAGAAACAAAGACCCAACACAGCCAAAAAAAAAAAAAAAAAAAAAAAAAAAAATCGTTGTTATTAAAAGGCCAAGTCTGAAAAGAACGGTGTGCGGGGTCTCCGTTATTTATTTAACTTAACCATCCTTTATTTGATCATTTATTTTAACCCATTAAATTGGGTTAACTGCTTTAGCGGCTGAAGGTTTGCCTTCCTAAAACCTAAGGGGGAAAGTGCGGGCTAACCAGGTCTAAGGATGTCAATAAGCTTGGCGTCTACAGGCCTAGACACGACCGGCCTTGTTTTAATCCTGTATGTTAATGAAAGTAATATGCCTGGAAGATTATAAATGCCCAAGGCACGCGTATCTGGGGATCTTGAAACTAGTTAGAATTTCTGTTCATTCCCTGAGAAGCAGCACCACTGCGGGAGCATCTTGGGGAAGAGAAACCGTGTCGGAAGCATGAGTCCACCCCAAGTTGGTCCGGAGGTGGAGGTCGCGGAGGCAGAGGTAGAGAAGGTGTTACAGCTGCCTGGCGGGGGGTGGGGGGGGTGTCTTTATTGGGCACCAGGGGCGTGTGGACTCGGCCCGAATCGCCCAGCTTTTCCACACGTTCCCGTTTGGGGTGAGGACCTGCAGGACCTGCCCAGCGCTACGAAAGCACCCCCCACCGCCGGCCCCGGGGACCCGACCCCGGGCGCGTGCGCAGGCGCTGCGCCGCCGCACTTACTGTCCTCGGGCAGGCTGTTCTCGCGCTCCTCTCTCTCCATCTGCTGGCACCAGCCTTCCATGCGGTCCCGCTCCGCCTGGAGAAGCTTCAGAAACCAGTGGCCGTCCCGGTGGCACACTGACCTCTGCACGGCCTCCAGAGGGTCTTCGGTGATTGAGTCAATCCAGGGGTCTGGGGGCGGCAGAATGGAAGGGTCGAAATCCGCATCGAAGTCCTCGTCGGCCGCGCAGGCGTGGTAGTGGTTTCCTGAGCCCTGGATGCTGACCGTGGAGGTGCTGGCGTCCCGGGAGAACTGTCTGGCCACCGGGCCGGGGCACGAATTGTCCTCTATAGACTCCAGAGAGTTCTCCAGGTTATCGTGGAAGTCCAGGTCGGCCTGCACGGCCGTCGTCACGCTGTTGGATCGAGTGAACCTGCGGAAGCTTGGAGGGATAGAGAGAGACGTATTAGTTCAAGGATGTTTCTCGAAGCAGAACTACATTCTGCGTCTCTTCGTGGGTGTGCAAGAGGGGGTCTCATCTTCTCAGTCTGCAGAGGTAGCCCTTGACGCCAGCGCATCGATTGCCCTGGCTCTAGTGTAAAGAACACAGAGCCGTCATCTCTGTTCAATATGGAAGATGAAAGCGTATCTAGAGAAGGTTTAGAAGTGGACCACAGGCACCGCTCTCAAAGCCAGAATGATGTCCGGGGTTCAACTTCCTCCCCAAATCGGCAGTGGCTTGAATCCTGACGTTCAGTGAGGGGTAAGTTTGGTGAGGGGTAAGGAAACAATTCAGTTATCTCTTAGTCTGCGTAATTTCCTTTGAAACAAGAGGAGGAAAAAAAAAAAAAAAAACCCACCTGGGCCAAAACTATCTTGAATCCCACATAACCACATTTCCCAGGGACAGCTCTTACCTGAAAGCAAACTAAAATGTTATTAAGCTCCCCTTAAGATTAAAGGTCCTTTCCCTGGGAAGGCTTCACCTGTCTCTTGATCATAGAAATCATTGTGATAATTTGATACAAAGCCTTTGGGGCAAAATCAGCTCAAGGTTCTAGAGTTTTCCGGTATCATCCTTCCCTGCGCCTTTAATTTCCCTCTCCATAGTTCTTCTACCGAGGTGATAAAAGACAACTTGTTGACACCATTTTATATGGACATACAACCAAATGGTTCTAGATGTCTCTTGTTGACCCCTACCGCAAAGGTGAGGATGTATGGAAGGAGGGAGGGGTGGGGAAGGACAGGCGAGCAGTGAATTCTTTCTCAGACAAGGGGCAAGGGAAGGTGTAGGCCTGAAGTAATTTAAAACACACCACCAGAGAGCTTCATTGGCTCCTAGAGCAGACAGGAAATGATGATTTAACAGGATATAAGAGAATATGTCTACTGAAGGCAGCATCAGGTATCTGTTACCCCCACTTTATACTTCTTTTGTTTTTAAGGTAACTTCCTGATCTAATATTTTATTTATTTTTTATTCTGAAGAAATATACGTAACATAAAATTTACTGTTTTAACCATTTTTAAGTGTATGGTTCAGTGGCGTTAAATACATTCACACTGTTGTACAACCATCACCACCATCCATCTCCAGAACCTTTTCATCTTCCCCAGTTGAAACTCTGTACCCGTTAAACAACTCCCCATTCCCCCTTCCTTCCAGCCTCTGGCA
Source organism: Balaenoptera acutorostrata (assembly GCF_949987535.1). Classification (NCBI taxonomy): domain Eukaryota; kingdom Metazoa; phylum Chordata; class Mammalia; order Artiodactyla; family Balaenopteridae; genus Balaenoptera; species Balaenoptera acutorostrata. The sequence continues at coordinate 58,056,150 of NC_080076.1, forward strand.
ACCACAATTCCACTTTCTGTCTCTCTGAATTTGACTACTCTAGCTCCTTCATGTAAGTTGAGTCATACAGTATGTGTCTTTCTGTCGCTGGCTTATTTCACTTAGCATGATGTCTTCAAGGTTCATCCATATTGTAGCATATGTCGGAATTTCCTTCCTATTTAAGGCTGAATAATATCCCATTATATGTATATAATGGGATATTATATATGTATATAATAATTATTTTTTCATCCATCAGTAGACATTTGGGTTGGTTCCACCTTTTGGCTATTGTGAATAATTCTGCTATGAACATGGGTGTACAAATAACTCTTTGAGACTCTGCTTTCAATTCTTCTGGGTATATACCCAGAAGTAGAATTGTTGAATTATGTGCTAATTCTGTTTTTAATTTTTTAAGGAGCTGTTTTCCCTAGCAGTTGTACCATTTTATATTCCCACCAACAATACATGTTTTCCAATTTCTCCACATCCTTGCCAACAGTGATTTTCTGACTTTTTCTTTTCTTTTGGTTTTTTAAAAATTTTTATTGGAGTATAGTTGCTTTACAATATTGTGTTAGTTTCTACTGTACAGCACAGTGAATCAGCTATACATATACGTATATCCCCTCTTTTTTGGATTTCTTTCCCATTTAGGTCACCACAGAGCACTGAGTAGTTTCCTGTGCTATACAGTAGGTTCTCATTAGTTATCTATTGTATACATAGTATCAATAGTGTATATATGTCAATCTCAATCTCCCAATTCATCCCCCCCCTTCCCCCTTGGTATCCATATGTTTGTTCTCTACGTCTGTGACTTTTTCGATAGTAGCCATCCTAACGGATGTGAGGTGATATATTTTCTTGACTGGCTCATGATTATGCCATGTTAAGATGGTTTATTTGCTAGTTGATTTTCAGTTAATATTCAATAGTGCCAGCCTTAAAGGAGAATGCACTGAATAATGTCCATACAACATTTAATAAACCAGATTATATGTTTTTTTCTTAACTCCCGTGGAACACTCTATCAGAGCCAATTAATACTAATATTCTGGTCCCTCAAAAATAAAGAATGAACAGACTGGAAGTCACAAAAAGGAGAGGGTACAATCATCTTAATCAGTCCATGTTTTCCCCCTAGAGAATAAATACCAAGAAAGTAAATGACTGCACAATTGATCTGTGTTCATTATTAGGATGATCACAATAATATACGTTGTGATTCTCACCATTCATTTTATGAAGATAGGCCCGCCAAAAAAGGCTGGTCCATCTCACTGTTTCTGTTTGCAAGAAGTTACTTCTGTGGAAGGTATCAGGCGTGGCCATTTTATAAGTTCTTTAACTCTGAAATGGGTCATAGGAAAAATCGCTCAGTGTGAAAGTCTGAAAGAATGTCCTTCCTTGTACTAGCAGTGAAAGCAAGAACAATTGTGCTACCGCGATTCTTCCAATAACCACCGGCTTCTTGGCTGCGAGAGGCCATTTCTGCCTTCTTCTTGTTCATCCACCAACACGTTAAATGACATCTGAAGCTGAGCTTTCTCTCCAGCTGCATGTGTGCGAATTGGTTGACTTTCCTCACAACAGTTGACATTCTGCCTGTTCCACTAACACAAAATCCCAGCTACGAAAACACTCGGCTCCCCTCTCCAAGATCATGGGCTGCCAGAGGCATTCCATTTCCAAACTTAAGGAAGGCCCAGCGCCTTATTGTTTCCAGTCGGAGCAAACTAGCCAGAGACCGAGTCTGTTCCACACGCAAATCACAATGACCCACTTTCCTTGTGCCTCTGTTTTTATCTACACAAAACCGTACCACCAGCATTCCTGACAGAGGGCTCCTGGCTATATGAATCTTGTAAAGTATCCACCTTCTTCAGAAAAATTACTTGGCAGGAGATGAGTAGAAGTTTCCAGGTTAGTCACCCAGAAAGAGAGAAAAGTTAAGTAAAATTAAAATGGTTTGGGATTAAAAGCGGTGCCTTTGAACTCAGGCAGCCCTGTCCGGGCTGCACTGTTTCTCTCAATTAAGTTCCTTAAGCAAGCGCTTTCTTCTACCCTGAGTTTTCAAAGAATGTTCTGCTCTACGAAACGCTTTATGTCTTTCATGTGCAGAGTTCCTTCTGGGTGAAGGATGCAATCAAGTTGTTGTTGTTTAAAAGTTTTGATAGGAACACAGAGGGAGTCATTGGGTTCACTTCTGTGTTTCTGAAGAGAATAGATCAGTTGCTGGTGGATGGTATAAACCTGAAAGCTGAACCCCGTGGCCTGCTGTTTGCAAACCCACAATTTCCAGTCTTGAAGCTTCTTTGGTCCTTGATGCCCTAAAGGCAAAATGTGTGATAATTACAACTTCTGAAAAGGACCGGCCAGTATTCTGGCCAAAGGAGCAGAAAACCATGAAACCAAAGACTGGACCAACCACTACGGGGTACAATACCTTGTCTGTTCTGAAGGCAAGAGGAAAGGCACTTGTGGGCATTCACCTCTGCTGTTGCTTTGTGCTCTTTCTATGAAACGAGTTTATATTTCTTGTTTATTTATTTATTTATTTATTTAGTTTTGGCTGCATTGGGTCTTTGTTGCTGCGCGCGGGCTTTCTCTAGTTGTGGCGAGCCAGGGCTACTCTTTGTTATGGTGCACAGGCTGCTTATTGCGGTGGCTTCTCTTGTCGCAGAGCACGGGCTCTAGGCATGCGGGCTTCAGTAGTTGTGGCACGTGGGCTCAGTAGTTGTGGCTTGTGGGCTCTAGAGTGCAGGCTCAGTAGTTGTGGCACACGGGCTTAGTTGCTCCGCGGCATGTGGGATCTTCCCGGACCAGGGCTCGAACCCGTGTCCCCTGCATTGGCAGGTGGATTCTTAACCACTGCGCCACCAGGGAAGCCCGAGTTTATATTTCTGATGAGAGGATTTTGTGCCCTGCTCCCACCAGTTTTCTGTCCAGCAGATTACAAATCGGTGAACAGAGAGTAAATCTCGGAGGCCCATTCTCATCCCCCCTGTCTGATGGGGCTGTATTTAAACAAAATAAGTCATGAATGAAAACTAAGCACAGTCCATATCTTTAGAACGCACATGCTTTGTTCCTGCAAGTTCAACTATCTGAGACTCAAGCCATAAACTTATCTTAGGGAGACTCCCTCAGTCACGCCCGTTACAGAATCCTCTGGCTCCTGGTTCTCTTCTCCATCCCTCTCATCCACGTAATGGTTGCTTTTCAGGGCTAAATCTAGTTTCAAAGAAAAAAATGCTAGTCCTACGCTGTTCTGTCTTCTTTAGACATTTTCCCCATGCCTGCTGTCAAGGCTGAATATATGTGGAATTCGAAAATGCTTTTCTTCAAAAGTGCGCCATCTTGCTCTCTTGGGAAATGACACTTAACTGATGTAAAAATCCAGTATGTCTCATTACATAAAACGAAAGATAGATCAAAAGGTAGGCAAGGGGGGTGAGGAGATTGAGATCAAGAATTAAGACTTTTCCTAACGAAGAGGTTTCACTCTGTCAGACGAGCTTCCCAGTTAGAACAGAGCACAGAGGAACCTGCATGTCATGCAACCCTGCTCACAAGTTCAGTGGGAAAAAACCGTCCTGCTGCTTATTTGTATGTGGTTAGCACTGTCCTATTGACAGATTGTAAAACTGCCTCAACACAAGCATCCATTGGTTATTTAAAACGCTCCACGTTCATCATACTTTTGCCTGAAGCTCTCTTTAAGCAAAGAAAATTAGAATAGGTTTTCTACATGAAGACTCTCTCTAGGCCAAATAATTGTAATGCATTTGTCAAATAAAAGAAAGGGAGGGAATGGAAAGTGATGAGAGCGGGCTTGGTATCACCTGATAGTGTCTGCGAGGGCCCAGCATTTGGCCATTCTCCCCTTAGTACCAGCGGGGCAGGTGCTGTATTCTTGATGGGTGTCACTATGGGAACCTTGGTTGGGAGCCTCAACAAAACATCCTTGAGCTGACTGTGCCCCAGAAGGAATGGCTTTCCCTCAGCAACCAGAACATTAGGTCATTCGATGGCTCCTGACCCCAGGTAACGAACAAAAGCCTGAGAAGTCTCACTCACAATTCTCTGTTATTGAGTCTTGTTTTGGGGTCAAATGGGGGCCATAGGCTTGTGAGTAAAATGGTTATTTTTCTTTTTGCCAACTAAATTATCTTGAAAAGCATGTAAAAAGGAAGAAGGAAAGAAAGAGGGAGGGAGGAGGAGGAGAAAGGGAGGGAGGGAGAGAGTGAAGAGGGAAGGAAGGAAAGAAGGACAGAAGGAAGGAAAGGAAGGAAGGAGGGAAGGAAGGAAGGAGAGAGAAAGAAAGAAAGAAACAAAGAAAGAAAAGAAAGAAAAGATGTATGAGGCATATCAGGAATTATGCCAAGTTTCAGGCTTTTGAAATTTGAATTGCATGAATGCCACACCTTTAAAAGTCAGGTGTACTGGAAGAACTATTTGGCTAGGTTATGGTATTGTTAACTTGGCAAAGAAAAGCGATTGTTTGTCAAGTATAATATGGAGAGTGAGTGCTAGGCTTTGTCATACTCCAAGGAAGCTGTGAGGAGTGGGATTGATCCAAAGCTTCTGGGTTGGCAAAGGCTGGATGTTTTTGACTGCCGAAGTTCTTGCCAAGTCTGTGGTCCCTGAACTGGCTGTCAGAAGATGCTGCCTCCATTTTGGCTTTTTGTTTTTTAACATTCTGCTTAGTTGAAAAGGCACAAATCACTACAAGCCCAAATGTTTACATATTTAAGTCACTTACAATCAAAAGAGATCTTTTGTAGTAGTTGACATGGTGTTAAAAGAGAAAACAATGCTCCCTTTCCACATGCTTGTTCCACCCAGTTATGAGGCCACAAGCTTTAACGTGTGCAGCAAGGGAGATGTTAAAAACTCAGAATTGTATGGAAATAGAGGTAATTTTGGTGAAAAATCAAAAGTAGGCTATTGTTTCTAGAAATGGGGAGCAGCTCTCGTAATAGATGCTAGTGCTTTCCTTCCACACCTGTGACTCAATCTCTGCATTCACAAACCTGCTGACATGGCAAGTGTCATTCACAAGCACATTTTTTCCTTTTTGCCACACCGTACGGCTTGCGGGATCTTAGTTCCCCCACGAGGGATTGAACCCAGGGCCCCGGCAGTGAAAGCACTGAGTCCTAACCACTGGACCGCCAGGGAATTCCCCACAAGCACATTTTGATGCCAGCATTTACCCCCCTAACCATTAAGTGTGTCCTCGAGGTCTGTGCATTATTTTGTAACATAGGAGAGAAGGAGATGGTTCCACCAATTGGGGATAAGAAAGACCAGAAGCTATTATGCAAATCACCAAAATATCCATCTGCTCTCATCCCCATCCCATAAATGAAACATAGATGAAAAGATCTTGGCTTTCCCTTTGCATATCCACACCTCCGAACATGCACATCCTGCTCTAGGTGTTCACTGTTTTCCAACTTCATCTATTTAACAAAGGAATGGGGGGGGGGTGAGGGAGTTGAAGAGGGAGGAAAAGACCACAGAGTGACTTACTATCCATTTATTCTGGGATGAGTTTTCTCCTCTAATTCCCTGGTCTCTGAAGGTAAATAGTCCTTGCAGTAACAATGACTCTCACTTGGATGAGCTCCAGATAAATAGGCCAGACAGTTAAGAAGTAGTTTACGAAGACATAAATGGAAGTATTAAATACACATACACTAGGAAAATAACATTCTGGAGTCTCCTTGCCAGAAAATTGCTGTGAGACCAGTAGCTTCTCTCTGTACAACCACTAAAGACATGTCGCTTTATCAACTTGACAATGTTAATAAATAACGCAAAAGTACACCATTGCAAAGCTTCTAGCTCCCCTTAACCCTTTCAATTGTGAAGACCAAAAATTATTGCTTTATAAATTGTTCCAAAACACATATAAATATCTAACCTTATAAAAGACATTTGAGTGGGGATGTGGGCAGGAAGCCAGAACCCATACCACACACTTATCCACATTTATCTCTTGTTTCTGAACTAGAGATTATGCGAACAATATAGCAACCTGGGAAATAGGGCAACAAGCAGAAAGGCAAGACCCAGGAGACTGGGCCTAGACCTTCAACTAAAAGTCTCCATCTGCGTGTAATGCTACTTTAAAATTGAGGGAACACTGCTGGAATGTTGAATCAGAGAACATATGCCTAAAAGAGGCTACTGGTGTTCATTGTATCCAACTTGTAAACTTTAGATATGGAAAGGTGAAGTTACTTTTAATTTGGATGTCTTTGATTGGAATGCTTTTTCTTTCCCCATGATTTCCATACATTCCAGTACATTCCATGACCTTCCAACCAGAGAATAGTGCTAAATGACAGGGCTTACCCTACCTACAAGACAAATAAAACCTACAGTGATGATTTCTGCTTCTGGCCAAGATGGAGTAAGAATGACTGAATTTATTTACACTTCTATCTGAAACAACTGTAAAAGAAGATTTACATACCAAAAAACTGGTATTTATATGATCCATCAGTGGATAATTGGAAGCTGACATTAAAATAATACCATTTACAACAGCAAGAAAAATACGAAATATCAGTGAGCAAAGCTGACAGAATATGTGCAGGACCTAAAATAGCTGTAAAAAAAGAGCTTTAAAAAGAAGGAAGTTGGTGGTCTTACACTACCTGATTTCAAGACTTATTATAAAGCTACAATAGTCAAGACAGTGTGGCATTGGCATAAAGATGGACACTTAGATCAATGGAACAACATAGAGAATGCAAAAATATATCCATTTTTTTTTAAACAATTTTTTTTTACTAGCAGCCTTTTATTTATTTTTTTTAATTTTATTTATTTATTTATTTATTTATTTATTTATTTTTGGCTGTGCTGGGTCTTCGGTTCGTGCGAGGGCTTTCTCTAGTTGCGGCAAGTGGGGGCCACTCTTCATCGCGGTGCAGGGACCGCTCTTCATCGCGGTGCGTGGGCCTTTCACTATCGCGGCCCCTCCCGCTGCGGGGCACAGGCTCCAGATGTGCAGGCTCAGCAGCTGTGGCTCACGGGCCCAGCTGCTCCGTGGCATGTGGGATCTTCCCAGACCAGGGCTCGAACCCGTGTCTCCTGCATTAGCAGGCAGATTCTCAACCACTGCGCCACCAGGGAAGCCCTATCCATTTTTATAAATCAATAAATATTTGAGAAAAGGTACAAAGGATATTCATATGCAAAAAATTTTATCCATACCTTGCACCATATATAAAAATTAACTCAAATATAGGTCATAGACCATGAAATCTAAAACTATAAACATTCTGGAAGAAAACATAGAAAAACTTTGTCACCTTGAATTAGCCAAAGATTTCTTAGATATGACACTGAAAGCACAATCCATAAAAGAAAAACGGGACTTTGTTAAAATTATGAATTACTGCTTTTCAACTCTGAGAGAATGAAAAGACAAGCCACAGACAAGGAGAAAATATTTGCAAATCTCCTGTCTGATAAAGAATGTGCATCCAGAAGGTAAAGTACTCTCACAACTCAATAATAATATATATAAAACCAGCTCTGTTTTTAAAGATTTGAAAAGACATTTCACTAAAGAAGATATATGGGGCTTCCCTGGTGGCGCAGTGGTTGAGAATCTGCCTGCCAATGCAGGGGACACAGGTTCGAACCCTGGTCTGGGAAGATCCCACATGCCGTGGAGCAACTGGGCCCGTGAGCCACAACTACTGAGCCTGTGCGTCTGGAGCCTGTGCTCCGCAACAAGAGAGGTCGCGACAGTGAGAGGCCCACGCACTGCGATGAAGAGTGGCGCCCGCTCGCCACAACTAGAGAAAGCACTCGCACAGTAACAAAGACCCAACACAGCCAAAAATAAAATAAAATAAATAAATAAAAATTAAAAAAAAAAAGATATATGGATAGAAAATAAGCTCATGAAAAGATGTTCAACATCATTATGCATTAGGGAAATGCAAATTAAAACCACAGTGAGAGAATACCACATATCTATTAACATTTCTAAAATTAAAAAGACCGACCATACCAAATATTGACAATAATACGGAGCAACTGGAACTCTTACATGGTAGGGATAATATGAAACAAAGGAACTTGCACACAGTAGGAATGTAAAATGTTTACCACTTTGGAAAACTCTTTGGCTGTTTTTTAAAACATTAAATGTTCACATCCCGTTAGACCCAACCCACTCCTAGGTTTTTACCTAAGAGAAATGAAAGCATATGTTAGATTAGTACACAATGTTCATAGCAGCTTTACTTAATAACTCCAAACTGGAGATGACCTAAGTGTTCATCAGCAGGTCACTGAATAAACAAATTTGGTATATCCATACATTGGAATCCTAATTTGCAGTAAAAGGTTCAGACTATTGATACATGCAAAGCATGGATGAACCTCAAAGTCCTTATGCCAACTGAGAGGAACCAGGCCAAAAAGAATTATGTACTGCAAGATTTTATTTCAATAAAATTCTGGAAAATGCAAACAAGTGACAGCAAGTGGGGAAAGTGGTAGGGGAGGAGGAGTGGGTGGGAAGGAGGGAGTGACTATATAGGAGGAGACTTGTGGGAGTGATGGATGTGTTCTCTATTTTGGTGGTGGTGATAGTTTCATTTCACATATATATATAGATTTGACAAATATATGTCAAAATTTATCAAAGTGTACACTTTACATATGTACAGTTTACTGTATGTTCATTAACTTCAGTAAAGCTGTTAAAACCAAAAAAGTACATGATGGGATTTGGGGAGGTATCTGTACTCTCAAGTGCCTCCCTCTCAGTGTAAAGTGGTACAGATTTTTTTTCAGGAGCTATTTGCAAATGGATATCAAGAACATTAAAAAATGTTATAATCCTTAGACCCAGGAATTCCATTTCAGGAAATGGGATCATCTGAAATAGTGAAAATACATACTGTACAAAGATATTTATCACAATATTATATATTATTATTTTGATCAGTCCACTTTTTATGTTTATACATGCACAGTTTTAAAATATCAAATGGTTTTACAAGGCTGGCTATGAAAAATAGAAATTCCTGGCCCACTTACGTAACAATTTACTGCTCCAGAGTCAGCCACTTATAAACACTATTTCTAAATAACAAAAATTGCTATTCTTTTTTTATATTCAGCATTTGTCCCTAGGAAAGATGAAGATTTAGATTTCTCACCTCATCATCATTCTACCTTCCTCTCTCAGTGTCTCTGTCTCTGTCTCTCTCTCTCTCTCTCTCTCTCACACACACACACACACACACACACACACACACACACATAAATGCATTTCTGGTCTGTTCCTGTATTTTTCCATTCTCCTGATATACTTGCATTGTAAATTTGGGCCAGTATTCAGACCTTGCCTTTTATGGCCACATTATTATGACCAGAAAATAGTATTCACAGCTGACCATGTGTTATGGGCTGAATTGTGTGCTCCTCCCACAAATTCCTGTTGAAGTTCTGATTCCCCGTACCTCAGAATGTGACTGTATTTGGAGATAGGGCCTTTAAAGAGGTAATTAAAGTAAAAGGAAGTCATATGGTTGGGCCCTAATTCAGTGTAACTGATATCCCCATACGAAGAGGAAATTTTGACACAGACAGACACAGAGGGAAGAACATCTGAAGACAGGAAGGAGATGGCCATCTACAAACCAAAGGCTGCAGAAGAAACCAACCTTCCCGACACCTTGATCTTGGACTTCTAGCCTCCAGAACTGTGAGGAAATAAATTTCTGTTGTTTAAGCCACCCAGTCTGTGATACTTTGTTATGGCAGCCCTAGCAAACAAATATGCCATATTAAATTCTACTTCCTGCACATTTTTTTCCTTTTAAAAATTTGCTTAATTTTTATGTACTTAGCACTTAATCCGCAAAATTCCTCCAGGTATGTAAATGTCCCCTCCGTGCATTGAAACAGATTAGGAATTCTACCAGTCTCCCTGAAGAAATCTTTCACAGCTTCTGACCTGCTCCCTCTCACCTGGTCACTCCCCAGACCTGCTGCACCACCATTGTCTAGGGATTCCTTTTCTCCATCATCCTTTCCTTTCCCCCTTTCTTGTTCTGGATGTGTTTCCTGAATTCTATATTTACTTCTTTCTTGGCTTTTCTCCTTTTTGTACGTTTTTCTAGAAATGTCTTCACGTGTACCTTCCAACTCTTCTGTTGGGTTTTCCAGTTCTCTGTTTTTAATTTTTTTTAATATAAATTTATTTATTTATTTATTTTTGGCTGCGTTGGGTCTTCATTGCTGCGCACGGGCTTTCTCTAGTTGCGGCGAGTGGGGGCTACTCTTCAGTTGTGGAGCACGGGCTCTAGGTGCATGGGCTTCAGTAGTTGTGGCACGCGGGCTCAGTAGTTGTGGCGCACTGGGCTTAGTTGCTCTGCGGCATGTGGGATCTCCCCGGACCAGGGCTCGAACCCGTGTCCCCTGCATTGGCAGGCGGATTCTTAACCACTGCACCACCAGGGAAGTCCCAGATAGGAGACTTTTCAGCCAACTTTGAGCTGGGATAGCACATCACCAGGACCCAAAGAAGGACAAAAATCAGTTTATCTGCAATGAACAAATAAACTTATGTGGCAAAGGAAAGCAGTAATAATGATTAAATCAACAGCATCATTTCTTTTTCAAGTTCCACTTGAGTAAAAGGAGCAATTGCATTTTTTAATCAGTCTTTTTGAAAATGTTCCTCTTAAACAAATGAAGTGTTTCCCTTACTGCATGTAAGCCCCTCATTTTTTGTTTCTGTCTTGACCAGACAAGATTTATTAACTTGTGTTTCACCGTCCTTGGGCCCCACTCCACCACATGCCTCCTTGAAAGGCATAGTAAAAGCCTCCGGGGTTTCCCTTGTGGCGCAGTGGTTGAGAATCTGCCTGCCAGTGCAGGGGACACGGGTTCGAGCCCTGGTCTGGGAAGATCCCACATGCCGCGGAGCAACTGGGCCCGTGAGCCACAGCTACTGAGCCTGCACGTCTGGAGCCTGTGCTCCACAACAAGAGAGGCCGCGACAGTGAGAGGCCCGCGCACCGCGATGAAGAGTGGCCCCCACTTGCCGCAACTAGAGAAAGCCCTCGCACAGAAACGAAGACCCAACACAGCCATAAATAAATAAATAAATAAAATTTAAAAAAAAAAAAAAGCCTCCGGAGAAGTCTGTGCCTTGGTGAGGGGCTCATCCACTGCGGTCCTCAGTGTCAGGTGATATGACTGGGCTTTCACCTGCAAAATCCCTGATGGTGGTTTCTTTGGGTGTTTGGGCTCAGACTAGTCCGCTCTCCCACCATAGACTGTTCCATATGCCCGCATAGCGGGAACGTGGCTGCTGGGATTCTGGGAGCTGAGTGAACATAGAACGCTTAGGGCAGGTGCCTCAACATTATGTTTGTGAATTTTCATTTATCCTCCTATTTTCATTACAGCAAACTGCCCTCAACTGTGCCGCTGTCCTCCAGACCCAGGACCCTTTGTTTTAGCCTCTGAAGGGAAGCCTCCAGTCTCCTGCCAGAGTGGGGAAGGGCTGTCTGTCACTTGACTGCAGATTCAGGCAGCTTTTAGCTCCACCTTCACCCCTACATCCAGTGCTGTCAATGCCCATGCCTTTTGTGGGTTCTGAAACTTAAATTGAATTACATCTTAGATTTCTGCATCACTGGCTTTAGATTCAGCTGTTTCTGGTCGCCTAAGTCAGATATCACTTGTCTATCTGCCTTCCAGCTTTCACAATTTTGCTGTTGTATTTTTTCCTCTCTTGTTCTCTTCACCCTTGACAGTTTGTGCCAAAGCAAACACAAAATCCTTTTACTGTCATTTAGTTTCAGAAGGTCTCAAAGATCGATGTGTATATTTTTTTTGCCACCTTTAATCAAAAGTCAATCTAGAAATAATGTAGATATTCAACAGGGAGAGAAAGGGGAAGCAAATTATGGTCCACCCATATTCTTGAATATTGTGTAACCATTAAAAGAAGTATTTGTCATGAATTTTTAATAATGATAAAGCTCTTGTACTAGTTGGTTTTTAAAACATTACTGAATTTTATACATAGGATGATTTCAGCAACTTTCAAAATGTTCATGGAAAAAGCATGGGTAAAAATATACCCCTTTATTAGTTCATGGTTAATGGATGGGATTATGGGAAATTTTATTTTATTTCTGTAATTTATAAATTTTCATAATGTATAAATACTATCTTTTCTTATCATTAAGTATATTAATAATACACAATTGTTATAGAAAAGATAGATAACACTTAAAAAGATATCTATCTCTCCATCCACACGTATAATCACAGTTTTTTCAATTGCTCCAAAGTCCATCAGAGACTTATATAAACTGTTAACACACTGCTGTATGTTTTCCTGCAAGTAAATCTGCATGCTATTTTTATAACGAAAATGATGATACTCTTCCTCTTTGTGTCCACTCTTAAAGAGTCTTGGAGTCACTTAGTGGGCTAATGTAAGAAAGTCTAGTTTGAACTACTGTTGAAATACAATTGTTACTTGGAAGGAAAGAGGAGATCCCTGGGAGTCTTTTAGCTTTTTCACCTTAGTCAATAGAAAGGGTTGGTTTACTAGATTTGCTAATTATCAGCTTGAAAGACAAGAAGACCTCATGCAAACTCCTGGGGAGCAGTCCAAAGGATGGGAGAGAATGGGGGTGGGATGCTTGGAGGCCCTGGGATAGAGCAGCAGCTGAGGGGAGTGTCCCTGGGAGAGGGGTTGGCAAGACATGCCTGCTTTGCTTAGGATCAGTCCTGCAGAGCAGCAAAAATATGCCATGTGGATCCTATCGAATAATCCTACTAGCTGACCCGTGAAACAGGAATTGGGGACAGCTAGATAATGTTGGATGGAGAGGAGGCATTTCTTTTTTTTTTTTTTTTAACTCTTTTTTTTTTTTTTAATTTATTTATTTTGGCTGCGTTGCGTTTTCATTGCTGGGCATGGGCTTTCTCTGGTTGCGGTGAGCTGGGGCTACTCTTCATTGTGGTGCGCGGGCTTCTCATTGCGGTGGCTTCTCTTGTTGCAGAGCACGGGCTCTAGGCACATGGGCTTCAGTAGTTGTGGCACGCAAGCTCAGTAGTTGTGGCTCGCAGGCTGTAAAGCGCAGGCTCAGTAGTTGTGGTGCACGGGCTTAGTTGCTCCGCGGCATGTGGGATCTTCCCACATGGGACCAGGGCTCGAACCTGTGTCCCCTGCATTGGCAGGTGGATTCTTAACCACTGCGCCACCAGGGAAGTCCTGGAGGCATTTCTTTATTGGCTTAAGAAAGCAGTCTTGCTTCAAAACCACATGCATTCATTGACCCTGGCTTGGTGCTGCCATGGCATTTAAACTAGTGATCTTTAGGCAGCCTTCCTCTCTGCCCAGTCCCTACGGTGAGGCAGCTCTGGAGAATGGACGTGGCACTTCTGCTACCAATGGCATTTTCAGGATGTGATGGCTGCCTGCAAATATACCAGGAAGATTTGTGATACTCCATTTCAATTCTTTTTCTTGAAGTAGATTGGTTACGCAGTGCATTTTATTTTTTTACTAATGAGTTATTAATCTTCCTTTTATTTGGATAGGGAACACTGAAGAGCACCCTGAATGTACAAGTCTACCTCTGAATAGATGGATCAGCCAGATGGACTTTGTTATGTCAGATTTGGTTCCTAAATTGTGATGGTTTCAAAAGGTGATGAGGAGTCTCTGGGCCTCTTCCAAAGTCTTTTAATCTTCCTCTCTTTGCACTATCTCTTTCTTTCTCTGGCTCTATTTTCGTTCTTTTTTTCACTTTTTGTTAGGTTAGTGTTGTTTATCAGTCTGTTTATTTGGGGAAGGAAAAGATGGATTGTAATGGCCATTCAATGCGAAAATAAGTCTCATCATTATCACTGGATAATTTTTTTTAAAAAATCCCACAGCTGTCTTTTTTTTTTTTTTTTTTGTAAGAGAAGTAAGCCTTTATTTCCTTGTTTCACAAATAAAGCTGGCTGAGTTGGCTGCTTTTTGGTGATTAGTCAAAGAGACCAAATTCCATGTCCTCGTCCGACTCCTCCGACTCTTCCTTTGCTTCAGCCTTGGCTGGGGCTGCGGCAGCAGCAGCAGGAGAAGCGGTGCTGGCAGCTGCCACGGGGGCAGCAGCCACAAATGCAGATGGACCAGCCAAGAAGGCCTTGACCTTTTCAGCAAGTGGGAAGGTGTAATCAGTCTCCACAGACAAAGCCAGGACCCGCTTGTACCCACTGATGATAGAATGGGGTACAGATGCAACAGCTGGGTAACCAATCTGCAGACGTATGCTGGCAACATTGCGGACACACTCCAGGAAGCGAGAATGCAGAGTTTCCTCTGTGATGTCAAGTACTTCAGGGTTGTAGATGCTGCCATTGTCAAACACCTGCTGGATGACCAGCCCAAAGGAGAAGGGGGAGATGTTCAGCATGTTCAGCATGTGGCTTCACTGGCTCCCAGTTTGTCTCCAGTCTTAATCAGCTGCACATCACTCAGGATTTCGATGGTGCCCCTGGAGATTTTAGTGGTGATGCCTAAAGCCTGGAAGAAGGAGGTCTTCTCAGGCCCCGGACCAGTGTTCTGGGCAGGCACAGTGACTTCGCGTGGGGCTGTGGCACCAGCACGGGCAGCAGCGGGCACCTTATTGGCCAGCAGCATGTCCCTGATCTCAGTGAGGTCCTCCTTGGTGAACACAAAGCCCGCATTCCCCCGGATGTGAGGCAACAGTTTCTCCAAAGCTGGGCTGTTCTCCAGATGCCCTCAGATGGCCTTGCGCCTCATTGTATTCTTGCCCATCAGTACCACGGCCTTCCCTCGGAGAGACATGCGGATCTGCTGCATCTGCTTGGAGCCCACATTGTCTGCTCCCACAATGAAGCATTTCGGATAATCATCCAGAAGTTGGATGATCTTAAGGAAATAATTGGACTTCCAGGTCGCCCTGTCTTCCCTGGGCATCACTTTGGTGCGTCAGGGATTGCCACGCAGGGTTTAAAGACGATGTCACTCACTCCAGGATGCCTGGCGAGAGCCCACAGCTGTCTTTAAGAAATCTCATCTGCCCAATTTTGTGTTTTAAGATCCTATCTAAATGAATGACTACCAGCAAAATTATAAAAAAGACTTATAATTAGAAACAGAAGAAACAAGTAATCCCTGCTTGTTTGACAGTGGGTTTCTTTTGGAAAGGCTCAAAACAATCATTAACATCAATTTTTAATGCTTATTTACTTCATAGCGGTTAACTACAAAGTGACCTTTGAGGACGGGTATATTTTGGAAGGTTAAGCAGCAAAATTGGGGCTGCTAGCCCTTTTGGGGGATGAATTTAAAAGAAATCACTCAGTTTACTGAGGAACTGAGCATCCTACAAACTTCAATAATTTATTAATTATTCAACTTTTTAATAACATGATGAAAGTAGCTCATTTGAAGTTTGGGGGTTGCTATTAGGCATGTCCAAATAATGTAATATTAAACACTCCTGTAGATGGACAAGTGTCAGGGCATGAATTTGGTGATATAGAATTGTTGACTGCAGGGGAAATGTTTGAAGTACATTAAAAAAATTCAGATGATTTTCTCATCTTCATTTTATATTTTATTATTTTTTTTTATTTTTACTTTTGGCCTTGACCAGGGATCAGGGGCCAGCCCGTACCCCCTGCATTGGGAGCACAGAGTCTTAACCACTGGACCTCCAAGGAAGTCTCAATTTTCTCTTATTTTTTAAGAAAAGATGGTATAATTGCTTTCTTGAGATGTCAGTCTTTAGAGAGATTCTATTTAGGTACCTAATAGAATAGGAAACACTTATATAGTGCTTCCTGTGTGTCAAGTATTTTTCTAAACGTTTTACATATATTAAACAAAACACCCCAGGACAACACTGATGTTTACCCTATTGTGTACCCTTTCTCTTTTTTTTTGAATTAATACATTTTAGAGAAGTTTTAGGTTCACAGCAAAACTGAGCAGAAAGTACAGTGATTTCCCATATACCTCCTATGCCCTGACATATACAGCCTCCCCACCATCACCATCTCCCGCTGGAGCGATACATTTGTTACTAGTGATGAGCCTACATTGACATATCATTACCATCCAAAGTTCACAGTTCACATTAAAGTTCACTCTTGGTGTGGTATATTGTGTGGGTTTGCACAGATGTAAAATGACACCACTGTAGTATCATACAGAATAGTCTTAATGCCCTAAAAATCATCTGTGCTCTGCTTATTTACCTGTCCCTTCCCCCAAACACTTTTTTTCTACTGTCTCTATAGTTTTGCCTTTTCCAGAATGTTGTATAGTTGGAATCATACAGTATGTAGTCTTTGAACATTGGCTTCTTTTACTTAATAACCTGCAGTAAAGTTTCCTCCTTGTCTTTTTTGTGGCTTGATAGCTTATTTCTTTTTCTCATTTCATTGCTGGTATACAGGATAGTGACTAACTTTTGTATATTCACCTTGTATACTGCAAACTTGGTATAATTATTTGTTACTTCCAGGAGTTTTTTTGTCAATTCATTCAGATTTTATATGTAGACAATCGTGTTATCTGTGAGCACAGACAGTTTTGTTTCTTCCTTTCCAATCTGTATACCTGCTATTTCCTTTTCCTGCCTTATTGCATTAACCAAGACTTCCAGTATGATACTGAAAAGCAGTGGTAAGAGGGAACATTCTTGCCTTGTTCCTGATCTTAGCACAAAAGCTTGAAGGTCCTCACCATTAACTAATATGTTGGCTGTAGGTTTTTCATAGATATTCCTTATCAAGTTGAGAAAGTTCCCCTCTATTCCTAGTTTGCTGAGAATTTTTGATCAGGATTTAGTATTGGATTTTGTCAAATGCTTTTTCTGCATTTATTGATGTGATCATGTGGTTTTTCTTCTTAGCCAGTTGATGTGATGGATTACATTAATTGATTTTCAAATGTTGAACCAGCCTTGCATATCTGAGATAAAACCTACTTGGTCATGGTGTACAATTTGTTTTATATATTGTTGAATTTGACTTGTTAATACTTGAGAATTTTTGCATCTATGTTCATGAGAGATATTGGACTGTAGTTTTCTTTTCTCATCATGTCTTTTTCTGGTTTTGGTATTAGCGTAATGCTGGCCTCATAGAATGATTTAGGAAGTATTCCATCTGCTTCTATCTTTGGAAGAGATTATAGAGGATTGATATAAGTCATTCCTTAAATATTTTGTAGAATTCACCAGTGAGCCCATCTGGGCCTGGTGATTTCTCCTTTGGATGATTATTATTTATTGATTCAATTTCTTTAATAGATATAGGCCTATTCAGATTGTCTATTTCTTCTTGTGTGAGTTTTGGCAGATTATATATTTTAAGGAATTGGTCCATTTTATCTAGGTTATTATTTGTGGGCATAGAGTTGTTCATAATATTCCTTTATTATCCTTTTAATTTCCATGGGATTTGTGTGATGTCCCCCTCTAATTTCTTTTTTTTTTAAATTTAGTTTATTTATTTATTTTTGGCTGTGTTGGGTCTTCACTGCTGTGCACAGGCTTTCTCTAGTTGTGGTGAGCGTGGGCTACTCTTTCGTTGAGGTGCGCAGGCGTCTCATTGCGGCAGCTTCTCTTGTTGCAGGGCACAGGCTCTAGGCGTGCAGGCTTCAGTAGTTGTGGCATGCAGGCTCAGTAGTTGTGGCTTGTGGGCTCTAGAGCGCAGACTCAGTAGTTGTGGTGCACGGGCTTAGTTGCTCCACGACATGTGGGATCCTCCTGGACCAGGGATCAAACCCATGTCCCCTGCATTGGCAGGCGGATTCTTAACCACTGTACCACCAGGGAAGTCCCTTAATTTCTGATATTAGTAATTTGTGTCTTCTTTCTTTTTTTCCTTAGTTAGCCTGGCTGGAGGCTTATCAATTTTATTGGTCTTTTCAAAGAAGAAGCTTTTGGTTTTGTGGATATTCTATATTGATTTGCTATTTTCAATTTCATTAATTTCTGCTCTAATTTTTATTGTTTCTTTTCTTCTGCTTACTTTGGATTTAATTGCTCTTCTTCTTCTAGTCTGGTAAGGTGGAAGCATAGGCAATTGACTTTAGATCTTTCTTCCTTTCTAACATATGCATTCAATGCTATAAATTTTGCTCTAAGTGCTATTTTTGCTGCATCACACAAGTTTTGATAAGTTGTGTTTTTATTTTCATTCAGTTCAAAATATTTAAAAATTTCTATTGAGAGTTCTTCTTTGACTCATGTGTCATTTGGAAATGTATTGTTTAATCTCTAAATATTTTGGAAATTTCCAGCCATCTTTCTGTTATTGATTTCTAGTTTAATTCCACTGTGGTCTGAGAGCAGACATTGTACAACTTTTATTCTTTAAAATGTATCAAGATATGTTTTGTTGCCCAGAATGTGGTCTTTCTTGGTGAATGTTCCATGTGAATTTGAGAAGAATGTGTAATCTGCTGCTGTTAGATGAAGTAGTCTACAGATGTCAATTATATTCAGATGATTGATGGTGCTGTTGAGTTCATTTATGTCTTTTCTGATTTTTGGCTTTCTGGATCTGTCTATTTTTGATAGAGGGGGTTGAAGTCTTCAAATATAAGAGTGGATTCATCTGTTTTTCCTTGCGATACTATCAGTTTTTGCCTCATGTATTTTGATGCTCTTATTAGGCATATAAACATTAAAGATTGTTATGTCTTTTTGGAGAACTGAATGCTTTATCATTATGTAACACCCCTCCTTATCTCTGATAATTTTCCTTACTCCAAAGTCTGCTGTCTGAAATTAATATAGCCACATCTGCTTTCTTTTGACTAGTGTAAATATGGTATATCTTTCTCCATTCCCTTACTTTAAAAAAAAATTTTTTTTAACATCTTTATTGGGGTATAATTGCTTTACAATGTTGTGTTAGTTTCTGCTGTATAACAAAGTGAATCAGCTATATGTATACATATATCCCCATATCCCCTCCCTCTTGCATCTCCCTCCCACCCTCCCTATCCCACCCCTCTAGGTGGTCACAAAGCAGCGAGCTGATCTCCTTGTGCTATGCAGCTGCTTCCCACTAGCTATCTATTTTACATTTGGTAGTGTATATATGTCATTGTTACTCTCTCACTTCGTCCCAGCTTACCCTTCCCCCTCCCCGTATCCTCAAGTCCATTCTCTACGTCTGCATCTTTATTCCTGTGCTGCCCCTAGGTTCTTCAGAACCATTTTTTTTGTTGTTTTAGATTCCATATATATGTGTTAGCATACGGTATTTGTTTTTCTCTTTCTGACTTACTTCACTCTGATCCCCTTACTTTTATTCATATTTTTTTAATAAATTTATTTATTTTTGTCTGTGTTTGTTGGGTCTTCGTAGCTCCACACGGGCTTTCTCTAGTTGCGGCGAGCGGGGGGGCTACTCTTTGCTGTGGTGCACGGGCTTCTCATTGCGGTGGCTTCTCTTTGTTGCGGAGCTCAGGCTCTAGGCGCACGGGCTTCAGTAGTTGTGGCACGTGGGCTCAGTAGTTGTGGCTTGCGGGCTCTAGAGCTCAGGCTCAGTAGTTGTGGTGCACAGGCTTAGTTGCTCTGCAGCATGTGGGATCTTCCCAGACCAGGGCTTGAACGCATGTCCCCTGCACTGGCAGGTGGATTCTTAACCACTGCACCACCAGGGAAGTCTGATCCCCTTACTTTTAATCTGTATGTGTCTTTATATTTAACGTGGGTTCCTTGTAGAAAACATAAAATTGGGTATTGTTTTTAATCCATTCTGACAACGTCTGTCTTCTAATTGGTATATTTAGACAATTGACGTTTAAAGTGATTATTGATATCGTTGGATTAATATCTACCATATTTGTTACTGTTTTCTATTTGTTGTCCTAGTTTTGTCTTCCACACATTTCCCTCTTTTCTTAGCATGTAAGTTATACTTCTTTTTCACTCTTTTTAGTGGTTGCCCTAGAGTTTTCACTGTACATTTTACAACTAATCCAAGTTCATTTTCAAATAATACTATATCACTTCAAGAGTAGTGCAAGTACCTTATAATAATTAAGTAGCCCTAATTCTTACCTTTCATCCTTTGTATCATTGCTGTTATTCAATTCACTTATACTCAAGAGTATAATATATTCATATATATTGTTCCTATTATTATTTTGAACAAACTGTTATCTGTTAGATCCACTAAGAATAAGATAAATGAAAGTTTTTCTTTTACCTTCACTTTTTCCTTCTCTGATGCTCTTCCTTTCTTCATGTAGATCTGAGTTTCTGGCCTATATCATTTTCCTTCTCTATGAAGAACTTCTTTTAACATTTCCACAAGTTGGATCTACCGGCTACAAATTCCCTTAATTTTTGTTTGTCTGAGAAAGTCTTTATTTTTCCTTCCCTTTTGAAGGATAATTTCACAGAGTGTAGGATTCTAGGCTGGTGTTTTTTTCTCTCAAATATTAAATATTTCACTCTATTCTCTTCTTATTTGCATGGTTTCTGAGGGAAAGTCACATATAATCCTTATTTTTGCCCCTCAGTAAGAAAGATGTCTTTTCCTTCTGGCTTGTTTCAGGAATTTTTCCTTGGTTTTCTTTGAATATGACATGTCTAGGTGTATTGTATTGGGCATTTATCCTGCTTGGCCTTCTATGAGC
The DNA here is from genome assembly GCF_949987535.1 of Balaenoptera acutorostrata. Classification (NCBI taxonomy): domain Eukaryota; kingdom Metazoa; phylum Chordata; class Mammalia; order Artiodactyla; family Balaenopteridae; genus Balaenoptera; species Balaenoptera acutorostrata. Next base: position 58,076,833 of record NC_080076.1, read on the forward strand.
TTCCTAAATCTGTAGTTTGGTGTCTGACACTAATTTGGGGCAATTTTCAGTCACTGTTGCTTCAAATGTTGCTTCTGTTCCTTTCTGTCTTTTCCTTCTGGTATTCTCATTATGCATATGTTCACCTTCTGTAATTGTCCCAGAGTTTCTGGATATTCTGTTCTGATTTTTTTCAGGTTTTGTTTCCTCTTTGCTTCCAGTTTTGGAGGTTTCTACTGTTGTATCCACAAGCTCAGAGATTCTTTCCTCAGCCATGCCTAGTCTACTAATGAGCCCATCAAAAGCATTCTTCATTTCTGGTACAGTGTTTCCAAACTCTAGCATTTGTTTTTTATTTTTTCTTAGAATTTCCATTTTTCTGCTTACATTATTCATCTGTTCTTGTATGCTGTCTGCTGTTTCTATTAAAGCCTTTAGCATTTTAATCATAGGGTTAAAAAATTCCTCATCTGTTACTTCCAACATTCTTTTTTTTTTTTAATTGCTATCAAACTGTGTAACCCAGATCTTTATTTTAATGTACAAAACCTTTATTTACTTGCCACTTCTCTAAACTGTCATTTAACCTAAAAGCTGCGTGTCTCCACACCCTCTGAAGAAATATTTGATTTAGATTCAATTGATTCAACCTACCAAATTTCACCAGTGAATTTATGAATACTTCCTATTATCTCTCCATCTACCCAGCCATCCATCCAAGCTTTTTTTTTTCCTGCTTTTAGTATTTTTTTTTAACTTTTTAAATCTTTTACTTATTTATTTTTTTCACACACACACTGTATTATATTTTTACAAGAGATAAATAAACTGACACCAAGCATTGTAAGTGGATGACCACAACAAAAGCAACAATGATTGCAATTACCAAACATGAAACACACTCATACTATGTCATAATATTGACATTCAGTCCAGTAATCCTCCACTGTAACAGCTCCTTTACCTTGCAGTGAAAATTGATTTGTATATTTTTTGCCTCTGAGTCCTTGTGGGATTTTATTTTTTTTTATTCAAACAGAAAGTCACAAAAATTATAGTCATCCTCATCAGTTCACTCAGTCCCATGTAATTAAGTTTGTTTTTCATCTTGATCTTTTGTTAGCACTTTTATGAGTTCATCAGTTTTTCATTAGAATTCTGAAAATGCTTATTCATTCAGTTCAGCAGTATAGTCAGTTACCAGAAACCTGTACTTGTCAGAGTCTTCTCCATGAATTCCTTGAAGATGAAACCCTTTTGTAGGAACATTTTTGCAAAAGCATCAGAGTACACCCAGACTTCCAACATTCTTGTCATAGATGACTCTGTGTCTGGGGCTTGTTCAGTCTCTGCAAGCTGGGTTTTTTACCTTTTAGTATGCCTTGTAAGTCATTGTTGAAAGATGGACATGATGTACTGGGTAAAACAACTGTGGTGAATAATGGGTTTTTAATAAATGCGGTGGTGAGGTGGTGGGGATGGGAAGCATTCTCTACTCCTACGATTAGGTCTTAGTCTTTCAATGAGCCTGTGCCCTTGGACTGTGAACTTCAACAGTGTTTCTCAATCTCTCCCCCACTTCCCCCCACTGCAGGACAGGATGGCAAGAAGGGGCTGGGGTTAGGTATTTCCCTTCTCCCAGGTAGATTTAGACACTGATTAGAAACCCAGCAGATAAGGCTCTAGTAAATTAGTTTCTCCTGCAGGCAGATCTTGTTAAGAACAGAAGCTCTGGCATATTTCAGAATGGTTCCTTTCCCCTCTCTCCGTCAGAAGCATGAGAGGATTCTTCTCTGATTTCCACTGTGAGGACCTGGTAGATCTTCTGCAGGTAAAACTCATGAAAGTATGGAGGCCCCCCTATGACTGGGTCCCTGTAAAAATTTCAACTCTCAGACTTGTCCTCACTGAGCTGCCAGCAATTCATCAATTACAGTTCATGTTTTCCTACCCTGGTACTGGTTCCCATGGGGCTTTCTTTTGTGAATTTCTACTCCAGAAAGTTGTGATTCTCTGTGTCTGTCAGTCTCTGCAGTACCTAGAGCACTGATTTGTCTTGTGGCCTCACTTCTCTGACTGGTTTAAGAAGAGTTGTTGATTTTTCAGTTTGAACAGGTTTTTAACTTGTTGCTAAGACAGAATGGTGACTTCTAAGCTCTTCTTTACCTGCTGGACCAGAAATTGCCTGTTATCTTCTTTTTACAGATAAGGAAACCAAGGCAAAATGATATTTAGTAATTTGATCAAGGCTTCCCAGCTAGTAGGTGGAAGAGTCAGAATTTGAATCTGGGTGCCTTGGCTCAGGAGTCTGTGTTCTTAACCACTACATCATTGAGGAAAACAAGCAAGTTGGGCTTGTAGGGGAAGGAAGAATATGTTTTCTTACCATGAGATCTTTTGTATCTACTAAGTTTACATTTTCAAAACATTTTCTAAAACAATGAAAGGAACATGTGCCAGAAGGGTTGGTTTGAAATTAATGATTACTAAAACTTGAAGTAGATACAATAAGTAAACATTTTAGAGTAAAAGAAAAAAAAATCACTCCTAAACCTACCATTTTTACAGATTATATTTCAGTCCTTGTTCTTCTTTGTGAATATTATATGTGGGTATTATGTCCTCTTTTTCACTTAACATTGTATCATGGGAATTTCTCCCATGTTTCCACATCTTCTTTATAATCACATTTAATAGCTGTATAATAGTCTATCCTGGTGACATGCCATAATTTACAAAAGCATTCTCTTATTGCTTGACATTTGATGATTGACATTTTTCTTTTACAATGATAGGTAATGTTCCACAATTTTTTCCCTTTCACTGAGTGATTTCATTCGGGATAGCCCCATGAATGGAATTACTGGGTCAATGGATTTGGATAGTCGTATAATTATTGCTAATTTTTGTCGTATTAGTTTCCACATTAGGGTTGTACCAATTTTGTGGGCTTCCAGCATTGTATAATTATATCAGATATAGTAGCATCAAAATGTTATATATATGTATATTGAAAATCTTTTAGATACAAAGGCAGTGGCAATAACAGGAGGCTGTAAAATAGGACCTGTTCCATGAACTGATGCATGACTCATTCTCAGATTTTAAGTTTATGTTACATGGGGCCTTGTATATAGGAGACATTCCACAGATATTTATTGAATGGATGGGTGATGAACGGATAGATGGATGACATCCAACTGATTTCTCCTTATTAACACATAAAAAGTTAGTGGCAAAGTTGAAATGATATCCTGATTTAGAATATAGAGTTCTTTCTCCCACTATAACTGCAGTTTTACTTCATTCAGCCAACATTCACTACATACTTAGTATATGAAAAGCACAGCCTGGAAGCTGGGGGTATTACTATCAATAAAACATAGTTCCATCCATCATGGTCCTCACATTTTGACTGGGAAACTCACATACCTCTCCAGATCAAATTCTCATTTATAGAATGAATGTACTGACCTCAGAAGTCCTTTCCAGCTTCTGGATTCTGTGATCTTCTCAAACTCTAAATTTTCTACTTCTAGATACTAAGACTAAAGTAAGCTTATCTTAAAGAACAATCTAAAGAAACTGGTGATTCTGGATAGTGACAGGGAGTCTTCTCCCCTTCCTACTCGTCATTTGTTCGTTCATTCATTCATCATTCATTGAGCACATACTAAACATGAGACACTATTAAGTTCTAGAAATTAAAATACCAATAAGATAAGTCCTCTTCTCTTAGAAAGTCTATAGTCAAAAATGCGACGGTTTTTTGAAGAGGAATACTTCGGCAACACAGTGTTTATGTGTGTGTGAGTGGGATCCACTTATTCTACTGTCAGGGAGGGGACATTTCCCCTTTTCTCCTCTTGAGTTCCTGTGGCTGGACCAATCATAAAATTGACACAAGACAGATTGTGTCCCGTGGACTGGAGAAAAAGAAACCCATTTAATTTGTGTGCACATAGAGGTCGCATAGAAATGGGACCTAAGAAGTGGCCAAAGCAGATAGCTTTTATATTTTTTAGACAAAGAAGCGATAAATATGAGAGGGATTGACAGGACAAAGAAACTTAGCTTTGGGTGTTTAATTAGTAAGGAATTTAAGCAAAGTTTGGGCTTAGGTAGTAAATTAGTAAAGAAGTAACAAGTATGCAGGCTTCTCAGCCCTGAGTCCCCTATCTCTGGTGATAATGGTGTCTTTCTACCTCCCAGTACGAGGAGAGCACCTTTCATATGGGAAATTTATTTCCTGCTTTCAGGGAGACAGAGAGGAGGGTAAAAGTATCCCTCTTGCGTTGACTCTTTCTTAAGTAGTTTTAATTCAAAATAATCAACATGCCATTGAGTCATATTTTGGGCCCCAACACTACTATTCTAGCTAACATTTACATGGAATGGTCTCCAGTATTAAAGTAGAGGAAGGAATCAGCTAATATTGACTCAGGCTCACCTTCTGAATGCTCCCAGAAGTTCATGAGAAATAACACTGAATCTTGAAGGTTTATCATAGGGAAAAAATACTTGTACCATACTTGCCAACATCAAGACGAATGGGGACAAATGCATGTGGACTCACCATTTCTCTTCTTCTACTTGCACTCCTATGGACTGGAACTTACTGGGTGCTTTATTTTCCCCTGTTTTGTTAGGTTCTTCAGCATCATCCACCTGAAGAAATAACCAAAAGTAGAGGTGCTCTATTTTAGTCATCTTGCTTGAAAAACAAAGTCACATTTCATTAGAAACCTCTATAATATTATTGGAATGTTTTGTGATTTATAACCTTTTTGTTCAATGTTTATGTGTTTGATGAGCAACTTCATTATCATGCACTTTGACCCTGCTGATCTTAGTAAAATGCAGTTTTGTTCATTTCCAAAGTGCCTAATAAATGTCTGTGATTCCTGCATGGATTTGTGAGGATGTACTTACCTGTGAGCTCTGTATTAGAAGGGAGCACCTCATGGGATTGTGTTGTTGAAAGTTTTGAATTTGCAGATATCAAAATGAAAAAGAAGGAAGAAATTTCATTTATTGTAGTTAGAATTGTTGACATTAGGAGATTTAGGTATTAACCTTATTAATATAACTATAGAGTATCTTCATTTTGTTTTCCCCTTAAATTAAGGAATTGGCTTTGGATATCACTCCATAGTTTCTAAATAGCTATGCATATATTATAGTTCATATAGAAAATGTATCTGTATATAACTGATAGCTTATGTGACAGATTAGGCCCAACCCAAATTTGAAATAAATTTTATGACTATTCAGAGCAGTTAGATTTATTCCTCTTTTTTCTCTACGTTTTTAATAAATTATTTTTTTCTAAATAGAAAGCAGTTTAACATAAGTTGTATAAAACTAAAACACAGAAGTATATAATGTAGAAAGCAAAAGTTCCCCACGAAGCACTGTCAATCCTTTGATGCATATTTGACCATCTTTTAACATATGTAGAATATATTATATATAAAAATGATTATTAATACTAAATTTACACAGATGAGATTATACTATATATTTTTTGTGTGCAATTTGCTTTATTCATTAACTGCTATCTTTTGGACATTTTATCATGTTAGTAAATATAGCTCTAACTCAATCCTTTCGTTGGCTACATAAATACTTTTAATGATTATGTAAGCAACGTGGGCATCAGGGTAATTTTCTCTCTGCTGTTATTACATTTAGTATTATAATTAATATTTCATATGTATCTTTAGAACAATTCTGCAAATATTGTATGAGAAAAATTCTTAGGAGTAGAAATGTTAGATGGAAGTACTGAGCATATTCAACTGTAAGGGATATTGACAAACTGCTCTTCAAAGCATTTATCAGTGTATGGGAATATCCATTTTCCAAATGTTCACCAATGTTAAATATTGGCAAACTTTAAAATTTTTGCTAATATCACAGGTGAAAAATATCTATTAACCTCTTGTATTTTTATCTGTAAATTGCCTATTTATATCCTTTGCTAGTTATTGTGGGTTTTTTTCTTATTGAGTTGTTTATTTTCTTCTTTATAGGATCTCTTTATATCTTATGACCCTTAAACCCTTTCTTGGCTATATATACTGTAAATATTTTTTCCCAGTTTATCATTTGTCTTTTAAATTTTGTCCTTCATTGTAGAGAATCTTAAATTACTATGTAAGTCAATCTAGCTTTTATGGTTGGGAAAGACCAAAAGTTCTCTTATATTTGTTTTTATGCTTTCATTTTTTTTTTCATATTTAGTTCTTCAATCCACTATCCTGAAATGTTTGTGTAGAAGATACAGATATTTAATATTTTTTCTGCACATGAATCATCAATTGACCTGGCTCTTTTTATTAACTAATTCATCTCTTTGGTTTGAGATGCCAACTTTATCTTATACCAAATTTTACCCATATATATTTACCCAAACATTCTCATATATAAAAATGTGTTTTGGGTCTATTGATCTATTGGTCTTATTGCTCCTCCCTCTCTTTTATTCCTGATATAATTTTGTAATAAATCTTGATATTTTCTGTGACAAGTCTCCCCTTGTAATTCTTTTTTTTTTTTAAATAAATTTATTTATTTTTGGCTGCATTGGGTCTTCGTTGTGGCACGCAGGCTTTTCGTTGTGGTGGCTTCTCTTGTTGTGGAACATGGGCTCTAGGTGCGCGGGCTTCAGTAATTGTGGCTTGCGGGCTCAGTAGTCGTGGCTCGCGGGCTCTAGAGCGCAGGCTCAGTAGTTGTGGTGCACGGGCTTAGTTGCTCTGCGGCATGTGGGATCTTCCCGGACCAGGGATCGAACCCGTGTCCCCTGCATTGGCAGGCGGATTCTTAACCACTGCGCCACCAGGGAAGTGCCTGTAATTCTTTTTTTTTAAATGTAATTTAAAAACTCCAGCAACCTAAGTGTCCATCAACAGATGAATGGATAAAGAAGATGTGGCACATATATACAATGGAATATTACTCAGCCATTAAAAAGAATGAAAATTTGCCATTTGCAGCAACATGGATGGACTTGGAGGGCAGTAAGCTAAGTGAAATAAGTCAGACAGAGAAAGACAAATACTGTATGATACCACTTATATGTGGAATCTAAAAGATACAACAAAGTAGTGAGTAGAACAAAGAAGAAACAGTCTCACAGATATAGAGAACCAGCTAGTGGTTACCAGTGGTGAGGGAGGGAGGGGCAATATAGGGGTGGGGGAGGGAGAGGCCCAGACTCTTGGGTGTAAGATGGGCTCAAGGATGTATTGTACAACATGGGGAATACAGCCAATATCTTGTGATAACTGTAAATGGAAAGTAACATTTAAAATTTGTATAAAAAACTTAAAAATTTTTTTAAATAAAAAATAAATTTTACTCATAAAAACCCCAAAACCTCTAGGGTATTTTGGGGTATTAACTTCTTCTAAATAAACTTTAACATCACATTGTCAAAACCCTCCCCCCAGTCTCGACTAAGTGATAAAAATCACGTAGGAATTTTCATTGAAATTTCTTTAAATATTTGTATGAATTTTGAGAGAATTGCCATCTTTACACTTTGGAGTATTCCCATATAGAAATATTGAATAGCTTTCCATTTATTCATTTATCCATATCCTTCCCCCACCCACCCAGGACTAGAACACCAGAAAAAGCACCAGAAAAAGTAGTTGATGTGAGTTTTGGTGACATATTATATAAAAATACATATTTTTAAATACTCTAGAATCATATTTAGTGCTGTGAGTTGCTCCCACTAGAAGAACACGTGAACCAAGATCATATGTTCACCACACCCGTCACGGGCTTTTGAATGCATGTGCTCATTGAGGGAAATAGCACATTTATTTATTAATCGGACAAAGTGCCTCATTCTGGTGACTTAGTTACTGTCTGGAAGCCCCAAGCCCACCTTCTCTACCCAGCTGCTCTGTGGCACAGGGGCCAGGACTCTGAAGACTACATTTCCCAGGCTTCCTTGCTCGCTGGCCTCCAATTAGGTTCTAAGCAAGGAAGGTCGGAGGAGGGAAGGGGGCTTCCTTCCTGTTTCCACGTTCTGCTGGCAGCTGTGGCTCCAACCCCAGCCCTTTCGAAGCCCAACAGCGCGTGCGCCAGCCCTTGCAAGTCCTGGCACCAGCCGGCCGTGCTCGCCTCAGTGGTCTGGGATGGGCTATACGGGCCTCTCCTCTGAGTTCCTGAATTTTGGTAACCCCGTCTTTCCCCTTCTGCTCCCCTAGTCCAAGGGTGACCGCTTACTGCATCCCTTTTCTGCTCTCTCAGCCTTCCCATTACTGTAGAACCAATCTGGTATATGAAACTGCCTCTGTGTGAGAAACGAGCACGGCTTCCTTTTTCCTGAATGGGATTCTAACCGATTCCATACGGCTACACTCATGGAAATTAAAAACGCTCAGGATGTCAGCCAAAGTACGATGCTGCAGCCTTACACTTTGGGGTAGTTTCAAAATTACCCAATGAAATTTTTTCGAAAGATGCACGATAGATATTCCCCTTAAGAACCGTGGTGCTCAATGCACCGGGAAAAGAAGAAAGGAAGCAGGGGTCCGAGGATGAAGGACGTTGTACTCTGTTCCAGGCTCGCCCCACCTGTCCAAACTCACAGCTTATTTGCATCAAAGCGTTGTCATCTTCTTAAGCTTTAGTCATTGCAGGTAAATTTATCTCTCTGACTTTAACTCCCTTTGTTAGATCCAAATATTGACAAATGTCACCTTTCTTACATAGTATGTAGGGTAATCTACTTAAATTTATGAAGAGGCATTCAAAAATTTTAAATATGTTGCAGGGGTAATTAAATCTCTGTCCTGAAAAAAATTGAGAAAGCCCACGGCTGATGATATAATTTTAGTGTTTTTGGCTAATCAAAATTTTAAAGGAGGTTAATACTAATAATAACAATCAAACTTAATATTTATTGAGCCCTTAATATGCCAGGCACTATGCTTTGAACTTTACATATATTGTATCCATCAGTTTTTTGTTTTTAATTTTATTTATTTATTTATTTTTTGGCTGCGTTGGGTCTTCGTTGTTGCGCGCGGGCTTTCTCTAGTTGCGGCAAGCAGGGGCTACTCTTCGTTGTGGTGCACAGGCTTCTCATTGCAGTGGCTTTTCTTGTTGCGGAGCACGGGCTCTAGGTGCATGGGCTTCAGTAGTTGTGGCACGCGGGCTCAGTAGTTGTGGCTCATGGGCTCTAGAGCACGGGCTCAGTAGTTGTGGTGCACGGGCTTAGTTGCTCCGCGGCTTGTGGGATCTTCCTGGACCAGGGATTGAACCCGTGTCCCCTGCATTGACAGGCAGATTCTTAACCACTGTGCCACCAGGGAAGTTCCGATCCATCAGTTTTTATTACAATATATAAAGTACCCGATGCAATAGCAACTATTATTATTCTCATTTTCTAGATGAGGAAACCATTAAGTAATTGGCCTAAGTTCACACAGGCTGTAAAGTAAATAATTATAATATTAACTGTTAGATACAGATTAAATTTAAAATGTTGGGAAAGGCTTGAAAACTCTGACTCTAAAAAGGTAAACTGTGAGAAAGAGTCCAAGGTCCTAGTATCACATATTTGGGATTAGGATTTAAATTAGATTATAGTGTAATGAAATTTGATGACTATTTTGTATCCTAAATTTAAATTTACTTCTTATTCTCCATCAAAGAAGCAGCATAATGTGGTCACATTAGATGTCAAGGTACAATCTAGGCTCTGTCAACATAAGATGTGTGACCTTGGGTTCTCACTTCTGGGGGAGAGATAATAACAACACCTATGCCATAGGGCTGCTGTAGAGGCAAAATGGGACAACCATACAAAGCACGCAGTGCTCTCATATAATTTCCATAGCTGTGAACAATGATTGGAGGAAGAGTAAGAACAATTCTTTAGCTCACTAAAATATCCAAATATTCAAGAAGCAGGGTGGCCTCTGAAACAGACTTTCTCCCCAGCATTATTTGTGAATTTCAGAGTAGTTCCGTCTTACTGGGTGAAAAATAATAATAATGTAAGTTGGATGTCATACAGTATGTGAATGCTTTATTCTAAGAATTATTTAGAGAGTAACCTAACCAACCAGCAGACCTGGGAGGTGATTAAGATAGATAGAAGCTTTTAAATAAAATGAACAGTAAGACAGATAATTACCTTTAAAATACATTGTTAAGTGAAAAGAGGCAAGATATAGACTAGTGTGAGGTATATGCTGCTACTGTCTGGGTAAAAAGGGGAATAAATATATATTTGCTTGAATATGTGCAAAATATCCCTGCAGGGAGATGCAAATATTGGTTATATTGATTTTCTCCAGAAAGGAGAACTGACTGGCTATTGAGTAGCAAGGGGAGAGAGGCTGGTCACTGTATGTCTTTTTATAACTTTTGAATTTTGAGCCATAGGAATATATTGTCTATTGAAAAAATAATGTAAAATAAAGAAAAAAATTTAAACATTAAGGAAGTAGAAGAAAGCTAACATTACTGGGTGCCAATTATGTGCCAGATAAGAAAGGTGGAATTTTTTTTAAATTATGGTAAAACAGACATAAAATTCTCCATTTAACCCTTTTTAAGTGTACAGTTCCAGTGGCATTAAGTACATTCCCATTACTGTGCTACTATCAGCACTATCCAGCCCCAGAATTTTTTCATCATCCCAAACTGAAAGCCTTACAGGAAGCTGGATTTTGTAAACTCCCTCCTTCAAATAATCCTACGTGGGCTCGATGAGAAGACAGTCTCAGGAAGATTAAATAATTTGCCTGGGACGACACAGAAGACCGACCTCTGCTCTTTCCCACCCCTCGAAATCCTCTGGGCGGTGGGAGGGAATTAACTCCTGGGATTGGGGTTGGAGTGAGGGTGGGTGGAGGCTGGACCTCCCGCTGGGTCATCTGGTCCTAAGCACCTGTGCTACAAGTTCTTTTAGGAAACTTGACAAGTCGTGCCATGGTAACCTGTTGGTTATAAAAAAGCATTGACTCATTGCTACCAGAGAAAGTTTAATTGTCCTTTCAAAGTGGACTCTGCAGAATGGATGGTGAACATCCATCATCGTTGTGAAAACGTACCCCACGCCTGGTGCTTAGACGTGCCTTAGAGTTGGTTCAGCATGGATAGATTTATGGGCCATCACGTCAGGAAGTTATTATTCAAAGGGCACCTGCAGAACGGTACAGCACAACAAAAATGGGGGGAAAGAATGACTCTTCTCCATGGATGGGAGGAAATTTCTAGCAGGGTAAGCCAAGCTGAACCCATCTAACAACCAAGAATCAGTCTGATCTTATCATTGGGCAACAGAAAACAGAGCTAAACTGAGAAGCCTGCCGAAGTATCTACCTTTTGAATGAAATGCATGATTAAATAGCCCACAGTTACGCTGACCCTGGTGCACATTCTTTCCTCATGATGCTGTGATGGGAGTTACTGCTTTCCACGCTCTCCTTCCCTTTGGTCTCACTGGCCATCACTCCCACGTTTGTGTGAAGTGGTTCACATTTTTGTTCTCGTATGGTTACTCAATAGCGTTGAACACACTGTAACACCATCCAATCATCCACGTTGTTCTTGGATGCCCACTCCTTTTTTGAGAATCAAAATGTGCATTAGGAATTGAGGACGCTTTATGTTTGATTGTGTTCATGTTTGTTTAATTATCCTCCCCTTGTCTCACCACATTCAATTTCGAGAGCAAAAATAAAAGCTGCTAATCAACTATACTTCAATTTTAAAAGATTGGAATTTTGGGGGGGAAAAAAAGATGCTGATAATGTCTATAGACAAAACACCTTCGTAATTTTTTAAAATCACATTTCACAACATACAGGAGCCCAGAGCCAGTAATTTGAAAGTCTGGTCCTACAATAGCTACATCATCCAAAATGGCAAGATAGTGAATCTTCTGGGAAAAAAAAGGGGGGGTGGTAGTACATTTCTTCATTTGGGGTTCCTATTTCTTTTTTTTTTTTTTAACAAATTTATTTATTTTTTTGGCTGAGGCACTCAGCTTGTGGGACCTCAGTTCCCCGACCAGGGATTGAACACAGGCCGTGACAGTGAAAGCGCCGAGTCCTAACCCCTAGACCACCGGGGAACTCCCTGGGCTCCTATTTCAAAGGACAGAAAGGGAGGCTGTTACCTGTATCCCGATGGACAGGCATCGATTCTTCTTGAAGTGGTCCTTCTTCCTGTCCTCTGCAGTGATGGTGGCCATGGCGGTGGTGGTGGTGGTGGTGATGGTGGCAGCATTGTTGCCCATGTGTTGACTCGCTGGGCCGTGGATCTGGGCATTGGCGGCTTCGATGGCGGCTGTCAGAGCCTTCATACTGTCCAGGCTCTCCGTGGAGTTGCTCAGTCCAGACTGGCTGATAATATCCCCTCGCTGGCCCTGTCCATCCATGTAGGCGTCCTGGGCCGACTCTGTGCTACTCTGGGCTGTGATAGAAATGAAAGGTTTCGTGGTAGTTCTGGGTGGGACTGGAGGTGGTGTCTTCTTATATGTTGTAATGCAAGATGACACTGGAAGACAGCGAAAACAAAGACACTGATTTCTGCATGGGTTTTAATTGCCAATACTGTAACTGACATCCATTGGAAATTAGGGCCCACGAAACACACCAAGACATTGAACGTGAAAACAGGTCTGTTGAAAGACTAAGTGAGATCCCTGCTTAGGGGGCATATTTGGGCCTCCTCTAAGGCGACACCCCCATACGACTGAGGGGGAAAGAGACTGAAAAACACTGACCTCTGAGATGGAAGTTTCTGAAACGGAGATTAATATGAACTGACAGAAAACAGACAGGACTAGCCATCTGTAGAAATCTTCCGGGGCAACAGGGCACCCTGAGAGATAATGTATAACACAGAAAAGACTTGGGAAATCTTTGCCTTCTCAGGGAAATATTAACCACAGCTAATGCTGAACAAAGTAACTCATTGGAGAAGATTCTGGGGGTCAATAAAGAACACTGAAAAAAAGAAGAAAGCAAAGAGGTTGTGAGCCTGTGTGCTCTAATCCTAAGAACAGGGCAAAGTGCCTATGGGGGAGGGGGAGGAGATGGGGAGGGAGCAGGGCGCCGGTGGGGGGCTGAGCTCAACCCACTGTCTTAACTTCTTGCACCTTGCTTTTATCTTCATTCCATTTCTCCTCCCTCCTTTTCTTTTTCTTTCTTTCTCTTGCTTCCTTCCTCCCTCCCTCCCTCTTTCCTTCCTTCCTTCCTTTTTCTGGGTATGTGCTCACTCTATAAACTTTAGTTCTGAATTGTGTTGCTGTTTCCGAGCAGATCCGTCCTCTGAGAGGGAGGACACCACACACACGTCTCCTACTGTAAAATAAATGTACCCGTTAGTTGGGAGATCAGCCTGCGTGTGGCCTGTAGGAACCCACTCGCCAAAGTGCTGTCCTTCAGGGCGACGTGATCAGCCCAAGGTTCTGCACAGTGAGGCGCCCCTTTTGGAGGTTCCCACTGGAGCAGCCTGCAGCCCCTCTCTGCAAACATCTGAGGATAAACCCAGGGTCTTGAAGAAGCTGTACACACTGCTTCTCAGCACTCCGTATTTGTGGAGCACGATGCAGGAAAACACAGATTGAAAAGAATGAAGTTTCCACGTGGGAACCGCCCCCTGGTAAAGAATGATTCCTTAACCAGCTTTCTAAAGACTTTTGTTGAGTCCCCTTAAAAATGGTTCAAACTATTGTGTTTCCATCACTTTCTCCCCCACCTCATTCCCAGCCCCACCCTCAGCCTTTCCTTTTGGGACTGTTGTTAACACCAAATCGGCTAGTCCTGACCACACAATGCTAGCTAGTTACCCATGGTTCTAGTTGTCACTCAGGCCATCTCGCTGAATGAAATACTCACTTCGATATTCAGGGTGTTTCCTGAGGTCACTCAAAAAAAGCATCCTATAACGAGCAATGAACAGAAGGATCGCATTTCTCTGCCCTGCTGTTCCACTGCCCTGTGATTTGGTGTAATTTCCTTAACCATAAAAGATGGGGACAGAAATGTTTGGCTCCTTCCCAGGGCTTGCCCAAGAGTTGAAGGAAAAGAAACGCACAGATGTCACGTTACAGTATCACATGTGCTCTGGAGGTGAGGGTAACCTGAATAATAGAAATGTAGCCTCCTCTCAGTTACCTGGGACTGGCAGAGGCTCCCCCAGGAAAACCTTCCATCTCAGCTGTGCGTGAATCACACATCTTTAAATATGAACAGAGCTCAGCAGTACACGCTCCAAACTCCGCAGCTTTTAGCTAACGAGCCTGAGAGTTAAAGGTAACGGGACCAGCAGAGGGAGGCTCACAGCGCTGGCGGAGGCAGAGCTGGAGCAGGACCAGCCCGGGCTCAGGTTATCCCACCAGCCACAGGGAAGCCAAGGGATGCAGACACGTGCATCGTTGATGTTTCCCCTCACTTGATTGAGTTTCATGCATTGTAACCACTGAGGAGCTACCTTCCACTTCCCAGGAAGTTTGAAGGGGATAATGCTCGGTGTCAGTTACTCAGCTGCAGACCAGAGTGGGTGGGCCAGGGAGGGACCATCATTAGGATAGAATCAATCTATCCGAATCTAAGAAACTAGATCATTTTATGCCTTCTCCTACAATGTGAACTCATTACAGTAAGTCCCTACATTGCGAACTTTCAGAGATGTGACCGTGCCAGCTGTTGTGCTGTACTACTGTACTTTTCAAGGTACTGTACTGTAAGAATAAAAATGTTTTCTTTATTTTTTTGTGGTTTTTTTTTTTTAGTGTATTATTTGTGTGAAAAGTATTATAACCCTATTACAGTACAGTACTACATAGCCGATTGTGTTAGTTGGGTACCTAGGCTAACCTTGTTGGACTTATGAACAATTGGACTTATGAATGCACTCTCGGAACAGAACTCATTCCTATGTAGGGGACTTACTGTATTTTGTTCGAAATGGGTTCTCAGGACATTCAGCCCACCTATATTCCAAAGAAATGAAGTGCCACTTTCTAACATCAAATGTCTGATCCTTTGGATTGTTTACTGATCCTTGATAGCTACCCCCAATTTCCTTTTTCGGTGTGGATAATCAAAACCGGACAACGCGGCCAAATACAGTATCATTTCATTTGCTGTGATTTACAGCACGATGTGATACCTATGATTTGGGGGTGGGGGTGTCACATTATTTCCAGTGTGATGTCGGGGTTGGCTACACACCCCTTGGGGCCAAATGCAATTTGGCGCCATCTGGTGGCTGTTAACATTTCCTCTTCGATATCAATAGGGATAATTCTGGGGACTTGGATCGCCGGGGACTTTCAGGACAGCAGCAGCAATGCTAGGCATCCACTAGGGTTAGACTGGACAGGGAGGACCCTGGGGACGTGGCTTCCTCAACAGGCTGGCCCAGCCCCGATGCCCAAAGGAGGTAAGAATTTGAGATTGGCTCACTGTGAATTAGGGGACCATCCGCCATGGGGTTACATCCCAGGGGCTTTACTATGAGATTTTACTGGTGTTTAGAGCTCGGCACAATTCTGCCAGGGCCATCGGACTCAAACTCAAAGAAGCACCACCTGTTAGTCATCAAATAGGAATTTTAAAGGAATTCAAATCTTTAAGATTGCACTTTGAGGACAAAGAAAGGAGACCCAACACACAACTCACACTTCTCAAAATTCCCTTCCTCCTCATGCCCCAGTTCTTGTGCATCTGAGGCTGCTCCAAAAACTCAGACAGCTAAATCCCCCAATTTTTCCCAGCATCACACTTTCTTAGTTTTGCAGGCTAAGCCCTGAACACTTCTCTTCTCTCTTTGTTGTTGTTGTTGTTTTGTTTTTAAAATTCTACTCTCGTGATTCAGCACCACGAATGATTTAGAATCCACTGAGGTCTGAGCACCAGGAGGCATGTGGTAGAGTGGGGCCCAAGGACGGTGAAACACAAGTTAATAAATCTTGTCTGGTCAAGACAGAAACAAAATATGAGGGGCTTACATGCCGTAAGGGAAACACTTCATTTGTTTAAGAGGAACATTCTCAAAAACACTGATTAAAAAACGCAAGTGCTCCTTTTACTCAAGTGGAACTTGAAAAAGAAATGATGCTGTTGGTTTAATCATTATTACTGCTTTCCTTTGTCGGATAGGTTTATTTGTTCATATCAGATACATTGATTTTTTTTCTCCTTCTTTGGGTCCTGGTGATGTGCTATCCCAGCTCAAAGTTGGCTGAAAAGTCTCCTATCCATTTACAAGAAGAGTCAGAAGGAGCAGGTTTCCGGATTTCACTGTCATTACTTTCATTCACATAATAGTGTAATGCATCAAGAGACCAGAGATTGGTTTTTACATTTGAGTTAAGAAATTTTTTTTTTTTAAAGAGATTTTAAAAATGGAACGGGGTTAACAGCGGGGCGCTGGAGCTGGCTCTCATCAGCTTGCTAGATTCAACTGTGCAAATCCCTCCCCAAGTCTGTGTTCAGTGACATTTCCTTGCTAGCTTGAAACTGACCTTGGTGTGAGTGTTTACACCATGGAAATTGGCAAGTGCTGTGACTCAGCAGGCATCCCCCCAGAGAGCTGGTTGTTAAGCCTTTCCAGCACACCTATGACACAGCCGCGGTGCTATACAAAGTGTAACCCACAGACAGGTTTGGATTCACGAAGTATCTGATGAGTGCACCGTGAGATAGGTCATGAAAACATCCAGAGGAAGCATTTAGAAACTTTATAGCAATTCTACAGAGATTCTGTCAGTTGAATCCATTAGAAAGATGACGGCTTGTTTTTTGCATGTTTTTGGTTTTTTAATTTCTTTCTTCTAGTAATTCATTTTTATTGCATTTTACCAAAATGTTGATCTGCAACAGATTGGACATCAAATAAGCAAACAAACTGTCCATCACCAGAGATAGTTTGAGAAGCACCGATTTTAGAACGTTCGCAAATCCAGGGGACAGGGCAGTGGTATTGCACATGAGATTGAGAGACTAGAGAAGTAACTTGAAACTACAGGCTACTTTAGAAAGCAAAACGATGTGGAGAGGCCAAAGGAAAGAAATGTGGGAGGACCTAAACTTGGGACATAAAGGGAGGACTGCACAAATACAGGACGGGAAGAGTAGACTTGTGGTTTTAACGTCAGGTAAGTTGTCTATTTCTGTGAAGGCATGTCTGCATACATGTGTGATATCTAGAATGAGGGAAGGATTGCCTTGCCGCCTTTCTGCCCTCCCTTTAAGGGGAAATGACAGGGTTCTCTGAGGAGAGGAAAACTATGTCTTATAAGGAATGGTTTAAGGAGAGAGGGTGTTTCGTTCGCAAGAGAAGGTAGACGGAGGGGTTTCGCATTATTTCGAAGGCTATTGTGTAAAGGATGGCATGGACTCAGGCCGTATGAGGCCCGCAGGGAAACCACAAAAGGAAAAGCTCAGAGAGGCATAAAGAATACTTTTCTAGGAGTCGGTCGTCCAAGGATGGAATATGGGGCCCTCGCTGGGGAGTGAGCTCTCTGTCTGAGAAGTAGGGACCCATTGACAAGGATGCTAAGAGAGGAGGCCAGGGAGAGTTACCAGCAGCCTGTTGGTAGCATTGAGGAATGTTCTGGCATCCTGGGAGCACATATTGGCACCGATGAAGACAAAACTCTTAATCGAGAAGTTTGCTGCTGCCACTTCTGGACAAGCAGGCCCAGAAGTGCTGAATTTACAATGAACGGTGGAGATCATCCTCCCCGGGGTGACATGCTCCCCAGTCTGGACTGCCCCACCAAACGCCAAACAGATCTGTGATCTAGCTGGAGTCCTTCACATGATAAAAGTACAAACCCAGGTGAAAACAAAGATGATGAGATGGAGAATGAGTCCAGACGCTTCACCTGCCCTTAGATCAACTGAATCACCGGAGAGTCCATCTTTCCTCCATAACACACGCTGTGCTAAGAATTTAATAGACAGGACTTCCCTGGTGGCCCAGTGGTTAAGAATCCGCCTGCAAATGCAGGGGACATGGGTTCGATCCCTGGTCCGGGAAGATCCCACATGCCGCGGAGCAACTAAGCCTGTGCACCACAACTACTGAGCCTGTGCGCTAGAGCCCGTGAGCCACAACTACTAAGCCCGCTGCGACAACTATTGAAGCCCTCGCACCTAGAGCCCATGCTCCACAACAAGAGAAGCCACCGCAGTGAGAAGCCCGTGCACCGCAACGAAGAGTAGCCCTTGCTGGCCGCAACTAGAGAAAGCCCGAGAGCAGCAGCGAAGACCCAACGCAGCCAAAAATAAATAAATTAATTTAAAAGAAAAAGAATTTAATAGACATGGTCTCACGACCCAGATAGATCTCACTAAACCCATTTGTTTGATGGTAAGACTGAGGCTCAGGGTAGGTAACTGACTTCTCTAAGTCATGCAGCTCCTAGATGTTCACAGGGCTTCCAGTCCCACCTCTTCTGTTCAGCCAAACCACCTGTATTCATCCGCCTAGTAAGCCTTCCCTGAAACACCGCGTCCAGTAGAAGATAATGCTCTCCACGAGGAATTCCAGGAAACTGCTCCTAGCTCAGTCCTCTGGGAGTCCTTTGACCCAGAGGACTGAGCTAGGAGCGCAAAGGTCTGGAGGATGAATGCATTTGGAGTGGTCAGCAAGGGGTGCCCAGCTGCAACTTGAAAAATTCTGCAAAAGGAGAGAAACTCCACGAAACAAAATACACATGGAAAAATCGCTCCCTTGTTTCAAAACATTTGCAGCTTAACATTTACAGGCCACCCAAAGTGTGGTGGTCAGCGGTCCGCAGCCTGCTGGCCCCATGGTGAGGAGGCGGTGATCAGAGGGCTGCGGGGACGGGACGCGGGGCTCCTGGGGGGGCCCAGGGCTTCTGCTGGCCTCTGTCCTGGTTAGTTTTGGCTCCAGGTACGTGGCTACGGGACTGATTACCACCAGAGCCATCCGCCACGGAAACCACAGAAACGAGCTAACCTTTCCTCCCTCGAAGTAGAGAAAAGCAGGCTTGTGTGCCGGTGGAGGGGGGCGGAGAGGGATGTGGACGGAGAGGGAAGGGTGGTGTAAGAACTCTTGTAGTCATAAGGCTCACCAGTTGGTAGTTACTAGTATTCCAGACGCTTCCTAATGCCAGACAAATGCCCGGAGCCCAGGCTTGTCTGGCTCAGAGATCTATTCAGCCGATAGCAGCCCGGCCCTGGTGGGGAGAGCAGATCTTTCAGGGAGCAGCCTCCGTGGCTAATCAAACACAGCATTGTTCTCAGAAGGAAGAATGGAAAGGTTTGTTTCAGAAACATAGCTTTTTTTTTTTTTTTTCCTTTTGAGGCACCCGAGTTATTTTAACAAGTTGCTACAAAACTTGGGCTTCCTGAGGTGAGGCTGTCGTGCACAGTGCATGTTCTGTCCCAAACTCCAGGGAGGGAGGGATCCGAAAATTAGTCATTAAAAAAAAAAAACAAAAAAAAAAAACCCCAGGCACTTCATGCCTGGAAATGATGTAACACGCAGCCACTCCTCTGTTAGAACTACAACCAAACAATGCTCGGCGATCGCGGCAGCTGCTCTCCAAATGTCAGCGCCAAGCCCGGCCAAAGGGCTGGAAGGCCACCGAGCCCAGGACTTTGTACGCTACCTTTGTCGCCCACATTTTCCCCAAGCACTCTCAGGACCCTGGCAACAGGTAACGTGGCAACCTTTGCCTTCTAAAACGGCAAGCGGCAGGATTTCAGAGAACAAAAGGATTTTTTGAAAGCCAGCTGCATCTCCCTCGCCACCCCCCTCCCCCTCCCCACGCCCTCCCCCTTCGCCACACCAAGTCTGAGAAAACAAAGTATTGCTGCGGCAGCCCGGCTCTCGAGCGCCCCCTTGTGACCAAGCTCGGAACATCACCGATGTACCTTTCAAGGTACAACTTCAGTCCGAGGCTCGGCTCCCAGGTAAGTCACGCTGGGACGCGGGACGTCCGGGCTGCGTTTGACCATAAAACGCAGAGTGGAAGTCAAGAGTCAGAAGTCTTGCTTTTTAACTTATCACCTCAACAAAAATTTTACCCATGCTGCAGGGTAAGATCTCTGGGTTGAGGTTGCTGACCTTTTTTTTTTTCCAAAGCAGCCGCTAGGGCAACAGTTTTTCTTTCCTTGGCAAGCTGAAAAGCAAAAACTGCTGTGGCCATTTGGTTAGGTGGATGGCAGTGAGGATGAATAGCCAGGAAACTGAGGATTCCTGGTGGGTGGGACTTGCATTTTCCATTTTTATCTAAATTTGTTGGTTGTTTGCAGGAAGCTTGCAGGTAGAAGCATTTCTAATTCCCGTCGCTTGCTTCCGGTTAGTTGATTTGCAAGGATGACTGAGGATTTCCAAACTGCAGACCCAGCTTCCCAGAGGGCGTGCTTTGCAGCCCCACCCTAGCTCTTTTCTCTCTGTCTGGGGCAAACACCCACGAAAATGCCAAGGGCAGTAGTTTTAACCAGCCTTCTTCCTCTCAGGGCTTCTCCCGCCCTCCATGGTCTCTGATTTGGAGGAAGGACTGCAGTTGTGAGCTGCTTAACCAGGCCAGGCGTGAGGGTATCCCTCTTTGTCCCTCTCTGGAAATGTTAACCAGAAACTAAGAAAGGGATTTAGATCAAAGTAACCATTCTCTTCAAAAAGTTCCATTAATTAACTAAATTAAAGGAAGTTAAGTGCTGTTTGGAGGAAAGTCATTTTAGAAGGCCCAGGTCCAGGGACGGAGGTCTAAAGCCTCTAATGTGACCCTTTAATGAAGCTTGGCAGCCAGTTAGTATGAGAATTTGAGGGTTACCCTATGTAAAACCAGTTGTTGCCTAAAATCAGTCATTTCAAAGGAACATCTTGAAAGTAGACAGACATTCAGCTGGTTGTTGCCTTGATCATTTAATAGTAAAGATTAAAAACTGAGGGCTCTGAGTAAGAATCATTTGACCGGTAGCTCAGGTGAGTCATAACCTTCATAGAACTAGGCACAAAGGTTCACAGCAGGATGTTGAGAACGCCTGGCTTACTAATTTGCGAGGCGGGGCCGTTGCTTCCAGCAGGGAATGCCTTCAGGATTTCATGGCTCATTTTCCCAGCCGCTCCAACAGATGCTACTGAGTCATCCAGGCACACAAGTGACTGCCCTGGCAGTGTCATCTGTTAGGATTAAATTTCCATTTGTTCCATGACTTTATGAAGCAATTTCTAACGATTGAATCAGATATACCACTTCCTCTAGGATCTAGGGATTTTTTTTTCTTTTTTAATGTTTGTAACATTATGTGAATTTTTCAGAATTTGTCCCAGCCAAGTCAGCAGGTCTTCCTGGGTTGAATGGACTGTTTACAGGAGGGGAAGATTCAGGACCCAAGGTCAGGGTTACAGAATGAAATAAGGTTTCCTGTTTGGGCAGCGGGTCCCGCCTCCTCAGGTTCGGGCAGACTGGGTCTTGTTGGAAGATAACAGGCCTGGGATACCTGGGGTAGGGATGGTGCCAGGAGTGGGGAAGGACATTTCGCTTTTAAGCTTCTCATCAGCTAGCTTTCATTTCTTGTTAGATGTCACTTCTTAGCAAGACTTGCCTATATTCCCTGTTAGGTGAAATTTTTTATTTTTTCCTGACCAAGCTGAGAGAAAGGAATTAGTTAAGGATGTAAGAATCACAAGGTCAGGCATTGTTGTCCATTGTATTCATGACGACCACAGTACTTGGACCATGCATGGCACGTAGTAGTATGGTGGTAAATACTTGTTCCGTGAAGGAAGGAACAGGGATGAGAAGGGATTTCCTGGAGAAGCAGAAAACGGGACTAATAATTAGGAGAGCAAGGTCACCAGGGTAGAAAGAAAATGAATACTCAGCAAAGCCAGTCTCTGTGACCTTGGATGTTGCAACATAATCTCCCATCACTGATGCCCACTTCTGTTTGGCCTTGGTCAAGTGCTGGCCAAATGCAGCTGTGATTGGCCAGCTTTTGACATGGAGCTAGAACGTGAAAGGCCCACCTCGTATCAGCTGGAAGCAGTTAGTCCTATGGATTATCCACCTAACTTCCTCCACCCTCTCTGCTGGGCTTTATCCATGTGGAGCTGTGATGCTCACTGCCCTTTCCCCAGAGCAGCTGCCTTTCCTCCTCAGTTCCTTCCACTCATTATTTTTTGACTTCTTATTCCTGGTCTAATTTCATGACACCTGTACCATGGACCTGGAAAGCAAGGGAAACCTGGAATGCAATCACACAGCCCAGCAGGACTCTCTGCCATGGGGCTGTGTCTGGGACACACAGCGGACCTCAGGGGGTGCTGAGCTCTGAGGCCAGATGGAGTGGCTGACTGGCTCCAGGTGGGAGCAGGGTCTCGGGCACACACTGCCCACTGGTGTCCCTTGAAACGGTGAGCTGGCCATGCAGAGCGAGGGTGCTGTGTCCAAACCCGGTGAGGTCACGTCTCATGATGGTCCATCGGGCTGAGTCCTCACTGAAACCTCTGGCTGGATCGATCAGGAGCCTCTGCTCTCTGGCCAACACCCTGGGCTTCGGAGAGAAGGCAGACCTTTGTGTCAAATCAGCCTGGTGCTGCTGCCCTGTGGACAGAGGGCTTGGCGGGCTGGCTCCACCTGGAGCAGAGCTTCTGCATCAGGCAAACTGGGGGAAACAGGATATATGAGGAAGCAAAGAAGAAAGAAAATGTATCCAGCATGTCTTCCTGTCAGTTGGAGCACGATGAGAAATAATTACCTGTGTCTGGAGAGCAAGGCATGTAGGGGGGCCTGATCTGTGCAGTGAGGCAGTTAATTATTCGTCCGACTCCTTTCCGCTTTCCTCCCTGAAACCCCCCTCCTCAAAGGAAAAACAGGACAGACTTTGTGGGTTAAGCTGTGGAATACAGTCTACCAGCCCGCTGGGCCCAGAAAGGACACCAGCCCCTGACTGACTCTCAGATGACAGGATCAGTGCTTCAAAATGACACCTCATTATCCAACTGTGTCACTGACAGATGAGGACACAGGTCCAGAGAAGAACTTGGCCGGGGCCCCCCAGTTTTCTTCTGTCTGCACCACACAGCAAACACCATCAGACTTTACAGTGGGTTCATAAAGGTCCACTTCAGACTGCATTCACAATTCCACTGTACAGTTGGGTTTTGGTCATTTGCCAGAATTAAATAAAAATATCAAGGAACCCTCCTACACTGTTGGTGGGAATGTAAATTAGTACAACCACTATGGAGAACAGTATGGAGTTTCCTGAAGAAACTAAAAATAGAACTACCGTATCACCCAGCAATCCCACTCCTGGGCATATATCTGGAGAAAACCATAAAAAAATCAAAAAGACACATGCACCCCAATGTTCATTGAAACACTGTTTACAATAGCCAAGACATGAAGCAACCTAAATGTCCATCAACAGAGGAATGGATAAAGAAGATGTGGTATGTATATGCTATGGAATATTACTCAGCCATAAAAAAGAACGAAATAATGCCATTTGCAGCAACATGGATGGACCTAGAGATTGTCATACTGAGTGAAGTAAGCCAGAGAAAGACAAATATCATGTGATATCACTTATATGTGGAATCTATTTTTTTTGGCCATGCCACATGGCTGGTGAGCTCTTAGTTCCCTGACCAGGGATTGAACCCAGGCCCACGGCAGTGAAAGCACGGAGTCTTAACCTCTGGACCACCAGGGAATTCCCTGTGGAATCTAATTTTTCAAAAATGACACAAATGAACTTATTTACAAAACAGAAACAGACTTACAGTTACCGAAAACAAACTTAAGGTTACCAAAGAGGAAACATGGTGGGGAGGGATGAATCAGGAGTTTGAGATGAACATACCCACACTACTATATATATAAGATAGATAACCAACAAGGGCCTACTGTATAGCACAGGGAACTCTACTCAATCTTCTGTGATAACCTATAGGGAAAAGAATCTGAAAAAGAATGAATATATATATATGTATAACTAATTCACTTTGCCGTACACCTGAAACTAACACAACATTGTAAATCAACTCTACTCCAATAAAACGTTTTTAAAACTCCCAGCAAACTGGTGAGGCCAGCACTAAAATCTGTCAGTTTACTCTACCTACTGCCCACCAGCATCCTCATTCACTGTGTTTCCTGGAGCCAGGTGCCTGGCCCTATAATCCCAACTCCACAAGTGACTGGAGGCAAGAGAGTTTGGGTTGCCCACCTTCTGCAGCATGGGGTCCGATTGGAACCTGGGTTCTTCTCATCTAAGCCTCCTTTCTCTTCTTTTTTTAAAAAGGAATTCCTTTATTTTTTAAAAAATTATTTATTTATTTTTGGCTGTGATGGGTCTTCGTTTCTGTGCGAGGGCTCTCTCTAGTTGCGGCAAGCGGGGGCCGCTCTTCATCGCGGTGCGCGGGCCTCTCACTATCGCGGCCTCTCTTGTTGCGGAGCACAGGCTCCAGACGCACAGGCTCAGTAGTTGCAGCTCACGGGCCTAGTTGCTCCGCGGCATGTGGGATCTTCCCAGACCAGGGCTCGAACCCGTGTCCCCTGCATTGGCAGGCAGATTCTCAACCACTGCGCCACCAGGGAAGCCCCCTTTCTCTTCTTTTCAAGAGCTGCCTTATACTTCTGTCATTAAGATTCTCCTTTGAACCCTCACGAGAGCACTGTCCAAAAGCCTTTTTCTGAATCTCTTGGTCAAACGTGCTTGGAATTCAGAACTTTTTGGATTGTAGAAAGCTGATTTGCATGACACACCCTGGGGGGCCTGGGTACTCTAACCTGTCTGTCTGCAGGAAAAGGTGAAACAGTCACACTGCAAGTAGTTGCAAGGTCAGGTTTTGGCCTGTGGCTTTCAGAGCTGCAGCTGAAGGATGGTGGTCACCCACCCCTTCAGGTGCCTGGTGCGTCAGAGCCCCCGCCAGGGGCCTCCTCCTCCAGGGCATCTCTGGTCCTGGACGGAGCTCTGTCCCAGCCTGGCCCAGGAGGAGGATGGGGGATGGGTAGTGACTGGGAGGTGGTGGGCTTGGCCTGGTGGGTGGGCGAGGTTTCTACATCTTTACGGAAAAGAGGAATCCGATTTCAAATTCGATATTACTTCTGACATTGTCTCTCTTTCCTCGACCATGTGAGTTCTGGGTGTTCATTGGTTTGTCACTGTGTTTCACACACCATCGGCAGAAGCACCTTTGTTGGTTTTTGTTATAATGGTAACAGGGGTACTTGTAGGGGCTTTTAACTGGCCTCTTCTCACAGTGTGGAATGCTGTCTATATAAATTACAGAATGCGTAGTCTGAAGATTAACGCTTGGAGATAAACACTTCATATCTGCCAGGTTGTGTGCTTGTGTGTGTGTGTGTGTGTGTGTGTGTGTTGTGAGCCATCCCTTCCATCATTCTCTTCCGCATTCTCATCCTGTACCCTAAAACTATGATCTGACTTCACAGCCAAAGAGATAAAAGTAACATTCTTCTTGGCCCACCGGACTTTGTACTGACGGGAGGGTGATTCCACGCTAGGTCCCGGCTGGCTGCAGCGCTAGTTTGATGCAGCCCAGGACACTCACCTAAAAGTTGATCCCTAAGGGCATTCCTCTTTCATTAAAGCTCTACCCAGGACACAGTTGGAAAATCATTTTCAGAACACAAGTTTTTATCCCACATTTCCAATCCAAGAGATAACAGAGAGACTCCATGTAAAATAGCTTGAATTAAAGAGTAAACTGTTGTGTGGCTAGACATGTCCGTGAACTGTAGACAGAAATAGATCAAGCACTAGAATTTTTTTTTTTTTTAATCTAGAACAAGCCCCTCACTGCCTCCTGTTGTGGATTACATTTTATTTTTCAAAAGGAACCATGGATAGTAAAGCGAAGTCATTTTGATTCTTTTGGATTTCTACTGTCGTAGGTGAAAGGTTTTATTAATCAATTCTTTGAAAAACCAACTATACCCACTGCAAATCTACCAAATGAGAGGATGTTAAGCTATTCAGTGGGCTGTATGTTTGGGACCTTGTTTGGAATTTCAAGCTCATGTTACGGGACTGGCCCGTGGTTGCAATTTACACCATTTATCAGTAGGATTGCCGAAGTGCTGAGGTGCCGGAATGCGGAAACACTGGAGGAGACCAGCGCTGGCCTTTGGATCAAAATTAATTACCAATAAAGAGTTAGGAAATTGATCACAGGGAAGGGAAGCATGTTAATGGCCACCGCTCAAAGGTTCAGCCCCTTTCAGTTACTGATAACCTTGCAACGTCTCCAGATAAAAGCCAGCCTTGTCACCCCCAGGCACCTGGCTGAGAGGTAATAAAACTGTTGCCTTATCTTCTAAGTGTGGAGTTGGTTTAACCTCAGCCCGAGGTAATTACAGTAAACTGAAATTGCCTGTCGTTTACAAAAAAGGGACGGCGTAAGGCGGGAGATGGTGTTTGTCTCTCTCCTTGGATTTTAAAAAGAAAGCGAGCGAAACAGCCAGAAGTTTTCCAGGGAGTGAGAAAACAGCCCAGCTTGGCCACCCTCTCCTGGGGGTAACGGACTGCTGGCGGCTCAGGTCCCCCTGATGATCTGAAAAAGAGGCTCAAGCTGATGAAAATCTAAGCAATCTTCTTAGGAGTCTGTCCTTTCTAAATGTAAATGACAGAGTCGGAGCCCTGCTAGGGAGGGCAGGAAGTCTCAGTCTTACCGAGTGACTCATTCAGTGCTGTTAGCTCCAGCAGCTGGATAAAAAGTTTTAGCAAAAGCAGCAACAAATCTACTTTAAATACTAGCACAGTAAGGAAATTCCTCTCTTTCAGGCCGAATGCCATCCACACAAAAGAGCTCCTGTCGACATCTCATTTACAATCTGCCCCCAGGACACAGACAGGACCATTTCAATAAACCCGGCTCAGAAACACCTATTGTTCAAAATCTTCAACTACCCACAGGCTACCACCACTCCCTATTGTTTTGTAAAAGAAAAGATTTAGAAGGAGCCAGATTGGGACCTGGAAGCTCTGAAAAGAGGAAGGAATAAAGTCCCTTTGACCCGATGCTGTTGGAGAACGTGCATGAAGAATAAAGTTAATGGATTTTCATTTTTACAAGAAGTGCATAAGCAACGCCCGCTCCCTTCCTGAACTAGTGATCGGGGATTCTAAAAGCAGTGCCAACTTTGTAAAGAAGTTAACTCCTGCCATCGGGTTTGGCACCTGAAAAGTCAAAGGCTCTACTTACCCTATTCTCTGTCTTACAAAAGCCCTGATGGCAGCCGCAGCAAAGCACCAGGTGAGTATTCGATCTGGGTTGTTTCCTTGGGATTTATAGCTTGACTGTCCTTTCTAAGTAGGATTTTGAGGCTCGCTGCAGAACCTACCCCCCGCCCCACGATGAATGGTTTCCTCCTTTTCAACACCACCATTTTGCTCCCTCTTTCAGTAAAACCTGACCACTTTCTGCAATTACATAATGTAGCCTTTAGACGCTTTTTCTTCAGATAGGCCTCAAATGAAGAAGTACATTTGTGTTGACCAAACAAAATGGGCATTTCTCAGAGACTCAGTGTCTTTACCCTCCTAGTAGATCTTCAAGTTCACTTTCCCTATCTTAGCAAGTAACTCCTTTTTCTACCCAGAGTTCAAGCCACAACTCTGGGCATCACCTCTAATTCCTTTGGGTCCTTCCCTCCTATCTCTTAAGTCCTTCTGGAACCCTTCCACATCCTACAATCTACCTTTCTGCTTCCCTAGATGCTATTGTTTCCTCTCTGGAGGATGACAGCAACTTCCTACCTCAGCGTTCCTCAAACTACTTGTTGTGACTTAGTAACGGGTCACGAAATCAGTTGAGGTGGGTCATGCAGTTTCACCATTAAAAAAAAAAAAAAAAAAGGAATAGATTAGAAAACGTCAGAGTGCATCAAACAAAGGAAAAGTAAGTTTGGTTTCGGGACGCTTGTGTCAGTGTGTGTCCCGAGATCTGTGTACATTCTGGGTTAACAGGTAGAATGTATCTTGTCTGTCAGGAGTTTGAGAAATACTTTTCTAATTGGTCTCACGGGCTCTGTCTTGTCCCTGGCTCCAAACTGTTATACACGCTCAGAGCAGGAGGGGGAGATTATGAACGGATCCAGCTGACAGCTCTGCCCTCGGGATAAAGACGTGGGTCTGGGGCTTTGGAGATTCTAATTACTTAGTTCCTCCTCATCCTTTCAGGTTTCAGAACTCCACGTCCTCCCGACCACTTTTCCTTTTAGCTGTTCAAGCCACCAAGTTCCCTGGCCTTTGCAGATGGAATTTCCCTATAGGAACGTTCTGTCCTCTTTCTCCTTCAGGTATCAGCTGAGGTGTCGCCTTTTCCAGGAAGGCTTCCGGAAGTCCCTCTAAATGCCTCCTCTTAGTTCTCATGAGAACCCCTCACGTTTTATCTGACAGAGCACTTATTGCATCATGATTATCTTCTCAGTTCCTTACAGAACTTTAAGCTCCAAGGGGCAGCCAGTAAATATTTGTTGGGGGTAAATAGTGTGCATCGAATGTGTCACATCTTACACAGTTCACACTTCCTTCCTACAAACCCATTTGAATAGTTATAAAATATCGTATCTCTATTTCTCAAAGCTTTAGTTTTCATTCTTTTACACTGAAGTGTCTCCTGTTCATTTGCTCTTCAAACACAACCTAATTAACTTCCGAATTCACTGGACTCCTCCTCTTAAAAATCAAAATAATAAAATGCGGGGAAAGCTGTTGTACTGCTGGCTGGTCACTCACCCTCTCTGAGCCTCAGATAATACAGAGGAGCAGAGCTCAATGACCTCTAAGATCTCTTCCAGGCTACCACTCTGAACCTCTGGCTTGCACTTTCTAAGGACCAGAGAGGTTAAGTGACTTTCCCAAGGTGAAACAGCTCTCTAGTGGCAGGATATTGTCTGTCTTTGTATAGATTTTTAACAGCAAGCCGCAAACAAAAAAATCTTCTACCCAGAAATCGGTAGTGCCACTAAAAAGTGTGCCTGAAAGAAAATCATAAAATTAAAGAAGGGACTTCCCAGGTGGCGCAGCGGTTAAGATTCTGTGCTCCCAATGCCAGGGGCCCAGGTTCGATCCCTGGCCAGGGAGCTAGATCCCACAACTAAGGAGCCCTTGAGCTGCAACTAAAGGAGCCCATCTGCTGCAACTAAGACCCAGCGCAACCAAATAAAACAAATATTTTAAAATAATAAATAAATAAAATTAAAGAAATAGGGGACAAAAAAACCCAAAAGCCAACAGCATTCATAACGGATTCCTGCCCAGGCAGGTCCCAGCATTTTAAAAAAACAATCTTGCTGTTAGATGCAGAGATGTTCAGATTTCCTTTTAAAAACTGGAAGTGAAAAATTCAAGAATCTTTTGCATCCTGACCCCTTGTAGAGGCCCTTCTGCAGAGGCACAGATGGACACAGCCTTCCTCAAGGTGCCGATTCGAGCATCCCCGTGGCTTTTTTAGTGCCGAGGCCCCCGTGCCTTGATCTGATGCCACTCTGAGGACCAAAGCTGTAACTCACCAGGATGAGACTTGTCCTCAGTTCTGGTACCCCATCCCCCATCCCTCCCGGCCAGGACCACCTCGCAGTCCCTGCTTTCATGGACAGACTTGTGTTATTTCCTTAGTTACAGAGTTTGGGGTTTAGATAACCTGCTCTGTAAAACAGAAAGTCAACAAACCAGAAATAACACCCCTTTAGGGAAAAAAAGAAACAAAAACAATAGCTATACTACTTTTTCCCCCTATGTTATGTGCTATGTTTTATTCTATAATGTAAGTCAGCGTGTACATTTGTTTTATTTGTTGCTTTTTCCCCTCTAAACAGACCAGCAGTAGCTTGCCTTCATTTGACGGAAAATTTGTCGCTTTCTACTGCAACTTTGTATAAAACCACTATGTATGTGAGGACCCCATGTACACCAAGTCGTTATAGCCAAGCCGTGGGCTTATGGAAGATTTTTACTTTATTTTTTGGGCTTCTTGGAATTTTTCTGATTTAAAAAAAATGAATATGTGTTACTATTGTAATCATAAAAAAGTACAAATGTCAAAATAAAGACCAGATACACTATTATTTCTACACTGCTATGATGCCTGACTAAATTAAAGTTTTATTTTTACCATATATGTTGCCGTGTATTTTGTCTTTTTTTTTAACCATTTGTTTTTGAAGGAAATTATATACAACTGCCACATTAAAAAAAAAATAACAAAAACCTCTTAACACTGTTGATATTTTACTGTCTTTAAAAGCTTTAGGGACACGGACTTTGCAGACACAGCCAAACACTGGCATATAACTCCTTTACCACCTGGCTGCAGTGTGAATTATTAGTTTCTCCTGACATTTTCACACCTAACAACTTATTTCCAGAATATCATCTTTTTTCATGCCTTTATGCCTGTGGCAAGTGTTGTTTGCTTTCTCATAACCACCCTCCTTGCTAACAGGGCCCTTCCAAGCAGCCATGACTTTTTGGGGAGGTGGGCCCCTCCCTAGATTTGGAGGCTGAATCTTCATTGTTCTACAAGACAGGGATGAGGAGGGAATTCTGATGCGAGTGCTTCATGGCAAGTTTACCTCCCTTTTTAAAGTGACACAAGTCAGGGACATCCCTTTTCTTCCCCCGGACATTGTCATCAGCAAGGGATACCCTGAACTGTGGCTGCCATCTGGGGACCACAAGGAGCCCCTACTCCAGAAGACAGAAGGATGGCACGAAGCTGATTTTGGTACATTCATTGGCTGCCCTACCTCTAGACTTGCTATTATTGGAGAAAATAAACGCCTTTACCATCTAAGTCACTCTAATTTTATTTATCTATTTTATTTTATTTTTGGCTGTGTTGGGTCTTCGTTGCTGCACGTGGGCTTTCTCTAGTTGCGGCGAGCGGGGGCTACTCTTTGTTGTGGTGCCCGGGCTTCTCATTGCAGTGGCTTCTCTTGTTGCGGAGCACGGGCTCTAGGCGCGTGGGCTTCAGTAGTTGCAGCACGCAGGCTCAGTAGTTGTGGCTCGTGGGCTCTAGAGCACAGGCTCAGTAGTTGTGGTGCACGGGCTTAGTTGCTCCGTGGCATGTGGGATCTTCCCGGACCAGGGCTCGAACCCTTGTCCCCTGCATTGGCAGGCGGATTCTTAACCACTGCGCCACCAGGGAAGTCCACTCTAATTTTATTTTTAAAAATTTTACTGATTTGCTTATTGATCTGTTTGGCCTGGCACTTATGCAATGACTTTACAGATGCTAAGCCTCCTTCCTGGCTTGGAAAACTCCTGTTCATGCTTCAAGATTTTGTGTTCTGTGAGCCCCTCCTACAGATGTTCCTATAGAATTCATCACACTTTGCTCGTTCCTGTTATGCTGATGCTCTGGTATGAAAGCAGAGGGAAATTAGTGATCAGGTAGATCTTTGTTTCCTATTATACTTATTTGTTGGATTAGATGATTCTGTATGGCAAATGCTATTATACAAGATCTCACCAAACCAGACTGTCTGTATTTCAAAGAGGTGCTCAGCCATGGTGGCCCAGCTTCCTCCAGTGGTGTCCAGAAAAGGCAGTGCCTTGAAGGCAACCAGACCTGGTGAAATCCTGACCTGCCACTTACTGGCTGCAGGACCTCAGATGACTCAGCTCTCATCTCATTTCCTCATCTGTTGAGTTTGGGTAACAGCCTCGGTAACCTCACAGTGTCATGAGACGGATGATGTAGTTAATATGATGTAAGGGGACATGGTGTGGCACTTATATCTCAAACACAGGAAGGAGGCTCTCTTTTCTTTCCTTCCTACGTTATTTGTTACAACAAAATTCCAATAATACAAAAACCATCTAGAAAACTCCCGAGGAGATTTTACTGGAGGTGGGGAGATCCTATCCTTTTCACATGTTGGGGTTTCTACAGCATGAAGAGCCCTACGCAGAAGTTCCGTGTGTGAGAGCACATTTTAAGATACCTGTCCCTAGTGCTTAATGTTAAAATTTCATCTCATCCCTCTGGTCTCAGCTCATAAATCCTCTCCTTAGAGAGGCCTTCCTTCACCACCCAGCTTCGAGCCGCCCCACATTCTGCCCTCCCAGCCATGGAGCTACCTACTGAGGGGAGGAGATGCGGGGAGAAAATAAAATGGCCTGTGAAGGTGTTGCATCTTTCCTAAGCTCAAGCCCTCCCCTCGGGTTGGGAGTTGTGGCTTGCCCGGTCCATCTTTATCAGCTTTGTGCCATTGTACCCCATCCCACCCTCTGCAGCCCCCATCTCCTTAAATCACACGGATGACTGTTCCCAGCCCCTGCTGTCTTTGTATCTTGGAAAATGCAGAAATTGCCACGAATTTCTGCGGTCTTGCGGGATGGATCCCTGTCAGTGGTTTAAAACTGTCTTCCTACTTTCTATATTACCAATCAGTTCAGAAGAGACAAAAACAAACCCAAAGCATTTTCAAGTATGTTTTCCTTTGCCCTCGTGGTCAACGGTAATAACTTCCAGCTAGAGGGGGCTGGAGGGCAGGATGTGAATGGGACCGGCTCACTCTGTTTAAGTTCAAGTACTTGAGAATTTAAAAGCACAGACCCTCTCCAAGCACTGCTTAAGGCCTGTCAACTAAATCTCCCTAGTTTGCCAAAGTAACTAGGTAGGATACTAGCCCTAAAATGATGCACTTAAATTACTAAAAATGATGCACTTAAATTACTAAAAATGATGCACTTAAATTACTAAAAATCAAGCAAACAGCAATAACTTTGCTTTCCATGCCTGAGAGGCAATAATGCATGATATTTCAGAATATAAGTTTTGGAGGCAGACCTAGAGAAGTCTGTTTAATCTGTTTAAACATCAGTTTTTTACTATGTAAAATGGGAATAGTAACCCTTGCAGGCTTGGTGGGAGGATGAAATGAAGTAATACCTGAGAAATGCTCAGAATATTACCTGACACATAGTAAGTGCTCAATAAATAGTACATGGTAACAACAACATCAACCATTTCATAAGGGAAATCCCTTTTTGTCTTAGCAGCTAGTAAGCCGGGTGTACCCCTGCTCCTGTGCAAAAGGCCTGTGAAACTCTGAAGCTATACCTGTACACAGATGTGATCCGATGATGCCATCTCATCTCCATGGCAACCAGGTGTCTCAGTTATCTAGTCTGGTGCCAGGTAAGGGGTAGGCGATGAAACAAACTGAATCTCAGGCTAAAACTCTATTGTTCAGTACATCCACCAGCAGTGCTCCTGTTACAGACACACTCAAAATTCTGATTTCATGTGACCTTTACATTCACGGTTTTAGTCCTAAAAGTACTTCAGAAACATGGACCATCTCAGACATACTTTTATTTTTAGTTACTTCCCAGATGTTTACCTGAGATAAAAATAAGCAAAACAACCAAAGCTTTTCTACTAAACATATCTCAATGTCTGTCATTTTAGTCCATTTTTCTATCGCTAACCTAAGGATAGATTAGAAAGTATGTTGTCAAAAAAATTTTTTTGAGCTTAAGAGAATGGTTGGCAGCACGTTATTTTATAAGTGATATTGGATATAAGATTTAAAAAAGCATTCTGGAGAACGGAGTAAAGGAAGCAATATTGGTTGAAAGGGCCCAGTGCCTGGTACACTTAGGGAGTATGAATTTATGAATGAACGGAATGCTTGGAAATGCCAGAAGTCTTTGGAATTCCAGGTCCATAAATGAGTAGGTCTGTGACCTAGGGCAATGCGCTTAACTACTTTCTGTTCATTTTACAACAATCTGTAGGAGCAGCACCAGCCGTAGTAGTAACAATTTTTACTTTTTTGGCAGCCAGCTGAGTAATTTTTCCAAACCACAACTCTTCCTGGAGCAGCATAAATTGAGCTGGCCTTTGGCTGATACTGAGCTGGGGCTCTGGGGATACCACAAAATGTTTTATCAAATTTGCATAAAGTTGCAAATTTAAGCAAAATAGGAGGGAAAAATGCTGTAAAAATTCATAGGGCCAGAGGGAGTGTTCTCTAATCATCTAGTTACACACTTCCCCTCCCAACTGCCCCCCCAAACACTCATAATATTTGATATAAAAATAATATGGCGACATACAGCTGCAATAAAAAGGAACTATTCTTCCGACACAGCTCAGGGTGAAGCTAAGTAGATTTTAAAAGTGATTAGAGTCAAACGTAATTTGGAGAGGAGACAGAATATAGTTTGTTTAAATGATGCACAAATTAACAGTTGTTAATTTTGGTGGTTTTTGAGTAAATGAGTGGGAGAATTGGGACTGGCAGGTCTAATGTTACCCCAGTAAGTGCCTGTTAGGGGTCTCTATTTTCTTGGATAGAAGCTTTCTTCTAGAGAGAAAGAGTTCAGAAGCACTGAATAACTAGGCTCCAGAAGGACCCTGCTTGAATTTGGAGCAGGGAGGAAAGCAGGGTCACAAGCAGATAATCTCCGGGAGCTGCTGGAGGATTGGCCTTGGAAGCATCCAGGGGAGGAGAGGAAAAAATCCAAGGGCGATCTTGGCCGGTGGAGGAGGTCGGGGCGGAGATAACAAGTCTGGGCAATAGGAAAGGGAGGCAATGGGTAAGGGGAGGCCAAGAAAACATTTTTCATTGCTTTGTCTGAGGCTGAGGCAGCCCTGAGCACAGCTGTGAAGTAGGTCAAATTTCTTGTGTCTTTCTCTCCCTAGGGCATCGGAGACCTGCCACCACCATGCTGTTCCCCGGTCACTCAGTTCCAAATTTATGAGATTGCCTCAGTCCCTTAGGTATTTGTTCTCTGAAAGGTAAAAATGTAGCTAGTCTGATAAAATAATGCATTGGAGGATGGCTGGGGGGCAGGGGAGGGGGGATTGCATTTTTAAAAGAATTCTTGCAAACATTTCCTTCCTCCAGAGTAATAAATATGTGTTTAAAAAGAGGGTCTCTGACGAACTTATGGTTATCAGCAGGGAAAGGTGGGGGGGAAGGGATAGTTAAGGAGTTTGGGATTGACATGTACACACTGCTAGATTTAAAATGGGTAACCAACAAGGACCTACTGTATAGCACAGGGAACCCTGCTCAATATTATGTAACAATCTAGATGGGAAAAGAATTTAAAAAAAGAATAGATACATGTATTAGGGGCTTCCCTGGTGGCGCAGTGGTTGAGAATCTGCCTGCTAATGCAGGGGACATGGGTTCGAGCCCTGGTCTGGGAAGATCCCACATGCCGCGGAGCAACTAGGCCCGTGAGCCACAACTACTGAGCCTGCGCGTCTGGAGCCTGTGCTCCGCAACAAGAGAGGCCACGATAGTGAGAGGCCCGCGCACCGCGATGAAGAGTGGCCCCCGCTTGCCGCAACTAGAGAAAGCCCTAGCACAGAAACGAAGACCCAACATAGCAATCAATCAATCAATCTATCAATCTTAAAAAAAAAAAAAAGAATAGATACATGTAATATATGTATAACTGAATCACTTTGCTGTTCACCTGAAACTATCACAACATTGTTAATCAACTATACTCCAATATAAAATAGTTTTTTTTTTTTTTTTTAAAAAGAGGGTCTCTGTAAAGTCTGCCTTAATTCCAAGGAGGGTCTAAAATTGGGAATTTCTGACTGCTAATAGACCTACAGTGGCAGTAAACAACTTTCCGCGACTTTCAAATCATAATTAAGCCTAGAAGGGGAAGAACTAAATTGTATACTTTACCTGTTACAGGTGTGGAATTGTGCTGAGTACTTTTTACATATGATCATCATTCCTTTTTACAGAGTTGGAGACCCAGGTAAAGTTCAGAGCAGCTCGTAACCTGCCTGCAGCCAACGGCATATTCCAAAGGTGGCTAAAACAATATTGTCCATCCCACATGGTCTTCTAGAACAGGGGTCAGGAAAGTCCTCTATAAAGAGCTGTACAGTAAATATTTTTGATTTTGCAGACCATGCAGTCTCTGTCCCAAACACTCAACTTTGACATTGTGGCAAAGCCAGAAACAATATATAAATGCACAAACATGGCTGCCTTGGAGAGGTGAGCCTGATTTGTTCCAAGGGTCATAATTTGCCAACCCTGCTCTAGAACTTTGCCACTTCCCATGGTGAGGTGGAGTCTGATACCCCTCCCCTTGAACTTGGGGAAGTGTGTGATTTGCTCGTGACCGAGAGAGTAGGAAGGAACTGACAGTGCATGACCTCCAAGGCTAGATCAGAAAAGGTGATGCTGTTTCTCCCTTAGTCCCTGGGACATCTGCCTGCTTGGAGCCCTGAGCCGCCACAGAAGCATCCAATTTTCCTGAGGCCGCCGTGCTGTAAGGAAGCCCAAGTCAGCCACGTAGAAAGACCACATGAAGAAGCCTGGAGACTCTTAAGAAGAGGGAGAGGTGTTCAGCAGCCCCCAGTGATCCATCTCTCCACCCACCCAACTGCAAGCTTGGAAGAGACCCTGAGCCAGAACTACCCAGCCGAAGCTCTTCCCAAATTCCTGCCCCATAGAAACTGAGAAATAATAACACGATTGCTGTGGTTTTAAGGCACTAAACAAAAAACTTAGAACACTGTCCCAAAACTAGTGAGTGGCAGATATGGGATTCAAACCTAGGTTGGCTTGACATTCTATTACATGATCATTAATCATTCTATTACATGATTGCTTACAGCAGCCTTTTTAAAAACTGGTGCTAAAATATATGTAACATAAAACTTACCGTGTTAACCATCTTTAAGTGTACAGTTCAATAAGTACATTCACACTGTTGTGCAACATATCTCCAGACCCTTTTCATCTTGCAAAACTGAAACTCTACCCATTAAACAAGAGCTTCCCCTCCCTCACCCCCAGCCCCCGGAAACCACGCTTCTACTTTCTGTCTCTATGAATTTGACAACTCTAGGTCCCTCTTATACTGTAAGTGGAATCATACAGTGTTTGTGATTTTTGTGACCGGCTGATTTTACTTAGTATATACATGTGTGTATTTTATATGTGTATATTTTAAGCCCATGTTGGGTAGTGGGTCTGACCAGCGAGCAGCAAAGGTTTGTCAAAGAAAAATGTCAGAGACCCCAGGTCTTATAAGTCACAGATTCAAGGTCCCAGGGGGGACTTTGCATCAGCAGTTACTCTGACAGTGACAATTCAGTGTCCTGCCTCTAAAGGGCTTTGAAGACAGAGGAACCCATGAATCAAGAACAAGATAAGGCTGTTTGCTTTGTTTCAACTTGCTGGCTGACTTCCTTCTCAGAGCCATGCCTTGAGGATGAAATCATTTTCTACCACACAGCCCCTGCAAAGACCGTCAAACACAAGCCCTCACTGTCTGCTCCTTTATTTCCTCTGGGTCCAGGGTGTGTATTGACTTGGTGGAATGTCTGTGACTTGCTGTAAATTGTGTATCAAGCAAAAAACTTTCTGCAGGGAGTCGGCTCTTGGGAGGGTGAGCCTTAAATGCTGCTTCTTGCTTATAGAGACTAAGCCTCAGCCTGCGGGGGCTTCTTTGACCTCCTCCACCTTCCTTCCATCCCTGACCTAAGACCAAAAGGCAGACCTGGGCCCAGGTGCACACGGTGACAGTCCCAGCTTGGCCTACCCTTCCCTATGCCTGCCCTGATTGCGCCTGGCCCACCTGTTAACACAGAGAAGTGGAGATAAGGTCTTTAAAGAGGTGATTAAGTTAAAATGAGGTAAAATGAGGGTGGGCTGGAATCCAATAGGACTGGGTCCTTATAAAAAGAGAGAGAGAGAGACACCAGGGGCGTCTCACAGAGGAAGGGTCAGGTGAGGATGCAGAGAGGATACAGCCGTCTGCAAGCCAACAAGAGAGGCTTCAGGAGAAACAGCCTGCCTACACACCTTGACCTCAGACTTCGAGGCCCCAGAACTGTGAGAAGGTACGTTTCTGTATTTCTGTTGTTTAAGCCACCCAGTCTGTTGTGGTAGTTTGTTACAGCCGCCCGAGCAAATTAATGCACCAACAGAAAGTTCATAGCCTGGAGGCTGGGACTTCAGCCCAGAAAAGTTCTGAAGGTAATCATTGGAAACTCAAAAGGCAAGAAGGCTTTGAGTAGAGTTCCTCTTTCTGCATCTTTCACAAGCGCCTGCTGGCAGGTTTGGGAGGCGGTGCTGGTGGCCGAGCCTGGGGTGAGCACTGACCTGGGGTGAGGCCCAGTGGGGAGCCTGGAGACTCCTGGCTCAGAGGGAGAGGCACCAAGGCGCTAGATTCTAGAAAGTCTGGCAAGCGTCGGGAGACTGAGTGGGTGTTTGGGGCCTGGTCTAAGAGGCACTTGGCTAACTCCCTCCCTCGGGGCTCCTGCCTTCCTCTCCCCACTACCCCGTCCTCTCTCCCTGCAAGATGCTTCATTACCAGGAGAGTCCGAAGGAAGGATTGCATCATGCAAATCCCGATACGGTTTCGGTTTTTCTTGTGTGGGAAGGGCACTGTGATATAGGAGGGTAAGCAGCTGTCGGATGGCGGGGGTGGTGAACAGAATGAAGGCCCCTAAAGATGCCCACGTCCTAATGTTCAAAATCTGTGCATATGTTCCCTTCCATCGCAAAGGGGGATTTCAGATGTGATTAAGTTAAGGGTCTTTTTTTTTTTTTTTTTTTGGCCATGCCACGTGGCACGTGGGATCTTAGTTCCCAGCCAGGGATTGAACCCGTGCCCCCTGCAGTGGGAGCGTGGAGTCTTAACCATTGGACCGCCAGGGAAGTCCCGATGGTCTTAAAATGGAAAGATTGCTCTGGATTATTTAGGTGGGCTCAACTGGGGTGGGCCAATGAAATCACAAGGATTCTTCTAAGAGGGTTAGTCAGAGAAGAAGAGGTGACTCTAGAAGCAGAGGGGTGTGTGTGTGTGTGTGTGTGTGTGTGTGTGAGTGAGAGAGAGGGAGAGGTTTGAAGATGCTACTCTGCTGCTGTTTTTGAGGACAGAGGAAGGGGCCACGAGCCAGGAAGTGCAGGCGTCCTCTGGCAGCTGCAAAAGGTAGGAAACCGATTCTCCCCTGGAGGCTCCACAACGGATTGCGGCCCTTGCAGACCCATTTTAGACTTCTGATTTCCAGAACTGTAAGATGACTGGTGTTGTTTTAAGCCCTTAAGTGTGTGGTAATGTTACAGCAGCAATAGGAAATCAACACAGGTGGTAAGGATGAACGTCCTTGAACAGCTGCTATCGCATTTCAACATGCAGAGATACGTGCCCAGAAATGAAGTCACAGACAAAGCTAAGGCTTCCATCAGTTAAAATCGTAGTTTTCAAAGGTGGTCCCCAACCAGCGGTGTCAGCAGCACCGGGAACCTGTGGGTCAAGTTCTCAGGCTCCACCCAGACCCAGGATTCAGAAGCGCTGGGGGTGAAGCCCAGCAATCTGTGTTTTTAAAAGCCCTTCAGGTGATTCTGATACACACTAAGGTTCACCTTCAAAATAAGTGACCTGGGCTGGTTCTTCAGGAATGAAGGGTACTCGTGGACCCTCGGATGTGTGTGTGTTCCTAACGAATCTACAGTTAAACTTGTTTCCTGGTGTACACTGCTTGGCTTGGAATCTGGGAATGATGGGTACAGTTATCCCTCCAAGATGGGCTCTGCAGGGAAATGTGGGAGAAGGGTGGCCTAGAATTCAGTCTCCCTGGGGCTACAGGTCCCCACCCCCTTCATAGCCTGTGCTGTGCTAAAGAGACTGGGAAGAAGGCTAGATTGTGGTTACAGAGCCCCTGCGAGATCTCGTACATTTGTCCCAGCCTGGGGCGGCCTAAGGGGTGGCTGTTTCCTCTCTTTTCCCAACTCCTTGCCTGCCTGAGGCAATCCCAAACTGGCTAGTTGGAAAGATACTCACTTTAGAAACATGAGTGAGGGCATTCCTTCCTGCCAGATCTTAAAGTTACGGAATCACACAATGATTTCAGTCCTAGGTCAGCCTCCTGTTAGCTGGGTGATCTTGGGAGCTTAATTTCACCGAGTCTTGGTGTCCTTGTCTGTAAAGTGGGCATGCTGAAAAGTACTTCTCTGATAGGGTTGTTGAGGGGTTAAGTGAGATAATACAGGTAAAGATCCCAGTGCAGGACTTAGAACAAAGTAAGTGCTTAATACTATTGTGGTGAATTGTAATTAATTGTAGTTATTGTTATTAATTGCAATTAATAGCTATTATTTACACCAGCCCTGATATTAATCTCCTGTTTCC
Source organism: Balaenoptera acutorostrata (assembly GCF_949987535.1). Taxonomy (NCBI): domain Eukaryota; kingdom Metazoa; phylum Chordata; class Mammalia; order Artiodactyla; family Balaenopteridae; genus Balaenoptera; species Balaenoptera acutorostrata. Next base: position 58,116,957 of record NC_080076.1, read on the forward strand.
AGGCTTCATGTATATAATGGATCCAATACACAAGTTCACTTATGTAAGGGATTCAGTCCCTTTTAAGTTCTGCTGACATCTCTCCTTGAGCTTCTTCAAGGCTCTGTGAAAAGGAAAATTCTTCCTCCCTATAAAATGAGGGCATTTCTGCTAGCTTCCCAGCTGATGGAGCTTTTCTATGCAGCTCCTGGGCCTCCAGTGGGGGGATGCTGGCTGGACATCAGTGGGGATATTCCCACCTTCCCTCACTGCCTGCTTTCCTCCGTCTGGTCCAGTCCCATCTGGTAATTTTCCTTCCTCCCCCTCAGGCCCAGCCCCATCTCCCCCAGACAGCTGCCGCTACATCCCTCTCCTTCAGAAGCGGAAGCAAGGGGTGTTTTAGGACCTTTCCGGGTGAGTGACAGCATTTGAGATGCAACTGATAAAACGCCAGTGCTGAGAGGAACCAGACTCTCCCCAGTCACCTCCGCCCACCTCTCTCGTGCCGCCTAAACTGAGCCTGTCGGAGCCTGTCGGATGTTCGTCTGTGCGATCCGGTCACGTCCACCTCTTCTGTGAGACGGTGGGCTTTGGTGACTCGGGTGTGAACTGTCCCTTTGGGGCAGTGGGGCTGGGACACTCTGCACGCGCTGGGCCACATGGGGACTGGCCGCCGTGACTGTGCCCCCGAGCTTGCGTCGGGCTCCATGGGGGCCACTCAGGGTATCTGTCCCTGTTGGCGAATGAGGTCTTATTCCAGCTCGCCGGGGAGGCTGCAGGGTTTTTCCTCAGCCACCCCGTGATGACCGAGGGACAACATTCCGCGAAACCAGAAGGGCTGGGCGGGCCTCTGGAATGTCAAAGGAAACAGCTTGGAGAGGCTGGTGGCTGGTTTCTGCCGTGTCACTTTCTCTGAGCAGCAAGCACTTTGTAGCCGTTCACTTAGCACCTGAATCCCACAAACATTAAGATGTACCTTTCTTAGAAGGGAAGGGCCAGTTTATTTTTCCTTCACAGAAACAGTTCATGATAAACAGGTCACGATAAAGACTATTTACAAGAATAGGGGAAACTAACAGAGGAAGACTACCCCACCCCCTTTTAATTCAAATTTTATCTTATTTGTTCTGTTTAAAGGGAGGGATTGGTCCTAATATTACCTTATGCACCTAAGGGAACCTGTTATGGACTGAATGTCTGCACCCCCTTCCCCCGAGGCTTCATATGTTGAAGGCTCAACCCCGTTGTGTTGGTATTTGGAGATGGGGAGGTAATTAGGCTTAGATGAGGTGCAGAGGGTGGGACCCTGGTGATGGGATTAGTGCCCTTATAAGAAGAGAGGGTACCAGGGAGATGTCTCCCTCTCTCTGTCCCCTTCTCTCTCCTCACATGGAAAGGCCATGTGAGGACAGGGTGAGAAGACAGTGTCTAGAATCCAGGAGAGGAGCTTTCTCCAGACATCTACCCTGCTGGCATTTTGATCTTGGACTTTCCAGCCTCCGAAACCATGAGAAAACACACGTCTGTTGTTTAAGCTTTCCAGCCTGTGATATTTTGTGAGAGCAGCCTGATAAGACTAAGATAGGACCTCAAGAGCAAAATAATCTAAACTCCAAGAAATAGACCACAAAGACCCAGGTGGATTTCACTGAATGCCCCTCCCACCTGTCCTAAAAGACAAAATACATAACGGTCCCATATAGATGGTCCCCCACAGATGTTCCGAGAAGCAAAGTCTACCCACCACTCAGAGAACCTGCAAAAGGGAAGAACCAAAGTGATGAGCCCTTGACTCTGCCTGGTGCCTGCCTCATAGAGCCTATGAACCGAGCAGGACCCTACGGGGCCTTCCCGGGACAGACCCCCTCCCCACATCCTCAGCTGTAGCTCCTCTCTGAAGTACCTAGAGAATGGTATCTGATGCACATTTCCTGAGTTGTTTTACAGATGCTAAAATGCCACCACATGGAAGAAATTAACTACTTGATGACCATGAGCATGTAGCCCCCAGACCTACTGGTGCCTAAGGATTGACACTGTTAACCATCCTGTTACCTCACCATCAACCAATCAGAGAATTGTACACAAGCTGGGATACCCCTTCCTCACCTTGCCTTTAAAATGCTTTGCTGGGGAGTTCAGGCTTTCTGAGTACTAGCTGTCCCAAACTCCTTGTACGGCACCTTACCATAAATGTTGTACTTTCCTTCACCACCACTTGGTGTCAGTAGACTGGCTTTACATCGGCCAAGTGGACCCAAGTTTGATTCGGTTACACCACTGCCTCTACTGCCTCGGGGCTCCTGGCAACGACTTCTACCAGGCTTTGCCTCTCCCTTCATGGAAATCTTTACAGTACATGCCTAATGATTTTGTGAAGGTTAAACCTTAAAACGATTCAGAGGTTATGTAAAGATTTGGGCACATTGCCACCTACTAGCTTTGGTGGCCAAGACCTACATGCAGTTGTGCTGGCATTTTTGATCATCACACCCTGTTTGAGGTTGCATGTGTGTTTGGGGGTTGAGTGGGTCACAGTGGTGAGGAGAGACCATCTTCAGGTCAAGCATGTTGCCCTGGAGATGCTCGGCATCTGCACAGTTCCCCAAGGTAGCGCCACTTAAACACTGCCCCCAACAGAAAACAGTCATAGGCTGAGTTAGCGATTCTTTTCAGGAGATTAGATCTGGGGCAATTTCAAGCATTCATAATACAAAATAGTTTGCTTTAAGGCAGTTAAACTAAAAGCATACATTTTAATTCTGAGGGACAGAAAGTCAGTTAGTGCTTGCCTAGGTTTGGGGTCAGAGGGTGGAGAGCGACTAACTGGGGTGATGGAAATGTTCCAAACTTAGATTATGGGTGATGGCTGCACAACTCTGTGAATATCCTAAAAAAAAAAAAAAAAATCTAATTATATACTTTAAATTGGGTGGATTTCATGGTATGTGAATTCAATTTTGAAAGCTGTCAAACATTTAATTCTGAAACAATGTCATGGTCTCATAAAAATAGCCCTAATATTTTATTAGTGTTAGTAATTTTTTTGGTAACCAAATTTTTCTGGTGTGTTATTACTAAAACTTTAGGTTACATATGCTCTTGAGAAGAACAGATTAAAGAAGTTATAAGGCATCAGAGCTCAGGGAAGACACTGACCAGATCCCAAGCATTGGTCAATCTTCCCCTACGCTCCTCCCTCCAGTACAGACCCATGGGGTAGAAGGTGCCACTGGAGCACATGTGGTTCCTCATACCCTATCTCTACAGTCCTTCCTCTACACTCTATAGCCCTAAATGTCATCCTGTTGATTCTCCAACAGGAGGGCATATCAGAATCCTGGGGGGGTGGGGGAGGGATGTGGAGGGGGATTGTTTTTGTAATTTGAAAAAGCATAGTTTGCCTTGTAATAGAATATTTTGTTAAATATTCTCTCTCTGTGTGTATAATATTCTTAAAGAATAATTACAAAATGAACATCCTGTAACCACCATCTAGGCCAAGATATAGAATGCTGTCAGCACCCCAGAAGCACCCAGTTCACACCCCCTGTACATCTTTTCCCCGTTATAAAGCTCTGCCCATCGCAGAAGTAACACTTTTTCGAATCTCCTAGTCACTTACAAATAGTTTTTTTCCCCCGCAGATCTTCTAAAGCTTATCTTTTATTTCTTTACACATGGCATGTATATCTGTATTGTAACAATTCTAATAATCTAACATCTTAATCCTCAGAAGGTCTGTTCTCTTCTTGCTCATGATGCCCTGTTTCTTTGTGTGCTTGGTTATTTTTAAAGTCAATTTTAAAAAAAATTTATTTATTTGTTTGTTTTTATTTTTGGTTGTGTTGGGTCTTCGTTGCTGCATGCAGGCTTTCTCTAGTTGCGGCGAGTGGGGGCTACTCTTCGTTGCGGTGCGTGGGCTTCTCACTGCGGTGGCTTCTCTTGTTGCGGAGCATGGGCTCTAGGCGCGCGGGCTTCAGCAGTTGTGGCTCGTGGGCTCAGTAGTTGTGGCTTGCGGACCCTAGAGTGCAGGCTCAGTAGTTGTGGCGCAAGGGCTTTGTTGCTCCGTGGCGTGTGGGATCTTCCCAGACCAGGGATCGAACCCGTGCCCCCTGCATTGGCAGGTGGATTCTTAAGCACTGCACCACCAGGGAAGCCCCGTTTGGTTCGTTTTGACAGTGAACAGATCACTTTCCTTGGAGAATTATTTTGGAAAGCTATTTGTGGCCTAGGAAAATATTCCTTTTTCTGTAGAGGATTATCATTTGAACTATTCATGGATTGAGGGAGTTTGATTCGCTCAGTTGATGTGAATTTGGGCCAAGGGCATGAAAGAAGTATATATATGGTTACAACTTCTCATGAATGGATAATCCCTTGCCTTCGTACCACCACAGGAGTTTTTTGTGCATGTATATTTTGTTTCGCTTGGAGCTGGGGTTGGGAAGTGTCTCATGTGGAGATGGTTACATTCTGATTCATCCTTACCTATATAGGGTATAAGCTTTTGGGGTGCATGTTGTATGGGATAGGGTTTTCCTGTTAGATTTCTCCTTGGGCAGGCTCTGGACTTTAATGTCTGTCTGCTTCTTCCTACTATAGGGGACCATCAAAACCTGAATTTATGATCAACCTGATTCAGCAAATGCCCTCAGGGTAGGAGCACCTTTACTGTTTTGGTTACCTCTTCCACTTCCTGCTTTCCAATAACTCCTTACTAACTCATTAGATCTTTGATGTTTTTAAGCATATATATGTATGCTTATATATATATATGTGTGTGTGTGTGCATACGTGTGTATATATCCTGTCATATTACTAGAAGCGAAACCCTATCAGAACATCATTTTAAATTTGGAAAATGAAATATCTATTGGTTTGTATATTACAGTGACAGAAAGTAAAACCTAACCATATCTTTTTGGCCGGAGGGTGCTACTGTGAAGGACGCTCAGCGCGATTGGGGTGGTGGAGCAGGGGGAAGACAGGGGTGAGGCAGGGAAGGGGGATGCTTTGCATATTTCCCTTAGGAGAATCTCTCAGCCTTTCAGAGTGGAAGGAGGTTGTTTACGCCAGGAGTGACTGTGTATATATACCTATAGGATATCAAAAGGGGGTATGGATTTTTAAAAAAGTTTAGAAACACAATCCATAACTGTATTCAACCCTGTTTTCTAAAACTTCATTGAAATTGCAATTCTACAAATTTTGCAATGAAGAGGTTGTTTTACATCTTGGGTCATTGACTCCTTAGATTATCTGTTGAAAACTATAGACACTCTTCTCCAGAAATAATTCACATGTGCACACATGTACAAAGTGTGATTTTAATTTCAGATGGTTGTAGGGACTCTCTAAAGTTCATTCATTGAGCCAGATTAAGAACTTCATCTTGGCTATTTGTTAACAACTTTCTTATGCTCAATCCAACTCTTTTTTGCTTAATGGAACCCCCTTACATTTGATCCTAACGTTCAAAAATAAAGAAATTGGCAATATCCAATTTGTAACCCCACATTCCCCTCTGTCATAGGTATGTTTATATAGTCATCAGTTCCATGAATCCAATCTCCTCCATCTCATGGATTGCCTTGGTCTTGACAGGCCTTCCCTAATAATTACAGGATTCTCTGTCTCCAGTCAAAACCTACACTGTCCTCTGAGTTATCTCTTGAAGAGGCAAACTTGATCACTGTATTCCCTGCCTGAAAGGTCTTCAGTGGTTCTTCCCTTCCTAAAGGGTGATGCCCAAACCCCTTGTTGGGATTCTTATAACTTAACCCTTTCTCTTCTGCTGCTTCCTATTCTCTCCCTATACAGCATTGGCGCCTTTTTTCAAATATAATATAATTGACATATTTCCTGCTCTTTGACTTGACACACACTGTTCCTCTGCCTGTAATTTCCACCCTCCCTTTCTTTACCTGGCAAACTCCTACTCATCTTTCACGTGTCCTGTCTGCTATCACCTCTCCTGTGAAAACTTCCTGAATTATCCACACTATCCCTGTGACCTCTTAGCCCTTAGAAGGTGCCTCACACACCTCTCATCCCTGCACTGTGATTATGGATTTCTGTCTTCCCAAGACGTCAGACCCCCTGTCTTGACCATCTCTAACCCTGTACCTCCACAGTACTTGGCTCAGTAGAATTTTTTAAAAAATGATAGTTTTACACATCTTAAACCAGTTCATATGTCTTTCTAAGGAAACTGATCTTTCTCTGAGAACAAAACTAGACTATCAGACAAAGGACCTCAGAATGAGCCTGATTACCTAATGGGCAGCTGGGGTACCCTGTCCTTATTATTACTGTTTTGTAATTTTGCCTGTATATGTTTACGGATATTTGTAGGGATAGTTAAAAAGCAAGAAAGAGGCAAAGGCTAATCAAGGAATTTCACTTCCTCATTTTAAGTGCCACGCTCTGGTAAAATAAAATGAATGAACTGCAGATTCTAGAAAGGTCTCTGTCTAAGTCTTTCCTCTTGTCTGCCTGTAGAAATACGCTCAGCTTATTGGGGAGAGGTAACCATGCTTTGCTTCCGGGGCTGCTTTCCTGTATCTGTGATTTTGATGACGCTTTTAAAAATGTTTTCTAGTTCTTTCAAAAATATATTAATATAATAGAGTTTTGGTAAGGACCAATTCCAAATATGGTAGGTAGGAAGACTACCACGTGACCCTTCCATCATGCTAGCCCTTTAATATTTTCCATTCATAAATCAACTGGTATTTCACTATCATTTCTAGGTTTTTTGTTTGTTTTTCTTCTGGGCAGCTTTTTTTTTTTTCTTTCATCTCCTGATCTCATACTTTCGTATTCTTCTTTCAGCTACATTAATGTGTATTTCACTGCTTTGAATGTCATCTTGTTAATGGAATAATTTTATACTTTATAAAGATCACAATGACTCGTCTGTTAATCTTACATTTTTAAGAGTAGGAACATTTAAAGAATAATATTAAGCCCCCGAGGTGTTGTATATTTGCTGTTTTTAGCAGAAACATTCGATTCCGTCAGTCCTTGATACCATCAGTCTCTGAGTCCTATTTTTATCTGGAGAACAGCTCTAAATGAGCCTGTTTGTAGCATAAAGTTCACCAAGGTCCTAAAGTTGTCACATCCATTTATGGTATCAAAGTGGATGTTAGATGGGCCTCGATGGTTGTATAATAAGTCTCATTTTGTTTAATCTATTTTATCTGACCATCTTCCATGATAAGGCCACAAGAACTCAAAAAAACTAACCTTCGGTTTCCTGATAGAGCTTTCTACACCCATTGGTTTCGAATAGAAAAGTCCCCCCATGGCCTAAGTGCTCTCGGCTGCGGCCAGAGGATCCCGTACAAAAGCAAGGAAGAACATGAATGTGCTGCTTTGTGAAGACAGCACAAGGTCATGGGCTGTTACAGGACTAGAATTTTGTACAGAATTTTGTAAAGCGGCCCCTTTGCTTAAAATCTGCCCACAGATGTGATGCCTGTAGAGCCAGCTTGGCATATGGTATCTACCATAGAGACCCAGGCAGGAAGCCTCTTAAATCTCAAATGCACATAATGATAAAACATCAGTTTGATGAATAAAAGAAATACAATATATCATTTCACTGACTCCCACTATTGCTATTCATAGACTTGCTTTTTTTTTTTTTTTTACTTATTTATTTTATTTATTTTTGGCTGCATCAGGTCTTAGTTGTGGCACGCGGGATCTTTGTTGCGGTATGCGGGATCTTTTGCTGTGGTGCTCGGACTTCTCTCTAGCAGTGGCGTGCGCATTTTTCCTCTCTCTAGTTATGGTTCAGGGGTTCCAGAGCGCGTGGGCTCTGTAGTGGGCGGCACGTGGGCTCTTGTTGAGGTGCGCGAGCTCAGTAGTTGTGGCTCGTGGGCTTACTTGCCCCGCAGCATGCGGGATCTTAGTTCCCCGACCAGGGATCGAACCTGTGTCCCCTGCATTGTAAGGCAGATTCTTTACCACTGGACCACCAGGGAAGTCCCATAGACTTGTCTTTTAAGTTGATTAGACTAACGAGATAGGTTCACGATGATTTTTTTTTTTGTATCTCTCACAGCTCTTATGATAGTGTCTTTCAGACCATAGATGCTTAATAAGTATTTGCTGGGGGAAAAAAAAAAAAAAGGTATAGAGCAAGAGAAACCGGGTAACTTGGCATGAAGTCCTGCTGAAGGCCTGCTCTGGGCTAAGAGCCAGGCCGCCTTGTTTGCAAAGCCACGGGCTCTTACTCCAAACCTCACACTGAAATCCTTGATTTCTGGGCCAAGCAATGCAGTATGGCCCACTCCCAGGATCAAAACCAGAATTCTTTGTAATGTGTGGTAATAGAATGTGATCTTCAAAAGCACTTCAAAGCATCCAGGAAAGTCAGGACGTGCCATGGCAGGAAACAGAGCGGTGAGCCCTTGGACTTGGGGCTGAAATGAATCCTCGCTTGAACAAGTAATGGAAACTGACAAAGTTCCCACACAGAGAACCCAGCACGTGGAGAGGTGGGCTAGTCAGCCCCCAGTCGTGGTCCCTGTACTACATTCTCCACTGAGGACACAGCAGTGATGGAAACCGAACGTATGTCCACACCTGTGTTCTTCCTATACCGCGTGTGTAAATTAAAGACCTCTCCTAGCTGGAGAATTGTTCTCACCCCCTTTATTCCTAGTAGGGCTAATGTTATTTTTACTACAGCCGTCATCGTTTATCGAGCGCATACGATGTGACGTACACGGTTCCACGAACTTATCATGGATTATACAACTTAATCATTAACTATTATTGTCACTCCAATTTTTAGTGAGGCAAGAGAGGTCCAGAGAAGTTAGTTAACTTGCCCACAGTCACACAGCTAATAAGCAGGAAAGCCAGGATTCAAACCTAGGCAGTCAGACTCTAGAACTGAACTCTGAACAACTATGCTATAGGGAAACATATCCTTCATGAAGGCAGCAAACAAGATTGCACGGATGTTCCGAAAAAGTAAGACAATGTATTTATAGATAATACTACTCTGTGTATATATACATATATATTTTTACTAATTATAAATAACAAATGTATTAATAAATAATGATTAATGTATATTACCAAGTTTCTAGGGGCAGTTATTCCATAAAAAATAAGACAATACATATATATATATGTATATACACATATACTGTCCTCTGTGGTATCAACAGTAGACTGATTTTCTATACATAGCAATATATTCATGATAACAAGTATTTATATTTCACTCTAAATTCAGAAGTACTTTCAGTCCCTCACCCCACTTAACCCCACAGCAATCCCATAAGGGCACAGAACAGCTATTACAATGATTATGTCCTGTGAGGCACCAGGCCTCAGCTTATGAGCCTTTCAAGAGGATATAAAATATTTGAGTCTTGAAAAAAGTTACTGGCACTAAACCATGGATTAAAAAATTGCAAAATCAAAACTAATAAAAATTTAATTGAATGTTATAAACTAACATTATGTTAGCATCACTAATTGTTAAACTTACCATTCACAAAATTCCATTACATTTGAAAATACTTTCATACACACTAAATATGTATGATTACCAAGGAATCATAGCTAATCATAAACTGAATGAGTTTTACATACTTAATCGTAGATTAAAAAATGATAAAAATTCTTTAAAAGAGTTTTAAAGAAGACAAATTTATCTAAAGGGGATGTTGGGAGATCCCTGGTGGCCTAGTGGTTAGGATTCTAGGCTTTCACTGCCGTGGCCTGCGTTCAGTCCACACCGGGGAACTGAGATCTCGCAAGCTGTGCAGCTTGGCCAAAAAAACCGACCAACCGACCGACCAACCAACCAAACAAAAACAACAAAAAAACCCAACAACAAACCACAAAACAACAACCGAAAACAGGGGATGTGGATCATTGTGGTATATTTTAAATGATATAGGGTGAATTTTCTAAAGGAGCCTGTGAGGCTCTATGCAGGTCGAGCACAAGATTGGCCTAAGACAAAAGCCAAGTGCACGGGGGAAACTCACAGCTTCACCTCCAGGGTACAGGGCTGCTTGCTCAGTGTTCTCTGAGAGCTGTTTCCACTAGCACCTAGACCCCCCGTCCTCAGTGGGATCACGGAGACCAGAGCTCCTCACTGTAGACACACATTCTGGAGGATGTTCACTTATATGTGTCCCATTCTAAGGATCCCAGCCGCTCCCTCCTGCCATCTGGCGAGATCGTGCCTGGGAGCGGCGGCATCTGATTCCTGGAGGTGTCGGCCGGGATCTGTCTGCACTGGGGTTCAGGACACCTGCAGATACACTGCTTCCGATTTGCCTTCTGTATGTCTTTCGCTGGGGCATCTTTCTGATCCCCAGGCAGAGTTCCTAGGCTGACTTCTATGTTTATGTAACTTCTTCAATCTACTCCTACTACTCCATTTTTATTATATGAAATTGTAATGATCTGTTTCCATAGATGCCACCTTTTCTAGATAGGAGAACTACGTCTGGTTCCTCTGTCTTTCCTCATGGCCTCGTATGAGACATGGCATAATGCAGGCATTTAATAACTTTATTAATTTCGTCTTAATAGGTTAAGAACAATAAAGTAATAAAATATGTTTGGAAATAAAGTCTTTCTGTGCCAGCTGCCATAGGCCTCAAGCAGGCTGAATTCTTTCCCTCAATGTACCTTATAAATATAATATTCTACAAGTGCTGGGATATTGAAAAGGCTAGTATGTTCTAAATCATTCTAGGGTGATATTTTTTAAACTGTTCTATTTTTAATTTGAGGAACATTTACTGGAGTAATGTTATTCCAAAGCAATATTAAAACAAAACAAAAATGCTCCAAACTTAAACCACATTAACAACCAGATGAAGAAAGGAAAACAGTGGAGTAAAGGATATTTGGAGACATGCTGATCATTTTTCCTAAGTACCATGTGATTTTGATTGTATCTAACTTTGGTTAGATTTCCATTAGGTTACGTGCAATAAAATTGTATTCAATTTAGTAAAAAAAAAAGTTCATAATTACTTAGGCACACGATCATTACTCTTAAAAACTTATGAAATAACATCAAGCAAAAGTAGAAGCATTGATTTTGAGAATTCAGTTTTTGAGCCAATGCAATAAAAATAAAGACAGTAACAAAACAATATATATAAACATCTAAAATATATTGAATACCTATGTACCAAACACTTTACTAGGTACTTCAACAGGATCTCATTTTATTTAGGCCTCTTAATCATCTGGATTGCTCAGTACTTTTAAGCCCATTTTATGGATGAGGAAAGTGTGATTCAGAGAGAGTAACTTGCTTCAGATTACAACACAGCCAAGGAGTTAATGGGGACAAAGTTTGAACCTAGGAATGTCCTTTATACTGCTTAATACTTTCCTCCAATAGAGTGTGTTCCAAACTCAGTGTTAGGAGTTTACACTTGAGGAGGCCATCTATAAAATCAACCATGGTATACAGAAGGCTTAAAAGGAAATTAAACTTGCCTCTGTATCTTGTAACAGGCATATGTTCAAGAAACACTGTACGCAAGAGAGCTGTAACCATTTGCTTTCTGTTTCCACCTAAGCATACATGTTGGTTAAAACTAGGAAACACCTGAAAATCCATACATATCTCCAAAACATTTCAGATCCACAAAGCTTTTGGGACTGGTATCTGATTTTGCATTTCACTGACGTATTATTGTAAAAATGCTTTGGCTTTTTCCTCAGTGAAACCAAACTAAAGTCATAATGTGTATTCTTCCAACTTAAAGCATTAATGGCTTCAACAAAACAGTTGTATATACAGCTGTGGCAATATTTAGATAGGTAAGCATCTGAGTTGAATACCAAATGCACACAGGATCAACATCAAGTTGATTTCACAGTTAATTTTAATGGATGTGATGGGTAATTTAAGAGGGTGTGATTTTCTAGCTTTATACTCCAAACCAAAGCCTTAAGTGATTTCAGCAGTTGTCTAAATTACGGTGTGTTCCAAAATTAATAGTAAGGTCAGACCACAATTTTAGATTGAAAATGTAAAGACCATTTTCTAAATTTGGAACCAAAATGCTAGAAGTGGCTTTGAAATCACTATTGAATGGACTTCAAAGACTGCAAATTAGACCACTGTCCTTAAAAGCTGCCTTCTTAATGCAGCATAATAGAGTTGGTTATTTTTTTAGGTAAGAGCTTTGTGTACACTGAAAAATTCCAGAAGATTGCTAAAAATAGTCAACACATAAGCACTGAAACTTACTCTCTCAAAAAACAAAAAGGAAAGCAAGGAAATAAATCAGTGACTTAAACTGGCAGATTTTCCTTTACAGCTTGCCTTTGATTTATAAATTTCTATTTCCTGCCCCAGGGAGGGTGGTGAAGGGTATGTTTTGGTGCTTTGGAAGCAAACTGTCTTCTGAGTTATGCTAATCTCTTGCTAGGTGCTCAAGGCTGCTTATTCAGCACAGACTTTATTAGTTTTTGGCTATAGATGTAAAGATTTATAGAAGGCTGCTCTTTGGATGGCTGTGGTTGTTGTCTCTTTAGTTTTCTTTATTCAAAAACTTCCATATTTTTGGTTAGTGTTGACAAGTGGCACACTCAGGAACACTGTGACCTTATAAACTAGTTCATAAGAAAACATTATTAATATTGATAAAATCAGTGTTTACCTAACACTTTTTGTTGGACCAGCTGAAACCTTTCCTCTCCTCCCCACCCCACCCAGGGCTGGATGAGCAGGTAAGGGAATGATCCCATCTGATGGGAACACCTCCAAGTGGGGTTGCGATTGGACCCCAGCCCTGTTCACTTGGGCACGGAGCTCCCGTGAGGTGATCAAGGAGCTCTGTTCCCATCTGAGGAGCTGCTTCCCTCAAAACTCTCTCAAAGCAGAGAAGCAAAGGTTTATTCTGGTTGTTTTCTATGGCTTTGCCCAAAAATGACACTTTCAGCAACGTGCCACCATATAATCCCGTGGAAGTGATCACTTGTTGGCTAGATCTTTGGACCCTGGCGAGAGGGAGGGCTGCAGGGCGGCTTGGGAAGTCAGCAGAGAGAGGGAAAGGTAGAGAAGAGAACAAGAGCTTAGAAGCACCTACTGCATACCATACACTAGGTTAAGTCCTTTACATACATCAGCTTGTTTGGTCTTTTCAGCTGCCCCAGGCAATAGAGATCTCCATCCTATTGGATAACTAGGCAAGTAGTTACTTGCCAAACCCATCCAGTTAGTGGTTGGCCTTCTGTTGCCTGAAGGGCCGTCTACTTTGCTTTCTGTGACACAGCAGAAACAGAAGTGCAGCTGGAATAGAGGAGGAGGGAGAGGGAAGGGGAGAAGGGGAAAAAGGAAAACAACACAAAACAAAAAGGTGACTGTGAGAAAGTTCTGAAATGCTGCCACTGGTTATCCGAGGTGAACTCTTCCCAAGGTGAGGGTCATCCCGACAAAGACTGCAATTTAGGCAAAATTCAACTTCCATTTTATGGGTCACATGACTCTATCTCTGCCATTTCAGGAGGGTCCTAGTTTTTGGAAGCTACTTGGTAAATTCTCAGCTCAGTGCTCATTCTTCCCAGAGACGCTGTTATTTAATAGTACAATTTCACCAAAAGTATAACAATGCTCTGCAAAATACATTTGAGGAGAGAACCCTGATTGCTCAGTACAGTTGATCCAGAGTCCAGGTTAGCCCTGCAGGCAGAGGGTCTGGGTGTCTTTGCAGAAACAACTTTCTTGAGTCTTGATTTCAGTTTCTACAATGTTCTGTTTTTAGATCCCTGACACACTGCCCTCCTTCACTCTGGTTGAACGGGGAGGGATTCTTTCCCTGGAGGCAGCCCTTCCTTATCTCTATAGCTCTCTGACTTGAAGGTCTGTAAAGATGTTTTGCTTTGATTTCCAGTAGTAAACATATTGAATCCTCATCCTAAATTTATTACTAGAAAGAGGTCCCATCAGCTATCTATTTGTTAATGGATCTACCACAGTCTAACCTGATGTATCGCGTATATGGCTTTGCTCAAAAAAAGAAAGATACAATGACGAGAACAAAATTCATCTAGGGAGGGAATGATATCAATATATTTGAAATATTTTTTAAATGTTAAATTCATTTGGTGTTGCTACAGACTTAATATTTATGTCCCCCCAAAATTCATATGTTGAAATCTTAACCACCAAGGTATTAAGAGGTGGGGTCTTGGGAAGTGAATAGGTCATGAAGGAGGAGCCCTTGTGAATGGGATTAGTGCCCTTATGAAAGGGACACAAGAGAGCTCCCTAGTCAGCTGTCTGCCACCCAGCAGGGGGCCCTCACCAGACAAGGAACCTGCCAGGGACTTGATCTTGGACTTTCAGGCTCCAGAACTGTGAGAGAGAAATTTCTGTTGTTTAAACCACCCAATCTATGGTAATTTGTTATAGCAGCCCAAACAGACTGAGACTGGGGCATTTTTGGAAACACTGCATGTCATATTATGGAAAACAGAATTTCTTAAGCAAAATTATCTCATTCCTCAATACACATGAAAGGTCAGATCAACTCTTCATAACTGAAAAGCAGCTCTATTTTTACAGATTTACAATACAGACATGAAGCTGTGGGTGTTGCAAATTTTGAAAATGGGAACAAAGATTGAGTCACGTTTTTCCTTATTTTATTTTTACCTATTCTTGAGGAGTCATTCCATTCACTGGGTCTGAGGCCTTGAGGCCGCAGAGAACATCACCTTGGATGTGACAACAGTCCTAAGTGCCCTGCTCTGTGGGGTTTGTGGTACACAAGTCATTACCATGAAGAAAGACACTTTTGAAGTATCTAGTGGTGACCGTTTTGTAATGTATAGAGATATTGAACCATGATGTGCACCAGGGACTAACATTGTGTTGTAGGTCAATTATACTTCAAAAACAAACTCAAAGAAAAAGAAATCAGATTTGTGGTTATCAGAGGTGGGGAGGTGGTGGTGGGGTAGGGGTTGGGGAGTGGGGATGGGGGGTTAGGAGGGGGGAATTGGAAGAAGGTGATGAAAAGGTACAAACTTGCAGTTATAAGATAAATAAGTACTAAGGATGTTAAGTACAATATGATAAATATGATGAACACTGCTGTATGTTATATATGAAAGTTATTAAGAGAGTAAATCCTAAAAGTTCTCACCACAAGGAAAATTTTTTTATTTTCTAACTATATGAGATGATGGATGTTCATTAACTTACTGTGATGATCATTTCATGATGTACGTAAATCAAATCCTTACGCTGTCCACCTTAAGCTTATAGAGTGCCGTATGTCAATTATATCTCAATAACACTGGAAGAAAAAAATTATCTAAATAAAATGAAGTGACAAGAAGAAAAAAGGAAAACAAAAGCTCCACAAGCCCAGCAGAGCTTTTGTTTATGAAATCGAAGCTGTTCATGGAGACACGGGATTCACAATCAAAATGTTACCTCTGGTGTTAACTGAAAACCCAGCCTCCCCTCCAAAGGGGCCATCGACAGTGGGGGCTTGGGTCACCATCTCGCCTCTTAGATTTCTTCCTAGAGGCTCATCTGTTCCCATTTTGAAAGACATGGAACTTTTCCAGAGAAGCCAAACTTCATTCCCTCGTAGAGGCTTTCAGAAGAATTTGACATCATTTTGAAATTTCGGATTGTCACCTACCTACAAGGGATAAACAAGTCGCCTTTGAGGCAAGTCTCCTCACAGAGTGCACCTGGTTATCAGTTGCAAAGGCCTGTCCTCAGCTTCCAGGCTTGCAGCCTCCCAGCCCCAAGTGAGCTGGGAGTCGGATAAGGAGCTTCTGGCTGGGGCTGGACCCTCTCTCCCCCGCTCTCTCCCTGGAAAGATGCCTGCAGGATGTCAGGGCGATTCTAACTCAGGCATGACTCAGTGCTTCCATGACCTCCCTTCTCATTTTGCTTGGACAGGCTGGTACGTTGGTCCTACTTGTGGAAATATGTGCCTCTTCCTGCTCCAATTTCAAGAGGGAAAATCCCTTTTAAGAGGAATATTTAGAAGATTCTGTCATGGAAATCTTGCTATCGCCCCAACTATCTCTCCTTCTCCCCAGTTAGCTGTCTGGATGTTTCTCTCTTACCCCAATTTTCTTTTCTTTTCTTTTCTTTTTTTTTTTTTTGGCCACGTGTCTTGTGGGATCTTAGTTCCCTGACCAGGGATCGAACCCGGGCCCTCGGCAGTGAGCGCAGAGTCCTAACCACTGCACAGCCAGGGAATTCCCCCCAATTTTCTGAGTTTGGGGTTATCAATCTGAAATTAGAGTCCAGAACTCATCAGTGTTAGCAACAAAACTTTGCAATTATTTCTTTCAAACCTAAATTTTTTCCTGTTCACATATTTTTTCATCGCAAAAGAAAGTATTGATGTGTGTTTCTCTTTCACTGTAATTTTAAGTCTTTAAAATGTGAAAGGCCCATTCACTTTTAACCTTACCATTCCCGTGATATAAATAGCTTTTTCCTTTCTGCTGATTTTA
Source organism: Balaenoptera acutorostrata (assembly GCF_949987535.1). Lineage (NCBI taxonomy): Eukaryota > Metazoa > Chordata > Mammalia > Artiodactyla > Balaenopteridae > Balaenoptera > Balaenoptera acutorostrata. The sequence continues at coordinate 58,133,439 of NC_080076.1, forward strand.
GAAGCTTACATGAAGCTGCAAAATGCTGAAGGGGGCACCCCTGCTTCAGAAAAAGAGAACGGACAGACCTGCATAACAAAAATACTCAGTAGGAAGTAGCACGTGGAATCTTTGTTGACGTTCTCTTATGATTTGACAATTGTTTTTCCTTAAAAAGAAGAGAAAAAGAAAAGGATAACCTACCTAAAACCTTAGTGCCATTTTCAGAGTTCTAGGATAATCCAGAACAGAGTCATTTTTAAAGAAAAGGAAATAGGTTTCATTTCTGGCAGCGAATGCCATCCACTGATTTGCATATTTCTTGCCTTCATAAGCTGTAGAAGCCACCTTGAGTCCATTCCGCAGGTGGAAAATAGCCAGTAAAGAGCTAAGCATTCACAAGCACCACCATCTGAGGTTTGATTTCGAATCGAGACAACAGTGTCCAATGTACATCCCACAAAGCATGCTTGTCAAACTCTCCCCTTCCAGATGCACGGAGAACGCATGCGTGGAACACCCCCTCCACTCAACAACGGCGCCCCGGGGGCCCCCAGACACACAGGTTCTAACACAGCTACAACACAGCATGCTCCCAAGCCTTCAAGCTACTACAGCCCCCAGCCAAGAAGCTGCCAAAAAGATGCTCAAGCAGCAGTCGAAGTAGTCCTGACCTCTGGTACCCACGGCCACTCCCTGTGAGCCCCAGGAACGCAGAGTGATGAAGGTGCTCCTGAAAAAGCCCCAGGCAGTCATTCTGCTCCCTGCCCTTCTTTTTCCTCACTCTTCTTTTTCTCTGAAGACCATAAACCTGTTTGGGGGGTTCAGATGCGACCAGGAGTAACCATAGTTACGAGCAAAATGATGATGGGGCCATTGTTCTAGCAGAACAATAGTTTTTACATTATCTAATGTTCTCTTGGCTTTCTGGCTTTTTAAAAAATGTGTTTTTCCATCCTTCTGTTGTAAGTGGAATACTGTGCTTAGGCCAAGCAGGCAATATTAAAAGCTCTGACTTCAAAGCCATTCCTCGATAACACATCCACACAGCCCAGTGTGGACCCACTGTTATCTGGAATTCTACAGATAAGTAACTGAAACACGGCTTGACTTGCCACTGGGAGTTTCCACAGGCAAAGTCATTCTCGTGGTCCTGCTTGCTTTCATTGCTGTGTCTTCTGTTTTGTTAGCCAGGGTGAGGTTTGGATCACCTCTCAATAAAATTCCGTGTTTCCGTGCAGAGGAACCTTGAATCGCTGCTTGGCCTTGCAGGGGCCTGACACATGCACTGTGCCCTCCCTCGTTCCTTGAGGGACATTGTTTAGCTCCTCTCTTGACCCTGAAACGCCACTGCCTGCACCATCTCCTGGTCCCTTCCTTACTTGAGAGAGCAGTGCACTTTCTGCCATGAATGTCAGAATTATTGCCTTTTTAATGTGTTTTGCAAAATATGATGGTACTAAATCCACTAAAAGGACAGAGCCCCCCACTTTGGATGTGCCAGCCCCGTGGGGACATTCCCGAGTCCCTCGCTCATCTCCCAACCTACCAACTCCAGCCCACACGGTCCCTTTGCTTGAGTCTAGCAGGTGGTCTCACCACTCCAACCCCCGTGGCATTTTCCCGCTCCCCACCTCCATGCGTTGCCCATTCGTGAAGCCACATCTCTTCTGAAATTTGAAAACTCACCTTAAAGCCCACCCCCTCTTCCAAGGAGCACCCCCTGATTAAGTGGGGATGAAGAACCCTCCAAAGCATGACTGACAAATCCCCAATAAACGAGAACACACACACACACACCCCACAACAAACAGACACTCACAAAGAGAGAAAATGACACATTCCCTACTTGAGAAATGTAGGCTCCTTTGAGGGAAAGATGGTCAATTTTATACCAATAACTAGTAAGTCATTTCAACCAATGAGGTGTTTTTAACATCATTTTGGGGGTTACTCAGTGAAACACGGCTGTGTCTTCTCTCCCCCCACCGACCCTCCTTTTTCTTTAAATCCCTCTTCATTTTCTTCTCAGTTTCTCGAATGCACAATTCCAGGGGACTGCCCAGTGTGGGTGACATGGGTGACACTCAAGGAAGCTGGTTCTTGCAATACCTCCTGGGTGGTACCTCGTGTTTGGAGACTGGCAAATGCCTTAACCACTTAATTTTCTCATCAGGAAGCTATAATGACTCCATGCCTGCAGACATCCTGGGCAAACTCTGCTACGTTGGGATAAGGGACCAAAACCCTCTAGAAAAGGTCCTACTGAAAGAAGGGGGGCAAGGTTCCTGACAAGACTCAAGGTCCAGCCTCAGATAAGGATGCTGCAGAGGGAGGGGCTCTCTAAGGAGCACTGGGCCCGAGACCATCCCATCAGGGACAGAACCAAACACATTTGCTCTCATCAATGCTGCCTCTGGGGTCAGTGTTAAGGCCACTCATGGGGGCGCTGAGAGACGCGTGGCATAAAGGGACCAGGACGAGGAGAAACACAGATGGAATGGCAATAGCTGGCAATTAGAACATGGCTTCAGACACCACGGCCACAGAAGCGGTGTAGCTACAAAGCCACGCGGTGCAACCTCGAAGCAAAACGTTATTGATTTTGTGGTTGTAAAAACGTACCTTCAACTGCAGAACTCAGTTTTATGACACCTTGAATAAAAACAAAAAGTGGCAGTTATAGAATGGATCCAAATTACCTTTGCCAGGCTTCTCACAATACATACATGCTTCAGATCTGCATTTTTTTTTTTCCTGGCTTTTTGAGAATTCAAGTAAACAGATATCAACTTCAGAAACGAAGTAATTTTCAGTCGTTGATTAGACCTCATGAGTGTCTTCATCTCCCCACTAGTACCATTTGGGAGCGTTTTTCACTTACATAAGGGATCTGACGTGTGTTTGGATGAAACAAAGGCCAAGTTTCAATAGTCTGAACGACTGTGTCTGTAGATAAATCATGCTGGATGATGGATTGATAAAACTTCACTCAAAAAGACACCAAGGTCTAATATTTCCTACTTAAATTGTGTTTAGAGATCATTTGATACGTGTTGGGACAGGGTTTCTGTTGAAATACATAATAGGTGGTTAAAAATCATGGTGTGATCTGGCAACTTCCTTTTCTGGGGTGGTTGGACCAGAGGCCATTTCTGGTCTCCTGTGTTCAGTGTTCCCATCCACTGCAGGTCAGTGGAGGGGCTGAGCTTGTCAAATTTTTCATGAAGCAAATAGACACTACCCTTGACTGGATATTCATGTGCCTTTTTGGTGAATTGAAAGGTGAAAATACTAAACTAAATTAGACCTGGTCCAATAGTTTGATTTTGAAAGTTTTTTTTTATAAGTCATAATTATAAATAAACAATATTTCCCAAACCCTATGTGATAGCCATGATACCTTAGGCTGAAAAAAAAATGTCTACAGTTTCATTGGGTTGAAATTCTGGTTCTCTTGCAAACAGGAGGAGTCTTAAATGAAAAATGGAAACAAAACCCTTTTTCATTACTGGTAAACCGAACTGCTATCAGCTTGAACACACACTGATTTTAAGATTATGTTCACAAAGAGACAAACTCGCTATCCTTTATAACTTTCTGAAAAAAACTGCTTTTAAGTTACCAGTTGAATTTCATCTTTCCTGTGGAACCAGTAATGTCTGGTCAATGTTTAACAAGGAACTCTCCAGAGGAAAAAGTGTGCCTGTATTATGTGTATATATTATGAGTTTTACTGATATAAATGATGTACACAAACTATACATAATAATAAAATATACCGTCTTCTATATTGCAAGTTCCATATAGCCAATAGATTCTCACAGAATACTTCTGCTGATTTGGGCCAAACTCTTGTATTCATAGCCAGCAAATCAATCATGATTTGACAAAATCATGCACTGAATTTCATCCCAGTTTGCTCTTTTCCCAATAAATTCATTATCATTATATCTTTTATGTGATCTGCTGTTAAACTATTTTTCACTTTTGTATAAATTATTTTCATTAAATTAAAACTCTTTCAACATCAACACTATGTAAATACTCCCACTAAGGCCTATGTCGAGGTACCAGCTTTGATGTCACCGAACGTGGCTTTGGGAAGAGATGGGTGGTAGCAAAACCATCATGTAGTATTTCACCACACACGCACAGGAGACATAAAGAACCCCAAGAGCACGGATAGTAAAATGTAGTCAAACTATTAGGAAGTAAAGAGTTTTAGGTATTTATTACCTTTGTTTTTTAACATAATTATAATTGGAAGTTTGTCTAATTTGATTTGTAATAATGGCTATGTTAAATAATGGACTTAGAAAATTCCTGACAATGTAACAGTTGGCTCTTGCCAGCTGGTATGAACCAGGACTGGCACACCATGGCCATAACTGACGTTCCTTTCTACTCAGGCCCAGAGAAGAAAATCTTGACCTTCCAAATACTTTCTGAGATGTTCACAAAAGGGGTTGTAATTTAACCAAACAAGCCAAATGTGAATAAGCTGAGCATTTACTATTATTTTGCCAGTAATTTCACAACCTCTTAAACCTGTCATATGCAAAAATATACTATACATAGGTCACCTTGGAAATAACAGTTCATTGACCATCAACTAAGAACACAAGCTAAACGGTTTTGGCATTCTTTTGGTCAGGCAACCATGCCAAAAGGTATGAGTCATTGGCTTAGTAAGCAATGATCCTGTCTTTTTTAAACTGTGGAATCTTTATGCAGGAAGCCAGGTCAGAATATTGATTTTTTGTCCAGCCATATTTATTTTTGTGCTCAACTATGGTGTCAGCAACTGTCACTCAGATGAAAGGACAACAGTGCGATCTAATCAGTGTGTAGAAACAGGCTTGATGCAAGTAAAGCAAGAAAGTCTAAAGAATTTCTTATGGGAGATGTGGGTGGTGGTGGATGGGAGCCCAGGAATGCATTTATAGAGTAAGGGATAAAAAGGTCCATTAAAAAACAAAATTCGGACTTTAGAACTCTAATTGTAAACATTATTTTAACAAAAACATTAGTGATTTGTTACTCCATATGTACTTCTCTTATTTTTTTGAACCCCAAATCAAGCTTTTCCCCATAGCAGGATAGGCTTTTATATTGTAAGGTTAACTATGTTATAGTGAAAATCTAGAATTGGCTAAATCTGGTTAGGTAGCTAATATTAACATCATACAAAAATTTATAGAATGAGAAGATATTTCCTTTATCTTAAAATAGAAATATTAAAAAAATATGAATATTTAAGAAATGATTGATGTTGGTGCTGAAAAGCTACATGTAGCACTGCTGACTAATAGGACACACAGTAGACATTAGCTGGTGACTGGCTGACATTGACATTGCCTGGAATTCAGGGTGAGCCAGAACACATACATATATGTATATATACACACAGTGGAGCCTACCCATCCCCTCTCCCCCATTTAAATCTTCATAGTCTACCGAAATGTTTTTTCCACCTAATGACTCACCTCAGTTGATCTAAAGTAATTCTTAGGAGAAAGGGTCAGGTTAAAATAATTCATGCTAAAGTGTGAATGACTAGGGCTCACTAAAACCCTGCAATGACATCTCATTGTTGTTAAAATACGCATCAAATTTTTAACCCTGGCCGTTGAGGCCCTATGTGATGTATTCCTGCTTATTTTCTTATTTCTTCTACTTCATTTCAGGTGACTTTCTCCCTCACTCAAATGCTTTAGCCACTTGGTTTTCTCTCTGTACTTTGCAGTGCTAATTCCTTTTTGTCCCCCCTCCACCCCTACTTGCTGCTCCCTCCGGCCTGAATGCTCTCCCCCAAACTGCTGGATCTTCCCACAGCTAGCTCTTTCTCTTCATTCAGCTTTTACTTCAAATGTCACTTTCTCGAAGAATCCTTCCTTGATTACTGTATTTAGAGCAGTCTCAGTAAGAATTCTCTGGCCCATCTCTTTCTTTTATTTATTTTTTATAGCAGTTATCACTACTTAAAAATTATCTCATTGATTTATTATTTGGTTCTTTGTTTTGGGCTGTTCTTCCTCATTAGAACGAAAGCAGAATGAGAACAGGAACCTGGTCTTTCTTGCTTGCTGCTGTAACTCCCTTGACCAGAACAGTGCCTGGCATACAGTACATACGTAATCAATATTTATCAAACGAATAAGTGATATTTCCCAAGTGTTTCCAGGTGTCTTAAAAGGAAATCTGATCAATCCCAGCAAGTGTAATTCAAACATGTTATCTTAATTGTGGATATCATTGAGCAGAATCCTAGATTTTATTCTGTTGACCACTGACTATTTCTATTCAGAGGCTGGTCTTCATGGAGATTAGTGAACAGTGATGTGTGGAGTTAATATATATAAATTACAGTAGAGATTAGGTTTCAGGATTATAATGTAAAAAGTCCCCAAGAAGTAAGTTTGGCAATATTAGGTTTAGGGTTACGGTTAGGGTTAGGTTTAGGGTTAGGGTTAGGGTTAGGTTTAGGGTTAGGGTTAGGGCTATTGTTAGGGTTAGGGTTGGAAGCAAGATTATGCCCTAAGTGGACTTCAAGGAGTATTAGCTAATTGATTTTATATCCAAATATCTCTAGAATCTGCAGTTTTCTTGCCTCTACTGTCATTACCCCAGGCCAAATTGCCATAGTAATGTTCACAGGAATCTGTATGATAAGATATGGATTTGAGGAACTAAGAAAGAGCCATTCTGTTTTTAATAACCTTCTTCCAATGCATTCTTTTTTTTGGCCGTGCCTTGTGGCATGTGGGATCTCAGTTCCCCCGAACAGGGCTTGAACCCTGTGCCCCCTGCATTGGAAGCACAGAGTCTTAACCACTGGACCATCAAGGAAGTCCCCCAGTGCATTCTTATACTGCAGCTGGAGTGATCTTTTCAAAAGGCAAGTCCAATTATGTGATATCCTCTCCCTTTTAAAATTCTTAAATGGCTTTTCATTACTTTTAAGATAAAAGCCTTTATTCAAAAACCTTAACATGACTTGCAAAGCCCTACATGATGTCACCCATAGTGGAATAAAAATGGTCACAAATTCTTCCATACACCTCCCATAGAGAGATGTGGGCTATGTCCCCTCTTCTTGAATCAGGGCCAGCTCTGAGACTGCTTTGACCATTAAAGTACACTGGAAGTCATGCTCTCCCAATGTCTGTGCCCAGGCTTTATGAAACAGGCAGCCTCTTTTTTCTGTCTCTGGAAACCCTGACATACCAGGTTGGAAGTCCTAAGACTGCTGTGATGGAGAGACCAGGTTTAGACATTCTGACAAACAACATCAGCTGAGGGAAGAAGCTAGAAGGCCTTGAGGAGACTGCTGGTGAAAGCTAGGAGGACAGGGAAAAATTGCCACTGTCCTCCCAAACTGCAAGACTAGAGAAAAGGCAACTCTTCTGATGTAGAGACAGGACGCTTGGCAATGTTGTCACCTGTAGTAACATGGAAAATAAAAAAATACCTGATGAATTCATAGATTTTAGTAAGGAGATTTGCAGGTAGAATGCTTAAAGTGCCAGTTGGTTCTTTAAAAAAAGTTGCATATGATAATGTATAAAGAAAGATGAGTTAAAGAAAGGAACTGTTCAATTTTCAAGCAAAATTTAGAAGAAATATATAGAGCTAGTACTTGTTGGTTTAAAAAAAGATAAAACAGTTTCACATTCCTAGTTTTTTCAAAGGCAAGAGGCTCTCAACTTAGAAATTGACTGATGGTGGAGATCATCTCAAGGGTGTGGCCATAAGACCCTTTTTTACGCCTTCAGAAAGACTTAAGTGTGCCTCAAGCTTCTAAAAGAGACAAAAATTCTTCTAAGAATCCTAAGGGTGTTTTCCCACGGCACCCTGACTCTGAGCCCAGGCCAAAGAAGGGATTGTCTTGAGGAGAATTGTGGATGTGTGTTTTGTCTAACAGAGCGAAGTCTAATAAGATTCATAGGAGGCCCACAAAGATTTCAAGAGGAGTGTATTAGTGTACACATTATCAGCTTGGATAAAAATGGGCAGAGGTAGCTCAAAGTGGAAGAGTCTTTAAAACCCCCAAACGTCTATGGGCAGGAAATAGACTGAGAAGATTATTCAGTGACAAATGCCATTTCTTATGTACTAAGGACTAAATTGTGTTCCCCTCGCCTCTTCCCCAAATTCATACGTTGACGACGCCCTAACTAACCCCTAATGTGATGGCATTTGGAGATAGGGCCTTTGGCAGTTACATAGGTCTAGATAAGGTCATGAGGGTGGGGCTCCCATGATGGGATTAGTGCCCTTGAAAGAAGAGGAAGAGAAATATATTGCTCTCCCTCTCCACATGTATGCGCTGAGGAAAGGCCCTGTGAGCACACAGCAAGGTGTCCATTTACAAGACAGGAGGAGAGTCCTCACCAGATCCTGACCGTGCTGGCACCCTGATTTCAGACTTCCAGGCTTCAGAAGTGTAAGAAATACATATCTGTTGTTTAAGCCATCCAGTCTATGGTATTTTGTTATGGCAGCTCGAGCTAACTAAGACATTATGGAAACAGGATAACTTAGGAGGTATGACCAAGAGTTTTCAGGGTGGCAACCAGAACTGCAGAGAGTCAGGGAGCAGGACTGGGCCCTCCAAGTCGAGGAACTGGCAGTATGTGGATTTCAGAACTGCTACAGGCCAGTGATTGCTCTGTGCCTCCTGTTCCTCCACTCTTTGAATGAGAGTGCTCACTGCCTTGATCTCACCTCTGTATCATCCATATATGCTGGGTTGGTATGTGTGTGTGTATGGTGGGGGGTATTATACTTTTCATTTCAGTTCACAAGTCTTCATAGTGAGAGCAGCTGTACTAGAGAGCTATGTCAAAGATGCCTTATCAGTACATGACCCTTATTTAGATGGTAAGAACCTGGACCTCAAACTTGAACTTAATGCCATAATAAGATGACTTTTCTGGACGGCTTTAGGAGTGAGTACATTTTGCCTACAGGGGAATGTAAATAGTTTGTGTCCATTGGTGAACCATGGCTGACTAAAGATAGCCACAAATTATTTGAAACTGTTCCCATTGAGAACAGTTGTTCCCCTTGACCTGGGTGGGTTCTGTGACTGCTCTAACCAATAGAATATGGTGAAAATGATACTATCTTGGCCCAACCTTAATAGTTCCTGTCTCCCGGGCACTCTCTCTGGGAGCCCTAAGCTACCCTGTAAGACGTCTTAAAGCTGCAGTGCTGGAGGGGCCACTTACAGGTGCTCTGTTCAACGGCCCCAGCTGAGCACACCCCCCCCCCCAACATTGAAACTAAGGTACCATGTGAATAATGCCATCCAGGATCTCTTAGACCAGCCCAACCTCCAGCTGAATATGCAACAGAAGAATCATCCAGGTGAACCCTGTCTAAGTTCATGTCCCATAAGATGGTAGGGTATACGAAAGCAGTTGTTTTTAAGCTCCTTTGCTATGTTTTGGAGTCATATGTTATGTAGCAACAGGTAACTGAACCTGAGCCCAAATTCTCTGACCTTACCTGGCATCTCAGCCCTTAGCAATCGGTACTCCAGTCACACCACCCTTTAGGTCTCTGAATATTAACATGTGCCCTCTGTCACTCTTCCTGATCTTCCAGCTCTAGGCTTGTGAGGATTTTCTCAGGGAAGTTCTCCCTGACCCTCTAAATTAGTTCCTTTGTTACAGTACATTCTCCTGCAAGAACTGTGTTTCTTTCAGAGCAATCATCTCTGTGAGTATTTCATGAATGCCAGCTTCCACTTCTAGATTGTGGGCAAGACACTTTGATCAACGATTTCCAGAATCAAGTAGTGTGTCTGGACATAGTGCTGAATAAATATTTAAGTAGATGAATGGAAATATCTGATGCAGCTGATAAGCACTCCCTCCTCACTGGAGAATCTAATAACTGTGTCATTCTTCTTCTCTCTCACACATTGTGAACTTTTGGATTCAAAGTTGTTGTAACTGAGGAAAGACAATGTGACTTAATATCTGTCTGTGACGGCAGCTCAGCACAACTGAAGTTGCTGAAGTTCCTTTTGGTCACCGCTGTGCAGAGAAGAGGAAGCTGAAAGTTGCATCTGTGTGTGTGTGTGGGCACAGGAGAGAAGAGGAAAAATAACTGTTCGTGTTCTCACATTTATGTCTTTCCTGGAAATTAGGGAGCTCTCCTGAGAATCTAAAGAAAGTTGTGGGTACTCAACTTTCTAAATGATTTCTAAATTTAAGTTTAGAAATAATTTCTTACTAGATTGTGAGTTCTTTTCTGCCCTACCCCTTCATCCAAAACTGTGGCCGGAAAGAACTGCAGGAGGGCTGATGTTTGGGTAGATTCCATACCGTCCATTACCTCTGCTTCCAAGACTATTTTCTTAATATCTAATTTGCAGTCTACTGTTTTTTAAAAAATGTATTTCTGTACTTACTGAGTCTTGTTCATGTGGAAAATAGATGGGTCCACAGGAAACTGTCTTTCTTAAAATTTTTCTGCTGTTTCCTTAAGTCCTTAGTCTGTCGTTTTTGCTGTATGTGAAATAAGGTCCCTATAAATGTCCTTAAAATGTCCATTTCATAATTTTAAAAGGATTTTCCTTTGCCTCGTTATAGTTCTCTTAAAGTAGTCTCCAAATGGGCCTATGTACAATATTAAAATTTTTTTAAAATTATTTTTTGGCCATGCTGCGCGGCTTGCGGTATCTTCTTTCCCCAACCAGGGATTGAACCCGGGTCCAAGGCAGTGAAAACCCGAGTCTTAACCACTGGACCGGCAGGGAATTCCTTACAATATATTTTTTAAGAGGGTTTAGTAGGGCTCCAATCAGAGAAAAGAAGACCTCCACTTATGCATAATATTCATAATATAATTTAAAAGAAAACACTCCCCAAATGGCAGGGTTACTATGTAGACCGACATAACCCATATCCTTTGAGCACGTTCACACACTCTGGGACGTTGTCCATTTCCATGGCTCTGATTTGTCCTCCCTCCCTAAGCACACAATACCGTACTTGTCCCTTTTGAACATGTAACAGATTAAAGAGCCGGGCAGGAGGCAGATGTAGACACACCTTTGATCTCTCATCCTTGGGGGTTAAGGGAGGGCACACACCTGGCGGCTGCTGAGCCGGAAACAAAACACAGGCCCGATTGGAATTACCTTCAAGGGAGCCGCAGCTCCGCCAAAGAGGCAGCTGGATACGCTGCAAGGACGCGGAGGGAGGAGAGCCCACGATGGGCTGAGGACGCAATAGAGTCCCAGCCGTGTGAATTCGGGCTAGCTGGGGGCTGGTTAGATTTCTTAGGCAGAGTATGGGGAAGATCAGGCAGCTGTACTGAGAAAAAATTTGAAGTAATTCTTTTGCGAATAATATTGCAAAACGTTCAGCTGTGCGCAAATGCTGAAAGGCAATTTTGATGGCAATTCGGGAAAGCTTTCGAAGAAACGATTTTTAAAAGTTTTTTTTTCCCTTAGCGAAACTCTCTTTTTATTAAGGATTTCACCTTTGCACCAGGATGCTTTAAAAGTTCGTAGTCAAAACAAGATCTGGAGCGTTTCCTGTGATTTTTGGTGAAACCGCATCGCCCCCTGGTGCTTGTGTGCTGTTTTACAACATCACATGGAAAGCCCGGAGAATGCCCATCAAGCTGTGCAAAGATGCTGCTTCCAGTCTTATCTGGGGTCACAGAATATAGACATGGTTTGACAAAACATGGAATGAAATTTAAAAATTCAGATTCTTTTCTTCTCCACCTTCTGCGGAATCTTCGAGACTTCCAAATAGCTTTTAAAAGAAATTGATCAGATTCTAATCTGCCAGTTTTTTTGTAAGTGGTCATGTGAGTAGCTGCTGCACACTTACCCATTTTTCAGAACCAACTCAAATATCTCCTGTGTTGTAAAACCTTTTCTGACATCTCCTCTGCATTTTGTACACACCCAAACTATCCTGCCTCTCTCTGCCTTCACGCTTCTCTCTCTGATGGAAACTTGAAAGCGAGGATTATACCTGATTTATATTTGTATCCCCCGTGACTAGCACAGTGCACAGTGCCTGGCAGAGGGTATGTGTACAATGAAAATTTGTTGTTTGTTGGTTGCATGTAACAATGCCGTTCACAAAAGGATCAAATACACTTCCTAATCAACAGCAGCTGAAAGTCAATGTGGCCACAGAATTGGAGGCAGGAGAACATGGTCCTTGGATGGGACTTAGGGGGGTCCTGAAGCCCCCTGAAACTGTGCAGGCACCATGTCCAATTATGGAGGAGAATGGATAGAATAATCTAAAATTAGAATATATCTACCTCTAACAATCTAGAAATCTATACAATGCTTCAAACTTCTGTTTCCTCCCCCAGTGAACCTCTACTCTAAAAAGATCATGAGTATATTCATTATCACCAATTCAATCACATATTTCTTTAGGGCAGACATTTCTGGGAGTAAGTGTAAAGCTTCTGAATGATACTATTGAAGATACTGGGGCATGTTGACTGAGTCCATCGCTCCTGAGCTGAGTGATAATGAGAGGGAAACATTGGGGTCTAGGGCAGGTTATGAGTATCGAGAGGCACTCTGCAAAGGAACAGAAACTGTGAATCAAGGGTACCTATACCTATGTATAATGTGTATGGTGTTATTCTGCCTTAGATATCATCTTAGGGCAGAGAAATGACCAGATCTGAAGAATCTATTACACTAGGATGGGTCGAGAGAGTGATATTATTAGCAAGACTGCTTTTTAGGTTATAATATTGTCACATTAATACTATCCATAAAAGCTCCTTGAAGTCACTTATTATGCTTGTATTTAGTTAAAATAAAAAATTTCAAGGAAGCCCTCACAGTAGAGGCACGATTCATGGTTGTTAAGAGCTTGAATTTTTTTTTTTAAATTATCACATGCTAGTGACTTTATTATTATTATTATTATTATTTGGCCGCACTACGCAGCTTGTGGGGATCTTCGTTCCCTGAACAGGGATTGAACCCAGCCCCCCAGTGCAGAGTCCTAACCACTGGACCACCAAGGAATTTCTAAGAGCTTCAATTTTGGAGTCAAACTGAGCAGATACAAATATAGACTGCATCACTGACCAGCCATTTGACCCTTGGAAAGGTCATTAAACTTTTCTGTGTCTCAGTTTCCTCAACGGTCAAAACGAGGATGCCACTAATAGCATAGACTGTCTGGTGTTGGTAAATGTCTGTGGTGTTTGTTGGTGAGAAGGACCACGTGAGTTTCCCACTATGATCGACTAAGGGGAGATAAAAAAAATTCTGTACTCTTGAAAAAGTCCATTCTATGAGACATCATTAAAATCCCAAAATACAGAGGAATGTTCTAGGTAGTGAGGCTTCTCCAGTGCTGGTCTTGACCCTGAGGATGGCCTCAGTGCAAACCTGGACTTTAGCACATCTCTGACACTTCTAGACCAGCGTGACTGGGCCTCTGGAGTATGTTGGGACTCGAGATTGTCCATTCTCGCCTCATTCCAGTACAGAGCTCTGCCCTCAGGGCTAGCTCAGAGCCCAAATGGCTGCTAGCAGTGGGGGTCAAGGGCAGTGTTCTTTGGCCCTGGTTCTTTCCAAAGGCATCCAGAATATGCTGCTGTGGTGTAAAATTATTTTGAGCTGATGACATTTGAGAATGGGTTTCTTTTTTTGAACTCTCTTATCTGCTTAAAAGTAGAGCCAGCTCCGTTGTCATAAATTCACTCTCCAGGAGTTCCTGCAACCAGGTAAGACTGATTCACCACCAAAGAGAAATGTCACCATGTTTAAGCAGATATTGTCATAAAACTATCATATCTCTTATCTATCCTCCCCAGGGCCCATTTATCTTTCCTGAGTCATTGGTTACGTGCTTTTTCCTCCCCTTCCCCTAGTAAGAGGGTATATAAGCCTCAAATTCTAACTACCTCCTTGAGTTATATTTTTCTATGAAATCCTATACGTACCTGAATTAAACTCTGTGTTTTCTCTGGCTAATCTGTCTTTTGTCAGTTTAATTTGCAGGCCCCCAAGGAAAGAATATAAGAGGGTAGAGGGAAAATATTTCCTCCCCAACACATTCTTATATGGCTTTGGCCAAATATTGGACTCTGCTCCGCTAAATATCTACTCAGATCCTCAGAGCTAGCTTGGCACCTTTCATCAGGATATTCTCAGTTTAAGGAGCTGTCCACCATAAATGAGACACAGAATGCCCCATGATGTGTTATTACGCAAATAGTACACATCAAATATTACACATGTAATATTTGATGTGTTAATATTTATAAAGCCTCTTTGAACAACAGCTGACAAATGCAAGTGCTAGGTAACGGTTAAGGAAAAATAAATATTCACTAGATTGTACAATCCCAGTCTTTAAGACAAAGCAAGGCAGACTAATTCTAGTGTTCCAAGCCTTCTAGATATTTTTTTTCATTTTGCGCTGCATCTTTATAATCTCCCACATATGATGATGTAAAAAAGTGAATACTGTTAAGAAAGCTAAAACTTGTTTTTTTTAAAAAATAAATTTACTTATTTATTTTTCTCTGCCTTGGGTCTTCGTTGCTGTGCGTGGGCTTTCTCTAGTTGCGGAGAGCGGGGGCTGCTCTCTGTTTCAGTGTGAGGGCTTCTCATTGCAGTGGCTTCTTGTGTTGTGGAGCATGGGCTTTAGGTGTACGGGCTTCAGTAGTTGTGGCATGCGGGCTCAGTAGTTGTGGCTCGCGGGCTGTATAGCGCAGGCTCAGTAGTTGTGGTGCACGGGCTAAGTTGCTCTGCGGCATGTGGGATCTTCCCGGACCAGGGCTCAAACCCATGTCCCCTGCATTGGCAGGCTGATTCTTAACCACTGTGCCGCCAGGGAAATCCAAGAAAGCTAAAACTTTTTAATTGTTGGAATAAGATAGTCAAAGTGAGCTCATTTTAGCTAACTTCTGCCTTTTGAAGTCTAACTGAGAGTGTCATTTTTAAACGTGTGCAAGGCATATTCAGACATACAAAATGGACTGGGGGGATGACTGGAGAGATAAATGGTGGTAATAACCACTAAATATGGTGCAAAATTATGCGTCCTGGGGGAGCCTGGAAATGTACGTTCTTTTTCAAGAGGAGATGAGACAGAAAATTGGGCCTCTAATGTGATTTCTAAAGGCGTATGATCATCAGTGAGCTAAATGGGGCTTCCAGGGAATTCCACTGCATTCCAGGCAAACCTGGCAACTGATAGCTTCCTGGACAGCTGTTTCTCCCATCTATTCCCCAAATTCTTTTTTGTTAGTTGTCAGCTAAATCTTTATGTGAGTGCAATAGCCACCCTGCAGAAACAAATTTGTCTTAGAGGTTTTCATTTTCATTTGGTAAGTGATGTGCAAAAATTCTGATTGTCATTCTCAAAGCCTACAGTGAAAATGCAAGGGTATGGTTTCTACAAGTGCAATCAAGCATAACATTGTGTTATGTTTAGGAGAAATTTCTAAGTCATTTCTATTTCAATGTCTCCAAATGTATAGAACAATTCTGCTTATATTAACCATATCCTGAAGTTAACAACTGACAACTGTCCGGTAAGCGAAATGGTCCATATTTGGTCTATAAACCATCTAACATTAACTTTTCCGTAACTAAGCACATTGAGATCAAGGTCAGTCTATTAGTTTTATGTTAGGTTTTTTTTTTTTAATGAATTTATTTAGTTATTTATTTTTGGCTGCATTGGGTCTTCGTTGCTGTGTGCGGGCTTTCTCTAGTTGTGGTAAGCAGGGGCTATTCTTCGTTGCAGGCTTCTCATTGCGGTGGCTTCTCTTGTGCAGAGCATGGGCTCTAGGTGCGCGGGCTTCAGTAGTTGTGGTGCACGGGCTTAGTTGCTCCGTGGCATGTGGGATCTTCCCAGACCAGGGCTTGAACCTGTGTCCCCTGCATTGGCAGAAGGATTCCTAACCACTGCACCACCAGGGAAGTCCCATATGTTAGGTTTTTAAATTAAGAAGATCTATGTGTGGTGACGGATATTAACTAGACTTATTGTGGTGATCATTCAGCCATATATACGAGTATTGAATCTTTACGTTGTACACCTGGAACTAACATGTTATATGTCAATTATACCTCAGAAAAGGACATCTGAAAAGGTTAAGCTGCTTGACTCTTGGTTGAAACCGTTTACTAGCCTCCCATTACAAAACTTTCAAAATCCTTCAGATGGTGTATGACATTCTGGGTTATCTGGGTCCTTACTACTTCTTTTTTTAACTTAGACCACTCACATCCCTCCTCCCCTCTCTCCCCACTACTAATCTCTGTGTTCCAGCAATGCTGGCTTTTTTTAGTTAACTTTTTCTTCTCATTCCTGGCCTTTGTCCTTTGCTGTTCCCTCACCTGGAACTCAAGGAAGATTTCCTTGAGGAAGGGGCAATGAACTTTCCCTGACCACACATTTCATAGTTGACCTAGAATCTTAACACCGTTATTTCTCTCTTTTTAGCACCCTATAACCATGGTAAGCAATTATATGCATAAGCATTACAAAAAATCAAAAAATCTCAGATTATCTGCTCCTTAAAGTCAGGGCAGTTCCTGGGTGGGTGTTACTGCTGTGTCCTCAGGAGCAGTCCAGTGCCTGGCACACAGTAGGTGCTCAATAAATACTTGATAAACATGGGAAACAATTCTTTTTTTTTTAAACATCTTTATTGGAGTATAATTGCTTTACAATGGTCTGTTAGTGTCTGCTTTATAACAAAGTGAATCAGCTATACATATACATATATCCCCATATCTCCTCCCTCTTGCGTCTCCCTCCCACCCTCCCTATCCCACCCCTCTAGGTGGTCACAAAGCACCGAGCTGATCTCCCTGTGCTATGTGGCTGCTTGGGAAGCAATTCTTAATCCTACCTACTCTTAAATTGATAATTCATGCTTTCCTGCTTCATGACTGTACTTGAGCAGAAACAATAACCGTGTCATGGAAATAGATTATTTAAGTCCTAGATGGAGCTAGTTATTTTCCAAAGGTAGAAAACAGATTTGGAACTTGAACTCCCCAGGAGCTAACTTTCTTCTTTTTTTTCTTTATAACTCCAAATCTGTTCACCTACTCACATATTCTTGTTTTCTTAAAAATAATTAATTAATTAATTAATTAATTTTTTTTTGACTGTGTTGGGTCTTCGTTTCTGTGCGAGGGCTTTCTCTAGTTGCGGCAAGCAGGAGCCACTCTTCATCGCTGTGCGCGGGCCTCTCACCATCGCGGCCTCTCTCGTTGAGGAGCACAGACTCCAGACGCGCAGGCTCAGCAATTGTGGCTCACGGGCCTAGTCGCTCCGCGGCATGTGGGATCTTCCCAGACCAGGGCTCGAACCCGTGTCCCCTGCATTGGCAGGCAGATTCTCAACCACTGCGCCACCAGGGAAGCCCTAACTTTCTAAACAGATATTTTCTCCCACATATCCTCATGCACCGCTGATGGGATTATGATTTGTAAGAGAACCTATACAAATATAGGCTTGATGAAATAATTCTACTTTCCATTTTTTAGAATTTATTTTGAAGAAATGATCATAGATGCTTTTACCCTTGTTTCCATATAGTCTTAGTCCCAGCAGAGCAATAAGAAGAATTCTTTAAAAACCAAGATCATGTAACCCATTTGCTAGAACTCAGAAATGGCTCCTGTTTCACTTAGAGCAGAAGCCGAATCCTTCCAATTGACAGCAAAGTCCTGCATTATTCATGTTATTTATGAATTTCATGTTATTCTCTCCTTCAGAATTTTCTACGAGACATATTTTTGTTCAGGAAATACAGAAGCATTATTAAAAATAGAACAGTGACATTCAGAAAGGAGCCTTGGTGAGTTAATATTGTTTCTTTTCTGTTAAAAATCAGTTATGAAGATTCCAGATTTTTCCAGATTTTTTTTGTGGGGAGAAACATGATCACTACTTTTTAGTCACTCGTTGCTGATTAGAGAGACACACACACACTAGATAGAATTTGACTTCTACATTTCTCCTTCTACATTTCTTATCCTTAAAAGTTAATGAGAACTAGGTAACACCAGGGAGTGTTTTAGAGACCGCTTGCTACTGAAGTACTTGTTCTTAATCTGTATTACTTTTGCAGCCACTGTGTTCTTCCTCTTTCTAGGCTCAATTTCAGATGCTTATCAATAGTGTGGCAAGCACACCTCCCGTATCAGGGCAGCCTAAATGCAGAGAAGCTGGGGAGAACTTACTTCAAACACACTCCTTTTCCTTTGTTCCTATTTCCCCTCCATCTCCGGGGTAGGCTCTCACACCCGTTCTCTTCTCTCCGTCCCCAGTTCCACGCCTGGGCCAGCACTGTGTCCTCTCGTCTGGACCCTTTCAGCTGTCTTCCAACTGGTCTTTCTCTTTAATTTATTCTCCATAAGAGTGACTTCCTTACCTAAAAACAGGTACTAGCTCTCTACCGCCTGAAGGATAAAGTTCAAGGCCCAGATCCAACCTCTTCTTCCATCACTTCCTCTGTGTACCCTATTCTGTGGTCCACTCTTTCCTTCATACACCATGTACTTCTGGGTCTCTGTTCCTCTACATGTGCTACGCTCTTGACTTGGACACCCTTCCCCAGTTTTTCATGTGGACAATTTCTTTTCACTTTCTGGGCTCAGCTCACTGCCTTTTGCAGTGAAGCCGTCACAATCCTCTTGAGGCACAAATCTATCCCCCGATTGCATTCTTTTACCACTCGGTATATTGTTGTTATGGCCCTTAGTACACAGCATTATAATTAATTACATTTCTGTTGCCCTTAGTGACCTGTGAATTCTACTACAGCATTGCTCCCATTGGTTCTCTTATACTTTTGCTCTCTAGAAGTACTAATCGAAAGAAAATCCCTGTTGATGGGATACTCCTAAACAATTTTATTAAAAAGACTATTGTAATAACTATTGTTAGTATACAAATTGCTATTATGATGAGGAGGAAGATGACTCTTACAATGAAAACTGCTGCCACCACCACCATCATCACCTCCCCCATCATCACTTCCGCCATCATCACCTCCACCACATCACCTTCACCACCATCACCTCCACCATCATCACCTCCATCACCTCCACCATCATCACCACCATCACCTCCACCATCATCACCTCCAACACCATCACCTCCACCACCATCACCTCCACCACCATCACCTCCACGATCATCACCTCCACCACCATCAACTTCACCACCATCACCTCCAACACCATCACCTCCACCATCATCACCTCCTCCACCATCACCTCCACCACCTTCACCTCCATCACCTCCATGATCATCACCTCCCACCATCACCTCCACTATCATCACCTCCACCATCATCACCTCCACCATCATCACCTCCACTATCATCACCTCCACCACATCTACCACTTCCACCATCATCACCTCTATTTCCCCCACTTCCATTACTTTCATTACTTTTATCATTTTCACCAAGTCCACCACTATCAACATCATCCCCACCCATTAATAGTTAGCACTGCCAAGTACCAGGCAGTAGGTTAACTTTTATATGCATTCTCTCACTTCATCTCTGCAAACTGAATAAAGATGGCCTATATGTTTGTATCCCCCTAAAATTCACATGCTGGTATCCTAACACTCAATGTGATGGTCTTAGGAGGTGGGGCATTTAGGAGGTGATTAGGTTATGAGGGTGGAACCCTCATGAATGGGATTAGTACCCTTATAAAAGAGGCTCAAGGAAGCTCCCTTGCCCCTTCCTCCACGTGAAGTTACATGTGAGGCCATTTATGAACCAGGAAGCAGAAACCTCATCAGACACAGAACCTGACCATGTGGGTACTCTGATCTCAGACCTCTAGACTCCAGAACTGTGAGAAGTAAATTTCTGTTGTTCCTAGGCCACTCAGTTTGTGATATTTCGTTATAGCAGCCTGAATTGACTGACAATGAGAAAACTGAAGCCCAGAGAGATTAAGTAAAATCCTGTGATTATACAACTCCAGGTGGAAGAGTTTGGATTATAAGTTGGGGCTCTCTGACCTCAGAGTCTGAATTCTTCATCTCCAGTCTCCTTCCTATATTCCAAACTACTTGGGGACAGAGGCCATGCATTTTACTTCCTTTGCAGCTCTTCTTTCAGTGCTTTTCACATGGTGAGAATGCAATAAATGTTGAAATTCAATCCTGGATGCAAAATTTGGTAGCCTAATTGACATCCAACTTGCTTATCGAGTGTGCCTGTGTTAATTAAAAAGGCATATCATACCATGAATAATTGGCCTGGATAGTCTTCATCAAGTCTCCATTTCAAAAACAGTAATCTGGCTTTTAATCTATTTTGCTCCTCCTATTAAATCCAAGACATTTTATTTTTGGTTTAAGACAGGAAGGCAAGGGCAAGGGTAATCTCAATACCCACTGAAGATACCTAGGTCTAAGAATGTGATTATGAAAGAAGACTAGAAGGGAAAGATCAAAAGTACAGAAGGAGCTGAAGGGAAAATGCTGAGTCTTGTATATGTCCCCTGGTGCCCTGTAAATTGTACAAATCTATGCAAAAGGAGTCATATGTGCTTTTGTTTTCACTTAGAACTCTAGTGGGAAAATCTGTTGCAAAGAACAATTAGATCACCTGTCTTTGCTTGATTTTCCAAGCTGCAAGCAATGGTCAGACAGCATTTTATATTAGGAAGGCAAATTTGCAGAGGGTTGGTCAGAAGGCTAGCATTTCAATGGAAACTCGGGCTAGAAAATCAGCTCTTCCCTGTTACTAATAAGATACTGCTGTTTATGTCACCATTTCTTGTTTCCTCCACTCCTGGTATCTTTGCTTACTTCCATCCCCTCCAGCTGTCTCACCCAGGCTGCACATTCCCACCTCCCTTGGACCCACTCTGTCATTTATTCTCTTACACTGCTTTCCACGATGCATATGCAGGGCTGTGCTGGTCAAGTTTAGCAATCGGCTCTCTGAAGGGCCTTCTGATTTGAAACATTTGCTGATTTTTATGGTGCAAATTCTGCCATATGGCTGTTGGGAAGCTGCCAACTTGACACCCACCAGCTGGAAAAATTCTTGAAAATGTCACAATCAGTTCTCACAAGCCAGTATGAGCCGGTGCCAGTGCACCCCAAATTCTGTGGGATCCCTTTGTATTGTGAGTGAAACCTTCTTTCCCCACCTTGGCCTTAAGGAAAAAGACTTTTCCTTGATAATCCCATTGCCCTCAAGCCCTTGCCAATTTGAGGCCACTTCTCACCCTTTCTCGAGAAGACATGCTAAGGTCGGCATACAAAGAAAAAAAAAAGAAAAAGAAAAAAGCTTTGAGTCTTTCCAGATGAAGCCCCAGGCATTGTTATTAGATGCTGTTTTCTCTACATTTTGAGATTAATTAGATGATTATGATATGTGATGGTGTAGATCATTAACAATTAATGAAAAATTACTGTTTCAAGTATTGTCCTAACAACTTTACGTACATTACTCATTTAATCTTTATAACAATTCAATGAGATGGGTGACATTAAGAGCTCTTTTTACCCGTGAAAGCCTTAAGGCCATAGAGTTTAAGTAACTTATTAAAAAAATTAATGAGAAAAGATACCACATTTTCATGGTTAAAAATTCAAAATCCAGCAGGGTAGCCACAGAAAAGTCTCTTTCTTACCCGTGTTCCCAATCACCAGGTGTCTGTCCCTGACTATAATCATCCATCTCAGGTTTTGCTTGGACCACTGTACTTTTCCATTCCCGCTGCCATTTGTAGATCGTTTGTTCCCACCGCCCTATAGACTCTCTTGTTTTGAGGCTAAAATGCACTTTCACCATTTTCTCTGTCTGTATCGACTAACTTCCAGGATATTCCTCCTTTTCCGTAGCAACTTTAACCCCTGATTCATGAACTTTTCCATCCTATCCTCTGAGATTTCAACATCCAGGTTTAGGGTCTCACACAATTTCCCCAACTTTAGTAACCTCATCTCTACTCCAGTTCCTCCATCACCAGCCCAGTCATCCCTCAGACATCACCATTTCTCAAATCAACTCTGCCTCTAAGTAATAGTAAAATTATTCCTTGGGTCATGATCCCTTATCTTCCACCTGAATCACCTCTTCAGTACAAATGAATCTGCCCTAGGGCCATTTGTGACCCCCGGAACTTCCCCATTGTGCCCCAGTGAATCAGCGCCCTACTGGTTTTAGGTGTTGTCCTTCCTGGCCTGGACCCTGATTTGACAAGAGAAATCTCTGTCCTCTTGCTCCACTACCTCTTATATCTATTCTAATATTACTCATCACCTTTATATCCTGGGACAGATATGAAGACATTTCTGTGCTTAAAAACCATCAGTGGCTTCCCAGGGTTTCAATCCAGAATTCTCTGCTAAACAGCAAGTCATTCAATGATCTGAGGAGGTCCATGTTTCTAGTGTGTCTGGAACCAGCCACTTCATGGATCCAAGGCTTCAGCCAAACAGAGTGAGGCCTCTGTAATCATAAAAGTGCTTGTGTGACAACATTATCATTCTTTCTGTTGCAAGAATGAATATCAACTTTTACTTCCAGAAAAACACAGCTCTGGATGGCTGCACTTGACCCGTGGAATGTGGCGGGGAATGACTAAGTAAAAACCACCCAAAAAGAGCATGTTATGACCATCCACAGTTTTTATTACTTCCCCACCTCAGTCCCCGTGTGCTCAGTCCCTTAGTGATCACAATATGACCCACGAGCTGCAGGTGTTATAGATGACATGGGACCATAGATACAGCCTATGAGCTTGAGGCTGCTTTGGTTCTTTAAGAAACCCAACTTAGGGATGTGAGGTATCACTGTGGTTTTCTGACTTCTATTAGGTTGCGGAGCTATTTCCCAAGAGAATAGCTCAGCAGGTCCTCACAGGACATCTCAGCTGAAGTTGTAGAAACTTTGTGGCTTTCCTAGCTCTAGTTGATGGTAAAATACTGAAGTTCTCTGGTAGTGGCAGGCCAGTAGCATGACAGGAGAGACTGGCTAGAGCTCCCCAGCTGTTCTCTCTGTATGATTGTCACAGCAGAACAGGAGCAAACCAAAACCAACAACATCAGTCCAGATTGCTTAGGGTTGAAAGAAGAAGACCACAAAAGGACCAGTTATGAACTCAGCACTCAGGGTCTATCTGGGATCTAGAAAGGATGGCAGTGATGTCCACAGGCTTAAGGGCAGAAGAAAGAAGTACAGGTTGGTGCAGTGATCACAGAGTCTAAATTTTCTGAGAAAGTCCTGATTTTAAATATTCTATTCTGTTGTTACACGTGTTCTGTTCTTTAATCCTCAAAGCTTAGTCATTGAGAATTTAGGGGAAAATATATTTTTTACGCATGGTAGTGTTCTACACACACACACACACACACACACACACACACACACACACAACCACTACCATTCACACACTCAGGTTTAGGAAGAATAAGAAGGTCTCTGTTGAAGCTATGCTACCAGCTGTGCTTTCCACAGTCCTATGGAAAGATGACTAGAGAAAGCTAAGAAGGTTTGGCCACAGGGAGGAGTGGTCTTGGAATCACTGTTGATCTGCTGAGACCTGAAAAAGTGTGGGACTAGCTGCCTTGGAGAAAGAAGAGGGGATCATTTCAACTCAATGTACCGGCACAAACATCTTCCACATAAAATGGAGGCTTATTAGGATTCCATTCAACCACTGTTTCTAGCACCAGAGAAGGGGCTAGGAATTGGCATTATTTTAGAGAAATTTCAAGAGGTTTAAATGCACTTGAAAACAACACTATCCTGTCATTATTTTCAGTGATTTCTTAGGGTCAGAGATGATGTCTGGGAGGGATTCATTAAAGGGCGTTTCTCACATTGATTTGTGACCCAGGAGTATCTATAGGAAAGAATTTCTCTTGACGGCATCCTCAGGGAGAAAACTATGCTTCCAGGTCTGCAGACTGACATATACTCCCTGTGTGATGCTAATAAAAATGTGAAGCATTTAAAAAATTCAACGGTATATTTTATAACCACCTTCTTCAAAGAACTCTGATCTCTAGTTGCCTTATATGATCAATGATAACGACTAAATGAAATGCTTATTTGTCTCCTCCAAGAGCAGCCTCTAAAGTATTTACATAAATGGATACTGCTGGATAAATGGCAGATTCCTTCTGCTTGGGTTCATATTTGTTTCCTTTCCTCCTCTAAAAGCCAGTATATTATTACCGGGAGACCATGATACTTTGGAAAATGTTCTAGATATAAAGTCCAAAGCCAGAAGACCAGTTTTCAGAGATGTAGTGAAGAAGATACAGGAGAAGAAGTTGGGCCTGATCTTCTCTACGTTTGTAATTTTTCTAAAGATGTGATTAATAATTTATGACTCAGAAGGCCTGGATTTGAATCCTGACTCTTCTCTAAGATGTTTGACTACCGTTAAGTTAGTTGATCTTTGTTGCCTATCCTGTAAGGAGGCAGCTACTCTAGATGAACTCAAAGTCCCTTTCAGCTGTAGAATTTGGTAACTCTCAGAGGACTGGTGTGATGTTTAAACACAGGACTTCTTACTGGGTTCTAGGAAAAGCTCTCATAATATGGAACTCCTAGGTGCATTCTCCATTACTTATGTGCATCATATGATTGAAGACTAGTGTCCAAAACTTTGATAAAAAAATACATTGAGTGCTCTGACTGATAAAATATGGAGAAGATGCTGATGTTAGCTGAAATGAGGTGAGAAAAGGCCAAATATTCAGAAAAGACCAAGAGATCAATTTAGTTTCTCTTTATAATAAACAACCCAATATATCAACAATAAATAAGAACTGTCCTGATACAACGCTATAAACAGAAATAGCTTTACTGAAACTTAGCCTGAGGTTTTATGGAGAGAAGATTAGACTAGAAAGCCTCCAAATCTGTTAAGAGAGAAACTTTTTTTTCTTCATCTCTATTTGAGATGATAAATGATGCTTTTCAGTTCTAGAGGCCCAGTGAAAAATCAAGGATGAAATAATAAGTGCTTATGTAGCTAGAAATAAACAGAGCTGCATCTTTCCCCATGTGAAGAATGTACAGCAATAATGAAGATCAGACAAAGAATTATCATCACAGACAGGAAATGAGGTGGTAAGCAAATAATTAAGGAGTATTAAATCATCTCGGAGAATACTTGCAAGGGCCGTAAAAGGCAAACCCTGTTAGCCATATTGTTGCGAAATTATGGTAAGAAAAAGTGAATGAAATGAAATTAGTGTCAGGGAGGGAATGCAGTATCATGGTCTCTTACTAGGTGTATGCTTTTTGGCAAATTGCTTTTTCTCCAACATTCTTAATTTTTTCCCCTGTATAATAGAGCAAGTAATATCACCCTCACTGGAGTGACAAAACGATTAAATAAGGTCACAAACCTGAAGCACAAAACGATGTTTCTGAAACATAAAAGGGGTCAATAGGGGAGTTCCCTGGTGGTCCAGTGGTTAGGACTCCTAGCTTTCACTGCCAAGGGCCCAGGTTCAATCCCTGGTCAGGGAAATAAGATCCCACAAGCCGTGTGGCTAAAAAAAAAATGGGTGTGTGTGTCAATAATTGGTGCTTATTATTCTAGAAACAGGTGATATTTGATCCACCTGGTCAAATAGCTGTATTCTAGCACTGCTATGGAAGATGTTCTCCAAGAGAGGTGACAGCTCGTTAAGATACTCTATATAAACAGTATGCCCGAGGAAGACTTTTTATTCAAGACATAATTTCCTTTTTTTTTTTTTAATAAATTTATTTATTTATTTATTTTTGGCTGTGTTGGGTCTTCGTTTCTGTGCGAGGGCTTTCTCTAGTTGCGGCGAGCGGGGTCCACTCTTCATCGCGGTGCACGGGCCTCCCACTATCGCGGTCTCTCTTGTTGCGGAGCACAGGCTCCAGACGCGCAGGCTCAGCAATTGTGGCTCACGGGCCTAGGTGCTCCGCGGCATGTGGGATCTTCCCAGCCAGGGCTGGAACCCGTGTCCCCTGCATTGGCAGGCAGATTATCAACCACTGCGCCACCAGGGAAGCCCTCCTTTTTTTAAAAAAAAATTTTTTTTTTTTTAATGTTTTGGCTGCTTTGGGTCTTCGTTGCTGTGCGCAGGCTTTCTCCAGTTGCGGCGAGCCGGGGCTACTCTTCGTTGTGGTGCGTGGGTTTCTCATTGTGGTGGCTTCTCTTGTTGCGGAGCATGGGCTCTAGGTGTGCGGGCTTCAGTAGTTGTGGGACACGGGCTTAGTTGCTCCATGGCATGTCCTGGACCAGGATCGAACCTGTGTCCCCTGCATTGGCAGGCAGATTCTTAACCACTGCGCCACCAGGGAAGTCCCCATAATTTTCTTGAAAGTTGGAGATCCTCCACTTTCATGCATAAATGCGTTGGTTATGATAGTGATACATATTGCGTATTTTTATTCAGTTTGTAGGGCAAATACCATGTTTCCTTATATTAATGCTGTAGATAGTAATGGAGGTTTTATATGCAGGTATTTCTTTCCTGTGACTTTTGCCCTACAGGCAGGCCTTCACCATGGAAACAGACTTCAATTGTCTCAGGAAGAGAGGAGTTCCAGCCAGACGAGAGATCATTGGTCAGGTTCTAAGTAGCCTTTTAGAGTCTGTTAAGAAGGGTGCACACCACCCTCCCCGCAAGAGTGGGTAGGAGCATGGGCTCCTTTTTGTGGAACAGATGTCAGAGGCACTGTGGTAGGTAGAATAATGCCCATCCCCCCCCCCCCCCCCCCGCCCCCCAGCAAAGATGTCCAAGTCCTAATCCCTGGAACCTATAAATGTTGTTTTATTTGGGAAAAGGGACTTTGCAGAAGTGAGGAAGCATCTTGAGATGAGGAGATAATTCTGGATTATCCGGGGTGGGGGGGCAAGGTAATTCTGAGGGTCTTTATAAGTAAAAGAGGGAGGCAGGGGGGTCAGAGGCAGAGTGATGGAGAGTGGGGAGGACTGGACTGGCACTGCTGGCTTGAAGATGGAGGAAGAGGCCATGAGCCCAGGACTGTGGGCAGCTTCTTTTTTTCTTTTTTTTTTAAATTTATTTACTTTTCATTTTTATTTATTTTTGGCTGCGTTGGGTCTTTGTTGCTGCCCGCGGACTTTCTCTAGTTGTGGCGAGCGGGGGCTACTCTTCGTCCCAGTGTGCGGGCTTCTCATTGCAGTGGCTTCATGGGCTCTAGGCGCGCCGGCTTCAGTAGTTGTGGTGCATGGGCTCAGTACTTGTGGCTCGCGGGCTCTAGAGCACAGGCTCAGTAGTTGTGGTGTGTGGGCTTAGTTGCCCCATGGCATGTGGGATCTTCCTGGACCAGGGCTTGAACCCCCTGTCCCCTGCATTGGCAGGCAGATTCTTAACCACTGTGCCACCAAGGAAGTCCCTGGGCAGCTTCTAAGAGATGAAAAAAGCAAGCAAATGGGTTCTTCCCTAGAGCCCCCAGAAGGTGCTTGGTATCCCCGCCGACAGCTAGATTTTAGCACAGTGACCCCACTTCGTACTTCTAGCCTCTCAGAGCTCTAAGATAATATATTAGTGTTAAGTCGCCAAGTTTTTGATGATTTATTACAGTAGCTATAGGAAACGGACACAGGCACCTTCCCTCAATTCAGGGTACCTTCAGGTGCTTCAGCTGATGAGTACCCATTTAGGAGGATTTTCTGATTATATTATCTAGTTTTCACTGAATTGGCCTTCATAAAATGGACAGATGGTTTAAAAAATTAAGGACAATACTAATCATATAAGCATAGCAAACAACGTAATAGAAAAGTTGACTTGCTTTGCTACAGTACTTTGCTAATCATCATTAATCACTTTATAGATTAAACAGGGTGATGATCTTATCAGAGCTGGTAAGAAGTTGGCTCCCAAATTTAGAATTATCAAAAATAATGAAGAACGTTTGCTGTTAAAAATGAGGAACCGAGGGAATTCCCTGGCAGTCCAATGGTTAGGACTTGGCACTTTCACTGCTGGGGCCTGGGTTCAATCCCTGGTCAGGGAATTAAGATCCTGCAAGCCACGTGGCATGGCCAAAAAAAAAAAAATGAGGAGCGAGCTCTAAATATATCAAGGTTTGAGAATATTAACTAATTATGTAAAGTCATTATAATGGAAAGGTGCTTTTAGAAATGCTGAAAGTATTGAAGGTGTAGGTAGGAATAAAAAAATGACTTGCAGAAGCATATGTAATCTTTTCATAGAAAAAAACTGGGAATTTAATGCCAAAAAAAAAAAAAAGGCAAAACAAATGTTATGCTAGGAAGCTAAGCATGTATGATTATGATAAAAATGGCCAGAGAAGACAAATGACCAACCTATCATATGAAAAGAGAAATTCTGAACAAATAGCAGCTCTCGCATAATGAGTACAATGATTCCGAACCTCAAAGATGTATTTAAAATTTAATCACATTATAAGACAGAATTATTTTCCATCCAAAATGTATGTGGTTCATGGTTATCACCTCCCAATTTCTTGATTCATAGGAAGGAATCTGTGTGACTTAAAATCAGACAGAGGCATGAGATACAAAGTAGAAATCCAACATGGGGAAGGGAAGCAGAGAGAGATTATCCTCGGAAATGGAATAGATGCAACCTTTTGGGGCATCTTGGCGACCTAAGAGAAAGATCAATGTAATTCTGAAAAGTCATAAACAAAAAGAAAGATGTTAAATACCTGTTCATGTAAGGCTACTACAGTGTCTTAGAACAAACTTTAGAATGTTGCTGACGGTAATCTTTGCTTTTCTCCCATTAGTTTAAGGCATTTTATTCTAGGTATGTAAAAAAAAAAAAAAAAAGGACAAGACAAAAGAAAAATAAGTGAAAATGTGTTCTACTTAAAGATGACAAACAGGCTAAGTAAGGAATGGGTTAAAGGGTAGACTGGGATGGTTTGGAAACATCTGGCAGTGTCTGCAGCCCCACTCCCCAGCCCCCTTGTGGATTCTTCACATGTTTGCACACATTTCATTGATATGTGAGCCTGTGGCCTCTTTCACCCATCCTCCTTTCTGGTCTCCAAATCCTCCAAGGCCCTTCACTATTGACTCCACTGCAGGGAAGTATTTATGAGAAACAGATCAGAGAACAGAAATGTTGCAGTTTAAAGCCATTCAGCTCATTCACACCCAGCACACCTTTAGCAGCCCCCTACTTTGCCCCAGGTTTCATGTGTTCCCTGCTATCTATGTGCATATATCTGTCTCTCGAGAAAGATTTTAAGGTCCTACCCCTTAGCACAATGTTTTTGCAGACTATACACTGGACAAATGTCTACTAAACTGACAAAGAAGAGTCTTTGTATTATTATGGCATTAGTGTATTATTTGCAAAGCAGGATCAGTGGTTTCTGGCAGAACTTACGTTCATTTAGTTCCCTGCTCAGGTTAAATGCTCCAAACTGTTCCCCAAACCTCAGATTATAATTGAGCTCCTCAAACAACAAACCCTTTCATCAGCTAGATAACAAAGAGGAAAACCTAGCTGCTGAATAAACTCTATTCTCCATTCGACTTTCAATGGATTTCAGAAATGTAATTTTAGATTTCCCATCAGTCAGGGTCAGGTTGCCCTCATTTTTGCGATGCTCTGAATGTCTGAAAAATCATCTAAGTCCTTGTATATATCAGACAACAGGCATCATGTATCCTTTTGTAGTGGCCCTATCATCTTCCTCCTCTATGCATCGTCATTAAAAAGAAAAGGTAATCAACCATTTCAAGGGGAAGCTGATACATGTTGAGACTTGCTACCCACCTCAGCAAACCAAAACATGGGTGATGGATATAATGGTACATTTTCCTGTGTCTAGGGTTTGGACCCACACAAATACACCCAGGTTAACATGGCATAGTTTGTGTTCGAATATTTCCCAAGTGTAACCCTTGGAAGACCAGTTCTGAGAGATATAAAAATAGGTTTTGAGGGGAAAAAAAAGATTTTGTGATTAAAGCAATTTGTAAAATTCTGGATCAATTACAATGGAAGAGATTGCTTTACTGTAGGGTTTCTTAGAGTTTTCAGTATGGAAACAAGCACTGTGACTTCTTAAGAGGTTTGAAATATGTGTTATATTCAAACGTATCTCCATAGGTGGGATATAGATTTTTTTGTTAAAATTTTTTTTTTTCTAGAACACCTCATGAAATCCTGGAATACAGTTTGAGAAAAGCTAACAAGCCTCCCCTGACCCTGCACCTTTTTGGGTGAAATTCCTAAGATTGTTGAGAATTTATAAACTCTAGGATTATTAGTGGTATCCTGAGGGCTGGGTCAGGGTTTGAGTGGGCAATACCAAGGAAGGAGAGATTTACTTGGCCTCGGTTTAGCTCTTGGAGAAGTTTTGGGGATTCCAAGATGACCTGGGGCCTTTGACTCTGAAGCTCCATGGTCTTTGAATGGCCTGGGATGACCTGCTAGTTCCAGGATCTTTGAGGGTGGGTTCTGGGATGAAGTAGTCCAAGTGCCCAGAGGAAGGGAAGGCTGATAGAAGAACATTGGAGAAGGCAGTGGTTTTGTTTTTTTTTTTAATTTCTTTGAGACTTTAAATTTTATTATTATTTTTTAAATTTGTATTTATTTATTTGTTTTTTGGCTGCATGGCTTTCAGGATCTTAGTTCACTGACCAGGGATCAAACCCATGCCCCTTGCAGTGGAAGTGTGGAGCCTTAACCACTGGACCACCAGGGAAGTCCCGAAAAGGGAGTTTTAAGAAGGGAAGTGATTGATCTTTTGGTTTCCCCATTTCCTCCTCAAGTATTTCTTTTTAAGGAAATTTTCTTATAATTTCTATTCTTTTTTATTTTTCATGTTTTTTCCCTTCAAGGGTCCTATTAGTTTTTTTGTTTTGTTTTGTTTGTTTGTTTGTTTTTTTAACCACCAACATCAGAATTAGACTCTGCATCTCATGTCACTGTTCGCTGAGACCAAGAGGTGCTCAGGGTGGCTGGTTTCTAATAATGTCAGGAAGAAGCAAATATAACTTAGGAAAATGGGACAAAATCGGCTAGCCACACAGAACAGGATTTGGTATAGACTAAAGGCACATATGGAGGTTTGGTTTAGTAGGGACCCTCAGGAGTAGCCACATAACTGATAAAGGAAGCTCCCTATTACATTTGGGCCAGACAATTTCCATAGTTAATGGGCTACTTTAAAAAAACATGAGTTGGGTGAACAAAATTTACTCTGAAAAGTTATAGTAATGTGAGTGTGGCTTTAGCAAGTAAACTTTTAAAAAATCTTTAAATTTATTGGCCTGTATTTACATTTATGATTTTTTTTTCTTTTTTTTTAACAGATTTTTTTAAAATTAATTAATTAATTAATTTTTTTTGACTGTGTTGGGTCTTCGTTTCTGTGCGAGGGCTTTCTCCAGTTGAGGCAAGCGGGGGCCACTCTTCATCGCGGTGCGCGGGCCTCTCACTATCGTGGCCTCTCTTGTTGCGGAGCACAGGCTCCAGACGCGCAGGCTCAGTAGTTGTGGCTCACGGGCCCAGTTGCTCCGCGGCATGCGGGATCTTCCCAGACCAGGGCTTGAACCCGTGTCCCCTGCATTGGCAGGCAGATTCTCAACCACTGCGCCACCAGGGAAGCCCTACATTTATGATTGTAACAATGTAATGATAAAATACTGGCCTAAATAGTTCCATAATTCCACCATACAATACTATTTTTAAGAAGAGTTGGGGAATTAGTTTAATATTTCACATAAGAAAAGATAAGGGGAAAATGCCGAAAATGACACAATGGTGGCCCATATTTTTCTCTGTATTTGCTCAAGTCAGTGTTTGTTTTAGTTCACCTCAGTGTATAAGGAGTTATCCTTAGGAGAAGTCTGAGCAATTTACTAATCATTTCAACATATCACCAAAACTACATCAAGGGAAACAAATTCCTGGCTGTTTTATAAGCTGCCTCTGGTAATGGAATTTAGCTCAAGAGCAAAGGTTGACTCTTACAGAGGAGAGAAGTAATCATTTCCTTTATGTACATTTTTTGGAGTGTTTTTATTGTTAATACAAATACCCACCTACCCACCCCCTACCCTCCCAACTCCCAACAATTAGTAGTTGTGTTTAGGCATCCAAAAACACATTATAAGAGTCAATTATAAAGTTCTCCTGGTCTCCAGAGTTCAAAAGCAATTTTATCATTTTAATTAGCAATGTATTCTTTTACCAGGCATCAGAGCACACCACAGCCCACCCTCACTCCCAATTGACAGTGAAATCGGAGGCATTAGCTCTCCAAGGTCGCTCAGCACCTTTCCCCATTTATTGACGTTGGCAGTGGTTCAGGCCCTGGGAAGCCAACCTTGTTTCTATAAGTGAGGGCCAGATGATCCAGTTGGTCTGAGATCTGCATATGGCAGCTGTTTGCTAACTATTCAGCACTTTAAAGCTTCCAAGTGCTCTCCTGTTATGAGTTCTCCTGTTACACTCTTGGGGAGAAGGACATTAGCTCTGAATTACTGTCATCAACCATCTTCTTTATTAACTTTTTTCCTCCACTGGGAAATCAAGACACTCTGTCCCTGGAAATTCAACTGGCTTCTCTAGTGTTCCACAAGTAGGGAAGGAGGTAGGCCTGCTGGCGATGCAGAGCTGGGATCTAGGTTACTAATCCTGGCCTTGCTCAACTCTATGGCCATCAGGAAGCCAGCCCCCAGATCACCACAAAAGCCATTCCTGATTTTCTCTTGTCTACCTACGCTAATCTGCATGTTGAAGAGAAGCAAAATATTTAATTACACGATGCCCAGGCAGAAAACTGTCAGAAAATCTATTTTATTATGAAGGCCAACGCTGCATAAATGTACGCCAGTCAGATTAGTGGGATAGCTCCTTGCCGACTATGATTAGATAAAGAGAAAAGGGAAACTCAGATACTCAGGGTAATTGACTCAATGCAACTTGGTATATAATTATCTGCAGGGCCATGAATACCTCTGTGATTTTACAGCTGAAGTCAGAGTGTCCCGATACATTTAAAATGAAGTTTCTTCCTCCACTGAAAATCTGTTTATTTGGAAAGGACAAAAGGGAGCATACGTTGGGCAAGGAGGCTGCTACGGGGTGCATTTTGTCTTTGCATCTCTACTAATCGGTGTTCAGTGTTGGTACCACCTGCATCAGCTGCTGATGTAAGGGGATGATGGCTTTTTATTTTATGTTTTTGTGATATGTGAAAATTACATTTATTTATTTATTTTCATGGAAAGGGGATGATGGCTTTTTAGACGTACAAATGGTCTGATCTCATCAGAGGGGCAAAACACTCCATGAAGCAGGGAGAAATAACCACTGTCCTCGGGTCTCCAGGGTGAAGGCATTCTGGAGTTATTCTTCATCCAGCCACGTCAGTGTGTGGCGTTCTGGTTGACGGTGAGAAGGTAGGGCAGGGCCTGTGTTGGGGGCTCTGAAGCAATTCCCCCCCCCCGGGCCCCACAAGTCGGTGAGGACTTTAAGAAGGTGAAAATCATAACATGGGATTAGGAGAAAGACAAGGCTGCGAAGTCAAAGAAAACAATAGAGCAAGGTGGGAGAAGGATTCTAAACACACCTATGGGATGAAATCTGTGCGGGCGCGTTGAGCTGGGGATCCTGAGGGGCCAGAGGTTGTAGGGAAGCTGGGTTTGGGTTGGCCAGTTGGGCCAGAGTGGAGAAGCGGCTGATGTAGAGAACGGGTAGGGGATGAGCCCAGGAGTAGCTTGGACTTAGTGTGATGGCGAAAAGATTCCTTCTGAATCTGTGTTGGTATATTTCGAGCCCAGAGCAAAAAGTGATCTGTTTCCGTAGGATAAATGGAGATAATTCAGCCAGGATCTGACAGACGGATGTAGAGAGGGATAAGGCAATACGAAATCAAGAATCACAGCAGAGTCGTGGGGTGAGAGAGACAGAGCTCCTACAAGTGACTGTCTCAGATATTCAGTGTGTGCCAAGATGCTGGGGTGACACTGAGATGTACACATTTATTTTATTCTTGATCTATGAGTTTCCTGAGACCGCCTTGAATTGTAAAATAGCGGTGTGTTTTATGTGCTCAACTGTGAGTACTTCCCCGGAGTGGACCCCAGAAGTCAAGACTAGGGGTGTGCAAATTGCCATCTCTTTATGCTTCTTATGGGAGGGCAATTGAAAAGTTCCTGAGAGGCACAGTGGACCCTGAGGGTAGAGCCCAGCAGGGGGAATGGACCTTCTGTCTCACCCAGGAAGCAATAAGTGACTGGGTGAGAAGACAGAGGACAGGAATCCAAGTCCTAGAAAAGAGTGTAAGATGGGAATTTGGTCTTAGAAACAGGCAGGAAAATTACTTAGTAGGACAAAGAGAAGCAAGGGGGTATCGGGTGTTTTAAATTCTGTGAAGGTAGGATCCACCCCGAGGCTGTGAGGGTGTAGAGCTCGGTGGTACCAGCTGGTCACAAGACCATCTGGAGAAAAGAAGGACTAGAAAGGAGGATGGGGACTCAGGCACATTATGGGACTAGAAACCGCTTAGTCCAGAATCTCTGAACCAGCGTGAAGGCTGTGACTCTGAGTCACCAGAAATAGCTGTTCCCGGGGGTGAAAGTCTGGAGCTGTCCCAAAGAGGAATCAGAACTCCCTGTCAGCGGGAGCCTTTGAGTTCTGGGCTCTGAATTTTATCACATTTCCTTCAAATGCTATTGGGCAGTTGTATGTTTATAGGTTGGAGGAACTGATGAACAGGGCACTTGAGAAATGTTATAAAGGGCAAACGGGGCTGGTAGCGAACCAATCAGAGAAAACGGAGGAGAGAAATTGCCAGAACGGCTTTAAGTGTGAGAGGATGGTGGTCCCCACCTCTGATGAAGAAATGGAAACATGAGGAAGGGTGTGTATCCAGAGAGCCAGTGGCTGCTTTTCACTTGTCTCCTTTTAGAAGATGAAAGGATATTTATTTGAAAGTTCACTCGAGGGAATTCCCTGGTGGTCCAGTAGTTAGGACTCTGCACTTTCACTGCCAAGGGCACGGGATCAATCCCTGGTAGGGAACTAAGATTCCCACAAGCCGTGGCCAAAAAAAAAAAAAAAAAAAATTTCATTCAATATGGATAAATTCTCTGTTTTCTTGAAATATTTTATTTTTTAAAATTTTATTTATTTATTTAATATCTTTATTGGAGTATAATTGCTTTACAATGTCGTGTTAGTTTCTGTTGTACAACGAAGTGAATCAGCTCTAAGTATATAGTTGCAACTTCCTGGAAAGGCATCCCAGCGGCCGATCGGTCTGTCCCCTGTGCACACGTCAGCAGCCGCCAGGGGGAGACGTCACCCAACAGCGCTCCGTGGAGAATCCCCTTGGGGATGAATATGCCCTACATTAGACAAATTCCTCCCCAAAGTCGCCTTCCCATGCTGAGCCTCTAATCTTGACGGTTCCCAGAGCAGCCGCAGGCATGGCTCTATCTGGACAATTCTACTACTGGGAACATTAAGACTGCTTTGTAAAACCGTAAGCACCCAGGAGCAGATGCTTTAAAAAATGTGAAAAGAAGACTGCAGTGACAGCAGATAGGATCTCGGAAACTGAGTCACCTCACTGCATCTCCTCACATCCTATTCGTGAGGAGGAAGCTGTGCAGAGCCCACGGGAGGGGCTGTGTCCTGGGTACCAGGGACCCCGGGGGGCTGGCATGCTTGTCTTTGCATCGAGACCATTGGTGGGGAGGGGCAATTATTTCCTCCAATCTTCTCAAAACCACTTTGAACTAAAACCTCTGAGAGAACATGGGACTCTGCTCCCCAGCTGTCCCACTGACTGGCCTGTTTGGTCATAGGTATCTTTCCTGGAGGGAAGTATTTTTAATCCGAGCTTTGTCTGTTTGTTCCTGAGCTGATGCCATGGCAACTGGATGGATGTCTGCAATTAGAGTAAGAAAGAACACCTCCTGGATGTCTTAGTATTTAACGTCTTTTGGATGTTTTGATACGAGGCTTGTGTCAAGAGAAAAGACATGAATATGTAGAAAAAAAGCAAACAGGGAAAAAGTCAGCATTTATATCACTACATTTTGGGGTTCCAGAATTCAGTAAGAAAGAGAAAAACGTGTGGCTCTTTAAGGAATTATTTCTGTAGTTCAGTTGACAAAATGCAGAGCAGGGATAAGTTTAATAGATGGAAATAAGAAATGCAGTTCTTTTGTTTTAGAAATTCAGCTTTTTATTACAGAGAAATGCAGATAATTTGGTAGGGTTATTTTACTTTTTTGAGCCAAACAGATTTTGTTGGTGTGATGATTTCAGCAAACCATCTGCGAGGCTATCTGAAAGGAATCTAAAAAAAATGAAGGGGTTATTTCAGGGTTTCTTTTTGGAAAGAAATATTTTAAACTTCTCAGACTACTTCTCAGGAAACTTCGGTGGGGGGTAGGGAATGCAGCTTTGTTGTGCTTTATTCACCTCCTGGTACTGTACTGTGTTGTACTTGTGTAAATATTGCAGATGGAATGAGTGATTTGTGTTTGCCTCTCAGACATATCACCCTTCAGTGATCACAGTGTCATCCTTTCTACGAGGCTGCTCTGCCCGAACCATCAGCAAAGGAGCATTAGGACACAGCTTCCTCTAGGGTCCTGGGCTTAAACACACTTTCTGACTCAAAATGCCATTTCAATAGGGTGACCATATATCTCAGTGTAAATATTACTGGTGCCTTTTTCACTCTCCAAAGGGACCCAGTTTCGGCCATACATTAAATGGCCGCCGTACATGTAATACCAGTCCCCGAGCACGTGGGTGGTGAGCAGAGGTGGGCGTTCCGTCTTCACACTCAGGTACAGCACTGACGCCTCCATGGGCATAGGCTGCATCTCTTCCCTTCATCCCCCCTGCAGAGTTCACACAGCAACAGCTCCAGGGTGAGGACAGATGATGGAAAACATGATAGAAATTCTCTTGCTCAAAGTGCTGGCAGGTATGAGAACCTAAGTGGGCTCTGAAGATGTAAATGTTGATTCTGACCATTGAAGAAAAGGCCCAGTGAAGGCAGTATGTGTGACAGCGATTGGTCGAGTGGTGTTATGAGCTGGACGCAGAGAGAAACAGGAGCTGACGGAATGATGTGATACAGATCAGAGGGCTACTCCCATCCGAGGAGGATGTGAACTTACCAGGGACAAGTAAGCCAGAAACATTGGGAGCAGTGAAGCACTAGAGTCATATAACCTGGCAGAAAAATCCCCCCAATGAGAACTCGATAGTGAGGTATTCATAAGAATCCAGAGGACGCTGGTACAAATGAGTTTAGGAATTGGGGGAAAAAAGGAATTTTGATATGAAATTTAAGAGAAGACCCGAGTTCAGAAAGAGAGAAATGAGTATCACCAGGCATTACGGATGATGTTGTGGGTTAGCTCTATGGGACTGAAATGGAGAAACAGGTTGCTAAAAGCCTGATGAATTAGTAAGCAGAGATCTAGCATCTGCCTGCTGACCTCTTATATACCCGTGTATCTGAATACCCACCCATCTGGATACGGTTTGTATCTTAGGATTTCACGACTCTGCGAGTTCTCTCACTGTAACTATGTGTCAGTCTGAGAAAAGAAAAGGAGAGAGACGGTGAAAGGAGAGAGACGGTGGTATTCAGGCTTCCGTCTCTGGAAGAGCACTTTGTCACTTGCTTTTGATGGAGGCAGAAGAAAAGAGATCCTTATACATGTGTATATATCATTGTGCTTACAATGGTGCATTGTAATCACTGACATCTTTGTCTGTTCTCCTGCGTTGGTTGTTGCATTTCTGGAAGGTGGGACTCCTATCTTCTGTGAAGGCAAGGACTATATCAGTCTGACTGAAAGGGGCCCTTTAGAGCCCTTTGGCCACGTTAAAGAGGCACAGAAATAAGGTCCTTAGAAAGAATGGATGCTGGGGCCACCGAGTGCTTAGAGCAGGGGACCCTCATGGAGTGAAGCGTCAGGCCCTCAGCCTCCTTTGAGATTCCAAATGGCATCGTTCAATCTGTGAGAAAATGGCAGAAATACCTTCCATGACTCATTCTTTGTAATTCCTGAGACAGAACACACATCTGACGTGGTAAAGCAATGCCTTTATTGTCAGAGCTGCGGATTCACCAACTTGAAGATTATACAGGGTCGTCTTAACTCATTTAGCCTGAGAAGTATTGGGGGCGGCTGAGTCCTGGCTGGTTACCCCAGAGCCCAGGATCCCACCTTACTGTCAAGGGCCCTCCCCCTCCAAGGACACCTTCAGAAAGGGCAGAGGGGAAGGGGCCTCTTTGTGACAGGCATCTGGACTTAAATGGCTTTTAATCTTGCTGCCTGCTCTCCAACAAGAATTTACAAGGAAATTTACAAGTTTAAGGAATTTAACCATAAGGGATCTAAAGCTTGGAAATGTGGAAGGAACAAAAGGATACAAAAGGACTCCAATGAGCTTTCCCAAAGGAAAGAAAAAAAAATCTCAAGAGCACACTGGACAGTACTTGCAAAGGAGACCTTTCACCCTGGACCTTTCATCCGGAACTCAGATAAGGCATTTTTCCTTTTTTTTGTTTTTTATCAGGTGAAAGGAAGAGAGGAGAGAGGGACCAGTTTTTTTAAGTGGAGTAATGGGATGCCTTCAACCACTTGGGAAGCTTTTAATGTGGTTGAATCCACTCTCCAGAGAGAATGGGATGCAGAAACTGTACAAGGTCTATTTGTTTAATTTATCCAACAAATATCTATTAAGCATTTAGTCTATGCCAGGCACTGGGTATACAATGATGGGAAAACAAATGTAGCACATTTTCTCAAGGTGTTTATAGCAAACGATGGTACATGCTATGAAGGAAATGCAACCCACAAGTAAACTCAAATCCAAATCCTGGCTTAAATAAAATTAGAAAACTGCATTGTACCCTGACATCTATGCCAATCCCCCGACACCATCCTTCATTCTGGGCTGGTCCATTCAGCCTCCAGCCAGTCACCAAAAAACACCTCTTTAGAAGTCCTTGACTCCAAGGGACGCATTTTAGGAATCCTTCCCCGTACATGGGCGAATCAAGAGCAGTACTGAACCAACTCTTCTGATCTGAGAA
Organism: Balaenoptera acutorostrata; assembly: GCF_949987535.1. Taxonomy (NCBI): domain Eukaryota; kingdom Metazoa; phylum Chordata; class Mammalia; order Artiodactyla; family Balaenopteridae; genus Balaenoptera; species Balaenoptera acutorostrata. The sequence continues at coordinate 58,172,511 of NC_080076.1, forward strand.
GCTCCATTTGGATGTAAGCTGTACCGTTAGCACTTTTGAGCTGGAACTGAATTCCCAATGAGATGCCTGAGGAGTTCAAAGTTACTGCACGTGTCAACTTTCTAAAATCCTGTAATAATTCAGGGAGACAGATTACACCAGGGTTTTCAGCCTCTTTTCAGTCTGCAGAGAACATGTATATTTGCACCCAATCCTAGAAAATTCTGCCACTGTAAAAGCAATGCAAAAATTGGGCATTTTGCAAATGGCATTGAAATGAAAAGTGTTGGTTTCCTTGCTAGACTGGGAAGTCCTCCAGGCAAGGATGCTTTCTTATCATGTTGGTGTTCCTGGCCCTGAACTCAGATTTGGCACAGAGAAGTGTTTTCTGGACCGAAGGATCAGACAATACTAGACAGTCCTCTTTTCTCCTCATTTCCACTGCTGCCACGCTTCACTGGTACAGAAATCAGAGGTAGGTGGTACGGGAATAGCAGGGATGCTGTCCTGCCTCTGAGATCCAAGGGACCCTTCCCAGGATCGGCCCGGATCTGGGTTTTTCAGGTAGATCAGCACACAAACTTAAGCTTAAAGCTTAAGTCCACTTAAGTCCGCTTAAGTCCACTGACAGTGAATCACTGCTATCCCTCTAACACAGGAGAGGCAGCACAGGTGTTTTAAATAGGGTAGGACAGACAGCTCGGGGCATGGATGGATCTGTGCTTCTGTGTGCAGTGGGCTCTCTCCACGAATACCCTATGGTCCTTCATTTTACACTAGGAGAGACCACCTCCCCTAAACCAAGACCGTCTCAAACCGTATCTTCCCTGCTCTCACCAAATCCCTGGTTGAGAGAAGGTATATTTAGGAAAGGTGATTTGAAGGGTTTGTGGCCCATTCTTTCTTTTGGTAATCCGAAAACTCTCACCGACCTCACCCCCCCCCCGCCCATCCCACTGCACCCCTAGCTCACAGGCCCTGCAGGGGGACATGAGACTTTTTTTCCTTTATCAAAAGGGGGCATGGGTTCAAAAGGCTGAAGATTATGGTCTGATGGGTTCACATTGTTTCCATGAGGGTCATATCTATGGGGAGAGAAGCACGGCTCTCTCTCATAGTCATTCTGCAGATCTTTTAAAAGCATCTGTTATAGATGTCCCTGTTCT